>NC_055682.1:35609655-36298655 GCF_017639745.1 Melanotaenia boesemani
CACATGGGGCAGCTTCAGCAAATTGGGACTGTTTTACAGCATCATATCCAAAATTCTAATTAGTTGCTAGCATTCAGCAAACTAGGTAGTACACTGATTAGCCACAACATTAAAATCTCAAACAGCATGAAAAGTTGGCAAACAGACTTTTATAAACTGTCAAACCAAGTTATGATGCAAGGATAACTGAATCAGAGAATCTGTAGACTGGTTGGTCTTGTGGGAAGTTTTCTGTACACTGTAAAAAATAACAAAAAACAAACAAACCCTGTCATATCTCAGCTACTGGGTGCCAGTATAATAGTGTGAAAAAAATTGTAAAATTACAGTAAAATTCCATAAAAAAATATAGCTTATTCCTTTACATTTACATTGGACATTTGTTTTGTTTAGTGTAGTTGTTTTTATTAGCACTGGTGATGCATGGGCCGACCACTTTAATTGAGGGGTGAAAGGGGCAGGCCATTAAATACACTGGTGCAATGTTTGTGACCTGCAATCTTACTTTATTTTTTGTTGCCAACTGCCAGTTCTACTCTGTTCTCAAGCACATTTTTCAGGGCAAATCAAGTCAGCCTTCAACTGCATATTTAGTGTGTGTTTATTAGCGGCGGGGCGGGTTGTGAAAATTAGTTTGGTTGTGCAAGGTGTGTTGGGGTGGGCAAGGTTGTTTTATATATGTGGGACCCGCAGGTCAGAAAACATCCCACCCGCGCATTATTAGTTAGCACATATAGTACCTTTCTCTCAGTTTCTTGCCGGTCTGGGGACTTGAACCTGGGTCCTCCCTCCCCAGGTTAATCTCTTTAGCCCAGGGGTTGGCAAGTTCAAGCCCTGAGAGCCACAGTCCTGCTACACAGGTCTAAATGTTGTTCTTTTTTTTTTTTTCTTTATTTTTTTTTTAAAGTTATTTACATTAGACATTAGACACTGTCCATTTCCATATTGGTATTTTCCTATATTAAAAAAAATATTGGAAAGCACAGATGATGTAGGAAAATGACTGTAGAATAGATGAAGCACTACTACATGTCAAACTTGGAAAATTTGTTATCAGATTATTGATAGTCACATTTCAGTCACATCTTGAACTGGCAGATGATGTTTGCCTAGTCTTTTCTTTTTTCCATGTTTATATTTGTATGCTCATGTGTGTGCATGTGTGTGGGTGTGTGTCATTTACCTGGCATTTATTTTGCTCTTTTGGCAGAGCTGCAAAGGACACTGGCCTCAATTTGTATTTGTGTGATTATATGAATTAACTATAATTGGCAGTTTTTCCATAATTGTGCATCTGTCAGGCTAATAGTAGTGAAAGTGGCTGCTGAAAGTGAGTGAATTCCTACAAAATTATCAGTTCTAAAAGACCAATGTGAAGAGAAAGAAATGAATAAAAAAACACAAAAACGAATGCACAGAGCACTGAAATTGGTTTGACATGTCTGTCTCCTGTGTCACTTCTAAATTTTATTGACAGCCCCCAAAGTCATTTTATGAGCTCATTTTTTGAGTGGTTACTCTTCAGGAGTAAGTGCACCTTCACTAAAGTGAACCTTTGAAAGGACAAAAGCAAGACAGACTGGGAAGAAGGAGTTGAAAGGAGAGAGACATTGGCAGGGCATCAGGAAGTAAGGTAGGCAGGGAAAGAACAAATGAATGGGGAGATAAGTGAGATAGGAAGAAGAAAGGGCGTATGGACAGAAGGACTGAGTGAGGAAATTAGATCGAGAGGGAAGACGGGAGGAAAGAGAAGGGTAAAAATAGAGAGCACTGCAGTGATGTGACCAGAGGCAGATCACAGTCATCAGTCATGGCTGCCTCCTATTAGAATTGTCACTGGGATTTAATTAAGATGATTCTCATCTGACAGGCTTGGCTAGCGCCATTACTTACTTCACACCCAGCTGCTGTGAGTGTGTGTGCACGAGAAATTCAATGACTAGACTCACAATTCGATTTGCCATAAACATCTATTCTAAGTAGTCATGATGACTAATGACATTTTACCCTGTAATATTTTTTTCTTTTTTATGCGTTACATTTGGAGTACTGGACAGTTTTTGTTGTTGTTGTCTCGTAGTTTTCTAACCTTTTAAGACTCCTTTTTATTTTTACAGTTAATTAAATCTGAAGAGCCAGTTACGTTACTGTAGGGCCTGGTCATTGGTGGATCATGTGCATATTATAGTGTCAGATACTTGCACTCTAGCAATGAATGGCTGGACTAAATTTAAAAAATGGATGTTAGTGGATGTTTTCCATTCCTTTTATATAAACACAATTTATCACTGAAGTTTAAGCTCTTTTCCAGTTGGCTCCATTTTCCTTGGTCAGGAGCCAAAGTCATTATTAGCAAAACCTTGAGCACATGCATCTGTAATGTGACAGCCTCACTAAGAATGTGCTGACTCCATCTCTGATCACTGCAGCCATAACTGATAGATTGCTGTGCAGTATTGCATTTCAGCTTTAACCTTTGTTCCTGTGTGAGTTTGCTTTGAATACATTTTGCTTTGACCCGGTGAATCGTCCATTGTGTCCTCCCTGGGTATTTTTGATGACTTCAGAAGCCTATTTCCTACGCATATGACATTGTTCACACACAGTTAAGAGAAAATTAAAACAGCTGCCAAATTAACTGTCACATTAGATGCTTGTGGTAAAACGTAAATGTTAAAATTTTATTTTACATTGTTTCGAGGAGCTAGTTCAAAATTAATTTTGTGGGGTTTATTTAATGATGAATACCCAATCAAATTTTGAAACCAGTTTCACATGATGCAGAGAACTTTGTATTTAATCTAAACGCACAGCAGGGGTGGAAAAATGTGCCTGAGCTGCAGCCATTTCCTTTTAATTGTCCTTCCATTGTCACAGCCTTAAAAGTAATTGGGGAATTTAGAGATAAGCAGTTTCATGGCCAGTTGTAGCCTGTTTCCTCAGTATTTCATGAAACATTAAGTACTTAATAGGTCTGGAGTTTATTCCAAGTGTTGAATTAGCATTTGGCGGCAGTTCATGAGAACTGCCACTAGTCCAAAAAGGTTTTAATGCAATTAAAGGAGACAGTTTTAGGCCAAAAAAAAAAGTAGAAGTGAAGTAGCAGAAGTTTTAGGCAACTATTTTGAACCCTCTTAAGAATGAAGAAGCACTTGCAACCCCAGGTCAATCAAAGGGTTTTAAGGGCCACAGAACATTATAGTTGATGGAAAAAAAATATCTGAACTGCTGTCCAAGATCTTTGTGCAGAGGTGACTTCACGACTTTGCTTCATGATACAAGTTACTGAAATGTTTCACATACAGAAATAAAAGTCAGCTTAGTTCTAGAGCAAGATTTTTTTGGACAAATGATGCCAAGATGAACTCATATATTAAATGGAAGAAGAGATGGAAGGAAAAGCAGGGCCTAGTGACCACTAAGTACAGCACATCATCTGTAAAACATGGTGGAGGTTGTGTTATTGTATGGGCATGTATGGCTGCCAATACAACTGGATCACTAGTTCTATTGATGATATGCCAGAAGTAGATGATTTCTCTATAAAGCAAAGCTTGATGCTTGGATTTATTAAGAAAAACCTAAACTTATCTGATTTATCAGATCCTGTTTGTGCATTTGTGTGTACACCCCCACCCCCTCTTTTTTTTTTTTTTTTTTTTTTTTTGTATTTGATGATGGGAACCACAATGTGATTGCAACTTATTAGGACTCTATGTAAACTTGGGGACAAACATTTTAGCTTTAGACAGTCACTTGTGACGGTAAGGTTAGGGTAACAGGTGAGGGAATGCATCATGTCAGTGGAGACTCCCCTTGGGCACGATAAAGTAGCTCTGTGTGTACGAACTTGTTTTTACTACATGATAGGGACCAAACCCTGACTGCATACAAACTTAGATAACTTCCTGGAAAAGTGGGGTTTGCACATTTCTCCTTGTAGGCACAAAATGATTCTTTTAAGATTAAGGTTTGGTTTTAGGATCAGGGTCAGAATTAGGTTATTGTTAGGTTTTGGTTAAGAATTGGGGTCAGGCATTTAGTTGTGATGGGTACGTTTAGAGTTGCGGGCTAGGAAATGCATTGAGAGCGTGGGGTTTTCCCAAAGGGATTCTTCTGTGTTTTATTTCTGTCATGCTACTGAATATAATATCTTTGTTTAGAATACTTAACCATCAAGGACCCAAACTCTTACAGCTTGTATTTTTTTTCCTTTTATTGCTTTCCAGACGCATTGATGATGACTTGGGGCGAACTCATGAATTGGAGCATTCTGCAATCAAGTGCATGAGAGGGATCCTCTACTGTTACATGAGACAGGCAGATAAGGTGAGTTTGTGGCATTTCTGCTCGTGCTCTCTATAATTACCCAATGTTCAAAGACGTATCCTCCACAGAAAAGCCTCTTAAAAAACAAGGGCATTGGACTCACCTAATTCCTCTTTCATATTACAGCAAATCACTGGCAATCTGTTAATTTATAAAGACTTTTGCTTCAAAGGAGGAAATTTAATGCCACCCCTGCAATAAACCTGATGACTGTGTCGAGTAGGCTGCAAATTAAGATTTGCAACCCACATTGTCTTATAAACTGAAAGCAGAACCTGATGTAGTGCATCATCTGTCTATACTTTTAGTCCTCATAAGCAACATCTTTGAGCAGAGCAGCTGTATGTGTGTAGTGTGTACCTTTTGAAAGCCAGTCTGTTTTATTTCGTCTCGACCTTGACGACCTCATTTAGGGGAGAGCTTTTCTGTGTCTTAATTACAAAGCTGCGTTTACACAGTTAATTACACAGAGCTGCGTTTGTTACGGCCCTGTCTCCAGCACTTACAAAGTACATGCTGCTTTTATTGAAGATGTGACATGGGGTGGCTGTGGGTAAATAATACAGCAGCTGGGCTCCTGTTTGCTTATTGTATTGTGTAGAAGGAACCTAGAATATTCCTACAGAATTATAGCAAAATGGTTAGACTTTTAACTGTTTGGATTTAATTTAGGTACTGTCATTATCCTGACAATGCAAATGCACTTCAGTTGTGTATGATCATACTTTTTAGGTGACAGTTAAGCAGATAGAAACTCACTACCAAGGCTTCATTAAGACTGTAAACAAGACTCTCTTATAGGCTGCTAGCTTAATAAATAACACAAAATTCCTGGTCCTACACCACCATCCCTGTACCGAATACATAAATAACTATGTCCCTCACCTCTACCTATCCCTCTTCAAAGTGGTAGACCTCAATAACACCCTGTAAGTAGTTTCTCCACTGACTTGCAGTAACTGCATGTCTTCAATCTTTGCTATTCAACATTTCACTTTTCTCTTACTTCAAGCCTCAGTACTTGAATCCTTTTTAGTCAGTATTTTCAGATTAACCATGGAATAGTGGATCAGATAAACGTAATCAGAAAGTTGGTGTTTGTAGAGTCTAAACTTAAAAGATCACGACCTAAATCCCTCAGCTTCACCTTATTTCAGTCATTTTGTTTCAGTTTCACAGTCAAAAAAATGTAGTTAATTTTTTTACTGTTTCATTAGCAGAAAGGCCAGAAAGTTTTAGAAGTTTTAGATTTAAGCGAACTGCGACTGCTGTATGCTGTGTAAGTCCTTTCATCTCAAGCTGTTTTGGCTAACCTCCTTCGGTACAGGAAAATAACATAGACTGACCTGGTTATTGTTATGAAAAGATACTAAAGTTTTCTGTTTATTAAACACTTATCTTACAATTTTAGCCCATTTCAACAGCAGGTATTAAAGTGTTGTGCTAATTTTGAAGATCATGTTGGTGCATTGCAGCAATCAGCAAAATAAGCAAAGTCTGGTGGTTCTCAGAGTTTTCTGAAAGTAGAGCCACTTGACACCTGAGCTCTGTTGGAGTAAAAACTGAGGGAGACATTAAAGTAGGTTTGACACAAACCACAACAGCAGTACCCATTATCCTCTTTTTGTGCACACTCTCTCATGCAGACACATGCATATTAGCCGCTGTGGGATGGCAGGAAGTGGAGCACTTTCAGGAAAAGTAGGACAGAGGGTCTCCACTCTGACCTGACTTTGTAGGGTGAAAGAAAGAGTAAGAAAAGGGTGGAGAAAAGGTATTGTTCGAAACAAAAGACAGAGGGGGGAGTCTGAAAAATGAGATAAAGATGCAAAAAGGAAGAGTGAGAAAAAGAAACAGCAGGGTAAATAATAGAAAATACTGGAAGCAGAGAAGTAGATGTAAGAGAGGGAAATTAGGATGGAGAAAGAAAAATGAAGACGGCCAAGGGGGGTGGGTGGGGGCTTGATGACTGAGGGAGCAGTGAGAGAGGTGGAGAAAAGGGAAACAAACGAGGTAAAAATGGGACAAAGGGTCCAATTATTTATAACTGTGCGACAGGGCTGCCGGCCCAGCTGTGATTTAATGTGTGCGGTTGAGTCGGTGCAGCAAACTCACACAAAGCCACCAACAAGCAACTGAAAGCAAAACATGACTAGCAAGTTGTAAAGGGTTCATTTGGAACCAGGTTGGACTTAATCTGACCCTTAACCTCCTCAGAGCAGTTTGTGTTTCAGAGGCAGGGGTCTGACTGTACAGTACATCCTACGTGAGAAACAACAGATAATCTTCTGTGTGCTGCTGGAACAGTACGAAGCCCTTGATGTTTATTTGTATGGTGGTGGGGGTCTGCTGTAGAATAATACAGGGGCAGGCACACAGCAGAAGATATTTCAGTGTAGTTTTTTGCATTCATTTAAAGGGAAGAAACAGAAAAGAATAAACAAATAAAAGTGAGTTGACTAAAAGAAGTTTAAGTAAGTGTTGGAGTGAAAATGCTGAAAGAATTCAAGCCGCATCGAAAGCATGAATTTTGCAGGTCAGTCAAAGTATAAAGATTTATAGAAATCAGAGGTGGCAGAGGTATATTTTTATAAAAAATGATTTGTTAAAGGTATCCGTCGTGAGGTAAGAAATGTTAAAAATAAAATAAAACAATGCAGGATTACATAAACATTACACTTCATTACCATTTTTATTAAATTAATTCTGAATTTTGTATATATATTTTAATCTAAGCCATTAACAATATTCACCTATGTTCTGCCTGTTATTTTTCTTCTGCTTTCTTATACCCTTGACATCCCTCTGTTCCTCTCTGTCCTACGTCTCATTTATCTCCCTGCCAGGTAGAGGAGTTTAAAAAGGATCCTAGCCCCTCTAAGTGTCTGCACTCCGTGTTCAACGTGGACACTGGTGACGAGGTTTTCTCGTACGGCGACTATCACCACCTGCAGGTCAGCCAGCGAGCGCACAAGTAGAAAAATGATGTAGTTATCAAGTTCAATAAAACATTTGAAACAGACATAGATAAACATGCACACTGTTTATTGGTGTCACAGTTTTATGTGTGAGTCTTTACTGCGAGATCGAGTACGTTCTTAGAGTAGAACGAAAGTGGAGACAGTGATGAGTGGACCTTGTTAAAGATGAATATATAAGCTAATTCATCTCCTGTGACAGGTTTATTTTTGAGTGCTTGGAAAAAAATGCAGATGCAGTTCAGCCCTCTGACAGATATGCATGTATGGATAAAAAAAGGACTTTTCCTAAGAAGTGCATTAAATCGGCACTAAAGCAGTAAATTTTTCTGTCAGTTGTATTGACAGAGGTCAGTGTGGTGCATAGTGTTTGAATGGGGATTGTGTTGTTTTTAAAGGTGGCTAATGCATCAAGAGAGCTACGGACAGAAAATCTAAATACAACTGCAATGTTTTTTGTGACATAGACATGCTCAGAAAGGTGTACAGATGTGAATCATTTACTGTGTATGCGTTTAGTTGTTGGCTGTTTCTGTTACTTTAATATCACCATTATATTTGATAGTGGTCCAGTGTCATAGGCCTAATAGCCTCCATAAAGCTCTCCTCGCAGTTTCTACACTGTCTTGGAAATCGGTTTGACAAATATGAGAAAAAAACCACAGTGTAAAAATGGCAGTTATCATTTTAATGGTATCTCACCCAGTCTCTCCCTCCTTTTGTCATCACTCTAGATCGATGCTGTTTCTCTGTTTCTGCTGTACCTGGTGGAGATGATCTGCTCTGGTCTTCAGATCATTTACAACACTGATGAGGTAATCAACACACAGCAGAGACTTCAGAGGGGATGGATTTTTGGAAAGAAAAGATTTACATCCCCTTTTCCCTATACAATTCAGCTCATCATACAGAGATAAATAATTTTGGTGATGGAAAAATGAAAAAGGAAAATAATACAAAAATAAATACAGGCATAAAAATAAAGAAGGAAAAAAATCTCAAAGTGAATGAATAAATTAAACTGAAAATTGCATAGAAAAGTAAATATGAGTATTCACAAAAAGTTGAATTTAAATTTGAAAATGTCAAAAGAAATAGAAATTTATGTCACATTTAATAGGTTTCTTAATGGAAAAAACATTTTTTTAAATATATATTTACTGTATAATTTAATTGCAAATCAATTTCTTTTTCAAGCCATTTTTATATTTCAGTATTTTTGAATTTGGCAGTTTCGGTCCTCCACAGTAGGCAAGATCTAGACCTTTACCCAGGAAGTGATGGGTCAGTTTGTTGACCGGGTAACTTCTCCTGCTTATTGTCCAAAAGAAAAATGGCACACAGCCCTGGCATGCAAGGACAGAAAGGGAAGGGTAGGGCCCTGAAGAGGAACGCCTTACACTGAATCTGCTATGAAAGGTGTGTTGTTGTTGACATGAGGTCAGTATGCTGACCAGTTAGTTTTTGGGCTCTGTAATTTGCTGGCACGATAAAACATTAGGAAATGGGCAACATCAGTTCAAGCCCCACCTGAGCAGTACTAGTTGGTGTGCATTTTCTAAGCTGTTAACTTGTGAGCCAGAATAAAAATCCTACATTAGTCCGATCTCTCCCCCCCACATGGCTTCGCATTTCAGTCTTTCAGTCTTATTTATTCTGTGTTTACATCATCATCTACTCAACAGTGACACTTTAGCGTTTAAGCTGCAGCGTTATGAGAAAATATCTTCGTAAAACTCCATGTACACAAAGACACCCATTGTTAAAACTGTATGGCTAGTCTGTGAATTCTAACACAAATATTTGAACCCAGTGACATATTCATATAATAAAATTGTCTCATGTCATTTCTGAAAAGCCTAACGGCCAAAAGGTATGACCAAAGGGACTCAAAAGCCAGCTGAATTCAACCTAAATCCTCCAATAGCTGTCCTAGAGCCAGCACAAATGCAGGATCAGGGGATAGTATCTCACTTTTATAGCTCGGCTCACATTTATATTTTTGCTGAGCCGCTCAATTGACTTTCAGCAGTGCAACGTTGAGATGATTTCTATGTGGAAGCTTAAATGTCCTCCTGGCAATTGTACCGGTAACGTCTTATTTGGCCGCACTCCAAGCCACCACAAGTGAAATCCTCTGAGTTTGATATATCTCTCCGCTGCCTTTTTTAGTCTTCTTTATGTTCATCTCTTAATAAAACAAAACAAGGCAACTTGGCTGTTAAGTTTACTCAGTTTGCTCTTTACTGTGTGGCCTCCAGGAGCAGCTGGAGTATCATTAATTCTGTTAGCTTTTACAGCCTGCTCATTCACAGCCTTACTCACCGCTACAGAGCAGTGAAATGTGTGCCCCCAGTCCAGAAATCCATTTATTTACTAAATTGGGCTTATCTGAATGAAGTAAGGACATGGTAAAATATTATACCACTAAGCAATTAGTGCACACTGCTTCACACTGTTTACAATTCACACACACACACCACCCCAATAACCTCTCATTTTTCTCTATTTGTAACCCGTGACAAGACAAATTAACAATCTAACTTTTTATATTTTTACGAGCTAGGCCCCGTCTGTGCAGACGGCTTATTTGCATGGTTAAACAGCTCTTACTAGATTGCACTATTCAAAATGAAGCAGCCTTTGTCCCCTCCCTTGATTTAACAAACATCCAACCCACCGTGCAGGACGTTTTGTGATTGGTGTCTACACTGAACGCTGTTTGAAATGTGTTTCATTTGGACTAATCACAATGGTGCGGTATTTATTAGTTTGCTGTTGGCTGTTGCTGCTTGTGAAGTCCGTTGGCATTCAGTGGACTGAGCTGGAAGCTGCATTGCAGTATTTCTTTTTTCTTTTTTTTCTTTTTTTTTTTTTGGTTTAGAGGTATAGAAAGGCTGCTGCGCGTCCTCTGAGAAGATGCACTATCGACCTCCCTCCAGATGTCATTTTCAGTCTCATGCAGCATGAAATGAAGCAACTCATTAGCTTTCGGGTCACAAGTGGATGCATTTTTTTGCAGTGCATATGCTGTAAAAAAATGCATCCAACTGTTTTTACATGAGGAAAAGCAGGATCACATATATGCTTTGGCATATGTGCACAAAAAAGCAGATCTGACAGCAATGGTCGTCTCTGATGGTCCTTGGTGGGGACACAGAGAGACTTGTTTTTGCCTGAGGGCAGTAGCATTCATTAAGATACCATTAAGATACTAAAAAGTTTCCCTCGTTAATCACCCAACTCATAAAATCCCAAAGACACAGCAAACACCTTTCTCTCTTTCTCAGCCTTAATCTGCTTCTCTCCACTTGTTCCACCCTCCTCCACAAACTGGCCTATTTAAGTTCTACACAGACTATCTTTCTCTCATCATTCTTTTCTTCTTTCTTTCCTCACGTTGTCATTATACATTAAATCTACGATCTCTAATGCAAACTGCTTTTCAGGCCTTTTGAATGATTCAAGGCCTTAAAGTCATCGCACAGGTAGATTTTTCTAGATGTGCCTAGTCATTTTTTTTAACTTCCAGTGTCTTTTTCAAAGTTGGTGATGGCCAAGGTTATACTTGGTGCTGATGAGCTTTTAGAGTCCAGTATTAGAGCAATGATAGACTTATATTTGATACCTCACAGCATGTAAAAGTTGTGTCCACTCACTGTCTTGTGTGGGCAGGTCACAAGACCAGTGCATCACACATTGCCACAATTTACTACTTAATTACAGCCTGTCTGCAGCTGCAGGGAGAGTTTCACCTTGAGTCTTGATGAAAACTCTGTTTCCTTGTCCTCTTTGGTAACCTTTTATAATGAAAGAGTTACAGCCTTCACCCCAGATCAATATCAAAGGTCATTCATTATTGTCTATGCATGTTTATATGTGTGAGTGTAGCAGCAGCTTTAATCATGTGTTATTGCATTTTCCTTTTGGAAACCTGCAGCTGTGGCTCAGTTGTATGTGCCTGTAAATGCAAATGTCTGATTTGCATTTGTTCTATGTTCTCTACACCATCCTATGTTATGATGATTGTTTTCTTCATGCAGGTTTCCTTCATCCAGAACCTGGTGTTCTGCGTGGAAAGAGCCTACAGGGTGCCTGACTACGGCATGTGGGAGCGAGGCAGCAAATACAATAATGGCAGCACTGAGCTGCATTCTAGGTCAGTAGGAGGATAAATAAACACACAATCTGAAGGACTAAACATTTTAGATAAATGAAACTGTCAAACCATAAGTGTTTCCTGTAAAGACGATTGTGATGATTTATAAATCTTAGTACCTGTGATAATTTTCTCTGCAACTGTGAATAGTTAGGTGAATTAAAAATGAGCTGATCTCCAAAAGGTGTCAAATAAAAGATTAATAAATGTTCTTGTTGACATTTAAACTGTTAGTGTAATATTTTGGTTTCATGAAATTTCAAAAGCGGGAGGATTAGACTGCAGAAGTCTGAGACTAAACCAGATTCACATCTTAGACTTCCATGCTGTTGCTGTGGATATTTTTTAAAAGGTCTGGTGAAGCTAAATTAAACGTATTATAATCTTCAAACCTCATTCCTCAAACAGTCTCCAGGTAAATGAACATTTCACATCCACAGAAAGCAGGATGAGACTTCACGAAGACGGCAATGTGTTTTCCTGCAGAAAAAGAGAAAAAAAGAAAAGCCTGCTTGAAGGATTGTTAGACAGGTTAAAATAAATAAATAAATGATCTCAAAGTTTAGAAGTTCCTGCATGGACTCATCTATAACACGTAAAGTCTTCATCAGAATGTTTTCAATAAAGATGTAAACTGTCTTCATGTGGCTTGTAAACTAGTGCAAAATGCCTTGTAAAGAACAAAAGATCAAAAAACCCCTACTGACCTAAAGCAGCTGTCAGATCTCACACAGTCAAAGAAATAAAGCCATATAGTTCAAACAAAGCTGGAAGAATGGGCCCAAATAAGTGCTGAGCAGTTTATTTCCTACAAAGGAGTCAGAAAGGTGCCCAAATCTTTGCTTCGAGCTCTTTTCCTGTTTTATTTTCAAGCTACGGAAACAATGAACAGACTGATGAATTTTTAACGTTGTTCCTTTAGGAAATTAGCTCATTTTTTTCTCTTACATAATCAGTTTTTTTATCATGTCAGCTCCCCAAACATTTGTATGTCCCAGCAGCTCCATGTATAACATCCACAGTAGTTTTACCATCGCGGTTAAGTTAGAACTCAGCAGTCTGTGCTAGAGGGACATTCATGCTTATTTTACGTATGTAACTAGGTACCTTTGTTTAAATGCTGTCAAACGTCACTGTCCACAGCTCATGCATTCTTTACTTTGATAGGGTTGTAAGCCAGTACATTCACTAGAGGGCAGTGCAGAGTTCAGAGTTCACTTCTTAGTTCCCACGTCAATTTAAGATAGCAATATAGCAAACATGGCAATGATGGAGGAGATCATGACAATGCACATTCTCAGAAAGAGTCATCAAAAGGCTGCACAGTGGACGGTGGTGGTCTCTGTGGCCATTAAATAGTTTGAGGTTACTTCTTTTTTATTTGCTTTGCTAGTGGCATGTGAGCTATCCTCCTCAACTGCCCCACATTTCCCAGTAGTACTGCTTCATTTGTTCCATTGAAGTACACATTCTTAAGCCCTCTGAAAACATACCAAAATACACATGGAATGAGCCTTGTGTCTAGCCTCAATCCTGGTCCTCAAGAGACAGTGTCCTGCAGGTTTTAGATGTTTTTCTGATGCAACACACCTGACTCAAATCAGTGGGTAAATTTGTGCAGATCTTTGCAGAGCTTGATGTCAGGTGGAATCTCAGTCAGGTGTGTTTGCAGCAGTGAGTTGCAAGAATTAGGAAGTTGGAAAGAAACTACCTAAAGTCTTTTATCTGTTGACACATGTCAGTGTTAGTTTTAACACTTATTTCCTAATGGAAACATCTTGACAGCACAGCTTTGCAGCCACATGACCTCCATCAGTGAACAAATAATCTCCACAGAGGAAAAAAAATGCAGTGGCTCAACAATCTAAACGGTGAACTGTAATGACGACAAGGATTCGAACCACACGTTCAAACAGCAGCATTGTTCTGAGCCAGTGCGGTGAGGTTTCGTTACTTGTTCCTAACTGATTTATCATCCAAGGTCGAACTGGCCTCCCTCTCTTCCCTCAGTGTCTTGATAAAGATCCTCAATTTCTGCCATGGCTTATCTCTGGGAAGCATGTTTTTTTCTTTCTCCAACAATATAAGGCTATTGGCAGCAGCTCGCCAAGATATCCTCGAGGAAAGATAACAAACTCAATGTGGTAAAGAGGAACTGTGTCTTGTGCTTTGTGTACTTTCTCCCCTTGTGGCCATGCTTTGGATTTTCACAATTAGTGAGCTAGTTTATACATGAAGTTGCGTAATACCAATTGACATGCTGTATGTAAATAGTAAACTGCGGCGGTGGCTTATTCAGAATGGTCCTATGTAAACAAGATCTGTATAAATGATCAAATTCAGGAGTCATTTCTACTCCTCCAGTGCCTGTGGGCTGAAAAATGCTCAGTGGAAATGAACTGGAAAGGATGTGGGATTTTGGTACGGGAGTCATTTATCCATATCAAATCAAATGACTCTCCTTACTTGCCTCTGTCTCATGTTTGTCATCACATGCAGTCAAATGGATATATTGAAAAGGGTTTTTATTAAACATAGCTTATCTAATCCCATAAGCATCAAGGTTCCTTAAAGTGTTTAAAGTTTTAACGAGTCAAATTAAGTACCACTTTAAAGACATCGATGTCATATGTTTAGGAATATTTCATTTTGCAGAAGCACAGATCAAACCATGGGTGTGAATCTTGTGCAAAGGTTCACCCTGAAACTGCATGTTATCATCGCTCCCCCGCTAGTCTGACTGACATTAGCTTAATGACTGGCTAAAAGCACAGCTGGTTCCGCGTTAGAAAATCCTGTTTTGTAGAGGTGGACTGTGTCCACGTCTTTTTATTAAAAACCTTAAAGCAGCTTTCTTAAGTGTTTCCACTCTAATGATTGATATATTTGGTACAACTAATAGAGAAATGGGAGGAGAATGTATTAGGAATTTTTCCCCAAATGCAATACCAAACAGCGTTATGGTGCATTTTATCATTTTTCAGTTGAATTTTTGTTTTACTCTCCAAGCATTGTGGCTTTAGGTGGAATCTGCTGATGGCAGACGGGTCTTTTCACTAGTAAAGGTCTGATAAACCCATTATTCGTGACCTGGAACAAAAAAAACAGACAGTCCGTTTAATGTTATCATAGAGAAACATTTTAACAACAAAAAAGACAGTTTCAGACAGAATAAAACAAGACAAGCCTTTAACAACCCATACTATACCATATCACACTATACCAGGATTGAACTGTGGCCAAAGACTAAACCTAAGGTCCCGTTTCATCTGTGCTTCAGTCATTCTTAAATTATTTGAAGCCTAGAGGGTGAAAGAACATTGTAGTTAGCCCCCATCCATGTGTTTTCCCATTTGCCATGGCGGCTCCCAAACTTTTCATCATCATAAATCTTTATTTCTACCTGTTGCATCAAAACTGTGGCATCACTATTGGGACTGGTACTTATTACTTTAAGCTCCCGGTTTCAAAGATAAATAAATATGATCGGTAATATTTATTGTTGTTGACGTGTGTGTGTTTGAGGGTTTCCACTCAGCTCCTGTATAAGCTGAGTTCTCTGTATTTTAAGCATTGATCCAGGCTTCACTAATGTTATTGAAAACGTTTTTTGAAGTGTCAGCAGATAAACTGCCAGTCATCTCCGAGTCTCCTGCTAATTTTCTGTCTCATTTTCTTGGCTGGATAGAAACAGAAACATGACATTGAAACTGATTCACTTTATATCTGCATTGCAATTACAGTAGCCAGTCACTGTGAAATTCAGTCCAAGATGTTTTTTTGTCTTTCTTTCTTTCTTTTGTCTTCCATTTTCTGCAGCAGACCACAGTATCGGGAGTTTCAAACTTTACTGAATTCTAACAAACATCAATTTAACATAGAAATGCTTTGTTGAATTAATCTGGATGACTCCCATGACACAGTTCCTCCCTCACAGCACCACATCTGTTTTCAAGCCTATCGAATGTGTGATAGTCTTAATGCCAGTGTGCATCAATGTCAACATTTAATGACTTTCTATGTGCTCTGTGTAATCTGAGTGTGTGTTTAAATTTGCAGCTCTGTGGGCCTTGCTAAAGCTGCTCTGGAGGCTATCAATGGATTCAACCTGTTTGGAAACCAGGTATTTGAATTCCCTCCTTCCTTGTGGTGCAAAAATTCCTACACACTGCTTTGTTTTCAGTTGTTTAAATGTGTCACATGATGCAAGACTGAAGGCTGCAGTGGCTCTTTCACAGTTCCGTACATCAGCTTGATGTCTGCAGTGCGTTTACCTTTAACAGAAATACATAAATAGAATAAGAAATGAAAGTTTAATGCAAGCCACGTGCCTTGCTGATTAGACTTTGCTGTAATTAGTGCTGCTTCCTCAGTTCAACGCTGTGTCCAAGCACACATTTGACCAGCATGCTTGTGTTTGTCTCAGCAAACTGTTTGTGCTTCCACAGACTTTGATCGATGACCACAGTTGATCCCAGTTTTACAGAGAATCTCCCAACCTGCTTTTTTTTCTTCTTCTTTTTCTTAAATTGAATCCATTAGTGGATATGTTTCCTTTTTTCTTCCTTCTCTCTAAGACAGGGAAAACCAGGGACATTCATTACTGCTGCTAATGGATTGGAAAATGAAGCCTTGCACTTAGCAAGCCCCCACTCTTCTTCCATCCTTTCTTCTTCTTTTCTCCACTTTGACATTGGCTCATCAAGCCATTTTATACATTTAAACTTAGAGTATACATATTGTCACTAAATGTGTCTGCTAGGTGTTCCTGTTCATTTTTCTTACTTTTTTTTACTTCCTACAACCTGAAGGGTTAGACGGAGCCAGAAAATGGATTTTATCTTTAAGCTCAGCTTGTTGAATCAGTTTATAGAGGTGGCTGCTTTATGATCCGTGCTGTGTGAAGCTTCTGTAGGTCTGTGTGTGTTTATGTGTGTGTGTCTTGTCCCTGTGTGGGAATAGAAGTGCACCAGCCTTCCAGTTGCTTATTAATGATCTCTATCAATCTTGATGTCCCAGCCGAGTCTCATCCGTCCAACACCAAATGTAACTTCCCCAACGTCTTAAAGCAGAACATTCAGTACACTCTGAACTCTGCTATCACACTTAACATGACTGCCAACTCTGTGGGTGTGTGTATCCGATTCGGTCCTTGTACTGGACAAGTGGATAGACAGTGTTCAGTTTCAGGATGTTTTCATTTCTCTGCCGCAGATGCAGAGATGGAAGATTGTTCTTCGTGCCACAAACTGAACTGATCGGATCAAACTGATCTCCAGGACGTTGATCAGTAAAATTTTAAGCTGGCCATTAAATTCATAGAGCTGTGAACACATGGTTGGATAATAATATATCCAAATCTTTAGGAATGTCACCTTGTCAGAGCAGAGCTACCTAAGTCAGCATTATTTTTTAACGTAATTCTTGCATGTCAGTTGTCTGTGATGATGTACACCAGGCTATAAAACCTGATCTGAAATCAGTCACTCCCAATTCAAATGGAAAACCAGCAGTCTAATTGTTTTCTTCCATAGATTATGATGATCTGACCCTTTAGAAATGTTCATATTTAGCAGAAATATTAACTTTAGATTACTTGAGATAAGGATAGATAAAGACAAGGAAAATGATCCAGTATTAAATATCTGCATCTGGCAAAATAAAAAATTCTTTCAGTAGCCATTTCTCTCTAAAGAACATTATTAAACTCAGATTTTGGTTAATTTCCTCACAAATATTGTTTACTTTAAATTTCTATTGGATCACAATCAGGATTTTGACTTCTCCTTGTGAACTTCATTCATCTCATTATTCTTGGCTCTTGGACTTTTGCAGTTTTTGTTTCCCTGTGTTATTTTTTCTTTCTAGAATTAGTTCCTGCAAAGATGTTCTGACATTTCCTTTTTAGTTTACTTGTATTATAAATAAATTGGTGCCCTTGCAAAGATGCACCAAAACAAGCTCAAACCCATGATATATTTTTCATGCATGCAATGTTTTGTTTCACTCCCAACATTTCACGTTGAAACAAAGAAAGTAAGTTCTGGTCTTGTGGTTTGAAGCAAACTGTGGATGAGCAGCAGAAAAGTGGATCTCTCCCTGCAGTCCTTCATCGTTACTGCAGTGTTGTCCAGATAAACACTTTAAACACATTAGCTTATACAAGAGAGATATTTATTTGTGTGTGACCTCATAAACTTTTACAGACATTTCTAAGTTTTTTTTTATTGTTTTTTTACTTTTGGTCTTTCTTTCCTGTGGAGGATAAAAATGGGTTTGATTTTCTTCCAGTCCAAACCCTACAGCTGTTTTTTAAGAAATATTTTCCAGGCTGATGAGCATTAACAACTCTTTATGAGATCCCTAGAATCTCTTTTGTCATTCAATCAATTAATCAAACTTTATTTATAAAGCACTTTTTGTACAAAACAACAAATTGTAATACAAAGTGCATTAAAAACAACAAATAACATCTTAACCTATCAAGTCCCCTAGACTACAAACCAACAAGTCACACATACATGATAAATCCCCACACATACATATAACCACACGCACATACATGTACATAAAATGATGTCCAGTTGCATTGAAAAAACTAAAATACTGGGAATTTAAATAGCACATGTTAAGCTGACAAAGGGATAAAATCAAAATTTAATGGGTAAATATAATATTTAAAGAAATATTAAAACCTATTATGAATGCTCATAAAAAGCTTCATTGCCATAATAGACCCTGAACACAAGTCTTGAAGGTCAAATTTAAAATAAATCTTTAGCTTTAAATTGACTACCAACTCTAGAGCGTCACAAACTGAAGCTATTCACAGAAAGGTAATATCAGAATATTTTCTCCTGACAGCGATGGTCTTTCTGAGTCATTATTTTTAAATAATAAAAAATAAAAAATAAAAACAATAAATATAAAGGGTTACTAAACTGTGATTTCTCTCCTAACCATGTCATTGACAAGCAGTAAGGATTTCTATCATAAAAAGGATGCTAAGTAAGTATTTAATGTCGGCAGAAGGAGTGATCTTTATCTTTACAGAAGATAAAGAAAACAGTTATTTTTATCGATGCAAATGACCGTAGGTCATCGTCATTGGTCTTTTTGTTTTTAATTCACATGTAGGAATTATTAGTGATAACGTCAACAAAGAAGTAAGATGTTCATTTTTCTCATGTTTGAACTAAAGTCAACAATTGTTTGATGAAAACTGACAAAATCCAATGTCCTTAAATTCTATTGAGCTGCTTCAGAGTAGTAAGTATGTTGTACAGTGACTGGACCGTAGACTCTTTGTCTTTTACTTACACACCTCGCTTTCAAAAGTCCTTTTTAAATCTATAAAACATGTAAAAAGGAGCTAATAAATTGAAAACAAATCATAACATAGACTAAAACTGATCCAATTTCTTTTAATATAAAGATATCTCTAGTCCAGTTTATAAAACCAGAGACAGTGAAAAACTTTCATTGAATTAAATGAATCTGTGCCATTTTAACTGACACTTTACATCCTATATAATCTGCTAAAACACCAGAATGGACCGTTTCACTGGCTTGTCGTGCAGCTGCCCACACTGGTGGCCAGCAATCCACTGCACTATGCAAATTGCTGAAGGAAAGCTTGCTGATTTGACTAAAAGCCCAGCCCTGTTTTGGAAGAAAAAGAAACAGACTCTGGCAATATTCATACATAATGTATCAGGCTTGCATTAGAAACTGCTTAGCAGGTTGCAGGAATGACTCAGATTTATATAAGCACTGCTGACGGAAGGATGAAGTGAACTGGACCTGCTTTTTAGAGGCTGAAAAGGTTTGATGTGTGCTTCTAAGTAAAAAGCATAAACACCTCTCACCCACCCCAAACCCACCCTCCTTCTGCTGGAGATGTTTAAGTGCACTGGACGGACAAACTGAATCACGGTTGTTGCACTTCATCTTTGTATACGGAGACTTTTGAAGTGATGGAATAACTATCGACTCACTCTGTGCTTCAGAAAAGTGTTCGAGCCAAAAATATGAGCCTGGCTTTCCAGTGAAAGAGTGTGTTTTGATGTGTGGAGGTTTGAGGTGAGATGGTGGGGAATTTAAAGCTAAGTTGTTTGAATCATTATATTTTCTGACAAATCATGTCATGTGTGAGTGTGCGCATAGAGAACAGGAAGCTTTAAATTACCACTTTACCTGTGGAGCATGAACAGCTCTGCTGTAACCACGTCGCTGTTTCTCTGTGTGTGTGTGTGTTTTGTACTTAGGGCTGCTCATGGTCTGTGATATTTGTGGATCTGGATGCCCACAACAGGAACAGGCAAACCCTCTGTTCCCTACTACCCAGAGAGTCTCGCTCCCATGTGAGTAAACCCATCTCTACACTGCTTACATGACCACAGCCAACAACACATTCAAATAAAAGGAACAAGATTGTACACCAGTACAAGCCTTTTCAGACCTGAAGTACTCTAATGCAGTTTTTCTCAATCCAGGTCCTCAAAACCCACTGCTCTGCATGTTTGAGAGGTGACCCTGCTTTAACACACATGAATACAATTAATGGCTCTTTAGCAGGCTTGCAAAGATCTTGATGAGAAAGTTCATTAATCTGAATCGTGTGTTGGAGTAGGAACACATCTGGACAGTGAGTCCCGAGGACCTGGATTGAGAAATACTGCTGTAATGTATTTCTATATGCTGCATTAAGTCTTACTGGATTTGAAAGGAAAAGGAGCAACTTATGCATTAAAGCAGGGATGTTACCCCCCGGTCCTTAATAATCCTTGTCCTGCAGAAGGTCGGCAACACAAGCATTAATTTGAGCCAAGTGCGTTGAAGAAGGGAATTGTTTCTAACCTGCAGGATAGTTGCCCTCGAGGACCAGAGTTCAGTATTCCTGCAGTAAATAACATTTATCTAAAATCTAATGAATGTTGGATTGCATACAATGGTTTATGACAATGCCATGTATTTATTGTTTAGGCATCACAGCTTTTAAAGCTGAAAAAGCAGGTGTATCTGTGCCCTCAGTGTTTGACTTAAAGTTGTCATTAGTCTTAACCCAAAAGATCTTGTATTTCCTAATCTTATCTTGTACTTTGTGCACACACATGTTGTACATGAGATCTTGTTAATGGCTGGAGTCCATGAAGGTAGATATTCATCTCAAAGCAAAGTCTATATTCATACTTGTTTCTGTGTTTTGGTTTGTATATTGTAATGATCATTTTAAATTCAGTATAGTTTCAAGTAATATTCATGCAAATCAGATTTTTCTTTGTTTTTTTCTTTAAGCCTAAATTTAAAATATCAGAAATTATAATAAATTCTAATGGTTTATTTAGGCTGTGGGTAGTGAGTTAATCTGTTGGAAAAACGTCTACAGCTGCACATTTCAATACAACCTTCCCTTTTTATGTGACTCAAGAGCACCTGTGTGCAAGATTTCTACCTAAATAGTAGCCTGCCATTGCTGTCAGAGGTTAATTGCACACATCCAGCAAAGCAATGCACTCATGGCAGTATGTAGTTGATATAGTATCAGTTCAGTAATCCATTTCTCCACATGGGGCAGCCATTTTTAGCTACTACCTACTGCTGATGGTTGAGCAACAATAAGAAATGACCAGAGTGATATCTTAGTTTCGAGCTGCAGGGAAGCAAGGCTGGAAGAAAGAGGAGAAAGCAGCAGGAAAATTATTCCTTCTTTTTACTTCACCACTCACCAAAACCTTAGTGATCACATTAGTGTGTGTATTGTGTTGGATGTGTCAGGCAGAAAATCTGCCATCAGCCTGTGAGGAGTGAAATGAGTGTAATTACACGATCAGAGGAGTGTTTTGGTCACATGAGACTGACGTGAAGGATCTGCAGTAAGACATCATCGAGTGAGAATATTTCAAGAGAACAAAAGTAGTGTGAAATCTGGTGTATTTGTAATATGTATAAATAATTCCTTTGTCTTTTCTGGATGCTAATATCTTCTTCCAGCTGTAGCTACTGAGGATGTTAATATGTAGATTGGAGTTGTGAACCAGGACTTGATGGCTGCAATTACAGTTACAATGTGCTTTGATTTAAATAAGGTGGTCATGATGTTGTTGGTCAAAAACACACATCTTAATCCCATGCTGCAACAAAGCATCCACACCCATTTAGTCTAAGGTAGATACTTGTTGAATAGCATACACACAGTTAAACTAGTAAGTTACAATTAGTCATTTATTTATTGTTAATTTATTTAAAAAGAAAAAAATCTCTCCATGCCAGAACACAGACGCTGCCTTGCTGCCGACCATCAGCTATCCTGCCTTTGCAGTGGATGATGACGCTCTCT
Source organism: Melanotaenia boesemani (assembly GCF_017639745.1). NCBI lineage: Eukaryota > Metazoa > Chordata > Actinopteri > Atheriniformes > Melanotaeniidae > Melanotaenia > Melanotaenia boesemani. The sequence continues at coordinate 35,631,461 of NC_055682.1, forward strand.
ACAGTCAGACTCTTGACAAAGTTGTTCGCAAGCTACGTGGCAAATACGGCTTCAAGCGATTCCTCCGTGATGGCTACAGAACCGCAAACGAAGATAAGAATCGCCGCTACTACAAACCTGCAGAAATGAAGGTGGGTGTTTCCAACAAACTGAACTGAGAGGGATGGGTGATGTAAAAACAAGGCAGACCTCAGAAAGCTCTTTTCACCTGTGGCTCAAACACAAACCTGCTTATTTATTGGTTTTTCCTTCTCTTTTTTATTTATATTTAAAGAAATCAGATATTTCTGTCAGAACTGCTCATAGACTCAACTCAATGCAATGACCAGTCTGCACAAAATAAGGAACGATTTGCTTTCTGTCTCTGTTTCATCGCAGCTTCTCATGGTACCATCATAAGAAGCAGATTTCAGCTACATTGAGATAAAAATAGTCTGTAATAGAAAACAAAGAATGAAAATTGAGTCAGCTTAAGTCATGCGTGCATTTTTTCTCCGGTATTTAGATTTCTTATATTTCTTTGAATTGCCTTTACTGCTCACATGTATTTCTATTCTTATCGCTCACAACTACTTAAAGGATCTCTGCCACTTTGCTTCCTAGAAAAAATATTTCAGGGTTTTTAGTCTTTTGTAGAGCTTTGCTTCATCTGAATGGTTGTTATAAAAATATATTAAAAAAAACATACATATCTGTGAATAACTTCTCATATATTATGGTTACACTGATTTAAAAAAAAAAAAAGAGAGAAACTTCTCGTGAACTTTGTTGATTTTCTAAAAAGCAGCTTCTCTTACGATAAAAGATACCGGCCAGTAAGTAAGGCGGGAGAAATAAGGTTACTGAGTCCAATTAACATTACAATGACAGAAAAGCAGAGCCGTGTTGGAAACACTTGCACAGGCGTGGGATCATTCTGTAACAGATGAAGACTGGAGCTATCCTGACATATATTCTTGAAACTACATGTCAGACCTTATAAATATTGTAAGCAGTCCATCAAACATGAAGAGGTTTAGCTTGATTGTGTTTGACATTTGGAAACTTTAAAATGTGAAAGTTTGCTAAGGTAAAATCCCTTTATGTAACGGTTATTATATGTGCTTTGAATTTGCCTCTCCCACTTTTTTCTTTCTTTTTTCTTTTTAAATCCCTCATAAATTTCACCCCACATCTTGCTGGATGTCCGTGCGTGAGTGAGTCGGTCCCTACCTGCATGTGCACTCATACATATGTACACATGTGAATGACCGTGCATTCATTGTCCTTTTGTGAATCCCCTGTGATATCTGGTAAAATGACATTAACAAGTATTCATTTTATGATAAGCTTAGCGAGCGTAGCATGAGTGAATCAGCCGGTGGAGCCTCAATGCTAAATAAATCATTGCTTTAGCTCTATACTACCCTCCTTGAATTAATGAGCTCAGAGCATGGAGGTGGATGGGTGTAGACGTTGTAGCTGTTTCCTCTTAACTTTTAGTTTCCCTTACTGCTATTGTTACATGTTATTTAAAGAGACATGACATGTGAATTATGTACATATAAAGACATATGTGTGTATATATATAATTCTTGTTACTGAATGGTGGAGCTAAACTAAATCAAACCAAATACTAATTAAAAATAATAATAAAAAAAGCCATTGGCTTTGGATCTGCTTCCTTGATATGCCAAAGTAGGCACTTGTGAGGCAGCCGCTCTGAACCACTTTGCAATTAGCTTCATTTAATCCTGCATCTAATAGGATCCAAAGACTCTAAGGCTAAGAATTATCAAGCCGTATTAAATGCCTTAGTTCCGTCAGGATCCTTCAGTTCTATAAGCAAGCAAACAGATTTATTGTAGAAGACAATTATGCCAGTTAAATTTCACAAATCCTTCATCACTCCTGCTGTCATCTCCCTTTCATCTACTGATGGTTGTATATTTACCCCCACAAAATCAACAAAAGCTGTGTACCAAGACTAGAGAATCAAGTTATATAAGAGGAAACTGGGCCAGATGGTTGTTTATTTTGTAATGCTGCAAATATTACAACAAGATTACAATTTTCCATTTATGTATGTTTAGACAAGCTCCATAAAAATAGCTGGTTTTATTAATAGCACTACTAATACAGTAGGCCTGCGTAGAAAGCAGTCTGTGAAAATGTCACCAGCTTTGATAAGCCACCACACGGCGTCATTGAATGTGACGCTGTGTGAGCTAAGGCTGGAGAAAAAAGCACGCTCAGGTCATGCAGGTAAGGTGTCCCCACAGAAGACATTGACTGAAGTTGTTGTTGGTGTTTAGGAGAGAACTCACAGCAGGGCAGAGCCGGTGCTCCCTGTCTGTTTACCATTGGCAGAGAGCAGCAGCAGCCTGGGTGACAGACAGTTTTACCAATCAGTCAAGCTGCTCAAGCACAAAACACAAGGGAACCCTGCGTGTTTACAGCCTCAAAGGCCAAAAAAGCACAGGCCTCGTTGAGTGACTGCCCCCGCTCTCGCCCACCACTAAACATACCCTCCCCTGCTCCTGCATCTCTTTATGCGTCCTCCTGTCTATCATTTTTTTCCCATATTTCCTTTCTCTCTCCCCACCTGATGGCTGCAGCTGCTTTTTCTCATTGCTGCAGAACAGTTTGAGGTGGTGCACATCTGCATAATCACAGCATGCAGACATAAACCATTTAAAGAAGCACATTCAGACAGAACTATCTAAACAGGGATGTGAGTGTGTATATGTGTGTCTGTGTGTGTGTGTGTGTGTGTGTTACTTTCACCTGGCATTTGTTTTTGTATTTGGATGTAATCTATATTATCAGCTATCACCATCAAGATTAAAATAATTAAGACAATTGACATTTATAAATAAATAGAATGAAATGCACACACATAATAAATGCTTTATGCAGATGTATACCAGCAGACTTTGAACACACACACTAATACCAATGTGCTGCTTCTTTGATCTCTTTACAATCTGACGCTGGTGATTTGTAGTGTTTATAGAAAATTGGTGTCCAAAAAATGGATTTGTCTAGACACAGTGATCCTTTTTAGGTGAGCGTAAACATGGTGGGATTTAAATAAATCTGATTTACTTGACTGTGTTTTCTGCAGATGACTGGTAACTACACAGCTTAAGGTTATCTCTTACACTCGGTTCAATCATTCTTTCAGATCCAGTTTATTCAATGGCCTTTCCAACTATTTATTTTCTAATTTATTAGGGCAAATGACTTTTTCAAAGAATGGTTATCTTTGAGGCCAAACTCACCGACCCTCTTGGACATACAATATACAGTCACAGGCCACTTTATTAGGTCCACCTATAAAAGAAAATATATATATATATATATATATATATATATATATATATATATATATATATATATATATATATATATATATATATATATATTAGTATATTGGTCCCCCTAGCTCTGTATATATAAGGGTGGCGGCGGGGGGGGGGGGGGGGGGGGGGGGGGGGGGGGGTGTCAGAAGTGGGGCCACAGTAGAAAAAGTTTGAGAATCACTGAATTAACCTAACATGCACATCTTTAGATGGTGGGATGAAGCCAAAGTAATAATGTACATGTCAGACTTAATTTTATTTGATTTCAGTGATGCATGTTTGATAAATACTCCAGACAGTGCATGCACTTCAACAAACAGGAGAGAACTGAGTATTTAAAAAGACCTTGCTGGGGCACATTGTTACTCCGCTCTGTTCGGTTAGTTTTTATTCACAATCTCATGTTTTCTGTCCTTTCTTTGTGCTGCACTTTTTCACATTCGGTATTTCTGACGTTCAGCCACCTGCTGCTTTAAATTCTGAGTCCCACTCTTTGTGAAACCATAAAGTAATAATTACCTGTCTTTTCATCTTTCTCCAGCTTTTTGATGGAATCGAGTGTGAATTTCCCATATTTTTCATCTACATGATGATTGACGGTAAGCTTCGCTCTCTTCATTGTTACTGTTTAAAATGCCTCCAGAGGGTCATTGCCAAGACAGACTTACAGAATATGACAGGAAATTACCTTTTACACTTTGCCAAGTTTCACATGATTTAGACCTGTTTTTAAAAAGATGTGATTTATCAAATATGTCAGTAAGCTTGTGGCAATACGTCATAAATCATTTATATAAATCTATATTCAGGACAAGCATCCTAGAGTTCATATTGTGGCCTAAAGAACATCTATTTCTCTTGTTATATGCAGATATACACATAAAACAAATTTTTTTTAAAGGTCCCATATTATACACTTTATTCCCAATCTGAGACCATTCATTAATATCTAAATGAAATATTTCCGCCATGGTATGGACAAATCGACCCTCAGTTTGAGTGCAGCGGCTTCTCTTCACCTCCCTCTTTTTAGCAGCTTCAGAAATGTGCCGTTTATGGTGGGCGGAACCCTGGTGGAGCAGCTCAGCTGTTGGCTCCGCCCATCGCATCGCCCGTCATGAGGTGATTGACAGGTTAGGCCTTAGCGGTTACTAGACGCTGATTACAGCGTAGTGAAGGATAAACAAACGCCGGAACACCGGAACCCATTCCTGAAGAAGTTCGAGCAAGAAGACTAACAGTACTGCTCTTACCTCTCCAGCTGTGTCACGGACAGTTGGTATTGAACCTGGCTTCAGCTTCAAACGGTTGGCGAAGCCTGCTTTCCATGCACCCATGTTGTGGAAACAGTCCTCTTTGAAATGCTGGCCACAGACATGCAAAACCTTTGGAAGTTTTCCGGGTACATTTCCTCCAAAAATAAAATTAATCCACTCAGTCCTCGTGGGTTCAGTGGATGGAAGTAAAAAAACGTTTTCGTGTTCATTTATGCAGCCACAAACAGAACAGTGCTTCTGTCGCTTAGCCATGTCCGCTAACGAGGGTTGCCGAAGAGGGAAAAACACTGGGCGCTAGGTGATTTTTAGAGGGCGGGCTTTGAGAGCCGGTAGACGGGTCCATCGCTCTGTGGGGAGTGGTTATTGTCCCTTATGACGTCATAACGTACACGCTTTCAAACAAGCTCATTTCAGCGCTTACTTCCCTAGAGGTGGAGCAGGGGGGAGAGAGAGCGCCTGAAAGAGTTTCACACTTACGGGTCTCCTACACATGCGGGGGGACCAGTATGACTGTTCCAAAACCATTAAAAAGTGAATTTTGCATAATATGGGACCTTTAACACATTAAAATCCAAATATGAAGATTTCTGCACCTTTTGTCAAGAAAATACCTGATGTCCTGCATCTTCAACGCTACGCTGCCAGTCTTTCTCTCTAAAAGGCCAGCCTGCACTGAGTGTTAAAAGGAAAACGGAAAATATTGTTGGATTGTGTCCAAAAACAGAGCAACACCCTGAAACTGCGAACCAGCTCCTGTGGTTTGGTTTGTAACTGGAAGAATTTAGAGTCATTGGGGGAAGACTCCAGGCACTTTGATTGCATGTAAAATTATTGCAGGTTCCCCAGTGCAGACATTCTTTATTTTTTTTTCTTTTTTCCAAAATTAAACTGCTGTAACTATTAATCTCCAAGAGACTGATTATTACTACAGTATCAGTATGAAAATGGTCTCTTTATCTCTCTGACCAAGGCTTTGAGATACTTTTATGCAGTGATTAATGACCAGTGGTCCTACCCTGATCATGCAGTATCCCATCTCATCCATTAAATATACAACCCAGCTCCTGGTACAGATCACGGTAGTCTTGCCCCTTAACTATTACAACGCTCTTGCAAGTTTTCCAGTTTAACATCTATCAATAGTCCAAAATGTGGTGGTTTATCTTGTGTTGGATCAACAACAAGGACAGATCACTCCAAAACTCACCATTCTCCACTGTTTTCTTAGCATGGACCTAACCTTCTCATCACAAGGCCTTTTTTGCTGCCTCCCGTCTGAATTAAATGCCCAAAATGAATCAAGTCTGTTTTCACAACTTTAAGGGCTATGTGCATAATTTTGATTTCAAAAGAAAGCTGAGTCATGTGAGATTAGTACTTAAGTGTCAGAATGAAGTATGTGTTACTGTGTCAAAGTAAATTCAGCCGGAAAACACTAGAAAATGAAAATGGTCATCTCCTACACAAATGTAGAAGAGGTTAACTTCCCTGAAGCTCGTCTAAAAAATGACTTCAGGGCCTGAACCCAGCTATAATCAGTCATAACTACAGATTAATATCCTTCCAAGTCACTGGAATCCTCTGAGCAGTGTCATGAAAGGCTGCCATCTCTGCAAAAGTCTTACCCCAAAACCATCGTCCAGGCTGTTCTCCAATTTGGTTCCACTTATAGTGGAAGGAACCACCAAATGCTATGAGGAAAGGCCGTCCTTCTCTACTTGTAAGAATATCTTAAAGACTCTTCTCTTCAGAGAACCCTTCTGTTAATAGGCCCACTTCATATAAAATATAACATACTTGTGCCAAGTTTTTTACAACACTGAACATTGACTGCAGTAAATCACAAATTTGGTCATGATAAAACATTAAATAGATTCAATAGATTTGATTTTTGCCCTTCATTTATGATTAGCCAGTGATTGAGATGAAACAATATGACATTTTACTCGATCTCCTCAGTTCATGTCAAATCACAACAAACAACTTAAAATATAATTTTATTCACAAATTTAGACCTTTAAATGAAAAACAATATATATATATTTTTTTTACAAATATTGCCTCATTCTATAAATTGAACTTTAAAAATTTCACATAAAAAGACTCAATATTTTCAGTTAGGACCAGTGCTCTTGACTCCTTTATCATTTATTGGATGTATTGATGTAGGTAGGTGAGAGTATTTCAATCCTCCTATTGGTATGTTGGTTTGAATGAAAGTGTCTGCAAAGAGAGTCCATTTAATTCAAACTTAAATTTAAAATAAAATGAAAAAAATATTCAAATTAATTTGATGGGAACTTGACTTTTGGCGTGTTAGGATCGTATTTGAGATTATTCATAATTAAATAGTTTTATTACCTTTGAATCATCTAGCATTTTTTATTTATGTTAATGTACAGCATATCAAATGTGTAGCTGTATCCTGTTAATGTCAGCAGTGATGTCCATGTTATTCTGCCTTACCATCACACAGTGCACTGCTGGCACCACAGATGCTTAGTTGCCCTTATTACAGTGCCTACTTTGAGGTCACAATCTACACATGTGAATTAAATTAACATCAACCGAGAGAGCGCATGTGCACCACTTATTAGGTTCACTGAAATGTCAGTGTAGCCACAACCAATATCTGCAGAGGCTCTCGTACCCCCTTTAATATTTAATATAGATATTCACATCACACATGTGCATATGCAAAAAGTGTTACAAGCTTTGATGTTTTTCCACACAAACATGTTTACAATTCAATCAGACTGTGTCCCCAAAACATGAATGAAAAGTCCTGAACCACTCTGACATGACAAAAAAAATCCTGCTGATATGTAGATGCTAACAGAGATGCACACATCTTTCTACCACACACACATCCCTGCTGAGTCACTGTAGAGTAGAAGTGATTTATAAATGATCATTTATATGATTATACTATCTGTGTTTAAAAGAAAAAAATAATAATCCAAGTTTTATTTGGTTAATTTTGTTTTTCTTGTAGGGGTGTTCAGAGGAAACAAGACACAGGTCAAAGAGTACCAGGACCTCCTTCAACCCATCATCTTCCAGTCTTTTGAGGGTAAGTTATCACACGCATGCAGTGACTGTCAAGTGGAGCAAATATCATTAACACACACTGTAAATTTATCTTATTTGGCAGAATAGTCTGGTTTATTTTGATGCTTTTGATTTAGCGTCTGTTTTCCCTGTGGAGATGGAAAAACTTGCTGTTATTAAATCCCGTCATCCATATTTATATGCCACATACTGTGACCGAAGCTCACAAGGGCGTTATATTCTAATGAACTCAGCCTTACCTCATGAGCTTCTGTATCCACCTACAGCTGCTGCTGCAAGAGGACACTGTCAAATAATAGGGATGTCGTGAGTTTGGGGCGTCTGTTGGTCCTTTCATAATAGAAAAGGAATAATTGGAGTGAAGAAAAGGATAATAATGTGAGACAGAGCTGACTTAAGTTGCCCCACATGACTCCACATAGCCTTTGTACTCGTTCTGTGTGAATTAGCAAAACTCCTCAAGTTAATTGGCTGGGCTTTAGAGGATAATACCAGTGCATTATTTAATTTGCATTTTTTTTTCCTTCATCCACAAATGTATTTGCTGCTGTCACAAGGTGCTTTTGTGTCCCCTGCTGCAGGTTTAGTTTATCTCCCATGAGTCATGGCCTCCCATTGTTTTGGTGAAGCATAGACACAGGCTCCGGCTCTGGAAGGCATGTTGCTACTCTGCACAGAGCTGAACAGGAAACATGAACCAGAGTTGTTCGCTTTCATAGTATTCGTTTTGTGTCTCACTATGGGGAACGCCTCCTGCGTGACCTCATCAGAAGCTCAGATGTCATTACGCCAGCCCTGAGTGGCTGGCACTGTTGACATCTGTGTCAGGAGGGGCTCACACCCTCTTCATATATATAGGGTTGGCATAGTGTCAGTCATTCAAAAACCTCTTTTCACTTCTCACAGAAGCCTGCAGTCAACTGTACATTGGGTACTAAGCTAAACTGTCCACCGACTGGGTGAACAAGTAGGTCACCAGCGCTTGTTCCCATCAACACAGCTGCTTACTAGCTCATGACTAGCCATAGGCCTGAAGAAATACAAGTTCAGGATGTTGACACATGAGTCTGCTGCGGTTTGTTCAGGCAGGCCACTGGTTCACGTCAGCCGACCTGAGAGATGCTTATTTTCACATTCCCATTTGTCCGGGCACTTAAGATTTATTTGAACAGGACTGAGAATTGTAGAAAGAGTGGTCAGTTGTTTGTGTCTAAGGCCAAACCACATGTGGGAAGCCTGTGTCCAAGCAACTTCTTTCCCACGTGATTGTGGGAAATTGTCGCCGTGGCGTATACTAGCAGGGGTCTGCAGCCACCCACTGGGCTCCATGCACATTCCACAAGGGGACTGGCAACCTCTTGGGTCTTATTTAAGGGAGTTTCCATCCAGGAAGTGTGTGCAGTGGCATGTTGGTCTTCACTCCACATGTTTGCTACGTTTTATAATTAGGATGTTTTATTTTGGTAAAAATAATTCTTTGATACTGAAACAGCTTAAAGCGCATCATCACAGCAGAGGTATTCCACATCCTTGCTGCTCACAATGCAGAGATCAGTACTCATGATTTCTTTTTAGTAACTAGTAACTGCAAAACTGTTCTTAGTGTTTTCTTCTAAGGTGTGTTTTCTTGATGAAAATTAGTGCCCAGGTCATTGCTGAGTAGGTGTAAAGATGCAGCCACTGTTCCATCGTATGTTTTGATTTTATTGAAATTCTCGTGTATGTGTGACATTATTCCACCTCTGTATTACAGTTTTTTAATTAAGATGTTTGAACTTTAATGATTGATTAATAGTGATTTGTAATTCAGGTCCACGCAGCTGTTTGTGGATCACATTTAATGTTTCTGCTGGTTATTTTAAAATATGCTTGCACAGTTGTAGATTGTGCTATATCAACTTTTTTCCATGCATTTGCATAAAATGTACAAGGATCTTGCCATGCAGCACAGAACTGATGTACTCCTCACATTTGATAATCCAGTTAATGTGCTGTGTTGTATCTGTGTAGTGACACACACACACACACACACACACACACACACACACTGTGATCTGTGATTAGGGACATCAGGTTGGGAACCATTGTCTTCAGGGAAGTTTGTGCACATAAACACTAGACAGTTTCTGGTGATTCAGAATTTCTCTTCTGTTTCTCTTCAGACTCGCTGTAGGGTAGGTGATTCTTGAAAGTGATTCTTCACTTGCAGTTCGCTCTTACAACTGAAAATAATCTGGAGTGCCCCCTAAAATGCACTAAAACCTTTACAGGTGAACTTAGTTTGACTAGCTCTAAACTTTAATTTGTTCAGTGTCTTTTTTACATTTATGCTGTTCTCTAACAAGATGATTAACTACGAAATAACCAAAGGAAGTGTATGAACTACAAATGGACCACTAAAGTCAATGTTCAATGACAGCTTGTATTTAACCAGTGCTCTTCATCATACGCCTCACATTTTGACGTCATCAGACCATGACAACTTTGACAACATGACAAAATACTGAGGCACTGACATTTTCTTTTGTTATACCCACCGCTGTTGTTAGTTTGTTTCTATAAATTGTTTAAGATTTTCTATATATTTCACTTGAAAGTTGAATATCCCTAACTTGAGGCAGAACGTGTTGCACCCTGTGGAATTAGGTGTTTTTGGTTTAAAGAGATTAATGATGCTCCCTACCTCACATTATGTATTTGGATAAGGGAGTGGAAAGCAAATGTTTTTAGAGAATTATGTGGGTTTAATTGGTCATTCTGCAGTATTGTTACAAAGGAGTTTGCTGAGTTATCCTCTCCTGAACATGTTTAGAAAACTCCAGGTATGCAATCCGTTTTAGCTCATGATCGCTAACCAGTTTCTCATTTCTAACTGGTGCATTCATGTCAACTGGAGGCTGAAGCTGCATCTCCGTTGTGTTTCTCTCATCTCCCTCTCAAAGCAACCTGATCAGTGTATTGCTTTGAAACAGTTCTTTGAAGTTTGGTTGAAATCTGCACAAATTTGAATCCAAACCTGTCAGAAATAACTTTGATCAGCAGCCTCAGCTCATATTTTACATTTTGGGAGGATTTATGAAAAGCACTGCTCTGAATGTTTATCCTAAACTTGTTTTTGACAGAAACAAAATCTTGTTTTTCCTTCAAATATGTGTCCAGTTATGACTGAGGTTTTTCCATAAAAAGTCCAGGTAAGTACATGTTTCAACAGAAAGACTCAATGGCCTGTTTTTAGTTCAGGATAACATGATTATGTGTGTAATTAGCAATGGTAAAATAAAAATGATTGGTGCCATTAGTAAGACTGTTGAAAGAGTCCTTTTTACAGATTCATTCACGTCTTTGATGGCTGAGCTGCAATGATGTTGCTCTGAAGTACAAAATCGGTTCGGATAAGATGTAGATCTCTGGGAAATTATTGCAACATTCAGTGTGTCAAGAAAATGATATTTGTGAAAGTGGTGTAATTTTTTTTTACACACATCCAGAGAAGATGCTGTTTTCAGGTACAATGGAGCTCACGTTTGCTGCTTCTCATGCCAGGCCATGCCGTGATCCCCAAATACTACTATGTACCAGCGGACTTTGTGGAGGCGGAGCAGAACAAACATGGAAGTCAGAAGCGTTTCCCTAGCAACGCTGGCCGGGATGGGAAGATGTTCCTCTGGGGTCAGGCCCTGTATAACATTGCCAAGCTGCTGGGTATGTCTGCATCGTGGTTAGATGCTACTACTTTTTTAGCTCCACCATACTTGTGTCTAAGTACAGTTTTTCATCATCTATATTTGTTTAATTAATTTAAATGGAACTTAATTTTATGCTGATTAGAGACAAAAGATGCAGTTTAACTAAAACTACTGCGTATATGTCTTTTTGTACATTTTCTTTCTGTATTTTAAGCACTTTATTGGAATTAGTTTCTATTGGTTTCTGTATCTGTTTTTTTTTTTTTTTTTTTACGTTCTAGTGGATGAGTTAATCAGCCCGAAAGACATCGATCCCATCCACCGCTACGTGCCCCGACAGGATCAGCGCAACGTCAGCATGAGATACTCCAATCAGGTAAACTTAAATGTGTCCGACTGACAGCCATCACTAGGCTCTCTCAGCTCTCTTCAATCAGTAAAAGTCAGTCTAAAGTTGGCTCTTGTCTTATCTCGTGCTCGGTCCCTTTCATTCTGTTTTTTGCCCTGACTTCCTTTGACAATGTCTTCTAGCGTTTCTCTGTTGACTCATCCAGGATGTGTGTTTAAAACAAACAATGTGTTGATATTCAATTGTAGGTGCCTGACACAGTGCCATGAAGCAAAAACATGGCTGTAACATGATGCTCTGGGACAGAAAAAAAGGTGTTAAGTGCCATTGCTCAGCCACAGAGTGCTACTGGGCATCGATGGCTTCAGGAATGTACAAAATAAATGTCACTGTGCCAACAATATGAGTCAGAAGCATAGAGTTGGTTCCGTATTGCTTTAAAAACAACTTCATCCATCATTCTTCACTTATTCTAATTCAGGGTTACTCTGAAAAATCAGTCAGCTGCAGATTAATAGATTGTAGGGTTTTGATCATAATTAAGTATGAGCCATTGATGATGACAGACAGGATGGATGCAGAATACTCAGTCAGGCTGTAACTGTATTTACAAGCAGGTTACAGTGGATGTCATATGCACCATCATAAAAACATGCCCTTTCCTGAGGCCAGTTACACATTTTTATTTTTATTTCACAACCTTCACTGTGGGTATTCCCTATCCCAGTCCCACTTGTTAGTCCTGCTTTCCACTCTGTTGTGTTATTCACATGTATTTGAGTTTTAATTGCATTTTTCCCATCATCGGGGAAACAGCAGGAGTTATCGTATTTTACCTCGCCAAGAGCCAAGCTTGCCGGTGAGGATTAAGCTTAGTGTGTTTGCTTCTCTAAATGGCAGTCATGTTTGAGGTTTAATTCATGTCGGAGATGGCCGGCAGCTCCGAGGATCACACTGATGAAGGTGGAGATACAAATATATGCAGAATTTTGCTTTTGTTGCTTGGCTGGCAGGCGCTCAGAGCGGATAAGTTCAGACTGATAAATGTAATGAATCTAACGATCAGCAGAAAGGATAAAGAATGATTTTTTTTTTATATTTATCAGCCTCAAACCTTAAAATGTCAGCTCTGCAGTGACCTGGCTTGCAGCTCATAGCATTATTTTACTTTCTGGACTAGAGCAACTGAGCCTTTTCATGGTCTGGGATCATGTTTCTAGTTGTTCTGACATCTTTGCTTTTTTATGCTGTCAAAACCATCTCGTCTCATGTAAGCTGAATTTTAATGCCAAGATTGACAGAGCCTTTATCACTGCAAGCCTTTAGAAGAGCATGTGTGGGTCTGTTGTAGTTTACAGTGCATTTGGCCTCTGATGGTGACAGGCCCCAGCCAGCACGCTGCCCATGAGCACATACCTTCATGCTGGGTTCCATCTTTTCACTCACATACGTTCCATGTAAATGTGGGTGGTTTTGAGTCTGACTTTATTTCCAGGAAACCTGAATCCTGACGGTTTTGTGACTGTAATGAATTGCTACCTACTTAAAAAATTCACAATAATGAGATTGTTTTCAAGAGCCTAATGGATGTTACCGGTCCAACTGGTTATGATATTTAATGAAAGTCTTTTTCAAAGATATTGACATCCCTGCTACGAGCATTGTGGTGCAATAAAACAGAGCAAATTTAGATAAAGTGGACAAAAAAAACAAGAAGAGCTATAAAATTTCTCCTCCTACTTGGAGATTCCAGTTATTTAAAAATAATGTGGCTTTGCAGTCATTCTGATAGCACTACAAATAGTTTTAGACAAATTGAGAATCAGTTGTTCCTCTCTGTCTCCTCAGCCTAGCAGCTACCTGTCATGTCAGATGCAACGTTTAAGACAGGCTTCTTGTTTTCAGTGGTCAATAATGTCTAAATTAGTGATGAACTGTGAGCACAAAGGGTAACAAATGAGCAAAATATAAACCTTCTCAAAATTCTGAAAGGAAGACTTTCATTAACTCATAGGCAACAGATCCAGGTTCAAAAATCTCTGCCCATGCATTTTATACCAAAATGGTAGTAATAGAGCTACCCCTTAATGGCAATCTAAATGGCAATATTGATTTATATCTCATCCAGGCATTTAAATACCTTTTAAATATGAACCTGACAGAGAACATTTCAGTTATATTGTGTGTTTGTATAAAAGCTGTGGAGTGTTGCTGGTGTTTTGTTTTTCTGCCAGTAAATCTGGAAAATGTTTCATTCTCAGAGTTTTCAAGCAGTTCCAGTTGAAAACTGATGTCAGGGGTTGTTTTTGTTTTTTTTTTTCTACAAAATTTGAATGCAGCATATTAACATGTTGTGTGGTGCCTTGATGTACCTGCATCCCTGCCCTCAGTCAGGAGAAATTAGTTATGATTGTTTATTCATGCAGCTGGGGTTGAACTGAGCGCCTCACAGGGTCAAACAGCTACGCAGAACTGCAGGCTTCATTCTCTATAAACCCCTCCATCATCCCTCACTTCTCTCTCCTCTGTTCTTTCTTCTTCCTCATTGTTTCTTTTTTTTACCACCTTACCCTGGCTTTTCTTATTTTATTCCTTTTGGTCTTTATGTGGATTTTTTTCTTCACATCAGGATCTCTTTGCTTCACACCTTTTCTGTCTCAGCTAGACGCTTAGCTTTCATGTTGTGTTGGCAAAGATGCCTGAGTTGGGTTGAGAAAAAAGAGTGAGAAGAGGAAAGGGGGTAAAGGAAGAGGTTTTTGCACCTCCGATGATTGTTTTGTGTTTCAAGCACAAAATGTGTGTAGTGTTTGCATGTGTTTACAGCAGCTGTCTGGTTAGTTCTTCATCAGTGACTTTCCAGTGTTTGGTCTGCAGGCAGAAAGAGGCATGCAGGCGTGCTGGGCTTTCACATGCATTTAGGACCTATATATATATATATATATATCTATATATGCACGTTTGTATAGCAGACTATTTTCATGTGTCATTTACATAAAATGTCAGTGTGTATTTTGATGGTTTTGGTTGCATACAGCCTTGCATGGATTTGTGTGTTTGCATGATTTTCTTTTATTTGTGGTTCAGTTCTATACAAATGTTTTACTACTTGCATCAGTTGTTTCCACATGCTGCACTAGCATGCAGTGGCGTGCAGTTTGGGTCCACGTTTCATTTTATGAGGTTGTTTGAAACCAGCTTGACAAATTTACAAAATGGCTAAAGAGCTGGCAGGTTTCCATTTCCTATTTTATCCCATAAATACCTGCTTAAATACTTTATTTGAATAATTTCTATGTAAAATCTTAAATATTCAACTTTTCAAGATAATTGTAGAAGTTGTTAACAGAAGAAGGTCTAAACTAGAACCTACAGTGAGATTTTATATACAAAATGTTTTTTGCTCTGAAAAATATCCTCTTAATTCCTCCAAGCTTGATGAAAAAAGAATGGATGTGTTGTAAAATAGTGTTAAAATGTCCACAGACTGGCACAGAAACAAGCTGATCACTTAGGTTAGATGTCTGACTACATATGTAATATCATTATATAACCCTGCAATGTAAAAATTGAAGGAGACATATTCTGCCTTTAGATCTACACCTTCATTCAAAGCGACCTGTTTTAGGATGAGGAAGCAACTGAACTTCTTTCTACTCCTCAGTTCTACTTGGTTTACCTTTTCTGAGATCTAAGGAACCTCATAACCCTTGAAGCTCGTTCACACCGTACAAGAGAACATGTAGTTATCTATCTATCTATCTATCTATCTATCTATCTATCTATCTATCTGTCTGTCTGTCTGTCTGTCTGTCTGTCTGTCCGACCGACCGACCGACCGACCGACCGACCGACGCCGAGGCTACTCCTCTACAAAGCATTACTTTCTAGTGGTGTTGGAGCTGCTAATGGTGCGTTTACTGACCAATAGGAGATTGGAATGTCCAACTTCAGACAGGGGAAACAAAATTAGGATCAACTATTAGAAATTGGAATAGCAGGCAAATATCCTATAAGTTTTTTTTAATTTATTTTTTATCTTTTTTTTTTTAAGCTAAGAAAACTGTACAGTTTAACTGCTTATAAGGATTTAAGTTAATAGAAATACTAAAACCAGAAGCAAAGCGTTTTTTACTTCCCAGGTACAGCGAATTCAGTATAAGCTGAATTTGTGTGTAGAGCATCACATTCCCAGCTCTAATCTAAGATAGGTATTTGATGCTGAAATCCATGGAATAGCTTATTGGGTCATGGGTGCCTCAAACTGCCTTTTTTTGTAAATTTTTTTTGTCTTGAATCCTATTGATGTGTGCGTATAGAGTTCAGGGTCCATGGTTTAGTTTTGGGAGTTGCATTTACAAACCCCCATGAACTTCACACATTTTTGTATGAACTTAACTTATTAGTGTCTTTGCCTCAGGTAACAAGTGTATAAGTGACAAGTGTGTCGACTCACTAGAGCTTGAAAATAGATGTTTTCTGCCTCAGCTGGTATTTTACCAGACTCCTCATATCTGCACTTATTCATACAGAATAAACATGCTTTGTTTTTAATTTTTCTTTTCTTGGGTATGGCTTTGAGATTGTTTCATAAATGTAAAGTGCTTTATAAATAAAATGCAGTATTATTATTATTATTATTATTATTATTATTATACTAATGCAGAAAAAACAGGTGAGGAACTTAAAGATGACAGTCTGAAATGTTGTTTAACTGCAGGTAATGATTATTTCTACCAAACCGAGATGTCCTGCTGTAATGTTTGGTGTTTCTGTAATGATTCTTCATGGTCTTCACTTTATATTCTGGATCTGATTCTGGTTGTTTTTCTAAAGAAATTTATTTGTTTACAGCCTCTTCACTCACCCGTTTCAGTATTCCACTAATCAAGAAACACTTCCTCACTATTCTCTCATCTTGAGGGAAACAGTGCTACCCAAGATTAAGAAGTAATTGAGTTGAAATGATCATGCTAGTTCCACTGTAAGGATTCAGTTCCGTCCTTCACTATTACATAGTTGTAACTCAGTTCTTAACAAATCTCACTACTACCCCTGAATGCCCTTCACAAGACTCCAGAGCTTACACACAAGCACTTAACAGTATTACACATATGCTGTGTAGTATGCATTAATAATGTAAACGGCATAACATCAATTTTTTGTAGCAGACCTAAATTTATAAGTGACTATACTGCAGGTATTCATATATTTAAGTCGGGCAAGGCATGATGCATTAAACCTGCTTCATATACGAGTCTCAGAGTGAGGAGGGGGAGGTTTTGTCCTAAATTTCAAGCAGCTGAAGTTGAGGTTTGGAAGGTGAATGAAGCATTTATTTAACTTAAATTCATTGTTGATGCTTGGACACCTTTTACTACTGCAGTGAACTGCAAGCCTGTTAAATAAAGAGAAGCTGTACATTCTATATATACATGAGCTAAACATTTTAAATATGTATTGAAGCCATATGGCAAATGTTGAAGAATCAGCAGAAGCATGTTACTACTGCCAGAGGCTCTTCTGCATATAAATAATTGGTGCAAATGGATTATTTTTTAGCTTTTCTTGATATGCAGCAGTTACTGAAGTGTAGCAGAACACTGTGAGGGGGTTTTCTGCAGGAGACGCTTGGTGCTCCCAGGGCTGTGAGGGTGAGTCAGATGAAACGCCCCCTGAGGAGCGTGGCATGGCATCCCACTGACAAACATGCAATACGCAGCGGGCGTAGCAATTGTGGGGGATCTGAAAAGTCATGAATGGCTGTAAAAGTGAATTAGTTGCTTGTGTCATTTATGTCACACACTTGCTTTTAATGTTGTTCCCTTAATGTGCTCAGCTTTTCAGACATGCTCACAGTGTCATTGTGCATTTTTCAGTTTGTCTTTTCACTCTCTTTATCATTTTTTCCATCTGTCTCTTTGAATTTTGTTCTTTCTTTCTCTGTGTTTTCGTAAGATTCAACAACCTGCATGCACCACATTCACCTCTCAAACACAACCAAGAAACACACGTGGGCCGTAAAGCAGAGACTTGCCTCTTAAATGTGGTGTGGAACAATTGTGGCGACTGTTGTCAGATTTTTTTTTCCTTCTGGTTACACACATACACACACCTGGCACTATGTGAGAACAAGGTTAATGGAAAAACTGGTGTCCGTACGGTTGGAGCCATCAGTCATCAATCAGAGATAAGGTGTGGGTCAAGAGAGGCCCATGATTGGATATTACAGGAACAAACACAGCGCCTTAGTGCTGGGATTTATGGAGGAGCAAAAGAAAAGATGAGGGAGGTTAGAGGAGTCAGAGGAGAAGGAGGAAGAAAGTATGGAAGATGTATAATCTCTGGCCTTTTTTTTTTTTCTTAGAAACTTGTTTTTCTCATGATAAAAAGCCACTTGTTTAATTTCTAGCCTGCTCGTAGGTTTGGTGAATGTTCTGTTGGTCTCTGTGATGTTGCTCCTGTCCTTAGTAGCTGTGAGGAAAATTAGTTCTGGTTGGGGCAAAATGGTTCAGGGAAACACCTGGAAAAAATAGAAAGGCATGAGAGCTTTGAGTTGTCTCTCATCGAGCTTTAGTTCCTCCCTGAATCTTAACAGGACTGCCTCATGGAGGTTTGTCATATTAGATTTAGTCATGTGACATTTAGACTTCATTCTAAGGTAAATCGATCTGTTTTTTCTGTTCAGTTTATATAAGGTTTAAATACACATTATAAAGAATAAAATCCAAAGATTTTGCAGGTTTAAAGCCTGAAGAACTTCCTAGACGTCATGTTGCCATGCTATGTGGCACATAGGGCTAATGTTTTTCACTACAGATCCATTATTATTGTGATCTGTTATAAGATCGAATTTATCCCAGATATGTAGTATTCTCAAATAAAATATATAATACATTTTGAGCAAATTGGGGGGCTGAACTTTTCCTTGATTCAGTCTCACAAAAGCACATTAGTTACCATGGAGTTTTGTTCTGTGCCGCCAGTCTGCTCCAGACCAAGCTCAACCAGTCTCAGTTTAGGCTGGAGTTGTTTATCGTTGCTGAGTCGGTAGAAATTCTCCTCAGAAATTACTTTTTACTTGTAGTATTAAAACAGTTTCATGCATATTTGCATCCAATCTTATGTTCCTTGCTTTTTATTAATAACTCTGCCAAAGCAGAGGTTGTGTTTTTGGCAATGAACTTCTGTCTGTCTGTTAGCAACAAAACAAATAATGGACAGATTCTAATGACATTTTCAGGAAATCTCTGAAATGGAATAAGGAACAACAGATTAAATTTTGGGGGTAATCAATATATATATATTTTTTATGTTAGAACTGCCAACATTCTGCCAGAGGGGGCCATTTTGATACCCTGCCGAAAATGGCGTTTACAGAAGCCCTTTTGTTGACCTTAACATTTTTCTTTTATTATTATTTGTAAGTAGACAAACTAATAAAATAATTAAAGAATAAATAAACAAATAATTTACATGATTAGCATGTGAGATAAATTTGAGCTTGTTTTTCAAATAGCAAATATAAAATAGATACTTACTAGCCTCAGCTAACATATAACAAAATTATATGAAATCATTTTTAAACGTTAATTAAAATGCTATTTTTTACCAGTTATTTGAGGGGAAGCAATTAGTATATATCATTAGTATATAATTATAATATATAATTATAATTATAATTAATATATATATAATATATATATAAATATATAATATAGTGCTAAAGTAACTTGATCCTGTTGTTGTAAGAGGAGCTGACCATTTCTCCCTCATCTGAACCTGCATCTGCATTCATTCTTCTAGTTCTGTTCATTTTTTTATTATATATTTTTTTATTATATATTTTTTTTATTATATTTTTGTATGTCTGTTAGCAACATAAGTCAAAAAGTTATTGGCATATTTTGATTGAAGATTGAAGATTTGAAGTTTTTTAAGGAATGTGAGAAATGGAATAAAGAAACAAATGATTACATTTTGGGGTTGATCCAGATCACCGTCTGGATCCAGGAATTTTTTAAACATTCTTTACTATTGGGAGATAGGGATCATTTTACCATTACAGCTTCTAACTCATCAGATGATGCCCTGAATCATTGGCAAAAAAAAACAAATAAAACAAGATGACATCATAGTAGATTATAACTAAACCTGATTATAACTAAACATTGTTTGACCTGGATTATGTTGATGTTCTGGTTCGGGTGATCCAGAAGGTAAAAATATGGGGCGTCCTGGGTGGGCTTTTGAGGTTTTTCTCAGGTTAGTGACCCTATAATTTGGCATAGGTCAGCACTGTCTGAGTGCTTCTAGTTGATTTTGTAGCAATAAAAATTAGATAACTTGGCTCAAAAATGATCATTCAGTCATAAAATTTAACTGTGATCATCATCAATGATTAAAATCAATTCGACAGCAAATTGTTTAAAAAACGGATGAACATATTTATGTTGCAAATATAATATGCAAATTGATATGCAGATATGTTAACTGCGGTCTTTCAGGTGGTTGATGTTAGCTGATCAACATGCAAGGTTGAAGACGGCTGTGAACGTGCATTTAGTGGAATTACCTACTCCTGGCTTGATCTTCGGAAACCAGTTAAGCCAGGATCCTCTGAGAAGGCTTGGTCAAGCCCAGCTTCCGTCTCTTATCCTAAATAACCTAATTGTACCTTAGTGAAACAGCCTCCTGGTCTTTAACTAGCTGACTCGCCTGCAGCTTGTTAGTGATTATTCTCCTCTGTGTTCAGTCCTTTGTTTCCTTTTTCCATCATCATATCCTCTGTTGATTAACTGACATGTTTACTGGTCCTCTTGTCATGTGGTTTCTGTTCTTGGCAGTTCTTTGTTGTTATTAATAAACCCTTCTGTTCTGTCTTCCTATGCTGCATTTGGGCCCTTTAGCCACCTAAAGGGTCATTTTTAGAGGTGATAAGAGCTCTTCTATATATATATATATATATATATATATATATATATATATATATATGTGTGTGTGTGTGTGTGTATGTATATATATATGTGTGTGTGTATGTATATATATATGTGTGTGTGTATGTATATATATATATATGTGTGTGTGTATGTATATATATATATATGTGTGTGTGTGTGTATGTATATATATATATATATATATATATTTGGGGGGGATGTCAACACTTATTTCTCCAGATTCTCTAAATTCTTTATGATAATTTAGGATAAATATAAAATAATTTTGTATTTTACATTTATTAAGCACATTTTTAAACAAAAAAAATTGTTCAGTATTGCATCTGATTTCTTTATACATTTCTTTATTTAAGGATGCAAGTAATTTAATTCAGTTATTTACAGTCAAAACAAAATCATGTTTTTATGAAGAGAGTTGTGTGCTGTGTTTTCTAGTCAGTCTGCTAAAGGAAACTAGTATGTTTCATAAAGCTCTTTTGAGGTAAGTATCGATTATCACTGTAACAGTGAAACTTTGCTAATGGACTGAGACACCTTTGATCCATTTAAGTGGCTATGCTCCAAAATCACGTTGTGTTGTGTCTTATGTGTGAAGGGAAATATATGACCGTAGATCCAAACAGCTCAGAGGTCAGTGGTTGAACAGTGCTTATTGAGCTACACACCATCATTTTCCAAAGAGCAAAAAGACAGGTTGAGCAGGATAAAGCGTAGATGTTAGGATCTCTGAACTAATGTGGGAACATGCTTGTGGACACCGGACCTCATGCACGTCCTTGTCCTCATATAAGCCCCATGAATTGTAGCACACATATTGGTGCCAACATGCACACTTTTCTATTTTCTATCTGTTTCCTTTGCCTCCCTCACACACAGACACACAGATGGACTGTGTGTTAAGTCCTGCTGTTTACCAAATGGCCCGGTAGTGTGCAGGAAATGTTGAGTCCACTGGTCTGTGACAGCGAAAGCCCCATAGCAACAACTACTGACCTTAACCTGCAGGGAAATGGACATCACTCACACACGCTCAAACACTTTGCGTGCATTAACACTAGAGACCTCAGCCGTGCTCTAATGCGTCTTTGGCTTAAAGTCCCACTACTTCATGCACATACTGCTTCTGTGCACTTCCACAAGTTGTGTTTTGCCTCTTAGACAGAAATGTACTTTTCTCATTGCAGCTACGAGCTGTTCTATTTTCCAGGAGCCTCATTAGGAGGATCTGATTGGTTTGGCCCTTCTTGTTTCTTTGTCTCAGTGTCAGTGTTCTTCACCAGCTCTGTTGTACTGTGTCTTCCTGCTCAAGGTTAACATATCACTGAGAAACAGAAAGACAAGAAAAGCTGCCAGCTTACTGAACCTCAGGGAGGGTGGAAGGGTTCCACGGGGACTCCTCAGTGGGAATCAAATGTTTGAATCTGTTGTTCTAATTTCATCCAAAGAAACAAAACCTGAACAAACGTCTGTCAAAGCCTTGGAACAATACAGTGTCATTGTCTCCGGCTGCTGGACTCAGAGCATGAATGTGTTTGGAGGGGTTCTGAGAGGCAGCATCTGACCTTCTATTAGCTGCTTGTTGATGGTTCCTGCTGACAGAGGACAAGCCCAGGCCTCACACCTGCACTAACAAGCTTTGCTCCAGCTCCAAGATTTTTTTTCTTTCTTTTTGAGATGCAATAAATTGTAAAAGTTTTTTTTATTGTATTAAACTTTTTTTTTTATTTAATCTGATCTTTGGACACAGAGGAGTTGTGCCCTAAACAAATTGAGCTAAACAACTTCAGAGGCCAAACACCCTCTTACATGAGTGCACTAAAGAAAACAACAGATAGTTTCTCTTACTTATTAAAATACAAGTATTATAATAAATCCACAAAGAGCTCAGCAGCTGGTTAGTTCACATAACGATGGTCATGCATTACCTACAGTCTAATCTGAGACTGTGGTTGTCTTTACAGCCAAAATGACTGTTTAACACTACTCTGGTATTAATCCTGCTACTCAGTTGTCTTCTGAAACCTGCTGTGTCTTGTTTTAGTTGTTTGTCCTGGAAATGTCCAAATATCCAGCATGTGTATAAGCCAAGTAATGAATCGTTTTACAATTAAAACACGGGGGAAATAAAGTCAGCTTTGAGTCTGTGTGCTTCTGAACAGCAAACAGAACTAAAATAGCTGTTCTCATTCAAGCAGCCGAAGAACAACCACAGGGGGTGTGTCAGTATACATCAGGAAACAAGAGAAATGACAGACTAAACATAGTAATTTACAGTTTAGAAATTCCCACTTGGTGACAGTCTACCCAGTGGTGTGTGCAATGGGGAGATAAAGCTCCCAGTATGGCTCTTTAGCTGCAGCCTCAGAAACAGAACCATGGAGATGGCTGTGTTGGTTAGACATTATCTTCTTTCTCAGTTTATTTCCTAAGGAAATATAATATAAGTAAAAGGAGAATTACAGGGTACTGGAGAAGCTGCCTAATCCCTAATTTAAATGAACTCCAAAAGTCAAATGTTAGAGTTCGCTGGGTGTACTTACAGTTACTGTCATAAAATCCTTTTGTACTGGAGAAATGTGTAAAAACAAATTATTAAATAGTCTTTTATTCTTAGCTGTGGGTTAACTTCAAACACACCTCATGAGAGGACAGCGATATTATCATTCAGAAAACCTAACATCATTAAGGCAGAGGTTGTGCTAATATCACCAAGTACTATCAGACAGATTGAAGGTAAATAGAGATGAGCGTTCCTTTCATCTGTACCACTGTCATCCTCTATAAGTGTATGAAGGTATGCGGACCACCGATTGTAGCTGCTGTAGCAGCCTTGGCACTTCATCCTTGCTGCTGACAAGTGGCTGAAATATCCCACAGCTGTGCTCGCTTTGAGGTTTTCAGCTATTACAAATACGTCTGGGTTCACCTTGGCTCTCACAGGAGCCCAAAGGGAAACACTGGGACAGGTTTATAACTGCTCAGCTGGCAACAAGCATAGCAGGTCGGTGTGTTTACGAGACCTAAAAAGGGAGCGCATTAGAAACTCTAATGCCCATCTGCTCCCAAACTTAATCATTATGCGTGTTTGCTGTTTTAAACCTTTTTGTGTGGGCATCTGAGTGTAGCCTGGCACAGAAACTAGGAACATATTTCTGTTCCAGGGTCATTGTCAGGCTGCATGTGTGCATTAGAGCTCATTCAGCATAACACGCGCTGGCAGATTGGAGTCAGCACGAGTCTCTCCCTCTGCAGGCTTGTGTTTGTGCATCATTTTAAAAAATTACTTGTAAAGTGGAAGATGGAAATTTTAAAGCTTTATTCTGAATTTACATCCGCAAACAGAAAGAAAAACATCACGTGTACTACTGAATGAGACAACCTGTCACCATCAGGCATTTCAGCTGCGTGTATATTTATTTTTCACTGCAGCGCTCATATCATTATGCTCCCCTGCGCACACACACACACACACAGACAGTAGTAATCAGGCCACTTATCTTCACCAGCCTCCCTGGCTCTCCAGGCGTGGTATCAAACAGAGCAGCTCTGACAAGCTGAGACTCCTGTAGCTCACACCGTGCCTCGCCTTTAATATCAATTGATTTTTTTTTTCTTTCACTCATAAAGATTCAGTTGGTGGAGGATAATATTTCTGAACAGAGTCTGAGGAACAATGTATCGCTTTCTCTGTCAGGGCGCCTTTGCAATTACACCAGCCAGCAGAATGCAATCCAATTCTTCACTTGGTTTTCCTCTGTGGAGGTGATTCCACCTTCTTTCACTCCGCCTGACCCCCCTCCCCCACTCTCTCTCTCTTTTTCTGTCTTTCCATCCTCTGGTCTGCTTTCTTTTTCCACCTTGCTGTTAGACTGGAAGCATTTCCCTGAATCGAATTCCCACCTCATCAACTCTTCTCCCTACCATTATGCTCATCTTAAAACTGCAACAAAGCTGTCGCTCGCTCGTCGTTTTAACCATCAGATGACCTTTTGAAAGGCTCCAACTCTATCAATGTACACAGGAGACATTTTCTATCCCTGCAGCCTGGATTGAAATTGACTTAGCATTTCTTTTGTCTTTTTTTCTTTCTTTCTCTCGCAATGCATTTCTGCTAAAACCCCTGACACTTGGAAATATCCTCATCAAAATATGAATCTCGAAGCTGCAAGAAGAGCAACTTTCTGAGGATGAAACTGAGCCTGGAGTCATTCGTCTGTGCAGGGGCTTGAAAAGAAGGGATTATATTTCATTCAGATCTTTTTTTTTATTTGGGGGATAAATTCCTGTGCTTCCTTTTTAACTTTATGAAAGTCTTTGAATGTTTTATTCCTTTGTGATGTGATGTTCACTAAAGGCGGCCTCCCTTCAGCTGCGCTGATCTGACCTTGAATCAGCATCTCACAATCTCATTCATTTCTGTAGGGTTTTTTCCCACCACTTAAATTAAATAGTTAATTATCGAGGTTTGAGAAATCATTCAAAATCAGCCGATTATCAAGTCTGTTTTTAGCACAAGACATTTGTATCTAAAATGATACACATCTTTCTTTGCATACTATACACTTTATGGAGGAAAATCAAAAGAAAAATCACAAGGTTTGTGTTTAGTGCATTAAGCAGATTTTAAGTCTCTCTCAACTCCCTGATCGGCAGACCTGCAGCTGTACACATGAATCATTTTCCTGCAGTGTTTGCGTAGGGATGAGTTTTATCTGTGTTTGTAGCGGAGTTGTTTTCACAAAAGCATCTGGAATTTGACTCTAACACACTGTTCAAAGATAATTTACCTGAGACACCTGAGTGACAGTGAGGTGGAGAGGAACGAAGAGAGCGAAGGAAAAAGAAGCAAGAAAGGAAATGTAGCCCTACAGATGAAATGACAGAAAGTGAAGTTTTGTTGGACAAAGAGATGGAGGGAGGAAAGGAAGGAAAATGAAAAAAGAAAAATTGAAGAAATAACAATAAAAGAAGTGCAAAGAGTAGAGTGGAAAATGGAAGAAAACAATGAAGGTGTCACAAGTACAAGATTGTGGACCCAAAGAGCAGACGGGAACCTGGAGATGAGAGACAACGTTTTGTTGGAAGAAAGAACAGTCTGGTGAACTGGTAGAAAAGAGCGGGCAGACAGATGATCTTTCGGCTCCTCGGGTTGATTCGGAGTGCTGGGGATGCAGGCGTGTTAGGGACCCAGAATGTAGGCTTCAGCAGAGTTTTCTGTATGGACAACACACACGTTAGGCCTGGCTACACGAACAAGACAAAACTCCCAAAACATACTAGACCAGATACCACGTGTTGTAAGTTCAACGATCTGGCGTCGAATGAAGGAAGGACTGCGGTAGATATACAGTATAGCTGGTGTGATACACACACACACACACACACACACACACACACACACACACACACACACAAAACACAACACATGGGGAAAGGAAAGGGAAGAGCAGAGGGGCTGATAGTGGAGTCCAGAGACTCATGGCAGAAGGAGGGCTAGAAAACCACAATGAGGGAAGAAAAAGAAAAGAGGAAGAAAGTGGGAAGAAGAAAAGTTTGAACGTAGAAAACAAGAACGACAAAAGAAAGGAGCAGGAGGAAACAAGGTTGGAGAAAGGAAGGATCAATGGATATGAAGATGGCTGGCGGGATGACTGAAGGAAGAAGGGAAGAAAATAAGGGTTAAGATAGGCAATGAACTTTAGTCAAAAGCAAAGAGATTAATGATTAAATGAATAAAGTAGTAAAAGAAAAGAAATAACAGTAGCTCTGAAACAAAGAGGGAATGAAATAAAAGAGAGAGACCTCTGACTTTCATCTTGTGTCACAACTCAGTGGTTTTAATTTTGAGTAAAAAGTCAAATGAAGCGGAGCTGGAATTCATTTCTTTTCTTCAGGGAATCTCAGCAGCGTTCTTCTACAAATGGATTTTCACTTCGTCACGTTTAGCTCGGCTGTGTCTGCGAGATGCGGCGCGCCGTCAACAGGCCGGCTGGAAACCACTGAAGCTGCCGGCATCGCATCCCATGTTCAAATGGTTTCAGCTCCTGCTGACCATCATCATCTTCACGCTGCTTTTTGCTGGTCAGATTGTGCTTTTATTTAAATATCTCAGTGCCATAATCTGCAGCTTTTTGATATCATCATCATCCTCTAGTCTCAAGCGTCTAATATTCATCGAGCCTTTAGCTGGTTCAGAAATCTATTTCTGTAGCACAATCTGCAACTTTTTCCAAAATCAGTTTTTAATCTCAGGCTGCCAACAGTAATTTAATATGTAGACCGCTCAGAGAAGCTTATATATTTACAGCCTAAAACCATCTCTCTGTCTTTAACAAGTCTTTTCTTCTCTTCCTAGAAGACAGAATCTATTCCCCACTGTAGTCGAGTTATTTATGCTAATTGTTTTTGTGACGTGTATTTATTAATAAGGCTTCTTCACAGATGCACATCTCTAGTTTTTACTTAGGTTTTTCTAAACTGGAAACTGCTTAAGGCTGCATAAAGCGGCTAAATCTACACTTAAAGCCACTGAGGCGCTGTTTGCACGGGCACTGACGCGCTCGCCGTGTTACTATCTTGTCTTCCGTTGTGTGATTGACGAATGAAAACGTATCCAAACTTCATCATTTTTCTTTGCTTAAGATTTATTACTAATCCAAACGAGTCGTCATTTTCTTGGCAATAATCCACAGTACAGATCCATCTCCAACGTAAATTCCAATCATCACGTCAAATAATACAAGCAGTCATAGCGATAACGGTCAAAAACTTGTTTGCTCCCTCCGTACAGCAACACCTGTCACCTGATAGACAGTTCCTACCTGTATGGTGCTCTCAATTAGCCAGTGCCACCTAATGGGCAAATTTACAAAATATCAAAAATGGCTCTTACACACCGGCCCCTAGTTGTAATGTTACTGTACATGACAATTCTATTACAGAAACAACAAACAAAGAGCCATTATTAACCAGGGATGGAAATGCATACAAATAGTACATATGATAACTCTTAAACCAAACAAACTCTTTAACCTTCAGTCTCATGTAACAAACAAAGCTTAGTCACTGGCCTTTCAGTGTTTGTAAACGCACCGAACATACAAGTCCTTTCTTATCACGGACAGTGTCCAAAATCCTTCCGAGTGGCCAAGAACCTGGTGGAGCAGTAGGATGCATTATGACTACAATATCGCCAGGCTTCAAATTTCTTCTTTTTTGATTCCATTTATGTCTTTCCTGCAGCAAAGGTAAGTACTCACACACCCAGCGTTTCCAGAAAAGATCTGAAATGTACTGGACTTGTTTCCATTTTTTCCTTACATACAGGCCGCGGGGCTCAAAACAGACCAGGAGGCAATGCTGGTTTTCCTTTCATCAGAAGAATGTGATTTGGTGTAAGTGGCTCAAGGTCATTAGGGTCATCAGACATCTTAGTGATGGGCCAATCGTTCAAAATAGCCTCAATCTCACATAAGACCGTATGTAGTGCCTCGTAATCCAATGTCTGCTGCTGAAGTACAGACCTGAGGATCTTTCTTATCAAACGGATTATACGCTCCCAGACACCACCGTAGTTTGAAGCTGCAGGAGGATTGAAATTCCACCTAATTCCCTTTTGCTGCAGAACATCCTGAATATGTTTTTGATTCCAAGCTGAGAGGGCCTCTCTTAGTTCCCTCTCTGGAACCTCTCCTACTTATAAACCGGCGCAAAGCATTAATGCATACATCAGTATCCAAAGAGTTTGCCATTTCCAAATGCACTGCTCTGCTTGACAAACATGTGAAGATCTATGGTGTTACATCGCTGCCAAATACCTTGATGAGCGTACCAAATGTCCTGGTGAGCGTATTTACCAATTCAGCAGCGCATTTCTTAATTGAGAGAGCGCATTGCCCTGATTGCTGGAGTTTTTAATTACTCGCGGGGCCGTGAACGCAGCACAGCAAGCGTAAAACACGCCCCCCCCTCACACTCATCAGTACGCTCTCGTCGGAAAACTCTGCTCGCTCTCTCTGTTCAGCGGGCGTATTTGTCAGTCGGGGGCGGTAACCTTCTGATTAATCTGATTGGCCAGGATTTTCAATTCCAATTCGGTGACAACACGAGACTTGACTGTATTCATTTTTTTTTTAGCAGCTTGGTGCAACTTTATTGCCCCAATAGTAGGGAAACATTTACAAACACGACAGTTTCACCTGAAAGTAAGCGGAAAATCGTATTGGAGCACCAGGAAGATTCTAAATGACAGTTTAATACAGAGAGGTAAAAGCGATTGGATAACTGAGGGTTAAAACTAAATAAACATATTAATACTGCAAATATGTTTGTCAATGAATGCATTATTATGTTAATGTTGAAATAAGTGTAAACACAATAATTTCATACATTTCTGGAGGGAAATATTCATCTCAAACAACAAGCTAGCATTTATTACAGATCAGACATGATGGTCCTCATTAGCCTCCATATTTCTTACTGATAACCACTTCTGTAAGGTTAAATGATTAGGTTGTTACGGCTTACTTTCATCTTATTATTAAAGCCGTGTGGTAGAATATAATGTCCCAGCAGTATGGACGGCTCTGCCTCGATATACTAAGAGTGGTGACACTCTCACTCCTGTATACAAAAAATGTTAGTGTAGACATTCAATAGTTCCAAACACCAGATCAGACTGCAATCATCACCAATACATTCCTTTAGTTTCCAGAGGTAAATCAATGCAATGTCAGTCTTATAAGTCACGAAAATGCTTGTACATTCTGTCGACGTCCTGCAATAACATATTTGCATCTGTTAAATGTGATACAATTTTGTTTAAATGTATTTTGCCTTTGTATGTTATAACTATTGTGCTTTTACACCATGTCCTCACAGCCTTTTTGTTTTAGTTAAAAAAAAAGTGTGGTCACGGTCTTATATTATTTATTTCAGTGTACTGATCAAGTTCATTGTTACACATCAAATTCCATGAATCTATGAATAATATGACTTTGGTTAGGGGAAACGTATTATTACCTTGTTCTCATATTGCTGGTTATGTTTAGCCCGGAAATGACATTTCGGGGTCCTGTGTTGTGTTTTAAGGTGAACAGTTTTTTCATGTACTGGGGATTTTAATGTGTAGTAGCAGGGAAACCTCTGGAGTTTGTAATGCTTTTCATGAATTCTCTATTACATATAATAGAAAATTACAGAGCAGATGACTTGTTAGGTAATTATCCAGAGCTTACTGGCTTTTCTCCATTAAATTTTATTTAAACTGCTTTGTCCCTTTTGCTTTCCATGTTCCACCAGTAACTGAGTAATAATCACCTAAATTTGATTCCTAATTAACTTATATTTCACAGATTCCCTGTGCATCTCTATTCACTATGACTCTTTTATCTTCCCTCTTTATTCTTGTAGTACTCTTTCACTCATACTTGTTGACTTCTTTGGTAACACTCATTGATATTAGCTCATGTTACAGCTGCTCTACATTTACGTTCTGTAGCTAGTTTAGCCATTACTCATTACTAGTCAATTAAAAATATATATCTTTATTCAGGAGCAGCAGGCAGGAACACTGACGTTCCGTGCTGTCACCGAATTGGAACTGAAAATCCTGGCCAATCAGATTAATCAGAAGGTTACCGCCCCCGACTGACAAATACTCCCGCTGAACAGAGAGAGCGAGCAGAGTTTTCCGACGAGAGCGTACTGATGAGTGTGGCCCCCCCACACTCAACAGTACAGTGTAGATAAGGTGTGATTATGACCACTATGACCAAGCTGTTGGTGAATGTGTTTGAGAATAAGGTTTGCCACATGTTGATCCTTAGAAAGAATGAGAGGATGCTTTATTTCTTCTGGCAAAGATCCCTTTGTCAATCGACCACCAACTCTCAAGAGGCCTTTCTCTAGATATGGATCCAATCTGTAAATAGGACTTTGCCGGCTTAGGGGGGTCTTCCCAGATGACAGAATAGAAATCTCTTCCAAAACCTCTGTTGCTGACAAAACTGAACAATAGATTGTCGTGAATGAAATCTTTCACTCTTACTCCTCTGGTGGCCGCATCCGCTGGATTTTCTTTGGACTTGTAATGTGTTATTGGCTCATCTGATGACTCAGACCCTGTTTGCCACAAAGGTATGGAACTGCTTATCTCCATTCTTTATGTATGTAACCCACCTGAAAAATGGGTTAAATAAGGGATTGTATAAATGTCAGTTTATTTTTTTTTTTTTTTATGACTATATGTATTGTGGTTTTATTTTGAAAAACCGGAAATTTATTTTGTGTCAAACCGGAAGTAGTGCACTAAAATAACTTCAGTAGCTTAACCTCGGAAAGATACGAACTGAACACTGCTGGTGTTTTCTCCTCAGTATTGAGAACGAGAAGAGAGGTTGAAGAGCCTTTGGAGAAGCATCTTATCTGACTTCGCGTTTCCTGTTGAACTTTTCTTGGTCTCGTCTTCTTCATTTCCCTACTTGTTTGTATGGAATGTGGAAAGAAGTGAAGCTACATTCTTTGCATTCACACCATCCAGCCAACCTGTATGGTAGGATTTTATCAGTCCCACTGATCAACACCGAGAGCCAACATCAGATATTTTCCCAGACTTGACTATTGGACTATTGAACTTTGATTGGATCCACATTGAACGCTCTTTGGATTGAACATCCTGGACGGACAATTTTTTTTTCTTTCTTTTAAATTAAGGGGCCCATATATAAATTACTGCGCACTGTTTGGAATAATTTGTCAAAACTAAAAAGTTACAACTGTTAGTTATACCTGTCTGTACTGGTTATTGCTTCACGTCTTTGCTCCTACAAACCTAGGTAGCAACGTGTACATACCTAGAAGTGGGTTACATGTATTTAAGCACAGAAGTGCTGTCTGTCCAAAAGACTGACTCTTGTAGCTGTAGATTCAGCTCGGCCTTTAGCATCAGGTCCAGCTGTGAGTTCCAAACGAGGAAAAGTCACGCTCTTTAAAGGTTAACTCTGGCCTTGCCCATCAGAAATGCAACATGGATGTTTCCTTGATCATTTTGCATCCTGAGATTTGAAACAGCTCCATATCCAGCTTCACCAGCTTCGGAAAAATTATGCAGCTGAGCATGTTTAATGTATCCGAAGCCTTGAGGTTTGATACATCTTTCAATCTTAAAGTTCGACAACATTACCAAGTCTTCCAACCACTTTGACCAGTGTTGCAGAATGGCCTGCGGAACAGTCTCATCTACTAAAAGTTTCTTTTGCAAAGTTCTTGTAACATGATCTTAGCAGGCAGCAAAACTGGTGCTAGAAAGCCTAGTGGATCATACACAGAGGTAGAAACTGACAACATGCCACGTTTGGTGCAAGAATTTTGAGGAAGCTCCATCTTGAGTTTGAATGAGTCAGTTTCAACACACCACTGCAAACCAAGAGCTCTCTCAACACCTATATACATACATACATGTATATATATATATATATCTATATATATATATATAGATATATATATATATGGGGAGAAGGAGGGGGGAGAGGGAGGTGTGCAGTCCGCCTGATACAACACATGCACAATAACCCATACAAATAGTTGCAATAACTTATACGTGCAATAGTGAACTGGGAATCTGTACCACCTCTACTGTGTGCAATGCTTGTTTATATTGTTTTATTATTATTGTTATTTATTGCATTCTATTTGCCTCTATTTTGTTTTGTACCTGTATATATTGTGTCATGTGCTTGTCCTGCTTTACTGTTGGTGTTGTATTGCTGCTGGTACCCAAATTTCCCTGAGGACTCTCCAAACGGATTAATTAAGTATTTCTATTCTATTCTATTCTATTCTCTCTCTCTCTCTCTCTCTCTCTCTCTCTCTCTCTCTCTCTCTCTCTCTCTCTATATATATATATATATATATATATATATATATATATATATAGATATATATATATATATATAGATATATAAGATATATGTGTGTGTGTGTGTGTATAACTTACTATAACTATGTAACTTACTATACTTATCACACACTTCAGGAAGATGTAATAAGTATGCATTCAGTAAACCCTGATCTCTGTGCTGCAGTTTGTCTTCTTCTTCTTTATATTTTTTGGTGGTTGGCGAAAACAAATTGGCGCATTACTGCCGCCAGGTGGTCTGGAGTGTGCGTCAGAATGTTTCCAAGAGCCCAAGTTCTCAAAACATTAGTTTGTCTCCTACTTTTTCCCAATCCCACACCACTAATTATATGTGTCACTTCCAATTTCAGGTGTTTTGGATTAAGGGATGAGCTGAGAACCTTGGAACTAAACTAGTTAACAGTCACTAACCAGCAGGTGTTAGTAGTTTGGCTCACCAGGGGTAAAGCTGCTGTATAAATTTGAAGCCTGTTGAAGTAAAAACAGAATACTTTTCTCAGAGTGAGCTTTTTTTTTTTTTTTTACTCTTGATACTAAATTGCATTTTTAAGTTAAAAATGTGAACAGCTGTTTTATCAACAAAGAACAAGAATCTTTTATCAGACCCTGACCAGCCTGACCATATGAGGGCTGAGTTTTTGTTTTCTAGGTGGAGATAAAAATCATTTTGCTGTTGCCATGTGCAATAAGTATCTGCAGCAGAAAGATTTCTTTAACTGGCGTTTAGACAGATTATATCTGAATAAGTGCTGCTTCAGGGCTTTTTTCATTTGTAAACCATTAATTAATTCTCTTTATCGAGTGCAGCTTTGGTCAGACCAAACACAGCAGTGTACCGAATGGCATCAGAAGGAGCCAGTAAACTTTTTTTTTGGTTCCAGTCTCTGCTGACTTTCTCTTGTTTTCATTTCCATTTTTTTTAAAGCTCTTGGCAAGACTTCAGTTTGGGTAATTATCGTCCAGCCACACTGCTCTCACCACGCGCCAAATCCTGCTATAAGCGCTTCACTCCTCCTGTGAGAGGTCCCAAGTTAAGATTTAATACTTCACTGCATTGTTGTAGCTTCCTTCTGCTGGATTTATTAATAACTTCAGGCAAGGCAAAACATAATTATCAAAAGATCTGATTAATGATTGATGTAGCCTCATGAATTTGGCATCCAGATGCTGTGTTTCTTACAGACCTCAGGTCTAAATTTCTGCATTGTGGCAGTAGTAAAGTCTCTGCTTCAGCTCATGTCTTCATGTTTATACTAATTAAGTATTCAGCGTTGTAGTTTGGTGGGCTGGATTGATAACATCAGGAAAAGTGTTGCCCCTGTGGGCCAACATGGCTGACATTCTGCGCTACATGTTTGTGAGATCAGCATGACTCATGAGACTTGATGAAGGAAATTTGACCAGTTGCAACCAGAGATCAGCCTCAGGGCTTTTCAACCCTTGTTCCACCCTTGTTAATTTTAGCATACTTCTATATTAATATCCCTTATTAATATTTATAGCATTAATTATTAATTATTATTATTTAGTCTGTTATAACTACAGCTAATCTACTAATATAGCCCCAAATCCTCAAATTAATACCTTCCAATTACCAAAATAAAATAATCTTAAGTGAGATATTTTGCCTGCACATTGAAGCTAAGGTGAACAGATGTGTTATTGGTGATATAAGGACAGTATGATTGAAGGACCGCTGCTATGATTCTTTCCTCACTTGTGAAAATTGAACATCACACCAACACTCGGTGGAATGAGTCTGCAGCATCATTTAATTCACATCACACAGCCGGTATGAAGGCAGTCTTGAAATGTAGATATTTATAGCTTTAAAAGATGCTGGCTATGGGTCTGAAGGTAACTAGGTGTGAATTTGGAGAGCAAATTACTTGTATTCTTTTAATTAGTTAAAAATTATATAGAGCTAAACTTAGAGACCTGGTCTCACTTTGGTTTGTGACACCATTAGGTAAACCCTTAATCTTTAGTAATTAACTAAACTTTGGAGAAACTGCACCTGTTTTCACATCTTCTTCCCCTTTCCCTCAGCAGCATGTTGGTCACACAACACTGATTTTCTTACTTCTCCAAATAGGTTGTTTAAAGAAACATTTAAACATTTTTCCCTGAGGCTGTCATGTGTCAGCTACTGAAAGGAGAGAGTGAGACACATCCTGTATCTCCTTTTTATATTTCTATATCTTCTCCTTCACTAAATGTCCTTTGTTTTTTTTTTGTTTGTTTTTTTATTTTATTTTATAGAGCTGAACGAATGAGAGTATCTCTGTGTTGTAGAAGCCATTGCTCGCTTTTTATTCAGGCGAGCTGTGGTCAGCACATTGTTTTCTTTTTTTCATTGTTTTCCTCTCCTGGTGAGTGATGGAAATGAGGTTGTTACTTAAAACATCTTATATAGAGCAAACAAAACATATATATTTATATCTTTGCTCACTTGTACATGTTTTCTTTTATGCTCTTTGCACCTCAGATTCAGGGCAATTCTACATGCCAGCTTGCATGCTCTTGCTGCCACGTTCTATATGTATGAATGTTGGTATTGGTTTGTTTGTGTGGGTGTGCATCTCCACAATGAATGCAAGATGAAAGGCTGCTGCTCCTGTGAGTCATGAGCTGCTGCCTGCCTCCTCAACGGCCCTGAATAGTTACTTTGTGTCATGATGGCCGGCTCTGCTAACAATTCATTTACACACATATACAAATAAATGGGACATCTGAGAAAACAGAAGAAGAGAAAAGGACCCGAAGGACACATACTTGCGTGTTATGTACACAAATATGACAATATACTTGTCAGACAGCAGGAAAGTCGGACACATAAATCTGTGATGGATAAAAGCAATGAGGAAACCAGTTTTTAAAAGAAAATTACATTTGTGTGTAAACCTGATAGTTACAGGTGCATGAAAAATAGAAAGGAAGAAAGAAACGGAAATGTCAGTAAATTATAAGTGGATGCAGATATTCTCTTTCCTCTTCCACAAAGATGCTATACCTGAACATTTCTGTTGTTTTGAGTGAAAATGTTATTATTTGGCTCAGTATTTGCTGCTTCATCTATATGTTTTATTCAGTGTTTAGGTGCCTCATTAGAAGACAAGCTGTTATACCGCCTGTTTTTTTGGTTTTTTTTCTCTCAAAATGTCTGAGAAAACTGCAGGAAACATCTAAAATATTTTCTTTTAGTCTCCCTTTTTGTCTCCTTTCACAGCCCACTGTTAACGTTGCGATTTGCCCTGTATTCACACGACAAGCAACATTAATTAACTGGCCACTTATAACTTCAGTTTTATTGCTGCTTATTGTTTTGTGTAGTTCTTGTGTAGCCATGTTGTAACGATGTTAGTAAAGAGATGATACTTGGCAACCACCCGGATTTACAAGCAGAATTATCAAAAGGCTGTAATCGAAGAAAACCACTGATACTAGCTGACTCTTCTCTGGCTGATGCATTAATAATGCAAAGATTACTGAAAATACATGCTTACAGTTAATTTAATGTATAATCTGCAATCTACTTAAATTGGCTTCCCTAATCAACTAATAACGCCTACACAGGTCTAATCATAAAACGGACCAGATTTCTTTAATTATATTTAAATTTTCCCTTTTTTTCCATGTTTAAGGAACAAGAACAACACATGAGACAGAGACTTGTATTAAGATGTTATATGTATGTGATCTATTGTTATTTTTTATTATTACAAATAGGAAGTCTAATCATTTTTACTATTATTGTAGTTTCTTTCCTGCCACATAAATACAGACCAAATACCATTTACCACATGATCTCTCCTCTTCCAACCTACATGTAGCAGCATCTTTTAGCAGCTAGAACATTAAAGACTTGCTTCTTTTTGCCAAAAATATAGCCACAATCAGCAGTAAATTAATCACTGCAAACTGCAAGTAAATCTCTTAGCATAATTAGTTTTAGTATTATGCTTATGCAGCAACAAGGCTAAAATAACTGTTTCTCTTCCAGCTTTTCAGGTGTTTATTTTTCACCATAGCTCTTTAAGAAATTCCCTTAATGGTTTATATAACCTATAAGAGAGTTTATGATGAAAGAAACCATTAGTAAATCTAATCCTGGTTGCCCTTAAACATGCAGATAAAAATAAATAAAAATGTAATGAATGTGAAGAATATAATGCAAAGCTACCTGGTAATCTTTTGTCTGTCTCAGTCTGTTAGTACACGTTAATGCTCATCATCACGCTAGTCGCTGCTGCGTTTGTTAAAAATCCTTTTACAAGTACTTGTATGGTCACATACTTGTTAGTGTGAACCTTGTAAATCTGGTGTTTATGTTCTGTATTTCCTTTTAATGTTATTCCAGATCATCTGAAGGTGAGGTTAGAGGAGAAGTCTTGTTAAACAGCCAAACGTCTTCCCGTTTTTCTCTCTTTCTTTGCTCCTACTTCCATTCCCTTCTCTCTTCCTCCTGCCAAGCGCCTCCACATGTCTCATCAACCTCTATTGGTTATTCAGGGTTTTATTTTTATTTGAAATGTGTGAGAGGGGAGGAAGCAATAACACAGCTTGAGTGAGCTGAATGTTAAAGTCAGCTCCTGCTTCTCTACTGTTATCTCTCTCTCTCTCTCTCTCTCTCTCTCTCTCTCTCTCTCTCTCTCAAATAAACTGATTCAATTCAGTTTTTTTAGCCATGCTTCGCTAAATCAAAACAAAGAAGAAAACTTATGAAAAATGCAAGAATGTAAAACAATAATTAAGATATTATGTGATCATTATATTACATTATTATGAAAAATTTATAATATTGTTTTTTATTTGTCTTTATGTGTCCAGTGATGCAACAAGAGGAGGACACACAACACACAAATGCATGTGACACCATGACAAGGAAGCTGGTTCTCAAATTAAATTTGCTCTTCTGTCTTTTTTTACAGGGTCCCATTGAGAATGATGTTGTGATTCATGTGTCCTTGATTGCTGAGAGCCAGAGGTAATTTATGTGTGTGTGTCTCTTAATGTGTTACAGGACATAAAAGGGGTTATTTTTTGCTCTTCTTTCCTACTCAGTTCTGTAATGGCAGTGAGCTCAGCCTGACCTTTGCCATGATTTGTCACTTATGTGAGCATGTACATGCACACTTGGATTTGTGTGTTAGAATGCATGCGTGTGTGTTAAACATGGTCAAACACTCCGCTGTTAAGATCTCTATTAGTATCATCACTTCACTGCAGGCTGCTCTAATGCAAGCACTGGTTCAAGAACAGCTTTTCACTTGATAACATTTGACAAGCCAACGTTTGATTCTTATTAAACAGTATGTATGATTAAAGGTGGTCAAATCTAAGCGAGTGAAATGATTAAAGAAAACTGGCCTGACTAGTGCAAACTATCCAAAGTAGTGCTTTTTTCAGAATTGTCATATTAAAATAGGGGCTTTCATATAAGAGACAGGAAAATCCTTTCTTACTCAGCTTTACAACAGTTTTAATCTGCTGGGGCTTCGGCTGTTAAAGTGTCCTGATGAAAAGAGATCGCTAAAGACTTAAGAAATAAAAAAAAGGATCCCTAAATTTACAAAAGGTTTAATAACATCTTATCTGAAATAAATTATTCAATTTTAAGGGAAAACTGCAAGTTACATAGATCTAAAAAAGAAAAAAAAAAAAAGATGTGGAAAAAAAAGAACTGGCTGATCCAGCAAATGAAGCTTAACCACAGATCATCTGATGAAAGAGGATTTACTCAAGAACCAAAACTTCTCCACCTGGATCTGCTGGCAGATCTTGCAGATGATTGTGTAAACAATTTAATATGAACATCTGAATGGAAGCAAAAGAACTTTGGAGAACACTGATTGTGTTACATTGCAGTATTGCACTGTAACACAATCAATGTTCTCACCAGTCCCACCCGAAAAC
This sequence comes from Melanotaenia boesemani, assembly GCF_017639745.1. Classification (NCBI taxonomy): domain Eukaryota; kingdom Metazoa; phylum Chordata; class Actinopteri; order Atheriniformes; family Melanotaeniidae; genus Melanotaenia; species Melanotaenia boesemani. The sequence goes on from NC_055682.1 coordinate 35,669,979, forward strand.
TTCCATGTACACCAAGCACACCCCCGTGGCTTGGAGACTCCTGATGGTAGTCACTTCCCTCAGCAGAATATTGTAGCCTGCAATACAGCAAACACTGCATTAGCATGTATAACTACACAAGGCATTGACCCTGCCTCCAAACAACCAAAATCTCAGTCTGATTTAGTACCCATGAGATGCACAAGCGTGACATATAAGAGCAAGATCTAATGGATCCGGTGTCGTGGAGCCAAACACCACAGCACATTGGCAGCACCTCGAGCGTCATTGCAGTTTGTCCTCATAAGATGGACCTAAACAATAAAAGACAATTGGTTTTGTTGTTATGGCTGATGGATGGATGTAAATTAAGCACATTTCACGTGACTCAAATAAATTGCATATTCAAAAAACCCTTTACGTTTAAAGTAAAAGTGAAATCTGCAGCTCATTTCTGTATCAGGTTCATACTACTGGAATTCAGTCTAGAACTGAGCTGTCGTCTTATCTGGTGTTGTGTATAGTAATATGTTCAGTATGTCTGCATATGCAGCAAAAAATATAGACACAATACACCGTTGTAGATGCCAGCAATGATCATCTAGCCCCATGATAGTTAACCACAGGTATCAAGATCTAGGAGTCACAAAAAAACTTTCAGTTTTGCACGTGTGAGGGCCACAGGAGCGCATTAGTTATCAGCTGAACACAATACAGATGTTGATGTCCATGGGTTTCAATACAGCTTCCTGCAATACAGATGCAATATAGCTTCCGGCCACTCTGTGGCAGTAATGCGTCAGTAGGTTGTGGTTTAGTTATTAGGATTTGAGTTTAGTTATTAAATATAAATCAAACCAAGACTGGAAGCAATTACACTAAAACAATGATAAAGGGTTCCACGATAATTTAGCCCACAGTCAAAAATGTTATCTAGCCTAAATCACAGTGGTGTACTTGAACCGATGCTCTGTCTACTGGTTTTAGAGGGGTGTATAAAAAGCAAAGTTGATGGTAAAACAGTTTTTCTGAGAAACAAACTGTTTTATTGTCTGGTTTATTTATGGAGAAGCAGGATGTGGAACAGACATGAAATTGCACTGGTATTGACATGTTTTCTCTCTGTGTGTCTGCAGGCTGCAGGTGTTTTTAAACACCTATGGAATTCAAACTCAGACACCCCAGCAGGTGGAGCCCATCCAGATCTGGCCTCAGAAGGAACTGGTCAAGGTAACAACTATCAGCCACCTCCCAGTTTACAAGATCTTTACAAAACCCCACTTTCTGCTTCCCTGACCTTCAATTGCCACCTAAAAACATGCAGTCTACAGTATCTTGGTTCAAGCTGGTTATTTAAAAAGCACTGATGGCTTATTTGGTTGTTAGCTGGCCCTGAATCCAACTATTTTGTTTTATAAGTCAAAATACAATTTTCTTTAAATAAGTCTGTTTCTGGTCTATCAAGCAGAGTGTTAAAGTCTCTTTTTGCAACAGTGGTAACATAACTGCAGGAATGAACTTCTTCATCTCTAAAATTAATTTTAAAATAGTCCAACATTTCCAAATGTTATTAAGGATGTAACAATATATCGATCTGCATTGATCCAATGATCGATGATCCCAAAGCATCAGTCCAAATGGAAAATTATCTATCAAACATCAATACAATAATTTTTTTTAAGACACGCTTAAGAAAAAATGTGGAATTGTTTCCATGTGCTTTGTTCTAACAACCAAATTTTCTTATTTAAATTAGATGAGGACGATCCCAATATCCTAAGATGTAACTAAGATCAGGTCAGACTGCACTAACTTGGTTATTTTAACTAAATTCTATGAAATCCAGCTCCAGAATAAACATAAGAGACCACTGCTCAAACTGCCTTGATTCCCCCGGCTGTGTGGCATCCTGCTGTAATCCTCTGAGTTGGGGAGCAGTCTTAGCATAAGGAAGTAAATATTTTTCTAGGATAATCTTGTATGTGGCTTTATTAATGCATCCTTCCCATCTGCCAGATTTTTTTTACTTAACGTAGGACTTCTCGCTTAAAGTGAAAATCTTTTTAAGAGCAAATAGCCTACAAAAAATATCAAAATCACTCCCCAGAGTGATTTTGAAACAAATTAAAAGCCTTTATTTTTACATGAAAAAAAAAATAAGATTTTTAAAAAGACAAACTAATCAACTAAAGTTGCAACCAACTAGGTCTTCATTAGGGTCAGGGTCTGTTGTGTCTCACACACTTGTGTTAAATCCCACTAATGAGCTAATCTACACTTTTAGCAACAAGTCCTGCATTAAGTAAACAATCAGTCTGCACACCTGAAGGATCCAAAGAGCACCTTGTCAGATCACTACAAAGGACCCAGAAGCACTTCCAGAATCATTGTCCATATCTGCCTGATTCCAGCCTTGCTGAAGCAACACCCTGATCATCACTGATCCTCCTCGATATTTAACTCCTTGTGAGACACGGTGGCTTGTCGGTCTCTCCAGGCCTCCATCTAACCATTAAGTGGCTAGGTGTTGGGCAAAGCTGAAAACTGGACTCAGAGAATATGATTTTACGCCAGTCTTCTACTGTCCAGTTCCTGAGGTCATTTTCAAGCCTCGGCCTAAGGTCTTTGCTTGTCACTGATTAGGGTGAGTTTTGTGTGATTCCAGTCCTGCTTGTAGGAGCCTGTTTCCAAATGTTCTTGCTGTGCACTTCACCCCAGTCTCGGTTTGCTACGGTGTTTGATGGTCACTTGATGTCGGCGTCTGGTTCTTGAGTGACGAGTTTGCAGTCATCCCTTTAGATTTACAGTTGTTTTTGCCATCTGCCAGACAGTAGTTTTTTGTGCTGGTAAAGCAGGATGAGGTGTGTTTGTGTAGGAATTAAACTTTTGGTAATAATACTCAAGTGTTGATGTAAGAATAAATAGCAGTGGTCTCATATTCATTTTCCAGAGCTGTAATTTATTTGAGACTCAAAATAGGAGTAAAGTAGACACTACATCTGGTTTCAGTCTCTATAGATTGTTTGGATTGAATATATGTTTGAACTCAAGAATAAAATTATACTGGTAATGACGTCACCTACTCCCGACAACTGGAATGCACCATTACCAACCAGTTATGCTAACTTCAGCAGCTTACATCAGAGCAATGTAAAAAGGTTTAAAAAGTCATCTTTGTTACCCTTTAAATGCAGACTCCCTTGGTCTCTGCAGTGCCATGAACCACTTCATGTATAAAAATTTAAAGCTCCAAGTACAGTTGTTAAGCCCTAATTGGACAATCACAATTTGACAGAGTGACTCTGCCTATGGCCACTTGGAACCCCGCTGATTGCAGATATTCTGCAGTGCATGATTAGTTGCTTTGACTTGTAGCTTGATTTAAGGGCTCATCCTTATCTTGAAAAAGAAGATCCCCAATCATTCTGGTTTGCTGTGAATAATTGGAAGTAAAATCAAGGAAAGGATATTGTAATAGATTTTTGATGCCACCCCACCACCACTAGTACAACTAAACAAATCAATCTTACAGTCAGCCAGATGACTGTTCAGCTGTTATTTATCAACATCCCTATAGATCTTGGCTCAGTCAGTCCATTTGCTTGTCAAACCAACAGTTCCTCCTCTTTAGATTTTCCTCTTGATTGACCTATCAGTCACTGCAGGGCTGCAGAAAGGCTGAAGTGACTGATTAGCCAAATGGTGATTGCTCAAGTTGATTTATCAGCCTAATGGTGGAGCTGTCACTGCGGCAAACTGGAGATGCATGGAGCAGAAGGGTTTTCAGAAATATTTGAGAAATGTCAGTCATTTTCTAACAGCAGAAATCCTGGTTTTGTTATTTAAACATGAGCATCTTTTCAGTGGAGAGAAAAAAATTCCTTCTGAATGTGTGAACTGTAAAAATCCCAGTTGTTTTCATTATAAATCAGCTTTCTCAACAAATGGGTTTGGGTTTAGTGGAAATTCATCAACTCGAAATCCACCAGCGAATCGCCTCATCAGGTCTAAATCCTTCCAAATCCCTTATCGGATCTGTTGGGGTTTAACTTTAAGCAAGAGAAATCACAAGTAACTAAATATTTCAGGGCAAAGCACAAAGCTTGATGATCAAATACTCATTCTAACACTCACACTGGATAAACTTTATTTATATCCTTTATTTATAAAGCAGGGCTCATAACATATTGCAGGTAATATGAAGGGTTCAGTGAAAAGAAAACTGGACACCACATGTCCATCTGCAGATGCATTCACTGGTGTTACTATGGGGAGGAAATAAAGCTATTGTAAGTCCAGCTCTAGCTGCTATTTTCATCCTGCCCACTGTGTGCCTTTCATCTTTTGCAGATTACACCATTTGTACTGTCATTTATATGACACCAAGCAGCACCTCCCCAGAAACTTCTGCTTTACTCACACCATCATAACCATCACTCATATCCTGTTTTTGCCTGTGGATACTGTCCCTCATCTGCATGCCTCTTGTTTGAAGTCTTCTATTTCAATGTCGCCTGTCTCTCCTCTGTCAAATCCGTCATTCAAACCCCTGTCTCCTTCCCAGCCTCATCTGTCATGTCTGTTACGTAGCATTTTTTCACCACACCACATTTTATAAACGACCACTTTTTCCTGTCGTGTCATCTCTCTGTTCTCTGTTACTACATCTTTGCCTTATGTCCCTTCGCTGATTTGTCTACCCCGTTTGCTTCTTTAACTCCATTTAGGCTCATATCCAACCCCGCCACCATTATGCCTAATACACTAAACAACTCACTCCCCCCACGTCTATCATCTGCCTTTGGACTGTCATACCTGTTACTTTTTCCATCCTCTCCGCTCTGCCTCTCTCTGCTGTGGATATGCAGTCGTGAGTCAGAGCCGATGCTGAGCAGCATATTTAATCTGAAACCCAGACAGTCGTCCCTTCCTCGACAGAATCTGTTTATCTGGGAGTCACCACCATCTCGGCTGCTTCGGGCTGCATTTGCTCACCTCACCCCACCTCTCGCAGTCATTTCATTGTGTTGACAACAGTTGCCTGATGACAGGAGAGTGGCAATTACATTTGAGATGTGTTATTCTCACACAGAGACCCTGGAGCTTATCCCCCTTTTTGCTTAAAAATAACCTTGCTTTAGCTGTTTCAAACATCATTTGACAACACTGATCCACTGTGAATTGATGAGACTCTTGTTGATTTTTCTGTAAATGTTACAAGTTCTTCAGCCACATGAGACATAACAGATATCTTTTTTAATTAAAATCTCCACCTTTGTGTTCAGGTAATGTGTGCATTGTTGAAAGGAGCGGCAAAGGTCTAGGTGCAAAATGAAAAAAACAAAAAACCTGAAAACACCGTAATGTTTAGGATTGTCATGCATATTGTGGTCTTGCATGTTTTGAAACTTGTAGCACAAAGTACCAATGCTAGAACCAGGTTGGACCCACTTTTCCCTTCAGAACTGCTGAAGGTGTTGGAAACATTCCTCAGAGATTTTGCTCCATATTGACATGATAGCATCACTCAGTTGCTGCAGATCAATGATGAGAATCTCCTGTTCCAACACATCCCAAAGATGCTGTGTTGGACTGAGATCTGGTGACTGTGGAGGCCACTGGAGTCCAGTGAACTCATTGTCATGTTCAAGAAAGCAGCTGGAGATGATTTAAGCTTTATGGCATGGTGCATTATCCTGCTGGAAGTAGCATCAGAAGATGCTACACTGTGGTCATGAAGGGATGGACATGGTCAGCAACAATGCTCAGGTAGGCTGGGGTGTTTAAACCATCTTACTCAGAGTCCAAAAATGTGCCAAGGAAATAACTCTCACGTCATTACACCACCACTACCAGCCTAAAAGGTAGGATGGATATATGCTCTTGTGTTTTTTCCACCAAATTCTGAGCCTTCTATCTGAATGTGGAGATGAAATGGAGACTCATCCGACAAGGCAGCGTTTTTCCATCTTCTGTCCAGTGTTGGTGAGTTTGTGTGAACTGAAGCCTCAGTTTCCTTTTCTTAGCTGACAGGAGGCACCCGGTGTGGTCTTCTGCTGCTGTAGCCCATCTGCTTCAAGGCTGGATGTGTTGTGTGTTCAGAGATGCTGTTCTGCATATCTTAGTTTGAAATCAGTTGTTACAACATCTGCATTTTAAAGCCAGTCTTTTCTTCATTTTGTGATTTGAACATTAATATTTAAACAGTGATTCAGAATAAATGTAGAAGAGATTTTTTTTTTGTCTAAAACTCCATTAAATTAAAAGTTCTACCAGTAAACATTTGCTCTTCCTCTCACTGTGTCTGCTGCAGAGGTGTAAAATGCATCTTCCAAGTCTGACTTTCTGTTACGTTTTTCTGCCAGTCAGGTCTGCTGTTTGTGACTTGGTCAGTGAAAATGTGAAGGGATGAAAGGATGCTTTGATAGGCTGCTGGCTTGTTCATTCATTGGTATTCTGCAAGCGGGAGGAACTGGATGCAGAGGTTCTTCCAACCTCTCTCAGCCTTTTTCCTCCAGGCCTTCTTCAAGCCTGTAAAGGCAGTGGTTAGCAAAGCAACTTAATTCTTGATTCTCCATTTTATATAATTTAATGTCATTTATATTAATAAAGATTGTACCTTTTTACACTCTCAGTCTAATTCTTATTTGTTCAAAACTTGCTTTGGCCTGCACTGGTAGCTTGTCAAGCCAATGAGTAAGCACATAGGAGTGGCAGAGCACCACCTTCTGGTTGAAGAGGTGTATTGCAGTTTAGTTTTGGTAGGATGGCAGACTGAGGCAGATTGCCTGCAGAGCTGCTTGTGTGTGGGTGTACGGATGCTGTGTTATGACAGAACACACTGAAATGTATTTGAAACTAGATTTTATAGGTTGTCACAGTGGGAACAAGCACCTTCTGATGGTTTCACACTGAGCCAGACAAAGATGGCAGGTATGTTAAGATGTTCACAACATTGCAGCCTTAAGCTCACACACACACACAATAAGCTGAAGTGAGGTTGTCACACCACCCAGTTTCAATCTAGCAAGGGTGAGAAATCAATGTTCTTTCTTTGATTCAGTGCTTTCTTCCTTCTCTCTCTCTCGCTTTTTTTTTTTTTTTTTTTTTGACGGCAGACAGCACAAAGGTATGAAACAGCAAAAGATGCTCAGGATGCTGATAAGCTGGAGCTCCTTTATTCTCCTCAGTGTCATCTGGATTCATTTCAGTAAAGGAGAAGCCCTTAACTGTTTCTTCAGTTTATTCTTTCAGAAACTGAGGAGCCCTTTAATAAAGTAAACAGTTAAAAATCACTAGAGTTGCAGAAAAATAAACACCTGTCTTGATCTTTATGTTTCTGAAAAATCTTACAGTATTAAACTGTTTAAAAAATGCATTTTTTTTCTTTAATAAATTTGTTTGCCCACTCTCTACTCAGCTTTGCCCACCCTGAGCTCATCTTCTTCAACCAAACCCCGCTGAAGGCCGTTGTTAAGGGTTTTTTTCAGCTCCTAAAACTTACTTTGGTTTTTAAGCTTGTGACTGTTAACAATCTTGAGACATGACTTCTGACTTGATTAAACCACAGTATTGGACATCGTGTGGTCTATTTAAAGCAGACCAAACAGAGGCAGTGTGAACGCGCTCTAAGGAACTGATGATTAGATGAGTAGAATATTTTTCAAAACCTGGAGTTTGTTAACCAGAGTTAATTCTTATATGCTAATGCTGTGTGCTGATTTTAGCTCAGCATTTTAGGTCTGTCTCCTCCATTAAACTTAACTCTGGCATTTCCTCATAACTTCAGACAGCTCAGACTGGCAGCCACACATTATGCACTCTGAAGCTCAACACCAAAACCCCCTAGAGTAGCCTGCTCAGCCCCCACCACTTCACCCTGTGTATCCAAGACTCTTGTGAAGTTAGTGTTGTGCATAGAGATTAATATACTGTCCAGCATAACCAACACCGGATAGCTAATGATTGATTTTAGAAGGAGGTAGAGAAAAGATGCACATATCGTACTACATTAGTGGAGCTTCAAGGGTCAGAATCAGCTAAGGTTCCCTAAAACCTCATAAAGAGGTGTAAACTTCCACCCTAACTGGACACATCACAAACTGACATGGGGGGTGTACAGCCCAAGACAAAAAGGCTCTGCAGTGATATTAGTTGGTAATTTATTCATCATAAAGCATCATAAAGAGAGTAAATATTTTAGAATGTTTCTATAAGGATAAACTGGAAGGCTCTTATCATAAATTGTATATGTGTTATGTGAAAACAAGAGGCTTGCCATGCCAGCAGCAACGGACGGCTGAAAGAAGGGTCTATAAACAGCAGCAAATACTTAAAATGGTTTGGCAGAGTACGATGTGCTAAACGACTCACAAATAATTAGAGTGAATGGTGCTGTCTATTTATTATGACAACTTAGTGTTCCATCTTTACAGGCCTTTTCATCTCTCGTCAGCAGTGTTGTCAGTTCTGGGACCCATGGGTGTGCTTGTGTCCACTGAGCATGCAGCTGATGGCAGCACAGGGATTTTTTTACATTACCGCTGCGTTTTAAAAAAAATTTAAAAGAGCTAATCTCAATCACTGCTTCTGACATTTGAACGATATTTCAGGGTATGAGTAGAAACGGCATAAAAGTGCCCGAGCAGGATGGATGGCTCTTGAAGTTGTGCTCTCATCATGATGTTAAATCCAAATGACATTTCAAATCAGATTTGGTATTTAAAAACTCAAATCATCACCAATGCAATCACAAGAACTTAAACAGATTAAGATGCAGGCCGCTGATGTCTTTGAAATCAGAAATGTGAGCAGGAAGATTTTAGGTGTTTACTGATCACGTATTTTTCATGTGTGTGTGTCCTTCTGCAGGCATACCGTTTCCTAGCCATCAATAAGAAGCTGGGGTTGAGTGGGCGTCCAGATAGGCCAGTGGGCTGCATCGGGACTTGCAAGGTATTCAAGTTCATACACATCTACCCACACACATGCACCACAAGTTACAAATACATACCTGCATGTATTCTGCTGCACACGTCATGGGCGATCACCAACACACCCCCTCATATTGATATGCATACATTTCCCAGAGCATTAAGGATCTGACAACATCTCTGGAACAGCATGGAGACAGAAAACAGTGATTTTATAAGAGTTTCCCTCCTCCTCGTACTCACAGTTTGCATCACCGAATGCTGAACAGATTTGGTTTATTCTCAGGATGTCGTCTACTTTCAGACACTCCCACATTCTGACTTTTGTGTGTGTGCTTTTGGTTTCATGCTGATTTTGTTCACACTTTCTCCTAAATGAAGGTCATAGCACAACCAGCACAAGCGGTAGCGGCTCCCTCAAACAAAGGCATTCTCAAACAAATGAATCATGACTCCTAACGCATTGCTAAGACAATATTATAATGGAACATTTATGGAGACGATGGCAGACTGCCAGAGGACATTATCATCATCAGTGGGGGCCTGTGTGCCCCTGTGACAAAGGAGATTTTTACCAGCTATGTGTATGTACTATAGAGTGTGTATGGGTTATCAGAAGTGTGTTACTCCTGTTCTAGGATTGATGGCTTGTTTTATGTGCTGCCTAAAATAATGTATACGTGGCTACTTGTGAGCCATCCATCTTCTAATGTTATACTGTGTGTGTTTGTGTATTTGCGTGTGTGTGTGTCTCCCTCTAGATTTATCGTATCCTGGGCAAGACAGTGGTGTGCTACCCAATAGTGTTTGATCTCAGTGACTTTTACTTGTCCCAGGATGTTATGCTGCTGATCGATGACATTAAGGTGAGTCAGGGTCGTATTTGATGGGTTTAAAGAAGTTAGAAAACTGATATACACTCAGTTTTTGGAGCTTAGAGCTTTGCATTTGTGAAAAGGGGGTTTTTTTTAAAACCAGCTTTTAAAAATGCACCAATAGCCTGCTTCACAAATTAATTATACAAATTGCTGTTAGCACCCAAAGCACAACTTGTCAATACCTCTGTATAGATGAGCATGAGGTTTGTGACCAACTTACTATACAAACAGCTTAAATCAGCCGTGAAAACAAATGTGTTAAAGAAGTGTATTTAAAGAACTATTTAAATTCCCGCTGAAGACGGAAGTTTTTTTTTATGCTCCTCACTCTGGTAAACAAGGTAACATTTCATGCAAAACCAACAATAATCTACATGCTTAAATGTCCCTGGGAATTAGCTTTCATTGACTAAACAAATACACCTTAAAAACAGAACTTTTGAACAGAGAAATTCTGTCAGAAACCAGGATGAAGAAGTCCAGTGGATAACCATGTCCATCCAGTGATATTGGTATTGAACAAATTCAGCTCCCATGTAGGGGAGAGGAATGGTATATTCATAACCTACTACTGAAATATGGCCTCACTTAAAGTCTCTGCCTAACTGAGATGGGTTGGGTTGATTTGGCTTGAGACTGTTTTTGTATATTTATAAACAAAAATAATAATTATTCTCTAAATCTCTGTTTTGTTCATTAGACTTCGATTACTTCAGCTAAGCACAGGCTTGCTAGCTAAAGCTATTTCCGTTTGTCTCTACTGCACATATATGCCAAGATTATGAAATAATGTCCCAGTTATGTGTTATTTAATGAAATAAGAGACCAGTGTGTCAACACTTTTTTAAAACATATATCAGATTGTTTTGCTTTTGTCCTAAATTACATTACAGGTTTACATTGTCCTAAAATCTGTGCCGTTTGTAAAAATACTCATCATCAGTTAAATGTAGCTAATAAAAACGCTCCAGTTCAGCAACAAAAAAAAAACTTTTGTCACTTAACCTTTTCATGCATGGGGGTGGCGACAGTGGACGCCTATTTAAAAGCTCTGTTCTAGTATATGCCTCGGGGAATATGGTATATTTCCAAATGAGTCACTTCAGTGCTCATCAGTATGTCATCCAATACACTGCTACTCACTGAAGAATAAATAAATATATAATTAGATAAATATGCATACATTAATTATCAAGTTTGTCTCAGTGATAAGACGGAAAGGAAAATGATGCAGCTATATTTTTAAAAAGTACACTACCAGTCAAAAGTTTGGACACACTTACTCATTGGTCTTAATGGGAAAAGTGTCAATGTTTTATTAAATTCATGCCTCAAAGGATTCATTTTAAATTGGTTAAAGCTATCCTATTTTGCTTATAAAGAATCAAATAATTGACCCATAAATTTGTACATAAACCTCTTCAAAACGGCATAAAAATGAGGAATATTATTTCATGTGGCCATCACTCGTTGCCCTGGAAGCTTAAGCGCAACAGAATGCATCATTAAACACCACCTGTGACCTTTTTATTTTAGCTTTACTATAACTGCATCACAAATGAGCTGCAAGAGAAAGAGTAAGTGAGCTCCATTTAACATCCTCTTCTACAGTTTATAACACTGACAGAGGATGTCATCAGCATCACAATCAATACACAATTAAATTGTAAGAAGATTCTTTTTAGAGTTAAAAACTGTGTCAAACTGTTAGACTCTGAGCATCATACAGCCAGACTTTGTTTCTAAGTATTTCCTGTTAAGTGAGAATATTATTACCAATAAAGTTGCACACTAGTGAGACAGTCTGATCACCTACCACTGAAATGATTGTAATATTTATATTTTCAGACAGGGCAGCATTAATGTTTTGGGGAGGTTTTGTTTGACCCTTTTTTATGTATCCAATAAATAAAGTTCAGTTTAAAGTTCACTTTAAATAATGAAACACATTTACTGCAACCCCAGTTGGCCAAAGTGCTGAACAATAAAACTACTACACATAAAATACTACACAGTAAAATGATAAACAATGCAAATCAGTAAAAAATAAATGACATAAAACTGGAATAAAAAGTAAAAGCAAGCGAATGTCAAGCTCAACTATGTTCAAAAGCCAGTGCAAAGAAGTGGGTCTTCAGCAAGGACTTAAAAGCAGAAACAGACTGGGCAGCTCTCATGTAAAATGGCAAACTGTTCCAGACATTTGGAGCAGCAGCCGAAAAAGCTTTGTCACCCCTGGATTTCAGCCTAGAGGACAGGACCATTCCTGGTTTGTCGTATCGGTCACTGTGTAAAACATCTGCTACTGAAAGTGTGATTATTATATGGATGGTGTAGCAGACACAGAAAATGCTAATTTACAGTTTAAAACTCAGTTACCATAAAAGCTGGAATGCCACACAAAATGTAGATTAAGATGGGGTGGTTTTTGTCCTCTGTAAATAACTGATTAGCAAAGAATGCCACAGATTCTATAAAAACTTTACACGTTCATCCATTATTACAACAGAGGGTGTCCAGTCTGCAGCAGCTCACTTTAAATGAGCTCAGGTCGAGCAGAGGATGCACTTGCGGATCTTGTTGCTTTCTCTGTTTGATAGCGTTTTAACTTGCATTTGCCGGTGCAGTGACAAACTGTGCTCACTAACAATAGTTTTCAGAAGAGTTCCTGAGCTTGTGCACTGACTTCCACTTCACAGTCGTGTTTGTTTGTTACATATATATAATTCTGTGTGTGTGTGCAGAATGCCTTGCAGTTCATCAAGCAGTGCTGGAAGATGCAGGGACGACCCCTCTTCCTCGTTCTGATCCGTGAGGATAACATCAAGTAATAGTACACTCCACAATGTCTTGTTTATGCTTTTTTCTCCAAGCATCACTCACAATCTCTATATTTATACTTGATTTTGGTTCAAGTTGACAACAAATGTCTGGAGAGACTATTTATTTCTTTGTTGTTCTCTTACTCCTCCTACTGCATTTATCTTAATAGCAGCAAGGTGCTACTGTATTTGCTCACTGATTGGGTGATAATGTTTCTCATTTGTATCACTACAGCCTGGCTGGCGGGCTGATTACAGCAGTATTGACCATTAACCCAGGAGCCATGTGTTAAATCTGCCATAAACACTTAAACAGCCTCGCTGTCTGAAGCGAGTCATTCAACTCAACAGTCATTAAGTTCATTATTGATCAGGATGACGACCTGTACAGTCGGGGACAGCAGACTGAACAAAGCAATCATATACAGATTTATACCAAAGTTGTAGCTATTTATTATTTCATATAGTATGTTTGGAATATAAGACTGTGTTATAAAAGAAAAAAGAAGAGAAAAGTGGCTGAAAGATTTCAAATCTTGTCTGTCCAGAGGGAGCCGCTTTAACCCGGTCTTGGACATGCTGGCCTCCTTCAAGAAAGGCAACATCGGAGGTGTCAAAGTTCACGTCGACAGACTTCAGGTTTGTAAACCAGTTAATGTATTAGATAATTATGTTTTCATGACTACAATACAAACTTAACAATTTAGACACAAGTGTGACTGTAGAGACGGGGCGCTGCTTTTATCGTAGAGCTGGTGGTTTGACATGAAGCTCGTCACATCTCTGTGCACAATGTCCCTTTAAATAAAGATGCACAACACCCAGGCTTCACTGGAGGACAGAAACATGATGAGATAAAAGGTCATCTTACCCTTTTTTACTGCATGAACAAATAAAAAGCAAACATAAGATGGATCACAATGATCGTGCAGCACAAACATCAGTTTTATTAAAGACTTCCGTCTGTGACAGTAATAAATGATGACTGAGTAGCTGAAAGCACCTGGAGAGGAAGGAAGGAACTAGGCACGGGCCAAGTCTTCCAGTTAACCGGATTTTCTTCCCTGGATTTACAAAGACGCTGTAACAGCTGCAGCACCACACTGTCTGTGTTGATGTCACTGATGCTGGTGGTGTCATTAGCGAAGCTGTAATGGACTGACCTAACAGAAAAGTCACTGAGTGTGTATTTGGGCTTCAGTCACTGGTGTCTGTGTGGGTGGTTATCAAGTGTATCACACATCCACACTCTGTACATCCTCCGTCCTCCACTGTGGACATTTTCCACAGAGTGGACAGTTGATGTTGTGTTCAGACATGGAAGCATGTCTAACGTTTAAATGTGGATAATAAATAAGTATTAATGCTATTTCACTTTTGATAGTTTCCGTATTGTGCAGAGTTTCTGCAAAGCAGCAGCCACCTGCTCTCTCCTTTTGGTTCAGATGCTGCAGATGTTGCACATGTCCATGAAATTGACTTTGGCTTAATCCTATAAATGGTTTTAACAAATTGTTTTTCACAGTTTCACCTCCGTTGCTGTATCAGGTTTTCCGAGCCTCAATCTGAGGTCCCTTCTCATTCAGCTGCAGTCCAGTTTTTATTTGTGCTTGACCTTGGTCTGTCACCTTCAATGAGCGAACTGCTCTTGTTTACCCAGTGGAGATAGTTAAAGCTTCGACTGTGTGACAAAAAGAGATGCAATCTACTGGCATGAAGCTTTTTTGGGGGTTTACTAAAAAAAAAAAAGAAAAGAAAAGGGAAGGGCTAAAATAACATCAACAAAATAAAACTGATGAATATATACAAAATTCATCCTTTCAGTAGATTTATTTGACTTAATCTTTTCATTAATTTATTTGTTTCCGTGAGCCAGTGTAACTTTAAAATAAGGATAAATGACAAAAGGTTTCTAAAAGGACCTCAAAATACATCTAACTAATTTCTTTTCTAGGATTTGCAGTTAAAACCAAGTTGCTTTTAGGCATCAACATAAAAGCAAATTTCCATAAAACTGGCTTTATAATGTTTTTGTTGTCAACAGCGAATATAAAGTAACAAGAAGACAAATTATGAAAGCAAATACCAAGTCATCTCAGGCCTACCTAAGCATTTTAATGTCCTTTTTTCCCCTTATTTTCACAGCCCACAGCTTTGGTGTTTGGTTCAGTGGTTGCACTCTTGTGTTTTTTGTTTTTTTTTCCTCCTAACAGCAGTAGATCAGGGATTTCAGGAGAAAGTTAAAAAAATTCCACTGCGTGCTGTCTGTTCAGCAGCCAAGTTGAAGCTAAATGTTCAGCAGCTTTACGTTCATATTTCCAAAAAGTGTTAAAGTGAAAATATCATGCTTTTAAATCCTTCCTTTTCACATGTAAATCATTAAATTATGGTCTTTATAAAGTAGAACCGCAATGCTTTGGTCTGAATTCCTGGTTATTCTAGCTCCACACACCCTTGTTAAGCCCTGTTCTGAGGTACGTCTTTAGAACGACTCGTTTTGGTCCCTTTAAATGTAAATGAGGCATTTCATGCCCCACCTCCCTCTAGGTCGCAGAGAGTTCCACTCCACCCCATTCAGCCATATTTGTAGTTTGATAGCAGCGATTATCTACCAGAAGAGAAACTTTTAATCTGCAAGTTTACTAGAGATGTCAACAACGGAAAACGTGTCTGTCCAGCCTTACATATTCGAGTCCTCCTCTCTCCCTTTTTGTTCGTCCCTCTTCCTTGTATTTTTTATCACCCATGCCATCTCTACCAGCTGTTGTCCCCCAAACCCCAACACTCCTTTTTTAACACTTAACACAATATTAATAAGAAAAACATTGTTAAGGAGTTAGCGTTAGGAGTTAACGCGAGCATCAAGAAAGTCACTGAATGCATTTGGATCATGTGTAGAGTACAGTTATATCCTCAGGTAGGAAGCAAAAAGTTAGCACAGAGTACAGTTATATCCTCAGGTAGGAAGCTAAAAGTTAGCACAGAGTACAGTTATATCCTCAGGTAGGAAGCTAAAAGTTAGCACAGAGTACAGTTATATCCTCAGGTAGGAAGCTAAAAGTTAGCACAGAGTACAGTTATATCCTCAGGTAGGAAGCAAAAAGTTAGCACAGAGTACAGTTATATCCTCAGGTAGGAAGCTAAAAGTTAGCACACAGTACAGTTATATCCTCAGGTAGGAAACTAAAAGTTAGCACAGAGTACTAACAGAAGCAGAACACACAATGCTAATACTATCAAAACAACGGCCGGAGCATCATATCAACACACAAAATGCATGTCTAAAGTAAAGCTTGATGTAATTTTAACATTATTTGGAGTTTACCGCTTTGCTGTGTCCATAGTTTCCATAGAGAGGAGGAACTGCCCCTTCATTCAGACGCAGTATTTCTGCAAATCCATCTTAATACTGGTGGAGATTGCTGAAACACTCGTCCTTAAAGTGCTTCGCGCAAACAAAAAGGACTTTTCCCACTGATGTCGGTACATTTCCGTGAAAACTTTAATTCAACCAGGTGCTTCGAAGAGGCTCTGACGCCGGGGGGCGATGTAAGGAATTGTGTGGGTTAATACACACAACACTGCACATTTTGACTTGTCTACTGGTAATTTCGGCTAAACTAAACGTGGACTACAGAATTGCTTCGAGAAAAAAAAAAATAGCAGATTCAAAAAATTGGATACCCGGAAGTCTATGACCTTATTTAGCAGACCCACAGCAAATACTGTGACATAATAGATAACAAAACGTAATAGAGAAAACTAAACAGACTGAAAAACATGACCCAAAAAGAATATAAAGATATAGACACAGCATCAGGAGAGAATGTATTTCAATTTTCTGCATTGATAAACACTAATAGTGCACATAAATGTGTATTTAAGGGCTAAAAAAGTGGATTTTTCATGATATGTCCCCTTTAATAAGATAAAGCCACAGGGAGCATAATTTTTTCTAAAGAGAAGTGAAAATATAAGAGAAGTAAGCAACTGCTATGTTTTTTTTTTGTCTACTGAATGTCTAACCCCAGCACTATAATTTTATTAAGTTACACATTTATATAATTTTTATGTTTGCATATGTATAGAAATGTGTTTAATTCTTATGCATCTGTATATCCACCTACCAGCTCAAGAGGATGTAAAAATACCATTTATTTCAGTTGCATAATTATTGCAGTAAGTTGCCGTCTTTGTTTTGCTGGATGTCTTTTTAATGTTGTGTTTACTGATTCTGACTCAGGGAAATATTAACAGGTTTACATTTAACCGTGAAGGTGATCAGTTACTGTAAGTTAGTAACTGGTTACAGGTGGGTTAATGCTAATGGAGCAGTTGTTGATCTGAAGCATATTTCTCTTATAAAGAAGAAGCTATTATCCTAAATAATTATTAGGAATTTAAGAATATAATCCAGAGTAAATGCAACTCCTCTGCAGCCAAAACCAGTGAGGAAAACTGCAAACTGTGAGAAAACTTAATTAAATTTATCAGCATCACTGACTTATAATTAAGCTTCAGATACTCCCGACCAACAAACATATGTGTCGTGCTACGCTGATGTGTAGCAGGTGTATTATTGACCCAGTGCTGTTCTGAAAGAGAGTAAAAGCCCCATTTCCACCAGCAGGTCCAGGTCGGTACAGGACAGTTCAGTGAACCCTTTTTTATACAGCCAACCGTACTTTTACCTGGCAGGTATCGGCCAGATAGCGATAGCATCAGCTACATAATGGCATGATGTCATAGTGGCGTGACGCCTTCCTTGAATTATAACGAAGAAGAACATGACAGAATCGAAAGAGGAGAATGGTGAAAGCCCAACACTCTGTTCTTTCTTCTTGTTTCTGGCTTTAAAGAACAAAAAATCCACTGCGTATGTAACCGGTTTCAGTCTAATCGGTAAGACTCGGACCTAAACGGAAGAGTCCCAAAAAAGTGGGACAGTTTTATCTGTGGAAACCCCCCAAAAATCTGTACAGACCCGCACCCTACCCAGCCAAACCTGTTGGTCAAAACAGGGCCATAAAAAGCTGGAACCAGATAGTGGGCTTTTTAAAGATACTTACATTTTTATGGCATCCAGGCTATAAAATGTAGATTTAAATCTAGATTTCTTAATAGTGAAGTTACAGTTTATAACATTTAAGTGTTTTTTTACGAGTGGAGAGACATAATCTGTGCCGGATTAGTAATGCAGGTGCAGGAGTGTGTGACAACAGCAAGGAAGTCATTTACAGTTCACTGGTTTAAATAAGAAGAAAACAACACTGCATCCAAATATTCTAATGTTGTTTTTAAAGTACAAGCCTTATTTTATTTTAATTAGTTTAAGATTTCAGATGACCTTTAAAAGTCAGCAGAGAAACAAGATCCCCTCACATACTGTATGTATTACTGGTAGTTTGTAAGATAATTAATTGCTGTTGATTAGGTTGGCGTTCCAGTCACCATGGAGATGTACCAGAGTTTAACCCAAACCTGCTGCTTTATAGAAAATGGTGCAAGAAAAGTAGCTTAAATTCCAGTTTGTCACTAACCAGCTTCTTTGTCAAAGCTGCGACAGGTTTTTTATTTTTACTTCTCTCCCAGTGTGATCAGCACAGACTTACTCATATGAAGCTTTCTGTATTTTAATTTAAAGTTACTTCACAGCTGACTCCCACAGCTATGAAACACTTCTACTCTTTATCGTCTTATTGTTTTTGGGACAGCTTCCTCCTACGCCTCTTGTTTTTGTTGTTTGGCTTCAGTTGGAGTGGCTAAGATCACGTTGGACCACCGGAGGGAAGCAAACCAAGCTGCATGTTTTACTCCTACATAGCAGTGCTTCAGAAATATTCAAACTTTTATTGTCAACATTTTGTGTTAGATGTATGTTACTAGTGCTGAAATCTTTAGCTCATACCATTTTTGTATTTCATGTGAACTGCAAAAACTTGAAAAGAATGACTTCACAGTCTTTATTTGTCATCAAATTTTTAGACACTGATATCTGGAGCATTTGTGGAGCAGCTGGACTTCCTTCGTGTCAACGAGGCAGAGTGAGAGCTCTTAATATAGACACATATATTACAAAATTTTTGTTTTCATTCATTTTATTTGAATGAATGAATGAATGAAAAATACTTTATTAATCCCAAAGGGAAATTCAAAAATTTACACCTTTCTGTAAAGTTTAGCCTGCAAACTATCTAAAAAAATCAAAGAAAGAAAGGAAACACACACACAGTCATCTGTTTCTATGTTTTTGTGTGCAAAGGATCCCAGAATTTAAGAGTTTTGAGGAGCTGGAGCTACCGAAGCACTCGAAGGTGAAGAGGCAGACAAGCACACCCAATGCATCAGACCTGGAGCAGCAGCCAGAGATCAGTGTGGAGGAGTGGATGGACAAGCCCATCCATGAGATCATGCAGAAGTTTCATGTAAGCTGACTGGATTAAAGTAAAAACTGCCCATAAATTCATAATACCCTTTACCAACATAAACGTAAAACAGAGGAGCGATATAAATATATATAAAATGTTTGGTTTAAAAACACAAAAACGTCCTGAAGCAGCAGTTTTCTCTTCATACAGTAACAGCTTAAATATTTCTTGTAAATCTCATCCTAAATATTAATGTGATAAAATCAAACATGTATGACAAAGAAAGATTTGCTAATTAAAGGGTAAAAAGTCAGCAGGATGAATATAAAGCTGTATGAGGCTGCCTTCCTTCTAAACACAAAGGGGAAAAATATCTGATGAGTTTCCAGGCATCAGGTGAACAGACAAAGAGCTGGTAGAAAATCGCAGCACAAAATGCACAATAACTTCCATCCATGCACCTTTAGTTATACATTATCCAGATTTCTAGTCTATAAATTCTCTGCATTCTTAGCTTGACTGTTTAGCTTAACTGGACACAGTTTTAATTTGATCACTAAAGAAATAATATTGTCCAAGTTATCTGTTTTTATTCTGTCCTGCTAGAAATAAATTATATCATGATTTGTTTAAACAGAGCTGCAAACAATTATTGCTTTCTGTGTCTCAGATCCCTTTTCTGTTTTAATGTTTGTATGACTCCAAAGGGGTTCTGTACTTTTTTCTCTATACTTCGTGTTGCAACTTTTTAATGAAATGTGCCTTACAATTATTAAGATTTTTCTTACTATTATAGCCATATCAAGTATAAAATTGCTAATGCAGACTTTTACTCCTTAGTACTTTTTACTCCAAAGTAGATATTGCAATCAGTGTTTATAGAGGATCTTTCTGTGTCTGTGCAGGACTGCGACTGCTTGGCCAGTCAGGCTCAGCTTGCCAGCATCCTCCTTAGAAGAGAAGGGCCAGACTTTCTTTCCAAAGATGGTGAGCATGCACTGCAAGCACATGCATAACTTTAAAGAATCAGTCACCAATTGTACTGGAAAAGAACAGCAGCAGAAATGGGCTAAACTCAGAGGAGTAGCTGTAACTTTCCTCTATTTTCAGTGCCCCAGGATTTTTTTCTTCCCAGAGAAATGACAGAACAACACTGCTGACTGGATTTCTTTCCGTCCTGGAAAAGATCCTGAGGCATTCATCTTGTTTGTCTTAGCTGCATTCATCAGCCACATGGGGGGAAAGTACTGAAATGACATGCACATATGTTTTTATGAAGTCTGAAACATATCTGTTATTCCAGAGAACCTGATGGATGAACTGGAGAGAATCTACAGGAGAGCCGGCAGCAGAAAGCTTTGGTCTGATTCTCACACATTTACACAAACATATAAACTGCAAGTGTTTAAAAACATGTCTAAAAATGCATCCAGTATCATTCTCTGCCAGTTTATTGGCTATGTAAATATTGTATGAGATGAGAACTGCATGAAATTTCTTCTTGTTTTTTGGAAGGCCCCCTAATCAAACACATCACCTTCCTTTATTCTCACAGACTCTTTTCTTATGTTGACACTGGAAAATAACTGTTATTTAATCTGGCTGAACTACAGGCTGGCAGTACGCCACACTGCTGCCATTATCAAGAAGTTTGCCAGCTCTATAGCTCCTCACATCACCACTATTCTGGTGCATGGGAAACAGGTAAAGTTCAGGCACTGATTGAGTAAAGACCCTGCATGTGTGGTCGCAGTTAGCTGGCTAGCTAGCTGGTTAGCTGTGTGACGTTCATCCAGTCCTACTTTATCATTCTCCATGAAAATGCTTTTTTCCCCCCAAATCAGATATTATTTAAAATGATTGTTTGGAATGATGAGAATTAAGACCGTATTTCCACTTTAAAATGAGATTACTACTGGGCATAAAGCTGAGCGGGGCCATTTTCAAAAAGATCAAAGGGGAAAAAATAAATATGACATTTATAAAAAAAAAAAAATATATAGTGCATAAAAACATGATGTATAGTAATGTAGAATCTGGTGTAAAATGACCACGCTAGCAGGAACCTTGACTCAGATGTTTTCTTGCATTTGTGCTCAGTGTTGACTTTCTCTTCATATTAACCAACCCAGAGACTAGACTCCCTTTTGCTCTTTTATTATCCCCCCCCCCCCCTGCTCCAAGGCTGGCTGTACACTGCAAATAAAATAGAATTTATTTTTATTTATAGACTTTAAGTGCCCAGTTGCATTATCAAAGAAATCCATAGTTGCTGTGATAGCAGACACCAGTCATGAACAGTAATCAGGTAAAATACTATTAGAATGGGTAGAACTGTGTAGGCTAACTCTATAGGCTACTGCAGTTCACTTTTCTTCACTTTGAGTGTTATTAGCTTTATTAATGTGTGCAGTAAATTTTTGCCAAGAACAGGTGTTTTTAGATTCTGCAGCTTTGTCTGTTTTCCAATGCAAGACATAGAAAAGTGTTTACAGCGTTTTATGAGATTATCAAACAATATTTAGATTTTGTTAAAAAGATGCAAACAGTTCTGTTTAGTTTGTGGTTTGCTGCCGGCCTGACGTACAACCACTGACTGAATATGATGTTGTCACTCATAACTGATATTTCGTTCCCTTCTTTTGTGGTCAGTGTTTTCTGTGTCTGACTGTGGCAGTTTCAGCTCGATGTTATTTTATTAACTATTAATATTTTAGGAAAGATAATTTGATGATGCCCTAAAAACAATAGCCTAGTGGTTGGTTTTCTTGCTTGCTGAGAAATAGCATTAAAACTCAGCTCAATTTACTTTCTCGTTTACTAAACTTGAGTCAGGAAGTGAAGCTTGAAATAGGTTTCCCAACAAAGGTTTGGTGGTTGACAGCATTTCATGCCTTCTAAACTTTAGTGTTGTTGCCTTTTCGTTCACTGTGCTCAATAGATGCCATCGTGCCTCCCCAGGTTTAAGCACTAAGTCCGTGCACAGCATTAAAAAGAGTCCTTTCTGTAAAACAGCCACCTTGTTTACATCTGATTGTATGACCCCATTGAAGACATCTTTACATCCATTCACTGCTTCTGTGAGGAACGCTTCACCTCCATGTCTCTGCCGCTAGCAACCCCCGGCTATGTGTAGCTAATGTACACCAAGATAACTAGTTTCTGTGTCAGATTTTATCTCATAGGATTCCTACAGCCAAGAGGAAGCAGTTTGAAGACTGCAGTGAATCTTTGTGAACATTAAAATATCTAAGGGGCAGCAAACTATTCATTTGGACTTCATATGAAATCATATGTTAATTATGATTATGGTAGAGAAGGTTTGCTATGACTCTTACAGACAAATTTTTGGGAACAATGGAAAAATTGTGATACTTTTTAACTTTGTATTGATGCTATTAGCGATAGACATAAAAGAGCCAAGAGAAAAGCTGTGTGTAAAAGTCCTGGCTTTAGGTTATGTCCTAAATATGTGAAGAATGTTCTTGTGTCTTTTTCACCCACTAGGTCTGTTGTCCGTCTTGCTGCCAGTCTCTTAACTAAACTAGTGGACAGCCTTGCTCCCAGTATTACTAGTATTTTAGTGCATGGCAAGCAGGTAAGTGGACACACAGACTGAAGAGTCTGAGCAGTGACTATTCCTTCTCTAAAATCATAAACTGGGCATGTTGGGCCAATTATTTTAATGTTCACTGATGGAAAAAGAATAAAATTTGAAATGTGTAATCTTAAAGCTCCTCATGCTGTCATCCTATGGGAATTGCATTGGCCAGCTGCTTGCTCATGCCCCCCATTACAGCTCACCTCCACTGTGTGTGTAACTGGGCTTTAGCTGTAGCGAGGCTGCCAGTGTGACCACCACAGAATCCTAATATGCACCTTGTCTGGACACACTCCATGTTCCGATTGATACACTGTGACCTGTAAATTTGTCTGATGCCTCCACCTCATGTTGGATGACTTTCAGCACATCATTTCCTGTCAAGTGTTATTCAGAGATTAGCCTCCTCTTAAGAGTGTCAGTTATCTCGCCTCATTTTTACCCCTCTGAACATTTTTAGGCATTTCATTATGCTGAAGTAGCTCAAGGTGTGAATCTGCATTTAGATTGCCTACCAGAGGCAGTGCTCCTTGACAAGATTGGAAAACCTGATTTATAATTTTAGACTGATGTTTTCCTCCTTTGACAAAAAAGTAGAGAGAATAAGTAGAAGAAATAAGAGCCACAATCCCTTTTAAGTCAATCTTTTCTCTAGTTTAGATTTTTTTTAGCATTAAGTCTCTTTTTTTGCTTTTTTACTCAGTTAAAATCAGTTTAAATTGAAGAATGAACTCTGAGAGTGTGGGAGATATATTTCCTGAGCCCAGGGTGTACGATTCCTTTCATCAGCGGCTTTGCTGTGGTGTAATTTTCATGAGATGCTCCAGAGGAAAAATACAAAGGTGTCATTGTTTTCTTCTTCCTTATATGTGACTCTTGGAGAGAAGGCTAATTTTAAAGTGATGAAACAAAGATAGATGTAGGAGCTGTACCATAAAGGAAGTAATATTGAACATGTCAGTCTAAATACATACACACCTTTATACATATTTCACACTGTTGAAACTTCTGTCTGGATGCTGTTTAATTTGTTTTCCTGTGCGTATGTTTGCATGGTGTTACCAGGTGACCCTCGGCCTATTCGGGCATGAGGAGGAGGTGATCTCTAACCCACTGTCTCCAGGGGTGATCCAGGGCATCATCTACAGCAAGTGCTCCCCTTACGGTGGTGAGAGGGAGGCAGTTCTCCAGCAGGAACTGGTCATCCACATCGGATGGATTATCTCCAACAACCCTGAGCTGTTCAGCGGCATGCTGAAGATCAGAGTCGGGTAAGTCAAAGTCAGCCTCTGGATGGTTGAATTTATCCTGCTGACAGCTCCCGTGCACGAATGATGTGCTCATATAGTTCATGTATTTTGCTTTTATTCTCCTTACATGGTGTTTATACCAGTAGACAAAAGAAGAAATAAGTCAATATGAGCATGCTGGCAAACAAAAACTCTTTTATTTTTGAGGGGAGGGTATATCTTTTCTCTGGTATAGTTTTCCATAGATGGTATCAGGAACATTGAAACATCTTCCTGGTAGAGTCCAGGATTCTGTATCACTGAAGATTGGTACCCATGGCTCAGTTTGTCAAACAAGTCATGTTTTCCTTTTAAAATATTCGTCCAAAGATCCTGCTTCAGCTAACTGTCAACGCATCTTAGAAACTTTGTTTCTGGAAATGGAGCAGTGATAAATTCAGTTTTTACTTGTGAAATGGCAAGTGTGATTTGGTCCCTGATACTCGAACAGCGTTGATTTTGTGCTCAGTAACGTCTTGTGTGCATCATGTGGTTCTCCAGATGGATAGTTCAGGCCATGAAACACGAGCTGGAGATCCGTGCTGGAGACATGCCCACCCAGGACATCTACCAGCTCTCCCCCAGTGACATTAAGCAGCTTTTGTTGGACGTCTTGCAGCCACAACACACTGGCAGGTGTGTGGTTATCAAGGACATTTTTCATGCCTTATCCTTCATTCAACTCTTCAGTCTCCTTTGAAAACACCATGTCTTTATCTGATGCATTTACGTATTGTTTTATCTTTCTGTTGTTTTAATAATATTATCTTCTGCCTTGTCTGTGTTTATATCTTCTTATCAACTGGCTGCTACCACAACCCAATTCCCCCTTAATCGGATACACACTTACTCACAGACAATTTCCTCAAGCATAGCAGCTATCATCATTATATTTCTCCTGCAATCTCTCCATCACTTGGCCTCAGGTCTTGGCTGAACAGACGTCAGATCGATGGCTCTCTGAACAGAACCCCTCTAGGATTTTATGACCGTGTGTGGCAGATCCTGGAGAGGACCCCCGATGGTATTGTGGTGGCTGGAATCCATCTCCCACAGGTACTCACCCTCCCCTCTCCCGCAGGATAAATATTCTGACCCTTGCTGTTTTAAGGTGACACTGCATGTTAATGTGCTGCCATTTCAACAGCTATAGGTTATGTAATCTGCCTTTTTGCTCAGAGCTCTTTGACTAAGGCTCACGTGTAGAATTTAGTCATTAAAATAAAATAAACGAGTGTAAACATTTTGGGTTATATGAAAAATTTTGAGTAATTTAAAATGCAACTTAAAACACTAAATAACACCAATGCATTGTTAAAGTGCACCAGTAAAGAGACAAAACAACAAACAAAACAAGCTGTTAGCTCCATATTCAGTAATGTAATATTTACCGGAATAAAACTTCCTCATCGAAGAGGGTCTGGATTGTGAAGCAGCTTGTAGCTGATGTTACTAACTCTGTGGCTCATGATGTTATTTCCACTTCTGAAACCATGACGTTACCATGAAACCTGGATCCATCTAAACATTTATTAGCTAACTATTAGGAATTTTCCCACCTTCTCTGGTTACTTTGCTCTGCTTAATCCTAATTAGCAGAACAGCGCCCAACCACATTACCCACAATGCCTCCTTCTTAAAGGAAAATAGAAATCATAAAATAAAAAATTTAATTAAATTGTAATTAACTAAGACTGACTTCCCAGATGGAAGATGTGGTTTGGCTAATTTTATCATTATTTATGGTCCCAGCTGTACACATTCACCTTAAATGACATGTTTATTTGTGTTCTTTCACCATCTTTACAGCAACCTACATTGTCTGACATGACCATGTATGAGATGAACTTCTCGCTGCTGGTGGAAGACATGCTGAAGAACATTGTCCTGCCCGAGTACAGACAAATCATTGT
This sequence comes from Melanotaenia boesemani, assembly GCF_017639745.1. Taxonomy (NCBI): domain Eukaryota; kingdom Metazoa; phylum Chordata; class Actinopteri; order Atheriniformes; family Melanotaeniidae; genus Melanotaenia; species Melanotaenia boesemani. The sequence continues at coordinate 35,695,762 of NC_055682.1, forward strand.
AGAGGTATACAGGCCCACTCTCCGGCACCACAAAGTGCAGCAAGTAGACCGTCTAAATAAATGGAGTTAATTTGGTTGGCTTTGGTAATCCGTTTGGATTGAAATTAGTTTTTAAAGATTCCTTTCAATTTTGGTCGTATTTCTCTGTCACACTCTGTCCGTCATGCTGTTAGTTGCTGATGGTGGTGTCCATAGTGCTGGAGAGAAACCCAGAGCTGGAGTTCAGTGACAAGGTGGATCTGGACGGTCTGGTGAAGGAAGCCTTTAACGATTTCCAGAGAGATCGTAGCCGCTTTGAAGGAATTGAGAAACAGGTAAAATGCCTTGTCTTCGTGCTTTCATATTACTCTTTAATTTCTGCAGTGAACACAGGCGTCTGCCACCAAGTTATAACCGGCTTCCTGGAGAGAGATGCTGAAAAACTGACTTGAAAAGATGTTTCATCATCCATTTCCTCTGTCTGTGTTTGTCCCAGGATAACATGGAGGCATTCTACAACACAGCGCCATTAGGACAGAGAGGCACCTCCAGCTACCTGACCAAGGCTGTAATGATCCAGCTGCTGCAGGGGGATGTTAAGCCCTGCAAGGACGACCCTTGCTCTGTTAGCTAGAGTAAAAATCCTCAAAGCCTAGTCTCAGCTACCTGCAGTGTAGTCAGTCAACGCTCTGTTGAGGACTACCTAAGATTTCTCACATGTTCCCAAAAATACCCCCTCTCTCTCTCTCTCGCTTTATATAATGTTCAGAGATCAGGTGTAAAAGTTCAAGTCCAGCAATATATTTCACCAGCTGTAGCCATTAGCTGTTAAACAGGGATTTAAAGTACACGGTTAGCATGAGAAATGTGGGTCTCACATTACTGCGTCTGGCATCCTGTGTGTTACTATCACCGGAAACAGAAAGCACTTAATTCTGCTTTTATATCATGTTTCATAAAAATTGTGACCATCTGCCAAACAATATGTCCAGCATTAGAGCAGCAGTGAACCACTGCACATAATTTAGATTATTTGATTTATGCATTTTATCATGTTATTCTGCTGTACATGTCAGAGTTTATTGTGTGCTTCCCTGTGGTCACTTTGTGTCCCATTATTATGCATGCATAGTGTGTGCTATGACAATAGGTACTGTTGTAACCACTGTGAAGATTTATCTGAATGTAATATGCTAGAAAATAGCTTTAGATTGGCCTGTTTTGCACAGTGTGGCTCTGCATAACAATGACTGTTGCTCATCTGAAGTCCTGGGACTGAGGACCCTTTAAACACGGTTGTTTTGTTGATTATTCCTTAGGAGTGATTAAAAGCTCACCGATTTATTTTAAGGCGCGCCTCTTTGAATTCACACTGTGATGAATCAATCCAACCTTGTCATAGTGTGTTTGAGAATATTTGTGTTTTTCTTGCCCTGGTTGTTCAAAAGAAACATTTTTATCTCTTGAAAAATAAACATTTCCTTCCAGTTGACTTCCTGTCAGCCTTATAAGTCGCATGTATAAATGGGTAAATTTCATCCTTTTATTGCTTTACAGTTATAAGAATCTGAAACACAGATACATCAGCCCTGAGGGGTGTGTTTAGGGTTGCATTGCATCCTTCCTGTTACACCCACTCATGATGCCTGAGCTCCTTATCAATCTGCATCTGCCTTGTACCCCTGACTGACTGGCAGAGAGGTGGGAAGAGTCGGAGAGAAAGATAAATGAGCTCTGTTCCTCAGTCAGTATATTCATATCAACTCACATGCTGATGAGAGGAGCTCTTGCCTGTCCAACTTTATAAATCTTCTCTACACCAAGAAGAGGCCTGAAGGATCTCATAAAGGTTTTATATTGCATTTGTGCCAATTAGTTATACTCTTTGGAACATAAGATAAAGAAGTCTGTTATTTTATAGAGGAAAGATGTCTGCTTTTAAACACGGGGGATTCCTAAGGAAACTTAGACGAGCAGATAACTACTCATGAGGCAAACTTGTATCACTTCTAACTCTTTAGAAAATATAACTAAATGATAAATAACAAGAAGATTTTCCCAACTCCTCTGACACTAACACACATGCTGTTCAGTTATATTATCCTCAATATGTTTTCTCAGAAATCTAAAGAATGACTGATTTTCCATCAGCCCACTAGGATGTGGTAGAGTTCAGTAAATGCAAATTTTTACATTTAACTTTTTTCATGATCAATAAATAAGGATTTGGAAAGTGCATAACATGGAACTATTGTATTATTTTTATTTTAAAAAAAATCCACCCACATTTACCAGTCAGTGTTTTCAGATTTTGATAATAGACCACTTGCTTTTAATACTCAAAAACAGTATTTTCTGTTTGTTCATAATCCTCACGTAGCACTTCAGCTCAGACTGATTTCACCTCTGGTCAGAAAATAACAAATCTGTGAGTCAAAGGACGCTCAAGCTCTAACTTGACATGTCAGATGGTTTGTTACCCAGAATTTCCTGTGATCGTGATCTGTCTCCAGCTGCTTTGCAAGGTAACACAAGATCAGCAGCTATACTTACTTGGTCTTCTCAGGCACATATAAAGAAATAATAATAAAAAAACAGACAAAACCAGCGAAAGACCACCAGTAGAGGGGCATTAGCAACTGTTAGTTGTTACCAGAGGGTTTTAGCAGCCTTGCTATATTTTGCAAATAAATCTGATGAATTATTTTGAGTAAAGACAAAGTGAGATGGCTTTAAAAACAACCAAAGTATGTTCAGTCAGAGAAGAGATAGATCTGTTATGGTGAAAGGTAAATGAAGTGAAAAAAGCATTTCTCCTAAGTACCTTTTCCTCCAACCTTCATTTTTTTCTCCATTTTTGTCATGTGGTCACATATGTACGCACATTCCCCAACCACACATCTATCTGGCTGTTCGTCTTTATGGGGTATACTCTGGGGCGCATAATCACAGACAATAAATTCATGTGGTGTGCTCTGACTGACTGTTGAAACAGAGAAAATTCCCCCCATGACAGCCAAGACAGGGTTTGCACGTCTGCATCTCCATTACACCTCCCGCTATAATACAGCTGGACATCCGCTGTCTCCTCCCTCGGTGTTATCTGGGTTTAGTGAAAGTCAGACTGAAGAAAATTACATGGTAATATGTGCAGTCTGCAGACAGACAGTCACTGAGGAATTTATGCAGCTGTTCCACAGGTGGTTGTCATATATCATACATACATTGGTGACTGAAGAAGAAAAAAAATTCTACTTTTTGGTGATTCTTCTTTAAAAACTTCTGTTAGGGGAAACCCTTTAGTTCTGCAGGTGTACAGGTGGATGGTCAGCTGACCCCTTAATCCAAGTTGTTCCAGCTTGCCTGGTTATAAAGTTACAGTTAACTCGTTACACCTCAATGTGGTCAGGGCCAAGATTTTTATGGTCCTTGTTCGATCCTCGGCCTGTCAAGCTCATGTTGAGGTCTCCCTGAGCAAGACGCCGAACCCCAAATTGCTCCTGATGGGTTGTGGTTGAGTGCCTTGAATGGCAGCTTCCGCCATCAGTGTGTGAACGTGTGTGTGAATGGATGAATGTGATGTGTTGTAAAGCGCTTTGGGTAAAAGCACTATATAAATACAGACTATTTACCATATAAAAAACGATGACAACAAAACAGTGCCAACTAAACAAAAAATCTTTCTGTACCAGCCTGTTCTGTTGAGTTTCTGTTTTGTGGATAAGGATTATAATTACATAGGGTTTAAGAGTGTTAAGCTCAATATTAATTTTCCTGGAAACCTACACAATATACATATATTATATCAAAAATAAGATGGGATGAAATCTGATTGTTAAATTATACTTCTTGATGCACTGAGCCGATTTTAAAGCTGTGTTTTAATATTTTCTTTAACATTCAATGTAAAGATTTTACTCTAAGGATTAGAAGACAACAACCTCACAAGAATGCAAAGTTGACATCATATCTTGGTTTGTTTAGACAGCATATTACCAGTGTCTCTGAGGCTGTAGTCTCCATTCACCCTGAGTTTTCACGCACAAACTCTAAGTCCGCAGGACTGGACAGGATATTGTTTCTATATTCTAATTGAAGAATTAGTCTTTAAAGTCATATTTCAGTCCATTTATCATTCTCACAGTCAGTTATTGCATGTTATATAGCAACAAAAAATAGTTAACGTGTTCTTGGTTATAAATGAATGAATAAATTTAAATGACTTTTTTTATGTTTTGCCATGGCACTGCATTGGGCATGGCTGTTAGTGCCAGACAAACTGATATGAGCATTTCAGAAACTGCTGATCTGCTGGGATTTTCCACACACAACCATCTCTAGGGTTTACAGAGAATGTTCTGAAAAGTAGAAAAAAAATCCAGTGAGCAGCAGTTGTCTGGACCAAAATGTCTTGTTGATGTCAGAAGAGAATGGGCAGACTGGTTGGAGATGATAGAAAGGCAACAGGAATTAAAATAAGCACTGATTCCTATCTGTGGTTACTTAAGAGTAACATGAGAAATCAATCTTTAATCTGGGTCACCAAGTGGTCCATAAAAAGGTAAGTTGGTTGTTTTGGGATGCAGCATGCTGCATTTTTTGTGATAGTTGTGGGATAGTTGTGTCTGGTGGTGGCAGTAGACTGGCTTCTTGTGTCTGACCACAATGACTTGTGTGGCTAGCTCCATGGTGGAAGCTGTCAGGGCTGCTGACATTGGGACTGGGGTCTGTCTTAATCTGGGTCTTTCCTCTTTACAAAAATGTCAGAAATATCTCCTTTTCACTTAATTCTTACATCTTACATATTACAATGATAATAAAAGTTAATAATGAGGTACACTTTGAGCATCTTTATAGTATATTTTAAAGTCCAATGTGAAAATCTTGATTAACTGAGTTGATGTGTCCCTTAATACACTAACTGAAAATATGACATGTTTTCCCTACATTATCTTAAATCTAATCTAGTACTACCATATAACTAGACTAGCGCTACTACATAGCTTCATGCTAATTTAAGGTTAGCCTTTCATAACGTTAGTAGGTGTACTTGCACGGGGACAAAAACATCTTTGAGAAATGTGCAGCCAAATGTCAATATTTTTAAAGGGCAACTTATTAAGAAACAACTTTTAAAAAGTTTCAAACAGGTGTGATTCTGTCATGGCCCATGCTCATTCCCGCTTCCTGCTGACCATATATGGATCACCTATCATCACCGCTATTAGGACTACGCAGCTGGAGGATATCAAGTCATCATTCTCATCCCCATATAAACCTCACCCGGACCTCCAGTCATCGCTGGATTATACTACTCACTGTGGTAACCAGTCAAGCTCGAAGTCTAGTTCATATCTTGGTGAAACTGAAAGCTGACCTGTATTTGTTCTCTTTCCCTCAAGCCTCCGACCTGGACCTCGCCATACCGAAAATCCTGTCTGCCCGCTCCAGCCCGTCCTCCAAGCGAACTCATCTTATCCATCTGTAGATCCTCGAATAAAGTGTTCTTTGTTCTTCCCTTACGTTCCCTTCTCCTTGGATCCACACACACCAGCCCTGACAGATTCTGGTCATCCATGCATGAGTGGAAAGAGATTTCTGTCCTCCTCCCTCTAGTGACCTGTCAATCACTAGAGGCACTGGCCATCTATAAAATCCCTGGCCACTCCTTTACCTCTGGTGTGGGAAACATTTTCTTGGCACACTTTGAGCCCTTTGTACCAACATGGCATGGTTCAAACATAACAGCCTACCTGAGTGTTGTTGCTGACCTGTCCTGATAGCAACTTCCAGTAGGATTATGCACCATGTCACAAAGCTCAAATATTTTCAAACTGGTTTCTTGAACATGAGATTGAGTTCACGGTACCTCAATCGCCTCCACCGTTACCAGATCTCAATCCAATAGAGCAGCATTGGGATGTGGTGGAACGGGAGATTCTCATCATAGATCTGCAGCCGATAAATCTGCAGCAACTGTGTGATGCTGTCATGACCCTTATATAGTGTCTTCTGAATGTACACTGTAAGACTAATTTAATCTAAGCCAAAAGTTGTAGTTTGGCTGAGTTCCAACTGTAGTATAAACTCAGGGAGGTTATTTGCTGTTTGGAGACTCAATATTCAGTTCAAGCACTCTTGTGTTTTGGGATCCATAACAAACACGCTTGGAGGCACTTTTGGCACCAATCCATTACTTAATTAAAAGGAAACAAACTCTATGCTATTAAGCTTGCAAGCCAATTTAGTTTAATTTATTTTTTAAAGGCTGACAAAAATAAAGAATAAAGAATCAACGGCAGGTGTATCAATTGCACGTTCACGATTGGAAATTATTCCCAACATGCAGGTTAAGCTAACATAACCTCACACAATTAGCAGCTCAGACTCAAGCTCTTTATTTTCTCTCATACATCCACTGCTCCCACTGTTTCTCCAAACCAGTTTCTTTAAAGACTTGTCAAGGCAGTTTGATCAAACAGCATAAAGGATATGCATCAATACTTCGTGTGCAAACTGACACATGAGGTATTGTAGTGATCACTTTTAATATCAATAAATAGAAAGTGCAATACCAGTTAACAGTCATGTGAACTGTTGATATAAAATCGAAATTTTTAAATTGACATTCTTGGCAGAAAGTAGCAGCCCTTCCTATAGGCGACATAGGTGGCTGCCATCTGCTGGGGGGGGGGGGGGTCTTATCAACACAAGAGATATTTTACCATCATCATGAGTGCCTGGTTGTTCAAACGTAATCCTATCGGATTTCAGTTATCGAATAGGATCAAAGCTTGAAAATGGGTTATTCAAAAGGGAAAGCCGGAGTCCGAAACTGGCTTGGATCACGTAATCCAATCCTGGTTGTTGTACCTGCTGCTCAATCTATGGCTTTTTGTCCAATTCAGTTTAAAAGACAAAGTCAAGGGAAAGCTGGAGGTGGTGAAGAAAAGTCGAAGAGAGTTTGGGAACTGTTGATGACGAGAGGATACAAAAAAAGACCATGTGTGAGCGTAACCTAATGGTAGCTCACAGTAGTTTGCTCATTTAAAATAACCGCTGGGCCGAAGGGAAGGTGGCGGGCCTTTTGCAAAAAGGAATGACTGACATCGGTCTGGTGTTGAGACTTCATGCATACCTGCAGCAGCACCTGAGCTCGTGGTGGTCGTGGTCCAGGGTGTAGAGGAAGAGGGCAGAAATTTAAAATATACTTTGATGCATTACTTGTTGAGAAAATAATTATAATATTCTTTCTGCCTTCTCAGTCATGTTATCCATACATGTAATTCACTGTGAATACAAACAATAAATTATACCTTTTGCAGACTTTTCCACTTTTATTGGTAAAGGTTATCAAGATTTAGTCACATTAAATTAATACAGAATTTATTAGAAAAAATCCTGTAAAACTATTTCTATTGTTTCTGTATTGTCAGATACTCCCTCTGAACACCTTTATTGACTTCCATTAGAAATGCGTTTTTTAATCTTACTGAAGACTGTTCATTTAGATTTCTTTTTGTTTTTATTGTTAAACACTTAGTGATTTTAATATATAAAAAGTGCTCTGCTTTATTTAGTTTACATATAACATCTACAGCATGTGGACTTCCTTGTTACAAGTCTGCCCCACTCTGCAAATAAAACAATTTAGTGTATGTATGAAATTATTCCTCCTATTACATTAGAATGCTAACTTCACGTCCACTGGCAGGAATGCATTAGTTGTTGGCCTGCTGAGACAGGGTTGATAAGATGTGAACAGACAGCAACAGTTATAAGGATATGATCAATGACAGGACAGAATTCCACTCATCATTTTTTATTTTTTCCTAAGATAAACTGTCCTTAATAGTCTGGCTTAAAGCTTCAAAGACACAGTCTAACCTTGTTTGAAAAGTATATGACACAAAAGGACAGAAAGGAGTAAAATGTTCTTCCCATTCACACATTTTAAACACAGTATTTTCCTGGGGGGATGCAGCTGTAGGCAGATGTAGGTGAGAATAATGTAGATATGCTAGCGTCATCTCTCAGTCTGGACACTTCCCAGATAAATGTTACCCTCTTCGAGAAATTTAATCCTCTCCTCTGAGCAGGACTGGACCAAAGCGAGGGTTAATGCTTTCTCCACACTGACAGAGGGGGAGAGGAGAAAGGAGAGTGGAGAAGGACATGGAGGGAGGAGGAAATGTAAGAGAAAGTGGCTGACATGTAATTTGACAGAAGGAGGATTCAGGCTGATGGGACACTTGAATGATTAGGAGCAGGAAATGGAAAAAGGAGGGGGGGGGGGGGGTGAAGGACATTCATGTGTAACCACATGTGGTGTGTGTGTTCACCAACAGTAACGGGTCTAGACTGGAGACGATGAGAAACCTGTTAGGAGACTGGGGGAAGTACCACATCCCCTGACCCTGTCAGATGAGAATCTCCTCACAGCAGGAGGCCGGCTGGAAGGAAAACAGAGGAGGGACAAAACTGAATTTAAGCCAGACAGAAGCTTGGAAAGAAACCTTGCAGCTTCTCTTTGAACCTCGGAGGAAGTAGTTGGCAGAGGAGCAAACTACAGTAAATTTTACCATGAAAACACAGGAGATCTGATCAAGATGAAGCTGAAAGCAATATAAGCTTTGCCATTATCAGGAAGGTACTTGACAATAATTCAGCTGAACAAGCATAAATCAAACCTTTCTATATATTCATGTTCACAAAATCCACCTGCAAATGCAACGCTGTCTTTTTAAGCAGCTGTCTGCGGAACATGGTCTTTTAATTCTTTTTTAGTTTGATTAGTTTTAATTTACAGAAAAGACTTTTCTTTTTTGTCAGTGTCCCATGTAATGTAAAACAGAACTAGTTACTTACCATTTAAACCAATTTCCACATTTTATTATTTTAATTGATCATTTCTAATTAGAATTGATATGAGGGAATTAGACTTCAGTGAAGCAGGTGGTTTGTGGCCCAACAATATAACTGGAAGGTCAAAGTTCAGAGTGGTTTAAGTTAGAAACCCCAACAGGAACAAAGTGATCATCATGCATTGCTTTGCATTCATTCATCATGTTGTTTGTGTCATTTACAACTCTGACAGAACTACTTTAGGCCTATGCACCATCTTTTTTCATCCACAAATAAATGGACAGAACAAGTGATGTGGAGGAGAAAGCTTTACCGGACAACACTGGCCACATCCACATTGACTGGAGGCTCACCAGTTTTATCCAATACAAAACAGACCATGTTTTTGAAGATAGAGGCAGAGCAAAAAAACAGAAGGTGCTTCTCATCTCTGGAGGCAAAACCAACCCAAAAAACAGTTTAACAGAAATTCACAATAAAAAGATTGTAAGATAATTATTTTACATTGTATTATTTGATCAAACACATGATGCTAACCAGGTTTCATTTGAGTTTGTTCAGATTTCCACATTTTGTATTTTGTAGGTTCTGTTTTGACTTTGTTTAACTTATCTTGCTTTGGTTTGGGGTTCATTTTCAGTTTGGTCCTGGTTTGCCACAATCAGCTTTGAGGTAAATGTGATTTGTCAACCTGTTTAATAAGTCAGCTATTTCTTGGTGCTGTTAACAATTTCATCTGAAATTTTCAGTAAACTGCGCTACAAACCCAACATGTGCCACACCAAAAGCTGTGTTAAATTAACACTACATCTGTCAACAGACCATCATGCACTGCAGCCTTTTGTAAGGAGCTTGCAGCGTATGCAACTGCTAACTACCACAAGCACTAACTTAATTAAACTAGCCTGTTATTATTATTTTTTTTATTAATATTTTCTTATCTGTTGAGAATGTCTAGTGAGCAAATATTTTCAATAAACATAAAGCAGTTAGCACACTATCTATGCTTGAAACACAGGTCTTGAGAAATTATTTGTAATATGTAAACAAGAAAATATTCGAAGCTCAGGTTTAGTTTTAAGGAAACTTTATTTTTCTTCTTGGTTCACTTTATAATAGCCTATGGTGTTAAACTAATGAGTCCAGTACATACTGTATGGCATAAAGAGTAAATGCATATCTGAACTTTTCACCTTCTGTGTACATGTTGTATATTCCTCATTAAAAACTTGGAGCATGGGTATCTTTACAGAGAGCAGCTGAAGCACCACCTTAAAGAGCTGAACTCTGAGCCTCTGTTAACACTAGGTTACATCTACTGTGTAAACAAAACAGCAGCATATGTTAAAAAACCTTCTACATGGCAAACTATCAGATCATAAATTCCACTTTTTAATAGATTTGTTAGGTCTCCTCATTCTGTCAGTCAGGGTCAAAGGTCACAGCCGAAACAACAGAGGAAAATAAGAAGTGAAATAAAGAAGCTATGTTTCTGTATGTGTAAAGGTTTGCAGGAAGACAGGTGGGAACCAGGAAGGAGTAGACAGCAGATTCCGTAAAGCTGTAACAAAGCTTTATTTTGGGAATCCAATCGTTGCATGAATAACAAAAAACAGAGGCAGAGTAGGTGGCAGTGCAGTGGGCCAAACGACGGCTTGTGGTGGGTCTTCCAGACTGGGAAAAAGAACTCTTCTGTAAAGTTTGGTGAACAAGACAAAACAGGAATGTTAGGAGTCATAGACTGCACACAAAACTCAAAAATCTCTGAATGGCCAGTGTTGTACCACCGGGGTATAGCAACGATCTGGCAACGAGTGGACTGCAGACTGGCTCTTCTGTAGGCTGCTGAGCCAAACAGCAGCAGGTGAGTGGAGTCTCACCTGCATGCCCAGTAGGATCCCTGAGTCAAAAAAACACAGCAAGAAAGGAACGTGACAAAATAGAAATAACAACATAAATACAATCCTGACAGTATGGTTAATTAAAGATGCACATACTCCACATCATGACAAACATTTAGATAGAGAATGCTTTCAGGAAGATAAAACTCTTAAAAATCTGTTACTTTTCTGATGTTAAATGTATAAAAAAGTTGTTGCACGCTCTGTACTTTTGATAAAAGTATAATCTAAATGTCTGAAGCATAAAATTCAAATCAATCTTTTATGTGTTATAGATGCTAATCTGCAGCTGATTTCCCCACTCACAATGTCAAGAAATAAACACCTGGCGCTAAAAATGGATTCATTTTCCTCACAGCAGTTTCATAAGATGCCACAAGATGGAGATAGATAACAACAAATGAATCCAACAACAAGCTCTACGTTTTGTGTGCTGTACCTGGTGCTCATTTATTTAACACCACAGACCAACTTCAGTCTATTACAAACATGACAAGATCATGAAGAAATCCAGTCACATTAGCTGGAAACCTCTATGTGCATCTACACAACACCTCTATATGAATGTATGTAAAAATACAGAAAATAATTGTTTTATGCTTCATATCTTTGACCAGTTTTGAGCCATTTTATAATTTATTTTTGGCTTGATTGGCTCATTCAAAAAGTAATTTCAGCCACTGATGCTGTTACGATTGTTTGTTTTTTTTATCATCTCCCTCTCCACCAGTCACTTTGCTTTGATTCTTTATGATACTTGAAAGCTTAACAGTCCAAATTAAATGCTTCCACTACATTGCCTTTAACACCTTTAAGTGATTTATTAGTTTTCAAAGTTTACATATCTTGAATGATCCCCGCTTTTTTTGCTTCTTTTTTCATGCCAGTTATGCTGATGTTAAGACTAACGGGTTTACCTGTGATTTTTTTTTGTATCTATTTCAAATTTAAATCATCTTCTTCTGTAAAATAAACTATTTTACTAATGTCACAGCTTTTCTCAACAATGACTGATGTTTTACAAGATACCCACTCTGGCATCTTGTAAAACACGTTCTACACTGAGGACTTCACTCTCCATGAAATCGTAGTTACTAGAATAAGGTTCCCATATAGCTCTTAAAGCTCAGCCACCCTGTTTTTCAGGTTAAAGGCCTCAGTTGGTTTGAAGATCTTAACTTACCTTCTTGTACTTTTTCTTCAGATGATAGTCTTCACTCTCTACTGTTGTTCAGTCAGACACCAAATCCTACAAGCGTGTGTGTTTATAAAAATCATGTGAAATACAGTGTATTTATGCATGCTGGCTATAAATTAAATATCTATCAGAGCTATTTACATCCCAGCTTTTATCTTTTGATCCTTATTGGAAGGGATTTGAGATGTTACCTGTTAAGTTCTTCACATATACAGTACATAACTCGTAAATAAAATGAGTCTGTCTTGAGCTTTTAAGCTATGTGGGACTTTCCCTATTTATATGGGGGCTGAACTCGTCACCTGCTAAGTTGGAAAAAGGAGATTTTCATGCAGGCATTCTGAGCTGGTCCATTTTAGATTAAGAAGTGATGTTTTCTTTACTTTTACCAAGTAATATCAAGTAATATCAAGGTCATAATGCCATTTCAGTAATAAAATTGCTCTCTGGAATGAAATTTTAAATTCAGGCCTCACTCTTTAAACTGGCTGCAAAACCTAATGGGGTGTGTTGTCCCTTTAAGTTGGCAACACAGCTAAATGTAAGAATCTTCGCAAGGGGGCGTGTCCAGATCACATGGGCTGACAACAGGGGTGCCTCAGGGCTCGGTGCTTGGCCCTCTTCTCTTTTAGCTCTCATGGTTTCTCCTACCACTGTTATGCAGATGACACTCAGCTTTTCCTTTCTTTCCCACCTGATGACACAACCGTCTCAATGCGAATATCTACGGAGCCCCTCTGGTGACATGGTCAAAAAATAAATAAACTGTGGCCACGAAATGAATACAACGTGCGCACGTTATACTAATTCGTGGCCGCGAATTAGGTGTAACGTGCGCACGAAATACTAATTCGTTGCCACGAAATAATAACATAAATACGCTCCTTGAGAGCGCATCCTCTATTTGGTGAAAGATATAGGCAGAGCGGCTATACGATGGACCGGGCGGTATGATAGAGATTTTTTTTAGGCTAGGAATGAGCTACAAATGCATCTTGAAAAGCCTGGCACTACAAGGAACTACGGAGCCCCTCTGGTGACATGGTCAAAAAATAAATAAACTGTGGCCACGAATTAGTATAACGTGCGCACGTTGTATTCATTTCGTGGCCACAGTTTATTTATTTTTTGACCATGTCACCAGAGGGGCTCCGTAAATATCAGCATGCCTTGCTGATATCGCTGCATGGATGAAGGATAGTCACCTTCAGCTAAATCTGTCCCAGACTGAGCTTATTGTCTTTCCAGCCAGTCCTTCTTTACCACCACAGATAAGTGTGCAGCTTGACTCAATCACACTAGTGCCTACATCTTCTACCAGGAATCTTGGTGTCATGGTAGACAACTAGCTGACCTGTAAGGACCATGTTGCCTCGGTTTCCCGGTCTTGCCGATTTGCTCTCTACAACATCAGGAGGATCAGACCCTACCTGACTGAACACACGACCCAGCTCCTGGTCCAGACTCTGGTCATTTCACGCATTGACTACTGCAACTCCTTACTGGCTGGCCTGCCTGCATGCTCAGTTAAACCTCTGCAGATGATCCAGAATGCAGCAGCACGTCTGGTCTTCAACCAGCCCAAAAGAGCTCATGTCACTCCACTACTAATTGCTCTTCACTGGCTTCCAGTTGCAGCACGCATCAAATTCAAAGCTCTGCTTCTGGCTTACAAAACAATAACCCAAACGGCTCCGGTCTACCGTCACTCCTTAATCCAGAGCTCCACTCCCTCTCGACAGTTATGCTCTGCCAGTGAAAGACACCTAGCGCTCCCACCACAATGTGGCGCAAAATCAGTAGCTAGACTCTTCTCCTCTGTTGTTCCCCGGTGGTGGAACGATCTACCAAACTCCGTCCGATCCGCAGAGTCCTTATCCACTTTTAAGAGCAAGCTGAAGACTTGTTTAAGGAGCATTTTCACATTTAGCTTAACTAAATGAGTTAGAAAGATTTGTCCAGCTCTTTGGCTCAACCAAGTACTGAAGAAGCTGTGTGCACTTATGCCCAAGATGATATTATGTGATGAAATCATGCACTTATGACCAAGTTGATATTGTGTGATGAAATCGTGATCTTGTATTTAAATAAAATGACTTAAAAAAAAAAAAAAAAAAAAAAAAAAATTATATGCACTGCACTAGCACTACATGACAGCACCTGGCGTCCAGCTGGACTCAAAAGCCGTCTGACTACCACTTAATTATGACGTCCCATCTTGTTTGAATTCATGCTTGTGTTGTTCTTACTCTCAAATGTAAGTCGCTTTGGATAAAAGCGTCTGCTAAATGACTGTAGAATAGAATAGAATAGAATAGAATAGCTACTGTTTGGAGATGCTTAAAAATAAAATTGATCCAGGTATCAGTTCACGTTTGGCATATGTAATGAAATGTCCCCTTATTGAGCTGCAGGGTTTGTGTGCAGATCTGTGCACCATCTATTTTCCTTAGTGACTTGTGTGGGTAATGGCTGAGCCTCCCCTTCCTGTGCGGTGACTAAGAAAGGAATGGGAAGCCTTTCTCTGTGTAGTGGATATGAATGAGTGGGAAAAAGCACCACATTTGCATATCTTACTCTCTTGAAAGTTTTAAATGCTTTAATTTCCTAGTCCTGTGCACCTCGAGAATTGTGCGCTGCTAATTGTTTCTTTAGTGTGCATTAGAAGTGTAGCTGCTGGGTGCATGTTCCAACAACAGCTTTATTATGCACAGATTCTTTGCAGTGCACTTCTTTTGGTTTATAAAGCACTGTTTGCCAACAAAGCTTGCCTTGAGGCAGCAGGAATGCCATGAATAAGTGATTAAAAGGCCATTTTTACACTCAGGTTGTACAGCTGCCTGTACACTGCCAGCCCTGAGCGGCTTCTGAGTGAAACTTCAGCAAAAAAAAAAAAAAAAAGACCAGACCCTCAGTGAACCTTTTCTTTTTTTTTTCTTTACTGACCAACTTTACCAATTAGAACAAATTTAAATGAATGAAAATTTGTTTTAACTTACCACGTGTTGCAGCTAGTGTTTAACACAGAGTTTTAACTTTGGTGCACATACATAAGATGCCACCAAAAGCTGCAAGAGGGGAAAACTGTGTTTGTGTTTTGGTCTACATACCCATAAATGTCTGGATCCAAGCTTTTATTATGACCCAATCTTGTATGGCTACACTTGTACTGTTTGATTTTTTATGTGTTTGTAAATGTAGAAGTGAGAAAGCCACTGCTGCTTTCCATCTCAGAGGTACAACTGATGTCCTGTAACATCCTGATCTCCTCATTTTGTGCAGTTTTGTAGTTTTGTAGCTCTGACTTTAAATCTAAGTTTTAAAACCAATTACATTTAATTTTAGACTGTGGTGAGTAGGATTGTAAAATCACTGATATCAAGAACTGGACTAAGAATTAGCTATTTATTACAATCATTCTCCTCCCATTCCACCACGTGAGACACCATTATCAAAGCTGCCTTCAGTAGGTGTATGATGTTTGTTTGACATAATTAAAGATACCACTGCTTATAATGAAATACAAACCTTTGATCACAAAAAAAAACTAAAAAAACAAACAAACAAACAAAAACAAAACACTACACACCGTGGTAATGTTATTTGAATAGCAATTAAATTGGACTTAAAAGTCCATTAGAAGACAGACAGGTTTATGCTTCTGTTGCTCACATATTTTATGATAATATATTTTTTCTGACCACTGTAGTATTTTTTCTGTCTGTTCTTCGGTTTTTAGCCAATGTAGTCTTTTAGTTCAGGTGGATTCTTCTGTGTTAAATCTTGCATTCAATTTCATAAATTTATTTGTTTAGTTTGAGCCTCAATTGCTGACCACCAAACCTACTCCTCACTTGTCTCAGCCAGTCAGCTCTTGTCTGAGTTTTGATTTCACTGGTTTCCAGCTTTTAGGTAATTTCACTCCTTCTTCCCCATGGATAATAAAACTGAAAGGACAAAACAAATCAGTAATTTTGTTAGAAGCTTTTTAAAGAATTAAGATTTTAATATTTGCCTTAAAGCAAAGATGGAGTCAGCATCTCAAACTGGGAGCTGGTGCCACAGGAGGGGAGCCTGAAAGATATAGACTTTGCCTCCTATTCTTGTCTTGGGGATTCTTGGAAAATTCCTGGGATTCCTGCAGGGCTATTAAAAATGCTGCCCACTTGCCAAATTTGCATGGGCCAAAACTGACCTGCCAGAGGGTCCAATCTGGCCCCTCATTTTTAATAAAATTAATTGCAATTCTTAATTTGAATTTCTTTGTTTGAATAGAAACCATTTACCAGGCAGGGGAATATCTTGTCATGTCTTTTACATTTTCCTTACATAATAGTTCTGACTACAGTGAGGTGAGTATTATGTGTATTACGAGTCAGTTCAGGTGGTCAGGATTACCACACAGCAGTGGAAATGTACAGGTATGTACATTTAAAATAATGACCAGATCTTGACAACTTGTTCTGATCATAATGTGAAACATTGTCCCATCTCGTGCTCTGTCACTTTCTACTTTGTTTTTCACTTCTTCCCATAATATCCTCCTAGGTTTCTGCAGAAACAGCCATAGTGCACATCCAAAACAGCAGTGTGTTGATATCCAGTTGCTGGTGTGTAATGTGATGCTCTTGAGCAAAACGTTGGGAAGTTCGGTCTCTGAGCAGGGCAACAGTGGCTCCAGGAACATTCATAATTTCATTAGAAAGGTATTTTTGATCACTGTGATGGCAAATAAAGGTTTTTACCACTGATGAGATTAAAGAATGCAATAGTTTGAAATGTCTATAAACCAATATACTATTCACTGTGGAAAATGAGAAATATGTATCCGATGTTAAACACAAGATATTTGATTATTTCATGAAAAATATTATCTCATGGCATCCAAACCTAAATGCTGGAAACTAAATAAATATTCTTGTGCTTTTCTGTGTGTGAGATGATGAAAATTGCATGGTTTGGTGGTGTGGTGTGTGTGGGAGGTTCTGAGTGGCCATGCTGGCCAGAGCACCCTCGATCCATGCAACCTCGTACTGTTGACCCTCCACCTTTGGCAGAACATTTACATGGAGTATCTGTTCTTACCTTTTCAGGCTAAAGACTCTACAAAGGCTTGCTACTGAATGAGCTCTTTGCTAGAGAAAATTAGAGAAAAGACCTGAGGGGATGGATACACATTTAACACTCCCAGTGAACACAGTGATCATTAAAACACAGTTAAACAGCATAAACAGTCATTACCTCGGGCGATGATTGAGTCATAGTTATCACAAGGATTTGAAGAGATATTAGGTGGAAGTCTGACATATTTAAAGTCAATCCCTGGTAACAATGAAAACAAATCAAATTTGAAAACTTTTTGTTGCATACATGCAATTGCTCTCTCTCTCTCTCTCTCTCTCTCTCTCACACACACACACACACGCACACACACACACACACATTATGAAATGTCCACCATCAAGACCAAGCATGCCTTGATGCTTACAGTAATTTAATAAGGTTGCTGCTGACAGCAGCTTAGCTCAAAAGGAACTGCTCTGATCTGAGAGAAAACCCCTTTTCCTGGTATATGTACTGCTGACAGATACATATTGTTTTATATATATAAATATATATATATATATATATATATATATGTACATATATATATATATATATATATATATATATATATATATATATATATATATATATATATATAGAGAGAGAGAGAGAGAGAGAGAGAGAGAGAGAGAGAGAGAGGTAGTCCTGTAACCCAAGGGTTGCCGGTTTGAGGTGTCCCTGAGCAAGACACTGAATCCCTAATTGCTCCAGATGTGTCGTGGTTGAACGACTTGCATGGCAGCTTCGTCATCAGTGTGTGAATGTAGAGTGAATGAATAATGGGTACAGTGTAAAGCGCTTTGGGTGTCTGGAAAAGTGCTTTATACATCTAATCTGTTATTATTTTATATGTACATATATAATAAACAAATTAACTAAACATCCTGATACATGTCACATAGGACATTTCATGCCTAAGCATGTGAGACGGATCGCATCTCCCTGACAAATTAAATGATGACCTTATGGATAACCATCAGTGTGACTGGCTACCTATCAGTGCTGCCAACCTTTATAGCTCATCATATACCAGAACCACTCAGTAGGTGTTTTTATTCTGAGCAACTTATCTATAAAGAGACCAAAGCTTTGTGATGAAGTCATGGCAATACTCAAAACAATTGGTGTGATATGTGATGAATAAAGATGTGAAATGAGTGTGAGAGGTAAGGCAAACCAAAGTATACAATCAGCATCTCTAAAGGGGTCAAAACCCTTTTAACTTTATGACACCAGTGTGTGAAAGTGTGTCCTTAGCTGTCATAGAACTACAAAGAAAATCAGTATCATATACATATACCAGGGCACGGGGTTTTGAAAGTATGTTTTACATATTTTCATAAAGAAATCAATATGTGAACATGTTTCTCATTTGTTTATGTACTATAATTTTTATTTATTTTTTTGCTGTAAATATAGATTGTAAAACAGTTTGTGAGCATTTGTCTTGGAATCCACAATCTGAACATTTGTACTGTGGGTTTAAGGCTTCAGCACATATTTAGTACACCGTATCTGAAATAAGAAAAAGGAAAATTTAAGTTGTGTTAAAAAGTGTTATCCTGAAAATCAAAGGTTCTTGTATTCAGCGTCTGTAATCTTTTCTTCTAACAGTCTTTAGTTTATCATTTGAAAAAGGCAAATTGTGTGCATTGGTGTGCATCCTCGTTGAAGCATCCGATCTGAGATGATGTCACATCTCGAGCTGTAAGAGTGTGTCATTTTATTTCAATGCTGGGCACTCAAAGAAAACGAGGGAGAGATTCAGCTGAGCAACAGAATGTCCGCTCATTCAGTCCAATCAGGGCGGAAAATTGAGAGACAAGAGACCCCCCCTACAATTGGACTTCCACCCAACACACACACACTTGCACACTGATGATGACTGGCTTCCTGTGGCCCTGGCAACAGCTGAAAGTGGTCGGTGGGATCAGACGAACCAAGTTAAGGTTCTATTGTAAGAGATGACTAGATCGCCACTCTGATGCTCCCCGCCACTCAGCCGCAGCGTGGGTGGGACTTGTTAAAGCATGAGCTCACTGCTTGTCAGTATTTACAGTCGCTGGTGTTTGGTGGCGCTGATGTGCAGCTTCTCTGTGGACAGGAGCTCAGATCACAAATAATGAAAAGCCTGCAAAGCTACCAATGTGTCTGTGTCAGTCAGAAACTATTACTGTCAAGTTTGTGTGATCCTTTAAGAGGCTTTGACTGTTCTCAACTACTGTCATGACTAATGAAAGAAAGTTTCTAACAAAATAAAATATGACCTACAATTTAAAGCTGCTGTGTCCAATATTCTTATATAAATAGCTGAAAGACCCTTATACCACTAATACATAGCAGCAGCACCAGGAATGAGTTTCAAAGCAAGGGGCACCCAGTTTTGAATGACACAACAAACTAGTTAGTGTTTTCACACCAACTTCCTTTCAAATCTTATACTGTCATGTCATCACTGTACAGGTGAAATGGAAAGAAATGCATTATTTCTTGTGGTCATGGTGCTTCAAGATGAAAATGGTAGCAGTTTGTAGACTGTACCCCAGGGACAAGCATGTTGGACTTCTATTGGCTATCACTCATTCAAGTTGTGCCTCTTTTTCTGAGACTGGAGGCCATGTCACGTAGAGAATTTCCTTTTTTATTATCAAGTTTCAATATCCATCTTGTCCATACTACCAATATATTATTATTATTATTATTATTATTAAATTAAAAAAATAAAAAAATGAACTAACTTTACTTAAAAAGTACAATTTTATACTATTATGATTCTTAATTGTATAAGTACAAAGTTGCATACAATGAAATAAAATATTCAGTCAAACTTAGATTATTCTGTCACCTCCACTGCACCAAGAATTAGAATGTATGTGTTCTTTGGTAAAATTTAGTGTGAGGGCTGGATGTTTGTATCAATAAACAGTGATAAACAGGAAATAAAATGATACAGCTGCATTTTAATAGAATGGTAAACGGGCTGTACTTATATAGCACTTTTCAAAGTGCTTTACACTACATATCACATTCATCCAATCACACACATTCGTATCCCAATAGACACATCGAGAGGCAACGTGGGGTTCAGTGTCTTGCCCATGGACACTTCAGCATGTAGTCAGGGTAAGCCTGGAATAGATCCACCACCTTTCCAGTTGGTGGGCGACTGCTTTTCCTCCTGAGCTACAACCGCTAATAGAACACATAAGCTGTGACAGAATTTTAGCTAAAAATAAATTAAATAAATAAAAAGCATGGACATGGATAAAGCATGTACATGGAATAAAATAAGTGGAACTGTGTTTTAATAATTCATGCTTCAGAGGGTTAAAAACACAAAAACATTGCATGCACCCTCCACCACCTTCACCCCCACCCCCCTATTCTATTTTGCACAAACATAAACTCCAACTTCTAGCTTCTGACTCTTTAACTGAATATTAATATGGAAATAAACATCTAGCTTGATGCTGCTGTGAGGAACAGAAGACTGACCCCCCCAGGGATCCCGGGCGCCATTGACCCCCTCCCCCACCCTCCACCCTATATAACCCCTCACTCACACCCTCCGCAGCGCTGTACCCATAATCATTACCATACAGTCACATCACACATAACCCTCCCACCATGCCCCGTGGGGGACAAACCAGGCGGACCAGAGAACAGAGAGCCCGAAGCCCGGTCCACACCATCACCCACAGCCACCCCCCCCCACCCCACCCCACCCCACACAGAGGCGTCAGACCAGGCAACCCCCAGAGCCAGCATCCCATCAGTACAATCAAAATGGGTCCCGGCTCCCGGGGCAGCCACCTCCCTCTGCCCGCCCCCGGCCACACCAAGGGACCCCACTACTTATCTAATATTACTGTTAATAACAACATAACAATTTACAGTGATGTCTATGTTGTATTTTGCTGATTAATCAAGTCAGATTAAAGCAGGGAGCTTTCATCCCTGAGGACGTCTACATGAATGTATATAACCCTACCTGAATTCCTTTTATTTTTTGGATGGTTATGCAGATTTTCCCTTTAATGACGCCTCCTTAGATTACGGCTTCCTTTCTCTTGTCAGATGTCTCTAATTGCAGGAGGAAAAATGCCCCATTGTTTCAATAATGGTTATATTACTTTCATTAGTCAAGCCTACAAAGGATTATGAGGGAGCTTGGCAGGAGTGTGTATGAATGAGCCTCAGTTGTCCCTCTCTTTCTTTGATACTGATATTATATCACTTTAATTTAAATCTCTGGAGACGTGAAGCCTCCCACATGTAGTAAAACTGTAAATCTTTAATGTTTCAGTCCTACAGTAACTTACTGAACATCCCCTGAACTCTGAATTAAAATATGTTGGGTTTATGTTTAGATTATTTATATTGCAAAGTAATGAATAGATGTAAAAATGTTCACTGTAGTGAACAGACAGTTGAATCTGAGTTTGGAAATAAACTGCTAGTTGTTTATTTACAGCTCAGAGCTAGAAATAATAACTAGCAGATGACAAAAAGACATTTTTCTCATTTCTAAAATGACTTTCAGATCTGAAGACATACTTTCTAGATCAAAGAGTACATTTCTAAGACTATCCTTCTTTAAACAGTGGAAATTAATCCCAAAAAAGTGTGTAATGAGCATGAACAGATTTTATTTTATGGTTGTAGCTTCACGTTTCAGATGAGATGCCGTCATGGTGTGAATCAATGGGAAACCTGACAGTTTGCCACAACATTCAAGGTGGTTTCAATTATTATGAGGACGTATGGAAAGTTTTCTACATTAGTCTTTAAAAATAGCAAGCTGGAGTCAAATGTTTAAAGTAAATGGGTTTCTTTTTATCTTTACCTGCTTTAAAAGATGGTTGTAAAATGGTGTACCACGTTGATACTTTCATTGTTATATAAAGACAAAACACTTGTTAAACTATTTTAAAGTTATAGCACTCATACACCTCTTCATTAAGTACAGCTGTTTAATTGTTACCACAAATAATTATATGGCAGAAACTCAGTGGATTTGGTTATGTAGATGTAACCCACTCTACATGACTCTTTGTGTAAAAAAAAAAAAACAAAAAAAAAAAAAACAAGCATGAAGGAATGTAACATAAAGTAAGTAAAACAAAAAGATGAACTTAAAATAAAAAAATGATCATTAGTCTACGTTACATGACCATTAATGCGTAGCTTTGCATCACAAACTAAAATATCAAGCAACGTTGCTACTCCTGGTGCCATTTTCACTGCAGTGAAACTTAACACAGCAGTTCACAACATTAAAGTTCATTTCTTGCTATTCACACACCATTCAATGTCAGCCGAAAAAAAAAGAAAAAGAAAAAAAAGTTATTGTGTTAACATACATTCAATGAACAAATTAAATGTTTGAGTGGTCTTATTTCAGAGATATGTCTATGCCATGGTGCAGACCCCTACAAATGCTGCTTACATTTAGGGTAGTAAAAATTATGTAAATCTAAGCTAAGCTAAGTTTTTGGGGAGATATACAGTGCAACGGTGTTATCTACTGATGCATCGTTGTCACTACCCTACATCGACATGATCCAAAGTTCAAACTGACCATCAGCATGAGGAAGAAAGGGGATTTCAAAGTGGCATGCTTGTTGGTGCCAGACGGGCTGGTATGAGTAGTTCAGAAATTGCTATGTTCATTTGATATTCAATTAACTTAATTGTCGAGTAACTGAAATAGTGACCCCTCTGCTGGTGTTGCACTTTTATTTTAACAACCTGGAAAAAATGAAACCTTAGCAGTTGATGATCAAACAATTGTTGTAATGCAGTTGAGTCTTTAGGACTGTTGAACAAAAGATGAGGGATGAAAGAATCACTCAATTACACTCCATACAACAGAGTGAGGGCTTAAGTTAAATGTCTATACAATTTGTCAGCACATCACTGTGCTGAGATGTTTCCTCTTTGATTCAGCCATGCAGAGCCAAATGGAAAATAGAAACGTATTCATTGTTAGCAAAGCAGTTGGTGGACTAACAGAAAGTGCTTTGTTTTCTTGTCGCACAAGCCTTTGATTCAGGTTGGTAATTTGTGGACAATACGTACTGTACATCCTGTACAAGTCAGCTCTGCACCGCTGGTGTTTTAAAATATTTTTCATGCAGTCACGCTAAGTTTCATCATCCGCATTTGCACCCCCAACAGTAGCTCAGAGTGATGCTGTATCTGCCAACTGCCATTCATGCCACTTGATGCTATGAGATAATTTGAGATACTCTAATAGATGTAATTTACTGAGATCACTTAGTAAATTTACAAATAAATTTTGCCATAATGTAGAATTTCATTGATTGACATTTTCATATATATACATATATATCTATATCTATATCTATATATATATATATATATATATATATATATATATATATATATATATATATATATAAACCATTATCATCACTCACAGCAGCTGCATCATCATGACATCTGATTGGCTGCCATGATCATGTGACACAGAAGGAATACACTGTTGCTGAGCTTCACATGCCATTTTATTGCCTAAAACTCTCAGAAGTTAAAACAAATGGGATGTCTTGTATCAGCACAATGGTTTCTCCGTACTCGATAAAAGTTTCGAATCCGATATTTTGACTGCCTCATATCGTAGTATCAGCTCCAGCCAACCCCTAGAGCAGTGGTTGGTGAATGGCGGCCACAGCCAATAAAATCTGGCTCGCCAGATAGCACTGATGGAAAAAAAAAAAAAAAAAAAAATTGAAAGAGTTATGTGTCATTGTAAGTATGTCTGTATGCTGCTGTTTACAGTGCCATGTTAAAAGAACAGCATGGCCCTTTAAGGATGGTTGAGCTGGAGAGGAGAAGCGGCGTACAGCGCAGGAATCAGAGCGGGCAGGGGAGGGGGGACGTCAGGGCAGAGAAAGTTGCTGTCAGAAACTGTCTATTTGGAGGTGAATGTTTTTCTGCCAGCTTTAGCAACAGACACCACACAGCTCTGCTAGTTCCAGCAGAGTCCCGTGTCTGCTTCACCTACGCTGGGTAAAAGCCTATTTATGCTCAACGCAGAAGATGGATACGCAGATGGACGGATAGTTTTGTCCGTCTTCTTTGTTGGTTACATGCATAATTTGATCCGTTTTTAGGGAGCTTAGCTACCTGTTGCTTGATGCAGAAGACATAGCAATACCACCGTAAATTGGTGGGGCAGTCCGGACTATAATAGCTGAACAATAGCTGAACAAATAGCTCTAGGGTTGGAAACAACTTTATAGCGATACATTACCACTGCCAAACGGTGTCTGAAACAGATGCTGGCTCGCGGGAGTGAACTCTGAACTTAGCACTGCCCATTAGTGGAAAAACATGCACGTATGAGGACGGTGATGTATGAAAACATTTGAAATGGAACATAAACTGACCTTAAAATGAAGGGAGCTAACCCTGAAGCTAGCTGCTGCTTTACCCAGGAGTAAAAATATCTCATCTCCACCTCAGTTTGGAGGTGGAAGCAGGAAAGTTTAGCAGCTATTTCTGTTGGAGTTTTACTCGATAGTTAAAGCAACAGACCAGAGCAGCACGGAACAGCTGGTCAGAAAAATTTGGCCCCAGGCCAAATGTAGTTGTCGAGCCCTGCCGTAGACCACCTTCCCAACCTATGTTCCTCAGGTATTTGCATTCCCTTCATGAAAATACTAAAAAGCCTCTCACAATGCCTCTTAATGCTCAAAGCCTCAGGCTTTTTGCTTTTGGGGACCCCCTTGGGAGTGTTCCAGACCCCAGGTTGGGAACCACTGCCCTAGACCAATATTATTGTCTCATTGATGGACAAAAAAAACTGCTCACATATGGACTGCAGGATCATAAAAACATCCAAACTAGGAAGGAAAAAGGTGAAGGGTGTGCCCTAGGACTAGGAAGGTGAAGATGAAAAACACTTGTGGCTCTTGATGTTTTGATATTTTGTTTGATTAATTTTGGAAGTCTTTTTGCTGGAAAGTTTGCCATATATGTTAAAAGATATCTACCTCTATTCAGTTTAATAACCTCTTTGTATTTTCTCCTACCAGCAGAATTCACTTTGCTTTATCACCGACTTTAAGAGATCTCGCTGTGCTTGCCGAACCTAAAAAAACCTAACTCAGCAGGCATGAGACCACATGGTGAAAAGACTGCGTGGTGCAGCAATATCCTGCTCTATACTGTAGGGTTTGGGACAATGAAGCTGGTATGTGTGGGTGGGGGTGTAATCCCCTTTGAAATGATCTAACCTCTCTTCAGGTCACTTCATCACTGAGGCTCTCAGTCTTTTGTCCTCTCTTCTTACTCGCTGTATTTCCTTCTGTGTTTTTCTTTTGATTGAAAAAGCAAATTGGCTTACCAGCCAACTAACACACACATATATTCACAGCAGATAGACAGAGATTGAAAAGTCAACATTGTTGTCCCCTTGGAGGACAGGGTGTCAGGAGTTTGTCTTTCCCCACTGTCCAACCATGGAGGCCAGAAACAGGAGAGGGTTTCCAGCTTCTGCCCCTGCAAAATGGGGCTCTTGAAGGGACCCAGGACTGACAAAGTACAGGGGAATGATTATAGATGGGAAGGATCAGAGGAATCATTTGGCTTGATACACCTCAACTTCTTTGACTTAAGGTTTGGTTGTAACAGCAAAATCAATTTTCTGGAAGTTATGCCCCATGAAGAATGCACAGGATGCCAATCAAACACTCAACATGAAATGAACAACCTCCCTGTGGCTCAAAGCTCTACTGTACTCTTGTTTTCCTTCTACTTTGTGGCACATCTAACAAACAAGCAATACATATTTTTAGATACATCAAAAGATGGCCGTTTAGCCCTTGGTTTGTCAGAGAAGCCACAAATTGAGAACCATGTCCAAAAGCTAGAGGATGAGATTATCCTTAGAAAGAGAGCTTCTAAATACAGCAAGCCCTGTCGCGCCCTGGTTGGTGAACCTGCTAGATTTTCTGCTCCTGGCCACTTGGTGTATTTTTACAAGAGATGTTTATCCCTAAAATGCCGGGTGAGCTGTAATTGTGGGTCTTCCATTCGTCTCTGTGTCTGTCTGTTGATCTCTTGGGGAATAAAAGAGGTTGTGGCTGCTGACCACTAGCTCAGACCGGCCTTAGCTGCCCAGACGGTTCCTCCTCTGACTGATACAGTTACGCTGGTGGAACTTGCACCACCTCTGACATGGTCTGGGTGCAGCTTCTGTTCACTGGGTGCATAAAAACAGAAGAACTACTACTTCTTTAAAAGCAAGTATAAGTTAAAATATAAAATATAAAGACAACCCACCTTTCTCTACCAGTTTTTCATGTTTTACATTCTCTTAGCGAACTTCAGGAAAACCTTATCTGAGGCTTTTTAAGAAGTCTTACAGCAGTTACCTCTTACTGTATGCTGAGTGATTTGCTACTTTTCCTTCATTCAGAGTTTCAGTTAATCCAAAACCCTCTTTTGGTCAGGTGACTGTGGTGGTCAGGTGGTCAACCTTTCAAACACTCTGTTTCTCCATAAAAAAAAAAATCCCTGACAGAGCTGACAGATGTATGGTCCAAGGTGACATATGTAACACGATGAAAGTTAAAAATGTGTGGTACATTACATTCTCATTGCATTAGTGATGGCAGTCTACTCCTGCTGCTACACGACATGAAGTTGATGTTTGCAGCATAATCACATCAACTATTGGCAAACTTGACTAGAACAAAGGCTCCTAGTGGGCAAACTTTAATCTATTCCCTTGGAAAAATGGAAAACAAGATCAAACCCCATCCTGCATACATCTTTCCACAATTCTTTCACTTTTTCACTTCTTAGGCATTTAATCAATTTGGTATTTTGCTGTCACCTGCCAATGTTTATGATATGGTTGGGTGTTAAAAATTAGACATTATTATGAATGAAGGTTAATGTTAATTATTATTTTATAGCATCAGTTTACCATCAAAATTTAGCTCTGTAACATAACAACAGGTTTCTGAAAGAATGTAATTTGGCCCAAATGATCTTTAACTGACAATAAACAGGTAGTTGATTTTAACACTAAGTTGTAGCTTTCCTGAACTTTATGAGGAAACCTTAACTGGATTGTTGCAATGTGCAATGAGTAAGTGAAACCAAACTAAAAATTGAAAGAAAAAAAAGGAAGGAAAAGGGCTGTAATATGGTCTCAAACAGGAGTCTTGAGGTTGAAAGTTAAACAGTACTTGTGCCATTTGCCTCCTCTTCTTCCACCTAATGAGAACTTTGTGGCTTGTTGAAGAAAATGCATTACAATATAATGATGTTTGGTTAAAGGTAGGGTAGGAAATTTTGGAAATTATGTGAGGAAGCTACATTTTGAAAATACAGAATTCAAAAGTCTAAACTTCTTTCTTCAGACTTCCCCCCAAAGTCACACCTCCAAAGCACAGAAATGCTTGTTCCCAACGGTTCACGGGAGTTAGGCAGCATCAATTCGCTAACCTTCGCTAACAGTTTCCTCATGGTGATGGGTGTATTTTAGTTGTGCGGGTAAACCGCACACACTACCAGATTCACCTAGAAAAAGTCAAACAAGTTTATAATGTTGCAACTGCAGTTGGGCACCGTCTGTTTGCCTCACACATTTGCCAATTTAAGTCTGAATCCCATCACACACAAACAGATTTCTGCACCAACTTGACATGCCGACAGCCCGCAACTAGTGCCAACTAATGCTCACTATGCACAACTGAAAATCAAGGGGAAAATCTGGAAAAAAGTCATGTATCTACAGCTTTTGGGGGGCTTAGTCCATTAAGGATTAGTAAACTGGAGCCTATCCCAGCATTAACAGGTGAGAGGCAGGGCACACCCTGAACAGGTCACCAGTCCATCGCAGGGCCAACACAGATAGGGACAAACAAACTTCTCTCCTTCAATGTTTTTCTTGGAAGTAGCCGTCTCCAAAATAATTTTTCTCTTCTGACTCGATAGGCATCTTTTCTGCCATGATGTCCTTTACTTTTAAGTGTGTACCGTAATTTGATGTAGAATGCTAGCCAAGTTCTGCCTTTTGCTTTGTTGCTTTGAGAGCATGCGATTTGTGCACGAAGGGGGGTATGTGCAGAGGGGTTGAGGGGGTAGGGATAAATTGCAGATGAATTTGATAGACATATCACCAACCAATCTTTTAGAACGGGCTGGTTAAAATGATTTTATGGTGTTTTTTTCAGTCCTGTCCGTCCCACAAGTGACTACATTTTTACATGTGTTAGGGCATTTAATTAATTGGCTGCAATTGGGGTATGAAGGGGATTTTAAGCACTATAGTAAAAAAATGCTCCTAGAAAACATTTCCTACCCTACCTTTAATTGATATGAATGAGAACAGTCTGCAGAGTAGGTTGTTCAGATATATTCACCTTTACAAACAAAATAACAAAATAATGAGAACAAAATAATGTTCTCAAAAATATAAACAGTAAACGGCCAAATTTTAATCATCAGGATATGTGGTTACTAGGCAACCAGATATATTTGCATGTACCGGATTAATATAGGATGAAGAGACAGAGACAAATATTGAAAATAATAAATAATAATCTCTTTAAATGGCAAAGCAGCCCCCTGGTTGTGGCCTTCTGTGTGGACCTCAAAACACTTGTCAGCATTCTCAATAATTAGAAACATTTTCATGGACAACTTCACAGGAAATTTTAGGTGCATTGTTGAACTCTGTCAGCCATCCCTTTGAGACTTTGCAACAGATACACATTTGCAAAGACAGACCACCAAATGTTTTATGCTGGAAATCAATGACACATGTTTCTTTTGTTTGTCCACATGGAACAAAATCTGAATGCATAAACCTAGAATCGAGGTCTATAGTACCATTATTTAGTCCAGAAGATGAAACATTGGACAAATCCCACACTTAAAATATCATCCTTTCAAGTTGGGATCCCAACACTAACAATATCACTGTGCATAGAGTTGGGGAAAAAAGCAAGAATAAGCAACGTTCACTACAGACCTGCATTCTGTCACGTCCCTCTATGAATTCAGTGGGGTTCATTTAACCCCCAAGACAAGAGTGAGGTAAGAGAGTATGTGGGACACCAGGGCTGACCATGGGAAATCCCAGAACTCAAAGCCAAGCCACTGGTACTGCACTGATGGTGTGCCAGCAACCAGTGGGTCATGTGATGACATTTGGGGTGGACATGGATGTGGAGTTGGCAGGTGGTACACCCCAGATGGACAAAGATGAGTGCTAGCTGTCACACTGTTTGTAGCATGGTGGAAAACAACACTGTTGCTCTTGGCCAGACCTCATTATCCCATCAGCTCTGAAGAGACTCACTGAGGCAGACTTTCACTATAAAGAGTTTTTCATTATCTGCTCATATCTCACCCTCCTGTGTACAATCTCTCTATGTTTCAGCTCAAAATATACTGCTTGCATCATTCTATTTAGGTTATTTATCTACTTACATTTATAATCCAAATCCCAAAACACTGAGTAAAATGTAAATATACACACAATGCAATGCACTGCAAATCTCATGAAAACATATTTTATTCACAACAGAAAAGATATAAAATGTTGGAGGTGAGATATTTTGCTGTTTCATTTTAAAAAATTAAAGGCAGCTACACGTCTCAAAAAAGTGGACTAGACTAGACCATGCAGAAATTCAGACCAGTGATAGACAGTGTTGTGCATAATGAGCGGCAGACTGTTTAACCAGGGAGCACAAGTGTGCAGTGTCCAGCCAGAATGCATTATCTTCCAACTTACTTACTTACACTCATGCTTCCAGTGTGACTGGCTGCTCTTGTGCTCTAGAAGATACTCTGTTTGTACAGCTTTAAGGTGCAGGTTCAAATCCAGCCAGTGAGTTACAACTTCACACTGCTTCTTCAGTCATACTGCTGCTGTTACCATTTAGACTGCTGCAAACTGCCTGATTGAACTCATTGCTTGCTGTAGAATGAAACTGGATGGAAGCTGCACTAATAAGACAAAGTGTTTTAAGTTTAAATATAAAAAGATAATCTTGAAACATTAAACAAGTATCTTTAGCTGCTTCAGAGCATTTCAGTTCAGCCATTCATATTCTTGCACAATTCCTTAACTTGTACTATTATGGCAATTAAACACATCACATCCCCACTGACAAAATTTCTCTGCTTCTGCTCACATAGCCAAAGGTTTATTTATTGGTCTTACCATTGTGATGGTGGTTCTAAAAAACTTTGACACCAGTTCAAATCCAACAATGAACTCCATTAAACAGCATCTTGCAGATTGTATCAATTTGCACTTCAAAATCTTTTACCAGTCCTTTAAAAATGATAACTTCTGTTTATTTTTCAGCAATTAGAAATTCTTTTATTTTTCAGCACCTACAGTACAGTCTTCACCTTATGCATTTCAGTTAAACACATTCACGCTGCTGATCTACAAGGTCTCTAATCTTTAGTGAAGTATTTTCTCATTTTTGTTCTGTGTGTTATTCCATACATATAACAAAGCTATGGACATTTGGAATTTTCTGTTTAGGTTTAGGAAATAGCAGAAGTGTCCGTGAATCCACCAGAGCATATACTCAGAAAATACAGAATTTTCAATTTTTGGATTAATGTTAATTTTCTGTACGATAACTAAAGTATGCTGGTAAATTCCTGCCAGCATTTTTATTTATTTTTTATTTTTATGGATTTTACTTCTTAAGTTAATTTTTAAAACTGACCTGTTATAGTTAGCTACACTGCTAATAAATAAATAAATAAATGAAAAATATAAATAAAGAGAACACTAAAATAACACATCCTAGATCTGAATGAATGAAATATTCTTATTAAACACTTTGTTCTTTACATAGTTGAATGTGCTGACAACAAAATCACACAAAAATTATCAATGGAAATCAAATTTATTAACCCATGGAGGTCTGGATTTGGAGTCATGCTCAAAATTAAAGTAGAAAAACACACTACAGACTGATCCAACTTTGATGGAATGTCCTTAAAACAACTCAAAATGAGTCTCAGTAGAATGTGTGGCCTCCATGTGCCTGTATGACCTCCCTATGAGGTGGTGGATAGTCTCCTGAGGGATCTCCTCCCAGACCTGGACTAAAGCATCTGCCAACTCCTGGATAGTTTGTGGCGTTGGCGGATGGAGCGAGACATGATGTCCCAGATGTGCTCAATTGGATTCAGGTCTGGGGAATGGGCGGGCCAGTCCATAGCATCAATGCCTTCGTCTTGCAGGAACTGCTGACACACTTTAGCCACATGAGGTCTAGCATTGTCTTGCATTAGAAGGAACCCAGGGTCAACCACACCAGCATATGGTCTCACAAAGAGTCTGGGGATCTCATCTCGGTACCTAATGGCAGTCAGGCTACCTCTGGTGAGCACATGGAGGGCTGTGCGGTCCCCCAGAGAAATGCCACCCCACACCGTTACTGACCCACTGCCAAACCGGTCATGCTGGAGGATGTTGCAGGCAGCACAACATTCTTCACGGCGTCTACAGACTCTGTCACGTCTGTCACATGAGCTCAGTGTGAACCTGCTTTCATCTGTGAAGAGCACAGGGCACCAGTGGCGAATTGGTCAATCTTGGTGTTCTCTGGCATATGCCAAACATCCTGCACAGTGTAGGGCTGTAAGCACAACCCCCACCCGTGGATGTCGGGCCCTCATACCACCCTCATGGAGTCCGTTTCTGACCGTTTGAGCAGACACATGCGCATTTGTGGCCTGCTGGAGGTCATTTTGCAGGGCTCTGTCGTGCTCCTCCTGTTCCTCCTTGCACAAAGGCAGAGGTAGCGGTCCAGCTGTTGGGTTGTTGGCCTCCTACGGCCTCCTTCACCTCCCTTGATGTACTGGTCTGTCTCCTGGTAGCGCCTCCATGCTCTGGACACTATGCTGACAGACACAGCAAACCTTTTTGCCACAGCTCGCACTGATGTGCCATCCTGGATGAGCTGCACTACCTAAGCCACAAATTTCCCTGAGGAATTCCAAAGGGATTAATAAAGTATTTCTGATAAAGTATTTCTGATTATGTGGGTTGTAGACTCCGTCTAATGCTACCACTAGAGTGAAAGCACCTCCAGAATTCAAAAGTGACCAAAACATCAGCCAGAAAGCATAGGAACTGAGAAGTGGTCTGTGGTCACCACCTGCAGAACCACTCCTTTATTTCAGCCTTTGTCAGAATTGGTAGTAAAATGTTAAAAAAGTCAAATGAGATGTATTGTTCACTGATAGATGTTCCTTGAAATGACATCAGCTTGCTAATTGCTCCTGATGGGTCGTAGTTGAGTGCCTTGCTTGGTAGCTTCCGCCATCAGTGCGTGAATGGGTATAAAACGCTTTGGGTATCTTTCCAGGTAATAAATACGGACCATTTACCAAGCTTCAGATGCAGCGTGTACATCAGATGCCTCGTGGGCTTATGATTATTTACGGGAATATTACATATGGTGTGAAATTGAAATCCAACATCTCTGTTCAAATTATGTCCGCCAGGACTTAAAAAACAAATCAGAGCATCAGCTTGATCCACTTTGACTAAATTTGACATTAGCTAAAGGTTTTTGAGCTTGTTATCTTTATTATGCAATATTTGTAAGTTATTTGTGCAAAGCTATAGTCTACAGCTGGTTTATAAAGAATGTACTAAGGATAGACACAAACCTGTATAAGAGTGCATGCGCCTTTGTTGGGTGGGTCTTGTATGTCCTTGTAGACAGATAATAAGCCCAAGTATCACCTAAATGCAGTTTAAAATTAATTTAGTTGAACTATTTTAATAATAATGCTAGTCAGTCATACAAGCAGCTGCTTGTGGCTCTAAAAAATTTTAAGTGGAAATATTCTGGTCTGCTCAACATACATGCATAGACCAGTGAAACTGTTCCCTAATTTGTAGGTTCATTTTGAAAACATTCATAAAACTTCAAGCATGATGTTTTAATACAGCAGACTTCTTCAGTAATCTGAGCTTGTGGTTAAAGAGAAGTAATATGAATCTCAACCTGTGCATTCATTTTCTCCACAGAAGAAACACTCCACTGGTCTAGAGAGGTACATGCAACTTACTTTAGCAGCCCTCAAAAAGAAGACATCAACTGAGGATTCTTAAGCCCCACCCACTTCCACACAGACCAAGCTGTGTGAGACTTGAAGAACGCCCAGTCCCAGGCAAGTGTTGATCAAGTAGACCTCAAATTCATTGTTCAAGGCCTGCACCCACCCCACACTGTTCAGCAACAGGGCTTCATTGATTAAAATTATCCCATAATACAATTAGACCATCACGAAGCCATTTATATGTCATGTTCATGTGAAACTGCACATACAACAAGATGCCCAATAGGCTAATAATTTATGGAAACAAACCAGGTTCCAACAGGAGCAGATTTAAAAGCTCAAGTCAGGCTTATAAAAAGAGAAAGAAAATATACTTAATATTAGATTTTACTAGCAAAAGAAAGAGGGACTTGAAAAAAAAACTGATGGGAAAAGATAGAAATTTTAATTAATTATTTAAGATGATGCAGTGATAACATACATTCAAACTAATAAAAGGGTCCAATGAAATAGAAGTAAACCAATTTAAAGTTTATTTAGATACTGAAACTTAAAACATTTAAACTTTATTTATTAAAATTTTATTTATTAATTTTTGGGGTTGCCAGACATGACAAACATTTTCTTCATCTGTAGCTCATTTCTTTCTTTTTTGTTTGTTGAACATTCCACCAGTTTTTCCTTGAGTGTTAGATGTTTGGTTGCTAAATGCTGCTTTAAAGTTCAC
The DNA here is from genome assembly GCF_017639745.1 of Melanotaenia boesemani. Classification (NCBI taxonomy): domain Eukaryota; kingdom Metazoa; phylum Chordata; class Actinopteri; order Atheriniformes; family Melanotaeniidae; genus Melanotaenia; species Melanotaenia boesemani. Next base: position 35,729,633 of record NC_055682.1, read on the forward strand.
TTATGCTCCTTTACGTGCATAAATAACAATGTCCATTTCAAATGTTGTTATACGTTGTCGTTCTCATACTTCCATGTAGTGCTGGGCAGTATGACCAAATTTCTATATCACGGTATTTTTAAAAATCATGTCGGTTTCACGGTATTTGACATTTTTTTTCCCTTGTGCATACTGTGTTAATCATATTATTGTGATAAGAATTACAAATTGCTCGTGTTACCACCTCCGGCGACAACTTTAGCTTGATAGCACTTGCAGTAAATTGTTGTCTGGTTCATGTCCGACCTTTTAAACCCGAAGTGCCTCCAGACAATAGACACAGCTCCTTTTTTCGGCAAAGGTTCTTCTGGGTCATCATCTTCAACTTCTGGTTCAGAGGCTCCCCTGTTCATTTTCATCACGCTCAACAACGTCACAACTACTTGCGTTCTGTTCCATGTGTGTTTAGCTGTGCAGCAATGAAATACGTCCCCTGTGAAACAATGTACCACCGCGCTGCGTTCCGGACATATTTCGGCTATTTAAATCGGTGTTGCCGGTATATGAAAAATTCATATCATAACAAAAATAAAAACCGGTTTTCGGTGCAAACCGGTATACCGCCCAGCACTACTTCCATGCATGTTTTGCGTTGCCATGGTTTAGTCCATTCTTCCACTAGTGGGCAGTGCTAAGTTCAGAGTTCACTCCTGCGAGCTGAAGTCAGTTTCAGACACTGTTTGGTAGCGGTAATGCATCGCTATAAAGTTTTTTCCAACCGCTCAACACGCCCTAAACACTTGCATATAGTCTTTATTTAAAAGCTTGTGCACTTTCTACAGTTATGGTACCAATCTTCATTCTTCTTCTGCTTTTTTTTGTTTCCTTCCTTATCCTCTTCTTCTCTAATGTATTTCTTTTCCTGATTGCATGTCAGCTATTCTGCTCAGCACTGCCTCTCTGATTGTATTGCTCGGTCTTCTGCCTCAAGCGACGGATGGCTAAGGTCCCTGAAAACGGACCAAATTACGCACGTAACCAACTGTATCTGTCCGTCTGCATATGCGTAACTGTCTTCTGCGTCAAGTATAAATGAGTCTTTATTGTTGAAGGCTTCAGAGCTTCAGTGATGGATCGTGTTAGCTAACACTCCATACACACCTCTCAGCTCTGCCTTGTTATATCAGTTTACTAAACCGAACTTAATTATTGGATTGTTCGTTCTCAATATTTTTGGATTTTAGGGGGTTTTGGCCATTTTTGTCTTCATTTTTTTGTGATAAATACGTAGCTAGTGGCTAACTGAGTCTTCTTCTGCTTATTGGACTTTGTTGAACAACTTTGTTGACACTTTACCGCCACCAAGTAGTGTGAAGTTGCACTGCAGCTCATGGAGTGATATAGTAGTGTAACAGTTATATTTATGGTGTCCTCAATTGATAAGTTACATGGTCCCATGGTGCTCACTGCCCACAGGTGCAAAACTAAAAAAAACCCAGCTTTTTGTCCATAACAATAATCTTGCATATGACTGTTGTAGTTTCCACATTTACATTATTATATCTTACATTAAACACTACCTGGAGGCAGCTTGACCTTTTGCAGAAATGTCTTTTTTAGTAAAATGTAATCCACCTCACAGCTCCAAGTCTTTGTGTAACATTTTTAAGAGATTGTGAGGTGTTAAATGAATGCACACTTCATCAAGAAGAATGACGACTGTTGGAGTGAAACCTTAGCACATTGAAAGAGTAATAACACACTTCTGTGACTCAAGGCAAGAAGTGTTATTTAATTTCCTTTGTAGGTTGATGTCAGTTTCTGTATGTTCAGCATGTTTACTTTCCATGAGCTTCATGGATGCTCAGATACAGCCCGTGTTGCTGTCTAACCTGAAGGCTTCTACTGTCAGCTGTCCCAAGTGCCTCACCCATTAACAGAAAAAAATCTAGATATGAATTAAATAATGCTGACTGGGAGTTTTTGCTGAACATTAGCTCTGTGTATCACCTGTCACCTGATGCCAGAAATGCTTTGTCTGCATAAAGCCATTCAGCAGATATCTGAGGCCTCCAGGGCGCCATGTGACACAAAACAAACGCCCTTCTGTTATTCTTTACCTGCAGCTCCTTGGGGAAAGAAAATGAGGTAATGCTGCTCCACGTACTTGATATGTGTATATGCAGATACCATCATAAAACCCCCACTGTGTGATGGTTACACAAATTGGCTAACTGTCCCATGTCTGCTTCTTCTTCCCAAGACATACTCTGTCTTTGCAGCACCTGCTTTTCCAGCAGATCCCCAGCTCAGGCTTGCCTTCATCTTTAGCATCATTAAGATATCAAAGGATTACCCCCATACTTGGCCGTGCAAATATTTTGGTCCAATGAGGGTTTATTAAAGGCTTCCTATTTTCATTGGAGAACAGATGAGGGGAGAGTTGACAGCTGTATGGCATAGTTTATACCTTTCAGCCTTACCATCACTCATCTCTCTGACACAAATGCTCGATTGAGTCATCTCTTGACTGACTATGCTGCCAAATTCTTGTTTGCATATCATTATGTTTTCATGTGATCTAGAGGAGGTAAAAGTAAACACAGGTTGCTATGTGAGAAGCAGTTTTTGGATTTATTGTTCTTTTGAAAACACATTGTGCACAAATGGTAAGTGTGCACATCCAAAATATAAGAGTTTACAGCTAAAAATGTGTCAGGGCCAGTTCTTTTAATCAAATGCAGGCAAACTTTAAATATTAAATGTGGTATAAGCTGTCTTCTGATAAGAAACCTTTTGAATGGTAAAACATTGTTTGTCTTCAGTAAACCATATTAAAGTCAACAAGGGTGTCATTGAATGGATTTAAAGGGTTCATAAAATTTTTTTTTACATAGACAGATGTGTTTTAATCCAGGATTGGGTGGGTCTGAATGTATTTAGCAGAGAAGCTTAAGCAGCTTTTCAAAGTTTTAAAAGAATTTTTTTCTTTTTTTTCTTAAGTTATGCAGTTTATGTTATTACATGTACTTCTACTTCATTGCATTGTTTTGTCTTCAGAGATTACATTGTGCCAGCAGAGGAACTAAGTAATGGTAGTATTTGAGGAAAATTCATTGTTTCCAAGTTTGTGTAGCTAAACTAATGTGGAATGCATTGGTCTAGAGCAGGGATCACCAACTCTGGACCTCTTGAGCCAGTGTCCTGCAGGTTTTCAATATCTCCATACTGCAGCCCACCTGACTCAAATAATGGGTCAGTAAGAGGCTGGTGTAGACCTTGACTATTGACTATTTCATTTGAACCAGGTGTGTTGCAGCAGGGATGCAGTGAAAACCTGCAGGACACTGGCTCAAGAGGTCCGGAGTTGGTGATCCCTGGTCTAGAGCAACAGGGGCTTGTTGTACGATTGCTTGTATTTACATGACACCATATCTGCAAGATTCGTACTGTCTAATATGAAGCAGTAGTCATGCTAACTTGTTGTAGACAAGAACGTATTTGGCAAACACATTCTTGATCGCTGGAAAATACATTACATTCATGTTGTTTTTGGTTGTTCCAGTCATTCACATCTTAAAACTGAGGGTTCCTTGTGAAAGTCGTCGCTGCTTACAACATATGATTTCAGCTAATTTTAACTTGAGGTAATGTTTTTGCTTGACTCAGATGAAGACGGCACAGGCTGGATGCCTAGGAAGAATCTAGACCAGGGATAACCTAGTCCTCAAGGGCTGCTTTCCTGCAGGTTTTAGGTGTTTCCTGATTTAACAAACTTCACTCAAATCAGTGAATCATTAACAGGCTTGGGCAGAACGTAACAACATGTTAAGGAGATGTTCATTTTTTTAATCAAGTATGTTGGAGCAGGGAAACATTTAAAATGTGCAGGAAGACAGCTGTCAAGGTCAGACACTTGACATCTCTATCTAGAATACATTAAAGCGAAACAGCCAGTCATAGTTTATGTACCCCAAACGCATGTAGCAGCAATGCAACCAAAACACCAAAATGCCTACTTAGAAAAGTAAGTTGTGATCTTAATTCATGTTGTGCAGATACTTAGTGTCTGAATGTCTTGGGGCTATCATCACAAAAAGTTCTCATCATTGATGTTATAGCATTCAGTGCACTTACTACACTCAAGCTGAAGCAATATCAGGTTTGGGCAGCCAGGAGCGGAGGAACTTATGTGACAAATATTTTACTATCTTTCTTGGCTTTAGGCTAACTTAGTGGATGAAGCAACAACTCTACAAGAAGCAACATTTCTGTATTATTTTAAGAATTTTGCAATAACCATATCATCACGCTTATAAAAGTAGGCAATTGAGAGTGTACCATGTGTGTATGATTGGAAGCCTGCCATATAAACTGAGACCCCAGGGCACTACCAGACCGTATCTAATGGGAATTAAACAGTGTATTAAAAACATAACCCAGCAATCTCTCTGGCCAGCCATCACAACAGTTTGAAACTTACCATGCTTTGTTGCTGAACAGGCTCAAGCTGTACATTGCAATGTACAAACTCTGAGCAGTGCATAGTATGTAAATTATGGGGATAGATGGATGCAACACTTTATTTGTGCAGAAAGTTTGATTCAGTTACATGTACATACTTTCTTCTCACATCTAGCACAGATACTTCACAAACCTTTTTTAAATTATCTTGCAGCATGGTGTTATAATGCCTGTTATAATGCTCCAAATGAGATGCCATGGCTCAGGAGATGTAGTGGTTGTCTGCCAGTCAGAAAGTCAGTTCAACCAAAGGACTCTCCAGTTTGCATTCCTTAGGCACAGTGCTGAACTCTCCATCACTCAGTGAGTTTCAATACAGAGGATGGCTCCATATTGACATGACAGCATCACACAGTTGCTGCAGGTTTGTTGGCTGCATCCATGATGAGAATCTCCCGTTCCACCACATCCTAAAGCTGCTCTATTGGACTGAGATCTGGTGGCTTTGGAGGCCATTGGAGTCCAGTGAACTCATTGTGATGTTCAAGAAAGCAGTTGGAGATGATCTGAGCTTTGTGACATGGCACATTATTCTGCTGGAAGCAGCCATCAGAAGATGCTACACTGTGCTCATAAAAGGATGGACATGGTCAGCAACAATACTCAGGTAGGCTGTGGTGGTTAAACCGGGCCTTGTTGGTACTTAAGAGATTAAAGTGTACTAAGAAAATATCCCCCACACCATTACACCACCAGTAGCCTGAACCATTGATTAATCAGGACAGATTTATACTTTATTGTTGTTTCCACCTAATTCTGACCCTCCCATCTAAATGTGACGTTGAAATGGAAACTTTTAAGAACAGATAATGTTTTTCCATCTTCTGTTTTTCAGTTTTGGTGAGTCTGTTTGAACTGTAGCCTCAGTTTCCTGTTCTTAGTTGACAGGAATGGCACCCAGTGTGGTCTTCTGCTGCTGTAGCCCATCTGATCCAGAAGAGAAAAAAAGCCCTTTAAAAATACTGGTGTTTACGTGCACTGTATATGTATCATTTACTGCCATATGATATGTTAAAAGTTTGGTAGAGAAAAATGCATCCACTAGGGGGCAGAATACAAGTATCAGCCTGTTTACAGCAGGGTTTTGAGCAAAGGTTGAATCATAAAATGAAATAATAGGTCTCAGAAACAGTATGTATAAAATATGATTCAGTCAGTTGGTTAAAAGTCCATAAATAACAAATATGCACAGGTAAAAACACAGATAATAAGTGCACGGGATATTTTAATATTTCGAAAATTTGTTTTGGAAGCAACGGTATTACACATTCTTCTCCTGACTTCGGGTATGGTTTTCAGGGAATAGAGCCGTGCTGCCCTGAGCTCCCGTCATATATGTTGCTTTTTGCACCCACTGCTTGTTATTGATCTATTATAACCCATTTTCTTGAGCTTTAACTGTACTGGACAACCTGCTGACTCACTATGCCTCCAAAACCACCTAAAACTAGTGAGAAGACGGAGAACGGAGCCGCTGTTAGCATTAGTAAGACCGATTTGACTGCTGCATTAGCTGACCATAGAACTACTCTGTTAACGGAGCTAAAAATCTCCTTTGACAAAGTCGATGAGAAGCTGGACGGACTTCAAAAGACAGTTAATGACCACCACATTCACTTGACGTCTTTAGAGGACAATGCGGAGTCTGTGCATGTGCTTTTGGACAAGCTGGAGGCCACCCGTGACAAGCTGCAAGCGGACAACCAGAAGCTACGTGCTAAGGTGGTCATCTTGAAGGGGAGGAGGAGAAACAACGTCAGGCTAGTCGGGCTACCTGAGAATATTGCCCCGGGGAAGACCCACGACACGCTGGACAGACTACATCTCTCGGCTGGCCTGGGAACACCTCGGGATCCCTCCAGATGAGCTGGTGAATGTGGCCGTGGAGAGGGATGTCTGGGTTTCCCTGCTTAGGCAGCTGCCCTCGCGACCCGACTCCGGATAAGCACCAGAAAAGGGATGGATGGATGGATGGATAGAAGTTATCACTGATCAGTGAGGCATAAATGATACTTTTAAGTAATTTTATAGTGAGTTTTACACTGCTTGTAATCCAAGCCCTAACCTTATTCACACTTTCTTACAGAGTTTGGATATGCCCACTTTATCTCCAGAACAAATCTCTACTTTAGATAAATCAATTTTGCAAGAAGAAGTATGTATGTATGGCTATCAATTCACTGCAAAAGAAGAAATCTTCAGGTCCAGATGGCTTTCCCAATGAATTTTATTCAGTCTTTTGTAAACAATTATCCCCCATCTTAACAAAAATGTTTGCCTATTCCATACAGTCAGGTTGTCTCCCAGCTTCTCTTAGTCAAGCATGCATAACACTTTCAGTAAAGAAAAATAAAGATCCATTGCACTGCGGATCTTGTAGACCCATCTCCCTTTTAAATAGTGACTATAAAATATTGGCTAAAGTTCTCTATTGTATAATCTCTTTAGATCAAACAGGCTTTGTGAAACAGATACCATTATTTTTTAACATTCGACATCTGCTCAATATAATATATTCCCTTTCTCAGTCTGCCTCTGAATGCCTTCTTTCAATGGATGCGGAGAAGGCATTCGACATTGTGGAATGGGATTTTCTTCTTGAGACTCTAAAAAGATTTTAATTTGGTGCAACTCTTGTTTTTAACGATTGAGCTGTTGTACTCATGCCCCTCGGCTATGGTCTTGACCAACAATCTTTATTCCAAACCCTTCAAATTACAACGCGGTACAAGGCAAGGGTGTCCGTTTAGCCCTCTCCTCTTCATCTTTGCAATTGAAACCCTGGTGATAGCGATAAGGAGTAACAGTTTGATCGTAGGGATTAAGAGAGGTAATGTAGAGCACAAGTTCTCCTAGTATGCTGACAATTTGCTTCTGTATGTGTCTAAAGCAGAGACTACTATTCCTAAAATAATTGACTTGCTACATCAATTTGGGAAAGTCTCTGGGTACAAGTTGAACTTGCAGAAAAGTGAGCTGATGTCACTTAATATGTCCTCCTCCGTATGGAGTAGCATTAGTTTGACTTTTAAAGTGGCCTGCGTGGGTCAGCATAGAAGACCACTCCTGCGATTCTGTCTCCTTGTCTGCCCTTTTAGCCACATCAACTTCCAAGCCTATGTCAGGTGTGCCTTGTCTGAATCCTGTAGCCACCCACTCACTCAAAATCTATGCACAGTTTAGGAAACACTAAAAAAGTTGTCTTTTTGGACCAACTGCTGGCAATAATTTCTTCTAGCCCTCAATGCATGACCAACCATTTGCTATCTGGCATAGTAAAGGCATTAAATCTCTTGGTTGTCTTTTTATACAGGGTAAGTTTGGCTCCTTTGAACAGCTGTCCCAGAAATTCAAACTTCCAGCTACCCATTTTTTTAGGTATCTTCAAGTAAGGCACTATGTGAAGGGTGTAATACTGAATTTCCCTAATAAGCCGCAAAGTAATGTAATTGATGATATTATGTCATTTTATGTCAGAAAAAAGGTGCAATCTCCTCTATAATTTGAAAGATCTCCACCCTTGAGTTCCCCTGTAACTCTAGGATACGACACGCATGGGATTGGGACCTCCAGATGGAGATGACCAATTCTATCTGGGCTAATGTTTTAAAGCGTGTTCATTCCTCTTCTATGTGTGAATGTCACGCTCCTATTCAGTTTAATGTTGTGCATCGTGCACATATGTCCAAATCAAAACTGGCTAAAATGTTCCCACAGACCGATCCCACATGTGACAGGTGCAAAACTACTGAAGCAACACTGTTATATATGTTCTGGTCCTGCTCCAGTCTGGAGGGATATTGGAGGGGGATCTCTGACTCATTATCTGCTATGTTAAAAATTAGGATTGACCCCTGTCCCCTTATATCACTTTTTGGGATTGTTCCAGATGGCTTACAGCTTCCAGTGGGTGGGCGTAGGGCTATTGCCTTTAGTACCCTATTGGCACGCCGTCTTATCCTTCTCAAGTGGAAGGAGTCTGCATCACCTTCAGTAACTCAATGGATAAGGAAAGTGATGTTAAACCTTAGACTGGAAAAAATTAGGTACAGCTTACATGGGTCGGAACAGAAATTTCTGAAGGTATGGAAATCACTTCTAACCTTCTTTGACCAACCGACCATTCAGTTTCAGATTCAGAGCCCTTGATCAGATATAGGCCTATGGTTATGTAAAGATTATAAGTGACTGCAGCTGCAATACTATACTATCTTACTAGTAATGTGCAATATGTCATATATTTTTTAGTGTGACTATGGTGACAGCAAGGGTTTGGGTGGGTTTTGGGGTGTTGTTTTTTTATTATGTTCTTATGTGCATTTTTCTTTGTATTCTGAAAATATCAATTAATATATATATATATATATATATATATATATATAAACAAGAAAAAAAAAGAAAAAGAAAATTGGTTTCAGTGCATCAGAAAGCAGATCTTTGTCCATTCCAAGTAGGGCAAAGCCAAAGAACACACACCAACATAACAAAGAGCAGCGGATGTCCTGATGTACATTTCTTGGCCCACATGAACTGGTTTTACAGTGGACAAACAGTTTAGAGCAGCTTTAATGGGTAAAGTCAGATAGAAATGGAAATACACTCTTGTGACTCTGAGCTGAGTGAACTGTTTCTTGCTAATCAAATAGCTTGTCACTGATTCCTCCTTTAAAGCGCTATCATATTTATTTATAAAACTGTCTAACAAATTGCTTTATGGGTCAATAAACAAACATAAATTAGATAAGAGAGGGTAAAATAGATATGCTCCTCTGACATTACTCATAAAGCCCAGCAAAAGATATTAACTATGTCAGTAATGGTACATCAGAATCTTTAGAAAACTCATATTTCTGTTTGGTATGAATCTCTTAAAAATGGCATGCAGGCTTATTTTGAAATCACATTTCTTGCTGTAAGCACAACACTTCTGAGGACAACTAAAACAAGGGTTAAATGACTACTTTGGTTTAAGTCCAACCTGCACTTACAGTCTGCTACAAGCTTACAAAGACACACAGTCAGCGAGCAGTTAGCACCTTTATTGAAACAGACCCTGTAGACGTCATCAAAGACAGGAATTGCAGGTGCTGATGGGAAAGGAAACATTGACTGACTCACGGCACCTGGCTGACAACTGTTGACATCTCCCTTTCATGTAATAATCCCCCTGGACTTCAAAGTGAAAGTAGGGGAATCCCATCTCAGATATGCACACGTGCACTAAGCATGTGGACATGTATTTATCTCTCCTTTTTGCTTTCCTGTGGTAATCCTTCAGCTTATTATAGTTGAGATTTCCTTTTCTGTATGTTCTTTAGATGTTAAACTCTAAAATCAGGGGGTTGAAGAAAAATACATTTTGTGCCATTATGGTTACAAACCTTGTACAAACCAGTGTTTAAATGGTAGAATGAACTAGTGTTGTGATAAAAAACAAATATGGTAATAAATAAATAGCCTTTCTTTTATATCCTCCTGAGACCGGGAGAAAAAAAGTTTTTCTTTTTTAATCTTTTTATGATAATTCAAGTATTGTGGTCACAAGAAACATGTTGCAACATTTTTTTTTCAAAAACAATGTTTATTATGTCTTGCTTAATACACATTGTAATGGTGCAGTTATAATAGTGTATTATTATTTGTATGGATTTTTAAAAACATCCTTTCATTTAATGACCACTTAACAAGATTAAGACAGTAAACAAAGAAACATGAAAAACGAGAAAATTGAAATTCCCTCCATTTTGAAAAGACACTGCATGTGCTGTGTTGGCCACACCCCCACAACAGGGGCATCAGAAGAGAGTTCAAGATGTTTTGTTAAAGGAAAAGTATTAATCACATACATAAACAATGCTTGACTTAGAGGTCTGAGACTCATGTCCTTCACAGAGGACAAAAATAAATTGTCGGGTCTCAGGAGGATATATATATATATATATAAAAAGTGGTATTTTTATTGTAAATAATAAAGCAAATTACCCTTTTCAAACATGTTTGCCACTGTGTTACCAAATCAGGCTTTCAAAGTCATGACTGCATTATTCAGACGTGGTTTTTACCTATGATTTTATTCAGACATATGAAAGTTACTTATAGCTATCATGCTAAAGATAAAAGAAAAGTAGGTAAAAAGATATTTTCATAAAATTGTTATGTGAAGAAAATTTAACAGTGTATAAAAATCGAGCATGATTCATAAAAACACACGACTGCCAATCAGTGGAATGGTCTCTCATCCAGCCATTGCTTTCTGATGATACTTTAGTTTAAAACGTTTTAGTGTAAAATGATGTGCGGTCAGGTTGAAGTATTACATAGTAAATGACAGCTGTACGAATAAACAGCTGTGACTATTAGGCTATGTGTTGAAATGTTGTATCTTGCACTAAATTTGAAGCTCTCAAAAAATAGTACCTCCTTTTGCTTCATATCAGAGCAAAAAAATTTTTTATCACACTACATAAAATATATAGTGCTTAGGACATAATGTGTTTGTTATAGATTTGATTTGTGTAGAAGAGCTAGTTAATTAGAAACAAATATTTTATATTTATTTAATGTAAAAATTTTCAGTTTTTCCTTCACAAATGAAATGAATGTCTTCTTTCTCCATTTGAGAAAATTCCATAATTACCCTTTATTAATATCCAAAGGGTAATTACAATATTGTTGTAGTTTTCATAATAAATTAGGCAATTTTCAACTTTTTCACCCTTTATAAATTTAAATAACAAAAAAGTTTGAGCTCAAAGTGATATCATCACAATGTTCAGACACTATTTGGAGTATATTTGATAAACCATTCAATCCCTAATAGAAATAAAGTCTATAGATTAATGAAAAAATATTATTACTAAATTGTTTATAAAAGTGGGAAAGCAAGATACAAAAGGTTCAGTGAGTTCTCTGTGAGCTCTTCCATAAAGGCAATGTTTCCGAATGCAGGTCCTCGGGACCCCCTTCCCTGCATGTTTTAGATGTAACCCTACTTTAACACCTAAATTAAATGAATGGCTCGTTAACAGGACTGGATGAGGAAGTTCATTAGGTGTGTGGAGTAGTAACACATCTAAGACATGCAGGGCAGGGGGTCCCGAGGACCTGGATTGGGAAACACTGCGTAAAGGTAAGTTTTATACCTCGGCTTTCATCCAGGCTGGGAGCTGGTTCCACAAAACCTTAAAGCTGAAAGCTCTGCCTCTCATCCAGGATTTTAATATTCTGGGGACCGAATGCATGCCTGCACTTTGTAAACAATGACACTGTGGGATGATGGAGAACACTGACTTCTTTGAAGTCTTTGAATTATCAGGGATGTTTGACAAAGTTTGAAAAGTACATACCGTACGGACATGTACATAAAGAAAGCATTAAGAAGCTTTTACTGTGGAGTTTATTTATTCCACTCTCTAGCAAGAAGTGTAGAAAAAGCAGGATGAACAATGTGTTACTGCAGCAGGTAATCCTCATGTGAATACTATTAACACTACCTGCTTCTCACACTTTTCTTCCAGCCTGTTTGTTGCTTCCTACTTGTTCATTGTCAATGCTGATGTTGTGTCGGATCAATGGCCCATCTGCTATAAGGCTCTTACAAGGCAGATCGAATGGAGAAAGCAGATATTCTTAGGTGTCCATGTGTGAAAATATGCTGATATTCAGCAGCCATATATGTAACAGACACGCAGTTTGTATCTGTCATCTCTTTTTTTCTTGTGAGTTTTTTTTTATCAAGCCCTGTTTCATCTGTTATAAATGAATGAGCTACCTCTTTCTGCAGAGCCATTTAAGCCAAACTGCAGTGTTCTCCTCTAGATGACTGATATCACAGATGCTGTTTCAGAACTCTAGATGGGACGTCTGTGAACTAAACCATACCAGTCCATGTCTTTGATACTGGTGGGGGGTAGAGACATATGCCAGAAGGCCAGACTACAGAGGAGCTAAAAATATGAACCTATCTGTGACACTGAAACATACATTCAGCGAGTCATGCAATAACTGCATGCACACTTCACTGCATGTGAATTTAAAGCACTGCTCATCTGTAAAAATAAACTTGCACTCTAATCCTTTTTGTGTAGACATTTTCAAACCATTTTCAACCTATTTTTGTGGGATTTATGTTGTCATTTCTAGGTTATCACACACATCCTGTGTGCGGTTTGCCCACGCTTTGTTTTTTTTGGTCCACACGCAAAAGACGAGAGATGAGTGACAGGCAAACATGTCTGCCACCGTGGCAACCGCTGACACGGTTAAAAATAATTCTGGATGGACAAATAGACAGAAATTTGCCCCCAGAAATTCCACGGATTCAAGCAGCAGAGAAATTACAAGGTCTGAAATGAGGAGCGGATACAGGCCAAGTACAGAGTACAAGTACAGAAGAGTATCTCATGTTGGAACAGTATACTATGGAGCCCACATTGAAATAAGCACTGCCTTCACATAGGAAAAACAAACAAGCAAATGAACAGAGGAAAAATCTGAGGAAGAGTCACATATTTCTAAGGTCACAGCTTGTGCTTCTTAAAACTTTACAGAGATGCTTGACATTTCCATAAATAGGCCCTACGTTTGATTGGAAACAGAATGCATCCACTTTCTTGGCCGGTTGTAAACCCAGCAACCCATCGGAAAGACCCCTTGCCCTTGAAAACAAGAGGTCTTTCCGATGGGTTGCTCTGTATTACTTAATGGTGATGAATGATACTAGTGCAATCCAGCCAATGCCCAACACCAAGGACCCTCTCACAGGGGGCGGCAGTGGCTCAGGCGGTAGAGCAGGTCGTCCAATGATCGGAAGGTCGGCGGTTCGATTCCCGCTCCCGCAGTTATCTGTCGTTGTGTCCTTGGGCAAGACACTTAACCCTCCTTGCCTCCAGTGTTGGCATCGCTGGTGTATGAATGTGTGGATGAATGTTCGGTGATGGTCGGAGAGGCCGTAGGCGCAGACTGGCAGCCACGTTTCCGTCAGCTTGCCCCAGGGCAGCTGTGGCTACACACGTAGCTTACCATCACCAGGTATGAGTGAGGAGTGGATGAATAATGGATTCACACAATGTAAAGCGCTTTGGGTGCCTTGAAAAGCGCTATATAAATCTAATCCATTATTATTATTATTATTATTATTATTTAGCTGAGTTGATCAATGCAACATACAGCTGTGTACTGTTAACATAATACATGCGACATTAAAAATCTGGCAGCTGTATTTTCATTGGCTGCTTGGCTGTTTGACATCAATGTAATTGTGTTCTTGTACAGAATTAGAGCAGAATCTGCTGCTGCATGAGTAAAAGTTAGATTTCTAAGATTTGCAAACAGGACACAATTTGTTTTTAAAGATGCCAGACCAAACCTATTCAAAATACACAGTACTGGGTTTGATTGACACACAAAAAGATTCAATAACATGAGTTTCCACTTGCTGATTGTTACTGTGCTCTGATTTTTTATTTGATAGGTTTTGATCAGAAATGTTAGCATTGCTGGAGTTTTTCAAGATTAACTCTGGCCAGATAAAGCTGAGGAGACTTCTTAGAATTAAATAGATTTGACTGGTACTGTATATTTCTAACCACAGTTATCTTTGAGTCTGTATTACAACATAATGACACAAACACACATAATACATCTGATGTTGTAATAATTCAGCAGAGATGCTAAACAGACTAAGTTTATGTCCCAGTTTAAATACATACTGTGTATTTGTTCTAAATGGCATTGTATATTATTTTAGGAAAAAAACAAATAATGCACAAACTTTTAAAAAGCTAGCTAATTATTTGACATTAGCATTGCTACTAATGATCAATCCTCTTTCTAACAGCTGAAAACCTGGTTGGCACTCTCAGTATTCCTTTGTATTTTTTACATTAGCTATTATTCTTCTTCTGCGTAGCAAAGACATTATCCTGTTAAAGTGAGTGTAGTCATGTGAGAGCTTTACCAATAGGTCCTGCTTTAAAGCTACTCAGCCACTGTAAACTACCTGTCATGGGGCTTTGCTACAGTTTTATTTCTTTTCTTTAGTTTCTATTGCCTTTGAGTCTTCTGTTTTTTTTTCTTTTGTCGTATTTTGTAGTCATGCCCTTGTCTGCACTGTTCTCCTCACTTCCTGTTCACTGCACACCTGTTTTTACTTTGCTTATTGCTCCACCTGCTCCTTGTTTAGTTAGCTCTTCTCAATATATAAATACTCATTGGTTTCTTTTGTTCTCTGCCAGATCGTCATGCTTCCCCAGTGTTGTTTTTGTCAGTTGTTTTCATTAAAACCTTTGTTCCTGCACCGTCTGCCTCTACGTATCCATGCATCGTGACACAGCCCGATCTTAACAGAAAATGTGAAACAGGAATGTTTGTCTGTATCCAATATGCAGTAGTTTTGCAAACCAGGCTTTAAAATTGGGAGTGGATGTTTTTGGTTGGGATATATATATTTATATTCTTGTAGCTCAGCATGTATGAATAACTACCGTTTATTAATCGTAATCTGTAATTAGTGATTATCTACTAAGCCCAACGATGGACCATGACTGTATAAATATTATTTTTAGTGTGAGCACACAGTACAAAAAGTATTTGTGATGCAGAATTAGTTTCCCTCTGGTTGTTCGCTAACTGCTGTGCTGTTATAAGCTTAAAAGCTTTCAACATTAATCTGCACTGATATGTTTCAACACACTTCACTGAATAATGGCACTATAACAAAAGTCAGGGATCTCCTACTTTATAAGGATGAATATCTGAAGTTAGATGTTTCTTTTAGCTAGTGAAGTCTTTTTAACAGGACTAGTCAAAATGTTGCCATGCAGGCGGAGCTAAACAGATATAAATAAAAAGGAATGCTCTAGAAACTGCAATTTGTAGTGGATTAGACCTTCAGAGCCGGTCACGTTCAGTTGCCACTTTGCAAATAAGTGTTTTCAAGTCTTTCTTTTTTTATGTTTCGCTGTACAACAACACAATCTGTTCTTTCTGAGACACCGTGGGGTCTCTTTACACTGGCTCCACTCACATCATGTTCCAAGAACAGAAGACTTGGGGGATGGCTCTCATCTCAGTGTGGTCTCTAAATCTTACAATCTATTTCCATTCATGGCCAGAAAACCCCAGCTGCTTATATTTCCAGCTGCAACTGGATATGTTGCATTGCTTTTGGGTAACAAACATCAGACTGGCCTGACAGGCCCTGGTTACTCTACAACCCAACTGGGGCAGAGACATTAAGAAAAAGGAAGAGGTTGCTAAGAGCTTTAGACATTTGGTTTAGTGTCCCGTAAATAAGAACATCGTCTGTCAACACAGTGGCACGGTGCAATGAGCTGTGGTGTGCCAATGTTTAGCAATATTCAGAATATGGATATAAAAACATCTGTAGCCATCATCAGGCATCTGTGCAGAGAGAAACAAATGAACAGTGGAGTAATAATAGTTCCAGTGGTATCAAGGGCAGAAACCACATCAGCTACTCTTAAAAATCAAATCCCTTTTTCCCTAAGATTTTTTTCCTCTTTCCACTTGTAAAGTACTTCTGGTCATGGAAACAAAGTTGGCCACAGCAGAGTAAACAGGTGGAAGACCTAGTGTCAAATATTGAGTATATTAAGTCTCTGCCCCAGTTGGGTTGCAAACAACTAAGGTACCTTCACCTAATTATCCTCAAAGTACAGAATACAGGAAGTTTTCTAACAATGCCAAATCATTGACAATTACCCCTAGTTTCACCAAAATCAAATACTACAGGTCCTTGAACTGAAAAGATCACATCAGCCATTTGTTCATGTTAAATATTATTCATAGTTCCCCTAAAAGTGGCATTAGGAAAATAGGCTTCCTCATTGGAGGAGACATCATTGTTGAGGCTATTGCTTAACAAGTCACAAAAAGGGGTTTTATACCAACATTTCCAGGAATTAGTATTACCTGAAATTTAATTCAAATTAAATTTCCATTTAAAAAGAATTCTGATAATCTGCGTGGTTTGCATTTCCACCACACTGCAAAGTTCCAGAGAATTTACTCTGATCAGGCTGATACCTCTTGTTTGTAGCTGTCGGACCCACTTTGGGTGTTATGGTCTTTCACTTTCTTATAATCTGGTTTTAGTTTCTTTAACTTTTCGCAAATTTGTTTCTGTATATGCCCTACATTTAGTTCTCCAGCTCATCTGCAATTCTTCTATACACTTTGTGTTTCAATTTGCTTACTTACAGTCGTGCCCAATATCTTCCTCAGTAAATTTGCTCAAAAGCGTCTGGACCTTGTCGTCCATCCGCTTCTCATTGCTCTGTTTTCCAAATTTAGGCGGTGGGCCTAGGCTGCTATCAGCTTTAGTTTTTGAAAATAATGATCCCCAATGAGGGAGGACCTGGATCTTTTATATTTTAAAGCTTGTTTTTTTTTCTTGATCAGATTTTGTTTGTTGGCACTCGTAATTCTTGCATATTTTTCCACAATCATACGTTAAAGTTCATTAAATTTACCAGCAAACACTGCAGCTTACCAAGTTAATTGAACCAATGTCATCCAAAGCTTAAAATCACATGATGTCATTCAGCCAATCAGACGTAGATATGCGAAGACCAGCTGTTGATCTCAAGAATATCAGCTGGTGGAAACGTGGTGGATGCATCTAAAAACCTTTTTCATGAGCTAAAGAAGCAGCTTTTGTTGGTAAGTATTATTGTTTGCCAGCCATCAATAAAACTGTACAAGAAGAAACTACGTATTAAAGTTGCTCAAAAATGCTATCTATGCTATTTATTTGATGCATAACTTTGGTGAAGTTTATTTTGTATAAATACTAGGTCTTGTTAACGCACGCTCGATTAATTGATCAATTAATTACAAATGTGAAGCTCAAGAGATCTGAATCTATATTTCAGCATCTCTGTTTGTTCTTAACAAATTAATATCACATCTTTCGCCAAACCTGCTGTGAAATAACCAAAATTGTTTGAGGTTAAACTTGTGGTCATTTGGCAGCTGGCCAGCATCAGTCGTTAAGAGCTTAGCTACATGTGTTAATATAATTAATGTTACCATTTAGTTTATTTAGTGTATATTACTGGTGTTACCATAATGTAAATAGCCAGACAGAGAGATAGAATGGAAGGGAATTCGGTGAGCATGGGGCTCAGGGGGCAAAATCCAGAAGCATCCAGTGATAGTTATTATATTGAGTCTTTTTACATAATTCTAAGAATTCAATAAGCTTATAAGTTAAAGACAAAGTTTGGTTCAGAAGTTCAATGTACCTAATATAATTGTGCCCTGATGCCAGTTTCCATTTTTTTCCACATTATAACAGCTGATAACAGATTTAAATAGTCTTTCCTTATTAGACTCTTACCCTCTCTTTCAGCCTCTTTCTGAAATAAAGATGCCTTTTCACTTCTCTGGTCTCGTTTTATATTTGTGATGTTAGTGAAGTGGCTGTAGCAGTCTCTGTTGGCTGGAAGTGCAGCAGGTCCCTGAAGTTTAAAGTTAACTTATTTAGAAAGGGACAATTAGCAAAGGTAATTTCCATTTTCAGTCTTTTAGCAGGTCAAAGCCATCCACAAAACAATTATACAATGTAGCATGACAATGACAAACCTCAGATATTAGATTAAATTTCTGCACTGCCTCTTCTGCCACAGTATTCTCACTGGTACCAAGCTCTTTCCACATAAACACAGAATCAATAAATTTCTTCCATCCTGTGTCTGTAAAGGGGTCAGTGGACCTCAAATGTGGAAAATTGGTAATATTATGTGCAACCAGAGATACTTTAACTTTTGAAGCAGACTTCAGTGCAATGATCAGTGACAGTTTGAGGACATGTTACAAAAGACTTAAGTTTTCAAAAGAAGGTATGACAGTAAGGACTGCATTAATTAGGGCAAGAAAAACCCCACATTTGTTATTAGCAGGTTACAAGCCACCCCTCACCCTGAGGCAAGTTTTGAGGTGTGTCATTGGACAATAACTATGACTATGTCATGAATGTCGGGCACCGAGCATAGCTGAGCCCTGGGTTTGCCGGTACCAGCAACTCTGATAAAGTTGCCGATAAACAGAAAATGTGCAAGAGGTGAGGGTGCCAACAATTTTTGTTTCAGCTGATGAAAAATGAAGATGCTGTTAACAAAAAATTAGGTTCTCCCTCGGTGGGGATCGTCCAAATACACAAAATCTTTCTTTGGCCCACTGCCTAATTGTCAAAACACATAGTTAGGTTTGCTGCAGTAAAATAAACATGTTTTCAGCTGCACACTGGTTTATATGCAGAAGTGCAGAACACTGCAATTTTATTTCACCACTCAGAGCTGTTCTACCCCTCAGGACATCCAGGGGAGTCTGAAAAGTCCTAACCTACTTGATGCTTTTTTTCAGGGAAAGTTAGAGGGTGAGGAAAAGTTTTGTACCCAGTTATTGACGTGGAAATTTTTTAAATCATGTGTAAATTAAAAAAGTTCCTTTGGTGGAAAAAGGGCTAAAGTCTGCAAGAGAGTAGGGAGGTATTGTTGGGCAGATTAACTAAGTGCAGCTCTTTTTACCACGGGCCGAAATAAGAAGCGGATTAGCATCAGCATATTTTTTGTCAGTGGCACAAGACTTTGCTCGCTTCTTGGTCAGTTTAGACAAAAATATTACCTCATGGACAACATTTTACAGGTTGCCATGGTTACATGCAGCACAACACATTACAAAAAAATCATCATTTATGTTACGACACCACTTGGTAATGTTTTGAAATCAAAGCCATGGGTTTTAGGACAGAATACATTTTACAAATCAACTGAATGTTGTGACCTTCATTTGCTGGTGTTCTGTCTCTCGACCTCTAGAGGGAGCATCCCCTGAATTATCCTCATTACAATGATTTGGGGACGACATACTACATCTCTTATATCTACATCTAGCCAGTAAAATATATATTAAACAAATCTACTGAACAATTTCATTCCTACATGTATGTTGGAAAGAGTATTTTTTACATTTTTAAGGTACAAAAATTTTAATGTTAGACCTTTTTGCAAACAAAATCATACTGTCACTTACCCTAATTTTATATTCTATTAAGCTCCATCCAGCTCTCTCATTTCATTTTCATCATCATTTCATCATTCTCAGTTTATTTTCCAGCAGGAACTTATTATCCATTATTATTGTTAATAGATACATACTTTACCTACTACTGGCTGAGAAGGGCTGTCATGACCACATACTGTTAATGAAATGACAGAGCAACAATAAGATTATCACATGAAATCAAAACATTTGTTATCATCCTTTCTTTGAGGGACTAACCTGCACCAATCTGAAGAACCATACATTTGCAGACTTTTGCCTCTGGATCTGCTGCTACCACCACATAAAAAAAAAGATATTACAGCATGTTGATGTGGCAGGTCTGGAATCTGGAAGACACATTAAGTAGTGTATCTCAATTACAGTCATATAGTGACCAATAATGCTCTGGTTTGCAGCTTCTCCGTTGTGTGCACAACTCTGACTGCATGTTCTGCATGCTTTGGTGCCTTGTTTGAAATGCACCACCCATATGAGATTCTTACAACAACAGTTTGTGAATGATGTTTATGATGGGATGTTCACTTGCAAGTCCCATCAAACTAGGGACTATCGTGGCTTTTTTGCTACGATAAGATGATCGACATGCCAAAAGCTGGCAGCGGATCCTCTGGCAGATGTAACTTGGCAAGCTTAGCGATGCAAGCTCAACTAAAACTACAACTGTCTTGTTCTTTTGCATGCTTCTACTTGCAAGACATTTTTGGACGCTACAGGTTCATAAAATTTTCATACTTTTTCTGACATGGTGACATGTCAGTCTCTAAAGACTACCAAACTGAACTAAAAGACACCTATGATTCATGGGTAGTGCCAATATTCACTGGTAAGGCAGACATTAGTATGGCATTTAAGGCCAATTTATCTTTTTATGTATGTAGAATAAAATAGAAATTTATTTGTCTTTGCAACAAGTGCAACGAAATTACAAAGCCCTCCAGTAAGTGCAAAGCAAAATAAAAAATAATAGAATAACTGCAACAATCAAAATAAATTAAACAAAATACAATGCATAGTAAATAAGATGAAATAGAGTAAAAATAAGATAAAATAAAATAAAGTAAAACTATACAGAGTATCATGTATAATATTGCAATGTCTTCTCATTTTAAATAAGGCATAGGTGTTAAATGTAGAATAAATACACATGAGGTAGCTTATTAAGGCACCAGAATTATCAAGTGTTCGTTAACCATTTGTTCAGGGTTCTTACTGCTGTCGGGTAAAAACTGTCCCTGAACCGGTTTGTCCTTGCAGTGATTGATCTGTACAGCCAGCCTGACAGTAACAGATCAAACATGTGGTGACCGGGATGAGAGGAATCCTGGATAATTTTGCCAGTCTTCCGGAGGCAGCGGGAACAGTGTAGTTCTTCCAGTGTGAGGAGAGGGCAGTCCATGATCTTTTGGGTCGTGTTCATTTCCCTTTGCAGTGACTTCCTGTAAGCCACCGTGCAGCTGGTGTACCACACACACATGCAGTACACCAAGATGCTCTCCGTAGTGCATCAGTAGAAGGATACCATCTGGGTGATGTCATTCTTCCTGAGCATCTTCAGGATGTGCGGTCTCTGCTAGACCTTTTTCAGTGGCTCAGGGGTGTTCACAGTCCAGGTCAGGTCCTCCTCAATATGGACTCCCAAAAAACAGAAGTTCTCCACCCTCACCACACAGTACCTGCTGATGAATAGTGTCTCCTAAAGTCTATGATTAACTCCTTGGTCTTTGATATATTTTTGAGCAGGTTGTTCTCTCTGCACCACCCAGTCAGCTGCTCCACCTCAGCCCCACAACCCCCCCCAACAGCAACAACAATGGAACGTTTTCCTATTTTCTTGTGTCGCGTCGCAAGCATTGTGTGCATGTCTACATGAACGAGCGCAACATTTCACATGCACGAATGTTGCCTGTCGCTTGGCTGGAGGAGGGCAGCAATTTTCGTCTCAATACACAGGTTCCATAGGAAATGAATAGAGAAGATGTGACGTCGCCTCCTGTGTGTCGAGCCTATTACTGTGTGTGGTTGTCTCTGGAGTCGGATTAACACTCTGGCCCTGCAGCCCCGCTTCTGCTTTCTCTCTCAATGCCACCTTCACTTCCTCTCTGTGGGCATAGTGATCCACGAAGACCCGAGGTTCTAGCAATGTCTGCTGGAATGTTATATGTGTTAAAAAACACATTTTTTTCCTTCTGCTCGACATCCTATCCTATCCGAAAATGTTTGTGTTGGCTGTAGATGTACTTTTTGTTATGATTGGTACTACCGCAAGGGGTCGCTGCTGCAAGGTACTGTTAGACTGATGCAGCAATAGAAGAAGAGTTGTATGTAGAGTGTGTACACTGGGATGGCGACTGGCCACAGTCTATTAAAGTTGAGCGTTAACACAGCAAGCCTCCTCCATCCTTTAAACATGAACACAACATGGTACCAGGAGTGACCCGTGTGAACTAAGGCAAGGCAAGGCAAGGCAGTTTATTTATATAGCACATTTCATGTACAGGACAATTCAAAGTGCTTTACATAAAACAAAGATATTACAGATATTTAGAATAGTGAAAGGCATCAACACATAATCAACACATAATCACAATAAAATAATAAATTACATTAAAATGATTAAAAGCAAGATTAGTTAAAAAAAAGTTACCGTGCAGATTTCATGCATAGGCACATGAAAAAAGAAATGTTTTTAACCTGGATTTAAAAATGTCTACATTTGGGGAAAGTTTAATCTCCACTGGCAGTTTGTTCCATTTGTTTGCAGCATAACAGCTAAATGCTGCTTCTCCATGTTTAGTCTGGACTCTGGTCTGGACTAGTTGACCAGAGTCTTTGGACCTAAGAGCTCTGCTAGGTTTATATTCTCTGAACATATCACAGATGTATTCTGGGCCTAAACCATTCTGGGATTTGTAAACAAGCAGAAGGGTTTTAAAATCTATTCTGTGACTGACTGGAAGCCAGTGTAAAGATTTCAAAACTGGTGTGATGTGTTCAGATCTCTTAGTCCTGGTTAAAACTCTAGCAGCAGCGTTCTGGATGAGCTGCAGATGTTTAATGCTCTTTTTTAGGAAGTCCTGTTAAAAGACCATTACAGTAATCCAGTCTACTGGAGATGAACGCATGGATGAGTTTCTCTTGGTCTTTCTGGGAGACTAAACTTTTAATTCTGTTGATGTTTCTGAGCTGGTAAAAAGCTGTCTTAGTGACAGCTTTGATGTGGCTGCTGAAAGTCAGATCTGAGTCTATCAACACTCCCAGGTTACGAACTTGGTTGGTGATTTTAAAAGCCCGAGTCTCCAGGTGTTTGCCAATGCTGTCCCTCTTCTCTTTGCTACCAAACAGAATAATCTCAGTTTTGTCTTCATTTAATTGTAGAAAATTTTCCCTCATCCAGGTGTTTATTTGCTCCAGACACTGACACATTAAGTCTATTGGACTGCAGTCATCTGGTGACAGAGACACATAAAGTTGTGTATCATCTGCATAACTTTGATAACTAATGCTGTAGTTTTGTAATATTTTACCCAAAGGGAGCATATACAAGTTGAACAGAAGAGGTCCAAGGACTGACCCCTGGGGGACTCCACAAGTCATGGCCACTCGCTCGGATTCATAGCTGCCGATCGTAACAAAATAACTCCGGCCTTCTAAATAGGACCTGAACCAGTTAAGGACCGCTCCAGAAAGTCCAACCCAGTTTTCCAGCCTGTGCAACAGGATTCTGTGATCTACAGTATCAAACGCAGCACTGAGATCCAACAGAACCAGGACTGATACTTGACCAGAATCGGTATTCAACCTAATGTCATTTAACACTTTGACCAGAGCTGTTTCAGTGCTGTGATGAGGTCGGAAGCCGGACTGAAATTTATCAAGATTTCCACTTTCATTTAAAAAGTCATGAAGCTGGTGAAATACAACTTTTTCAATAATCTTGGAAATAAAAGAGAGGTTAGAGACAGGTCTATAGTTGTTCATTATAGAGGCGTCTAGAGTCCTTTTCTTTAGGAGTGGCTTTATAGCAGCGATCTTTAGTGACTTGGGAAAAATGCCTGATGCCAGTGAGCTGTTAACTATCAGTAGGAGATCACTTTCTACTGAGGTAAAAACTGTTTTTAAAAAGTCGGATGGTATCATGTCCAGAGTGCATGTTGTTGATTTCAAATGCCAAACTGTTTCTTGTAGGACTTTTAAATTCACCATTTTAAATTGCGACATGACAGCAGAATTGTTTCCAGGTTTTAGGCACAGACTAATTTTCTTGTTTGACTGTGTGGAATTAATATTTTGCCTTATTGTTTTAATTTTTTGGCTAAAAAAGTTTGCAAATTGGTTGCATTTCTCAGTGGAAAGGAGCTCAGGGCTTATCTGTTTAGGAGGATTAGTAAGTTTTTCAATCATAGCAAACAGAGTGCGAGAATTGTTGACATTCCTGTTAATCATTTCAGATAAATGCAGCTCTCTGGCCTTGCACAGCTCATTGTTATAGTTACGCAGGCTTTGTTTGTACAGCTCATAGTGAATTTGAAGTTTATTTTTCCGCCATTTCCGCTCAGTTTTTCTGCATTCTCTTTTTAGGCTGGTAACCACAGTGGTGTTTCTCCATGGTGTTTTCTGTTTGCTCAAGTTGCTCTTGATTCTTATCGGTGCAACAGCATCCATTACATTCAAGATTTTCAGATTGAAATGATCCAGGAGTCCATCAACGGACTCTGCACTGGTTGTTGGTAACATAGCTATGGCCTCCACAAACTTAGCACTTGTTCTTTCATTAATGTACCTCTTTCTAACGGAGAAGCAGGTTGGTTGAACATTCTGAGTGATCAGTAAATCAAACAAAATACAAAAATGGTCAGACAAGGCCAAGTCAGTGACAGCTACAGAAAAAATTTCCACACCCTTTGAAATAACCAGGTCCAGAATGTGACCTCGAATGTGGGTCGGTTCTTTTACATGTTGCCACAAACCAAACATGTCCAATATGGAACAAAATTCCTTGACATTACCATCCATCATGTTATCTATGTGAATGTTAAAATCCCCAGTTAAGATGAAATGGTTAAAATCAGTAGAGATAACCGACAATAATTCAGAAAATTCATCAATAAAATTTACACAGTGTCCTGGACGTCTGTAGATGATTAGAAATAGGATTTTAGGAATGCCCCTTAAAATAAAACTAAGATATTCAAAAGAAGTAAAATCACCAAATGAAATTTCTTTACACTGGAATGAATCTTTAAATAAGGCAGCTTCTCCTCCCCCTTTCCTCCCGTTTCGACATTTATTCATAAAACTAAAATGAGGGGGTGCTGTTTCATTAAGAACTGTAGCACTTGTGTCTTCTGTTAACCATGTTTCTGTCAGAAAAAGAAAATCTAAACTGTGAGAAATGATGAAGTCATTAACTAACAGTGACTTGTTGGACAGAGATCTAACATTTAGTACAGCTAGTTTTATGAAGTTTACACTAGTCTCTGTTGTATTCTGAGTTATACAAGGTACAGTTAACAGATTAGATCGATTCACCCCACAAACTGACCGTGTTCGATTCCTTATTTTACTAACTAACACAGGAATCCTACTGGGTCCAGGCTTGATCTCAGAACAGCTGTCAGTAGTAGCAAAACTACAGCAAGGACCCTGAACGCATCATGGCATGTTATCTTTGTTGTGAATTCTGCTGCTCTGTGAACCACCTACACTTCCTCCCGTGCCCTGGTCTGCCAGGACAGATGATCTAAGAGGAGGATGAGGAGGGGGAGGGGGGGGAGCCCTGTATTTCTTGGTAGATGGTGGTCGCTGGGGTTCAGACCTGGATAGAGACATCCTTTTAAGACCTTGGGTGATGTGGAGAAGAGGGTCTGGTGAGGGGGGAGAGCTGGGAGTTGATCGCTTCTCTGCTGTGTCCTTCGCTCTTATCTGTACACTCATGTTTGGGTTTGCCGTCCCAACAGCATGACGCAAGTGTGCACCAAGTAATCTGCATCCAGTTAGATGTGGATGCACACCATCAGGTCTGAATCGCTCCTTACAGTTCCAAAAGATATTGAAGTTATCAATGAACTTTATCCCATGGGTGATACATGCGTTTGATAACCATGTGTTCAGGCCAAGAAGTCTACTGAAAAGTTCAATCCCTTTACCCGCTGTAGGAATGGGTCCTGAAATGTAAACATGGTGTGCTCCCAATTGACACAGTCTCTCCAACAGCAGAGAAAAGTCTTTTTTCAGGCTCTCAGAGCCAATTTTCCTCCTCAGAATATCAAAAGACCCTGTGTGGACAATAATCTTCATACCATCTGGATGTGAAGACAGAATGGTCGGCAACATCTCTGTCAGCTCCCTGACTGATGTATCAAAAAGTGTTAGATTTTCCGTCTTTGCCATCCTCACATGCTGTGTTATAGAGTCCCCAATCAGAATTGTGTCTATTTGTTTTTGTGTGGAAGCGCCGATAGCTTCTCTAGTCCTCCTGTTTGTGGAATTTTGGCCTCTCCTCCTGGTCTGGTTAGCCCTGGGCTGAGTTTTAGGGCTATTTCTCGAATTTTGATATTTCCTTGCATTACATTCATCATCATTCATTTTAATATGACTCAACACATCATATTTATTGTGCAGTGAGACTTCAGGTGGTGGAGTGAGTGCTGGAGCTTTAAATTTCCTGCTGGATTTACCTCTGCGACGAACAACATCAGACCAGGTTCTTGCTGGGGTTGATGACTTTGGTCTGGCACCAACAGTGTTCCAGAAGGAGAGATGAGTCTGATGGTCCGGTTTGGGATTTTCCTCAGCTATTCCAATGTCATTTGAACACATCCAGGGAAGTGTATCAGCCAGGTCTGTAGCGGGAGGCTCCACATTCGACATGCCTTCGCGTATGAAGATGTGACTCAATCCATTTGACAACTCAGTAGCATGTACAGAAGCTACTACAGAGTCAATAAATTCTTCATTCACACGAATGTCTTGCAGTGTTTCAATCCTCCTCTCCAACTGTGTTATCCTCAAAGAAAGTTGCTCACACTCAGTGCAGCTCACTGATACTGCAGGGTTAGGAGACATCATTCCACTAGTTCTCCGATGGCAATCAACTAAATTTATCAAAAAATATATTCGTTCCAGTGATTTATAAGTGACCAGGAGTCCTTGTTCCTAAATTTCTTGCCGGTAAAGATAAGAAAAAAGAAGAAAAAAAGAAGAAAAATGCAAGCAGAAAGGAGAGCAAAGCAGGAAGTGTCCGCACGGCAGCAAAGCAGGAAGCAGTGAGTAACTAAGTGAGTAGGATAACCATTGAAGAAGTCAAAATGGACTTGAGGCCGCCGGAAAGCCTGAAACTGACGGGTAACGTCGATGAAAATTGTCGTTCGTTTAAGCAACGGTTCAACTTGTATGTGACAGCAATGGGACTGGAAACCAAGCCGGACACGAGGAAGGTAGCGCTTTTGCTAACCTTTGCAGGGCCACATGCCTTTGAAGTAAATAACACGTTCGTGTTTGACACAGTAGAAGATAAAGACAAAATGGACGCTGTGCTAGCTAAGTTTGATGCTCACTGCACACCAAAGAAGAACGAGACTTTTGAAACATACACGTTTAGATCTCGTATGCAACTTCAAAATGAGACATTTGATGCTTTTGTGACCGCGCTACTTCTGAAGGCGCAGTCTTGTAATTTAGGGACATTAAAAGACTCAATGGTCAGAGACCAAATTGTTTTCTGGCGTCAGAGACAAAAAACTTAGAGAGGGACTTTTCCGTGAGTCCGATTTGATGCTTGATATGGCTATTAAAATTTGCTAAGCGAGTGAACTGTCCCACAAACATATGAAGACGTTCAGTGAAGTACCGAGTGCCACACCACCTGTAAGTGAGGGAGCACAGATCGGCGCAGTGTTGTATCAGGGCGGGAGATGTTGCCAGCGGTCCAGGACTGCACCGCAGACTGAGGACGCCATATTTTCCTGCAAGTGCTGCGGATCACAGCACAAGCCAAGGCAGTGCAATATTGTGAAAAATTTTGCTGATGTGTTCAAAGGGTTTGGTACACTGCCTTTTACGTACAAAATACAGCTGAAGGAAGGTATTCAACCGGTTGTACATGCACCACGCAGGGTTCCAGCTTCGCTGCGTGAAGCCCTCAGACAGGATAGCCCACCTGGGTGTGATTGGGTGTGATCAAAAAGGTCCAAGAGCCTACAGATTGAGTTAATTCTATGGTGGTCACCAAGAAAAGGAATGGTGAGTTAAGAATATGCTTGGACCCAAAAGGCAGGTAACAGGATGTGAACAGGATGTTTGTTACTGATGACAGTTTGTCTCTCTCTAAGAAAATGGGGATGTTATGATTTTGTAAGGGGTCGCTGCTGCAAGGTACTGTTTGACTGATGCAGCAATAGAAGAAGAGTGTGTATGTAGAGTGTGTACACTGTGATGGCGACTAGCCACAGTCTATTAAAGTTGAGCGTTAACACAGCAAACCTCCTCCATCCTTAAAACACGAACACAACACTTTTTTCTGTTTTTAAGGCATTTACTGGGAGAGCAGTTTGCCGCAGCTGTAGTGGGCACCGCCAAGGTAACCATGTAAATAGTCACGTCCGTTTTAAATGTTACTGCTGTCATGCTTGAATGCTTCCTTTAGGTTGGCATGGTTGTTAGGCAAAACATCCATCAGAGTTCAACTCCAAGTTTTAACATCAGTTTCAGACAATATCAAACATGGGGACAGTGGAGATCATGATAAGGTTTATTCTCAGAAAGAGATATAAACAGAGACAACCCAGCAGACAGAGTTGATCTGTGCAGCCATTTAATGCATGTGTTGCACGTCCAGTGGCATGGAGTGCGCGGACAGAGAATTTTTAATCTGTAATTGAAGAGAAGCAGACACAAGACATGTTGCCTTACTTGAAGCTCTCATCAGAATCTATTATTTCTACACTGAAAATAAAGTGCTTGACCACTAATACAGAAACAGTGATAGCAGTAATAGCATTATATTCTCTATTAAATCCGACTACAATCATTACATCAATATTGTGTCTGTGAACGTTAACCACAATTTGTATTTTTTTAGCTATTAACAACTCTTGTTATGCCTAAACAATGCTGACACAATACTTTTCATGGCTCCTTCCTTAGTCTTTAGCCTTCGATTAACTGAGTGCTGACCATGCCTGAAACACACATCTAAATAAGTGCATAACAACATCAATTCAACTATATATAATATGTCAAAACCTTAGCAAAGTCAGGGAGCAACATTCTGTGAACTAGTCTGGTCCAGTGGTCCAAAGCTTACACACGTTTCAGCAATGCTACTGGAATTTACTTATAAACAGCAGCATTTAACGTTCAAAGTTGACACACCCTTGTTCTTAAAGTCCCTTTACTCCACAAGGGTTCATATTCACTATTAGTTGTGTGCTATTGAGCCCAACTGACCTGTTATTGGAGCGAAGCAGACACAAGACATGGTGTTTGACTGGCAGCTCCTTACCGACAACATTCTCCCCAATGCAAACGCCTCCTGCTGGCTTGGGCATCAACCTAATTTGGAAATAAGGATATCAATCCCAAACTTTAGGTAATATTTTTAAGCAACCTAAAATAAACATACAAAGACAATCTGACTACAATCTGTGTGGGTCACACATGGCAGCTTCACTGCCCCCACAGTTTCTCGTGGTACTACGTTTACTGCATTGTGCATGGATGCAGGGGACAGATGGAGGGCTCCCTATCCATCAGTAGGGTAGAGAATAAAAGGACCTTTAGGTTTTTGTACTTTTTGAGGTTCTGAAGGTATTGGAAAAACTTTTCTGTCAATTAAATTAGGACATTCACAACTTTTTCAGAATCATTGATTGAACATATATTTCTTTTAATATCTTGTGTGTAATCGTCCAGTGTGTACTGCCAATCAACTTTGTGTAACATGTTAGCCATTTAGTCTAGAAATTAACCCTGGTGCAACACAAAGCTGTCAAAGGTCAACTTAAACTCCCAGTTAGTTTGTATAAAATTATTTAACAATATTTGTTTTATAACATTCAACATCATGAAAGTCCACCAGAGGCTATTACTGGCTCACCTCAATAAGCAAGTGAGCACCTTTCAGGACTTACTACAGTTTGCTTATCATCATGGGCTTGGGGTTGAAGATGCCATCTACCTGCTTCAGCGAGCCCACTCATCTATACAAATCTGAGTTCACTTTTTAAATGAAAGTGGAAATCTTGATAAATTTCAGTCCGGCTTCCGACCTCATCACAGCACTGAAACAGCTCTGGTCAAAGTGTTAAATGACATTAGGTTGAATACCGATTCTGGTCAAGTATCAGTCCTGGTTCTGTTGGATCTCAGTGCTGCGTTTGATACTGTAGATCACAGAATCCTGTTGCACAGGCTGGAAAACTGGGTTGGACTTTCTGGAGCGGTCCTTAACTGGTTCAGGTCCTATTTAGAAGGCCGGAGTTATTTTGTTACGATCGGCAGCTATGAATCCGAGCGAGTGGCCATGACTTGTGGAGTCCCCCAGGGGTCAGTCCTTGGACCTCTTCTGTTCAACTTGTATATGCTCCCTTTGGGTAAAATATTACAAAACTACAGCATTAGTTATCAAAGTTATGCAGATGATACACAACTTTATGTGTCTCTGTCACCAGATGACTGCAGTCCAATAGACTTAATGTGTCAGTGTCTGGAGCAAATAAACACCTGGATGAGGGAGAATTTCCTACAATTAAATGAAGACAAAACTGAGATTATTCTGTTTGGTAGCAAAGAGAAGAGGGTCAGCATTGGCAAACACCTGGAGACTCGGGCTCTTAAAATTACCAACCAAGTTCGTAACCTGGGAGTGTTGATAGACTCAGATCTGACTTTCAGCAGCCATATCAAAGCTGTCACTAAGACAGCTTTTTACCAGCTCAGAAACATCAACAGAATTAAAAGTTTAGTCTCCCAGAAAGACCAAGAGAAACTCATCCATGCATTCATCTCCAGTAGACTGGATTACTGTAATGGTCTTTTAACAGGACTTCCTAAAAAGAGCATTAAACATCTGCAGCTCATCCAGAACGCTGCTGCTAGAGTTTTAACCAGGACTAAGAGATCTGAACACATCACACCAGTTTTAAAATCTTTACACTGGCTTCCAGTCAGTCACAGAATAGATTTTAAAACCCTTCTGATCATTTACAAATCCCAGAATGGTTTAGGCCCAGAATACATCTGTGATATGTTCAGAGAATATAAACCTAGCAGAGCTCTTAGATCCAAAGACTCTGGTCAACTAGTCCAGGCCAGAGTCCAGACTAAACATGGAGAAGCAGCATTTAGCTGTTATGCTGCAAACAAATGGAACAAACTGCCAGTGGAGATTAAACTTTCCCCAAATGTAGACATTTTTAAATCCAGGTTAAAAACATTTCTTTTCTCATGCGCCTATGCATGAAATCTGCACGGTAACTTTTTTTTTTTTTTTTTTTTTTTTTTTTTTTTTTTTAACTTATCTTGCTTTTAATCATTTTAATGTAATTTATTATTTTATTGTGATTATGTGTTGATTATGTGGTGATGCCTTTTACTATTCTAAATATCTGTAATGTCTTTGTTTTATGTAAAGCACTTTGAATTGTCCTGTACATGAAATGTGCTATACAAATAAACTGCCTTGCCTTGCCTTGCCTTCAACCAACAGACTAGACCAGAAATGCAACACAGAAGCATCTACAAGAAGGGACTGAGCAGTCTCTGCTTCTTACAGATGCTAAAATCATTTAATGTCTGCAACAAGATATTGCATATCTTCCACAAGTCTGCTGTGGAAAGTGCAATCAGCTTCGCAGCATCTGCAGGGGCAGCAGCATCAGAGCCAGAGACTAAGGGACCACCCCCACAACAGCCGCACCACTAGAGGATATGACATCAATTTGATGAACACGCGCCAAACACAACAACAATAATGGTGACCGTGACGAATTGTGTTGTGGTGCTGCTCCAGACAGTCTTGGCTTGTGTACAGCTTTAGCACCAAAAAGCAGTTTTTACAACATAGCACTGAGCTACTGTACCATCAACAGCGGGAGCAAGCAGATATGTCATTATTTCTGCATGCGCTACATCTTGTTCTAGCTCTGGAGTGTTATTCTTTAATCATCGAAGAGCCCCCCACAGCCTTGTAGTACGTACTACAGCGGTTTCATGAGGATGTTGAAGCCTTTCTCCAAGTTTTCTCCACCATTTTCCACACCTGAACCAGCTTTGGTGCCATGTGGACAAAGCCTAAAAAAAGTGGTTTTGTACTGGAAATAACTGGAGCCGCTGGAGCTGATTGTCTGAAAAAGAATGCTGCACAAGCTGCAATCCTTCCTTCTACACAACACAGTGAGGAACACTAACAGTGTGTTCACTGAGAGGCTTCTTCAGGTTGGCTCCAAGAGAGAAAGATACAGGAGATCATTCCTGCCAGCTATTGTCACCCTCAGCAACTTAAATGACTTTTTAATGATTTCTAAGTTCTTATATTGTAAAAAAAAGTAAACAAACATAAAAGAAAAGCTGGTAAAACATTATAATTTACCTTTGAGAATTAATAAAGTATTCTTCATTATTAAATTAATTAATCCATCCATTCTTTCATTTTATTAAAAGGCCCATAGCCATTTTAATCCATGTTTGATCTTACCTGCAGTGGTAAAACACATTAAAATTAAAATTCTCCCAAAAAGACATATATGCTTGTTTCACTGTTTTCATACATCACAAACTCAATTTATCCAAAGTCTCGCACACAAGACCTTTTCTTTTTTCACCAACCTAACCATTATTCTAGTTCCCACATTTCCTTGTATGGTGAAATTCACCAGGCAGGTGGACAGGTAAGGTGATATGATAAAAAGTACAAACAAATGCTATTTGCTGCAGTTCACATTTACACTTATTTCAAGTACTTTTAACATAACAAGCACATCACATAAAGATTTAGTAAACACTTTTTCCAAAGTAGTTTACAACTGAGAACTGAACTGATGCAATATGAGGATCTATAGCTTACACAAGGACATTTTAGCATACAAACTAGGGAAGTAATACATCGAACCTGAAGCTGTGCTTAGTGGATGACCACTCTACCACCTGAGCCAAAACTGGCTTATTAACTGTAAATTGTAAAAACCAACATCATTTTACAAGTAGAAGCTCTTACATTTTTTTAACGTTTACTGTGAAGAAAGTCACTATTTGACTTCCAAAGCACCCCAACATTTCTTGCAACTTTTTAAAGTGGTTTTAAGAAATATTTCCCTTTTCTCCAGGCTTTCCAACCTTTTTTTTTTTCTTCTAAATATCTGTAATGTCTTTGTTTTATGTAAAGCACTTTGAATTGTCCTGTACATGAAATGTACTATACAAATAAACTGCCTTGCCTTGCCTTTTTTGCTGTTTATAGTACTTTACAAGCATAAGTACAACCTAAACTCTTTAGTAGTCAATCACAAATGTAAAAATGTAGCAAATTAATGCAACAGAACAAAAAGAATTTACATGTTTTTGGACAATGACTGCTTTAAAAAAAAACCAAATGAACAAAAAAACAAAAACAAAAACAAAAAAACCCAAAACAAAACAACAACAACAAAACACACACACACACACACCCAAAAAACAAAACTATTTTCCGTAGTTGCGTCTACACATAACATCTAAGAATGATACCTGAATATCTGTGAATATCCTTTTGAGCTCCATCTACAGTCCAGCCTTTCATCTCTTTCTCAAAGTCCTTTCCAACTCTGCAAAACTCAACATGAGCAAAAGCAATAAGCATTAAAACAATGATCAGGGTTGCTAACTCACACTCACTGAGTGAAACTGCACCGGACAACTGGACAGCCAGCAGCCCAGTAGTCTCATGGCCACCGCTCTCTCAGTTGTATGAATAGTCTGATTCAGTCTGCCTCTGCCTCCTCATGTAAATCCTGCTTCCTAGTGTTTCTGAGCTGTGTGCCACAGACACTGGGTTTTACATGGAAATGGTTGATACAGCCTGGAAGTACATTTTTGGGCAGCAGCTGATGGAGCTGATTGAGGCTTTTTCTCCAGTAGCACAAATTGCAAACTACAAAAGGACAAATATAAAGTATACCCTCTAAATGTGCCGGTGTCTCTCAGATCAATGGCTAAAATAGCATTAATCTTTATGGTAAGATCAGTGGCAAGCCCACTAGTTTTTTGAGTCATATTTGAGAGTTGGGGAAGAGAGATGTCTCACTTAGGGAATTCACCACTCTGTAATGCTTTGCCAGACTCAGGAGCTCTGGCAGCATGTCCAGAAATGAAGAGGAAAGCACCTTATTATTTCATTACTGTTGAGTCTTTACATTATTAATGTGGCGGTCAGGTTTGGCTGACTGTTCTCCTTTGGCTCAGCCGCACATGGACTGTAGAGTCCTGGTGACCACGTTAGTGCACCTTAGTTTGGTAGAGAGTTGTCAGTCCCATTGCCCTGAGAGAAGAAACATGAAATGGACTTATCTGAAATGCCTAATCATAATTGTATTGTCTGTCAGATAAATGGTTGGAACTAAGTCACACTATATAATGGATTAGGTGATAAAAGCCTAGCTGTTTATGTGAAGAGAAAAATAGTGAAAACGCTTTCGGAGAAAAGAAAACCTGCATCTTCTCTGGTACTTTTGATGCAACACTGCAATGTCTTCAAATAAACTAAACTCACTTTTGCTATGGATTAATGTGTTTAGATGAGACATAACAGCTTTCAAAATATTATTTTATGTTATCAAAGTCTAAAACAAAACAGATCTTCCATTTAACACTATCTTGTTTCTGCACCTAGCTGTCATGGTTCCTGGGTTTTGGTGTGTTCTTTGGTTTGTGTTAGATTTTGATCTTGGTTTCTGGTTCTGGTTTTTGTGTCTAGTTTTCTGTTAGGGTCATTGTTTGTGTTATGTTTTAGTTTTTGTCTTGAGTTTTGGTTTGTAAATCTGGGTTTTTTTCACGTTTAGTTCAGTTTTCTTGTTTTCTGTCTTGTGTTCCCTTGGTTTCTGTTTCTGGCTTGTTAGTTCACCTGGTCTACTTACTCACTCACTTCACCTGTTCCTTATTACTCCCTCTGTGCATATATACCCTATGGTTTTCCATTTGCCTTTGTCAGATCCTTATGTGGTTCAATATGTCGCTATAAAAGGTCACAGTCCCCTAAAATGTGAGTTTCCCTGTTCTTGAGGTTTTGGGAAAATAAACCCTTTTGCCTGCATCAGTTCTGCCTCCTGCCTGATCCGCCTACGTTTGGGTCCTCACCCCCACCAACACACAACACCTAGCTATTTATAACTGTTTCTTTAGACACTTTATTATAGCAGCATAATTCAAAGACACATAAGTTGTTCCTGTTTCTTTAGTTACATCTATGAAAATGCCAACGATAACACAGTTTAACAGATTTACAGTGAAACTGCAGTTTTAGACTCACAAAGTGATTCGCAAAGAGCCTTTAGCTGATGACTTAGCATACCTTGCCACGGTGTAGTGTCCTTTAAAAGATTAGAAGACATGCAAGGCAAAGAAGGACAAAAAAAGAAGTGGGGGCATAACAAGCTATATAATAGATCAATAGCATCTGAAACTAATGTCCTAAAAAATACATAAATATATAAAAAAATAATTTATTAATTAATCTTTCTAAAAGCCTAATCAGAGATGATCTAAAGGGTTTATGCCAAAAAGTCATGCTGTGCTGTATGAAATAATAATGATGTTCATTTAAAATATTAATGTTCAAGCTCTTTACAATTACGCAGTTTTCAAATTACGTGCTGCATTTCAAGTTCTGTTTGCACATTTCAACAAATCATTGCACTTTATCCCCATTTTTCCTGAAATAAATTATCGATGGCTCATGACTTTTGCACTTTGGGCTGTTTGAAACTACAGCAGATGCGTAGTATTTTGTTTCAGGGATGCCAAATTCCAGTCCTCAAAACCCACCATCCTACAGGTTTTAGGTGTGTTTCTGCTTCATACATTAAAATCAGATTAACTGATCATTAACAGGCTTGCACAAAACTTGACAAACTGACCCATTAAGGTCCTGTTCTATCATTTGGTAGAGCAATTTTCAGTCACAATAACAAGTTTTTATTAAAATGTTGTGGAAATAAACCTGCCTGAGCCATCTTTACCACAGAATTTGGGTATGTAATACCAAAAGTAGGTGTTTCTAACTCATACTGTTTCAAGATTTTACCATTTTGCTGTTCTCACTCTAGGCTATGTCTATCCGTTACCTCAACCGTTTGTTTAAAAAACATTGTCTTGGTATCATTGTTCAAAGGAAAAACAATACTGAATGCAAAAAACTTCTTTCTTAGTACAAACTTTAAGGGGTTCATCTGAATCAGGTGTGTTGGAGCAGAAAAACGTCTAAATTCTGCAGGACAACGTCCATTGCGGACTGAAACTGGACATTCCAGCTTGATCTAAACCTTTGTAAAGATTTTATGCACCATGATCTGCATAATCCACATTTTTCACATTTTCAACTTTAATCAATGGTAATACACAACAGATAAATTCTTTGTAAAGAAATTCTTTTAGCTTAAACACATCTGAAAAAAACAAAACAACAAAAATCCCATTTGGTCTAGACCCATCATCATCATCATTTATTATTATTATTATTATTATTATTATTATTATTATTATTATTATTATTATTATTATTATTAGTAGTAGTAGTAGTAGTAGTAGTATTTTTATTATTGCTTTTTTGGTCTTTAAAAAGGAAAGGAAAAAGAGTGTCTTAGTTTATCAGCTGTTAAATGTTTGAAACATAAATTTCCGAGCAGCCTCTGAAGGCATTCCTCTGCTGCTGCATGGAGGAGAATCTCTTTCTTCTCTTTTATCTGCGCGTGGTAAATGATGCTGTGAGCTGATTGGCTGCCGGCAGCTGACTTGTGCTCCATCCCGCATGCCGACCCTCACAGAGCCGGAGTGCTCAGTCAGCGCTCCTCACGGTGATCCCCGACACCACTGCCCGCTTCTCACGCACACACTCACGCACACCCACAGAGACACACTCATGAGTGCGCGTCGCGTCCGTGCGCACGAGCGGCCGCTGCAACCAGCTGACTTCACCTGAACGGAGCAAAGCGGCGGGACAGAACCACCAAACAATGTGAGCCAACTGCATTATGCGCTGCCGCAGGTTGTTGCTACTTTTGCGCTCTTTTAGGAGGTAACGGGGAGGTGCAAGCTTGCATGCCATCACCATGGATTGCCTTTTTCTTCTGATATGGACTTTACCTATCCCGCTGGTCGGCTGCACCTCAGTCAAGCTGCTCTCCACCTTCTTGTCCTGGAATATCATCAAGGCATGTTGCACTTTTTAAGAAATATTTACACTTTTATACTCAACCTGTGCATTTGCAAAACATGCATTTGCCTCATCTGCATTATTTATGTCAGCAACAAACTAGTATTTACACTATTATTGTCTTTCATTTAGCTGAAAAGTGATGCCAAATTAAACTCAATTGTAGCTAATGTTTCCACACAGGAACTCAGTTTATCACCACTTTTGCACCCACTTCTCCCCTGCTTGCAACCTGTTGCTACCTGCCTGTCCGTTTATGTGTTTTTTTCCTTTTCTTTTTTGCAGACTTTGCACATCTACTGCACACACACCTCCCACTCTGTTTTAGCCAGCTATTCTTTCAGCAACAGCCACGGATTAAATCATGGTGAGTGCTTGTCTCATGGCATCTATGAATGTTTAATTCCAGCTGGCAGTAGTCCATGTTTGTACAGAAAATGGGAATAAAATGAGCTACATGGAAGTAATGGCTGCTTCTATTGGAGTGGTGGTCTCCCAAAGATAAAGTCTAAAGTAAAATAATTATGACTACTACAAGCTCGTTGTTAAATGATGTTGCTTGTCTGCTGTTCATGTGGTAAAAATGTTCTGAACCTTTTGTTAAGATCTTTTATTGCTGCAATTACCATGAAAGCTTTACAAGTAAGTGCTATGCTCGTTCAAGGATCCCCTCTTGGCTGCTTTGTCTTGTAGGGATGATTTACATTCTCTGATTTACTCCCAGTAATAGTTGGCCTGTTTAATGGTTTAACAACTCTACAAGAAAGAGGAAAACAATGAAAGTCTGCCTGTAGTACTTATGTGTCTCTACTGACACATATAACCGCAAGCTGAAGGCAAATTATCACACTCCTCTTTGGCCAAATATCTTCTAAATGTAGGAAACAGACAGAAGCAAAAGGAAACTGATGGAGTAGGATGTCAGACAGTCACATCAAAATATTTCACAGTTAAGCTTTTTGTCTCGACCTGTCAACTCTTTTCCCTCAGATTATGTGTTTGTAACCCCCGTGGAGGTGGACTCTGATGGCACGTACCTGTCCCATGATGTGAGCAGGACAAGCCATCGCAGCAAGAGGGCTCTGTCCTCCTTTTTGCACTACCGGCTCTCTGCCTTCGGACAGGACATGCACCTGGACCTGCAGCCATCCTCTGTGGTTGGTCCAGGATTCACCGTGCAGACAGTTGGCTCGGACGGCATCTCCATGGTAACGACTGATGTGGGGTTTCACAATTGTCTGTATCAGGGATTTATCCGCAACCACTCAGCCTCCTCAGCAGCCATATCAACATGTTCCGGACTGGTAAGTCTCTTGGAATAACTTGTTTAATTTTTTTTTAAGAAATATTTTACTTCAAGTGATTATCCCCTTCAGTGAATTTATATGGTTTTTTACAAAACCTCTCCAAATATTTTAGATGACCGCAAAGGAGTACTACCTCAAATTCAATGCATTGATTCAGTGCATTGTATATCATAAAAGCCTGTCTTCTAGTATTGTCAGTTAAAGTCAGGCTTCTGTAATATTATCAGTGAACTGTAGCATGACATCATTACCCAAGAGTTAAAGCATCAGTTTCTGGTGCTTTGTCTGGCACCTCTTTGAACATTTGAAGTGGAAATAATAGAATAAAGAGATAAAAGGAGGGAGAGATGTCAAACTGCTGATTGTACAGTAAATAAAGTAACCTAATAATTCATTTTATCACACAAAGTCTGGAAAGTGACCTGCTAAACTTGCTCTTGTGTGCAGCATAGAAAACATACATCACAGACAACAGTTAACACAAAGAAACAACAGCTACTGCCAGAGTTAGCCTCCAAACAAGCTAATATGGGGTTTTTCATATATCATACTGTATATCTATGCTATGTTTTAACAGCTAAATACAGTTTTTCCCAGCTAACATGCTTACTCTATACTGAGAACTTGAAACTAGCGATGCCATGTCAGAGAAGTTTCTCTAAACTTTTATACATCCAGCCTTCAGTTTTTCCCTTTGCTGTTTCTCTTGTTCTTCCCAGCTTAAGAAAATAAACAAATTTCTCTGTTCTTGTGGAATTTGTACAGGCCTTTAGGAGTTCAACAAACAAAATGTATTATTTTTTATTAGCTTAAGGCCTATTTATGCTTAACAGTAAATATGCATAAACAATCTATCTGACCTTTGCATTCATTGCATGCATATTTCAAAGAACATTAGCACTACTTTGCTCTGCTTCCATCATATCTGATAACAATCATATCCTGGCTCCAGGTCTGTAGTTACAGATAAATTAGTTGGTATTAATTAAGAATGAAAACAATTAGGAACCTTACCTAAACTTCTGAAAATTGTGTTCTACTTGGATCCCATAATTTATGACATTCTAATTCCTCACCCAGCTATGACAGAGCTTCCTCATCTGTAATTTCGCTGATTTATACCAACTCTTCCCATTCAAGAGACATATAGCCCCCCCTCCCTTTAAACCACAAGTACTCTGTAATTACAAGATCCTCCACTTTCATTTGTAGTTTATGATGTGTCTGGACCCAGCAGAACTCACACATTCCTTGAAACATCCTACACCAGCCTGGACCAGATAGATGCATTACACCACCATAAAGCCAAACGTCCGTCCATCATCCAGCCTCCGTATGTCTTCTTACCTCCAGCTCCTGCAGTTGTCCTGCTCTTTTGTCCTCTGTGTGCCCTGCCTCTTTGTCTCCTCTTGTTCACAGCAATTAAAGCCAGGGAGAAGTTTGAGCCGCCTGGCTGGCACTGCTAATCTTTGCATTGTTCCTTTCATTAGGCTTGCTCCCACTGACAAAAAAACACCACTCACCCATTCTCTTAAAAGCGCTGCAGTGACACAATGTGATTGGGTTATGATTGCATTTGAACAGGCCAGTATGGAAGTTTTGATCTATTTTTACTCCTCCTGAACACTTGCAAGTTCCCTTTTTCCATTTTTCATCTTCCAAGTTTGACCCCAGGGGCATTTATTGTTGGATCTCTTCACTTAGTCGCCTCTTTTTTTCTTTCTTTTTTTTTTTTTGTTTTAGATGAGCAGCATTTTTACAAAACTAAGAAAAAAAGGAAGATAAAATGAGAGAATATTGCCACTTCCTCTTGTAGTAGTTTTACATTTAGTCTTTTCTGCAGAATATTTGGATATAAATAAAAAAAGGCTCATTGGAACACTGAATAATAGAGTAGGAATAAATTTACTATGATGGAGAGGCGGAAGTAAGAAAAGAAGAAGATTAAAATCAAAGCGCAATACAGAGAAGAGCAAGAGGGTGAAATAATGAATGAGAAGTGATCTGAGCCGAACTGTGCTGTGCTGGGAGCGCAGCGCAAGAAAGTGAAAGTGTTGTGTAAGAATGATTTGAATTTATTGTGCAGGGATGAAGCTCCCAGGGAGGCTGGATGGTCTCTTTACAGAGAGCTGGAGTGATGGACTCGGTTTATGTCAAATGGCTTTGGAAAAGAAATGGAGTGAGAGGAGGAGAAGAGGAGATATAAAGAAAAGGAGCTTCCCTGGTCTTTATTTTATTGTTTCCTTTCAATGGAGAGGAGGAAAGAAAAAAAAAGGAAACAGAATTTTAAATAGGGCTCCTTGGCCTGACTCGTTTGATAACAGCGGAAGTGTCATCACCAGCTACTGGACCAAACCAAGCCCAGATTTTTTTCTTTCTTTTTTTTAAACAGATGGAAGCTGGAATTAGGACTAGGGCGAGATGGTATTAAGATCAGAGCTGGATGGATTGATGACAGATGAAGTGGGATTTTCTGCTGTAAATCCCCATTAATAGCACTTGGTGTTATTTACTTGGTTTTAATCATTCTTCTTGTCCACTGGGAACACAGTGCTTATGCTTTTTAATGAATAAAGTTGGCTTTCTCACTTTTTTGCATGAAATGAAAGGATTTAATTTCAGTTGTAATGCTCTTTGATTTGTAAGAGAAGTGCATGGAGCTGATAGTGGGTGGTGGGGATCTTTTTTCTTTCTTTTTGAGGGTCTCTCATGTGAGGTCACTGTGCTGCTTGACCTCAATCCTCCCTTCTTGGGCATATGGGGGTTGGTGGGTGTCAGCCTCACAGGTTCTCACTATGGAGTACAAGTTCAGAGCTGCTCGCCACTGAAGTGAATGCAGCTAACTGAAGTGATTTACAGCTCCCTTCTGTCCTCCCAGCCCCCTCTCAGGATAGGATTCTTCTCTCTGGGTTGACTGGGGAAGACCTGAGTCTTGCACTGCCAGGCCTGTTCTAGCTCTCTATGGAAAACAGTCACAGATAAATATTCACTCAGAATGTGATCAGACATATATCACAATCACGTTTTATTAAAAAAAAACAACACAGAAGTAAATCCTTCTTTGTGAGAAGCCGGAATGAGCAATACATGGTAACTTGGTAAAGATTATTGGAAATATGTATCATAAGAACTGGGTTAGTCCTAATATACTTGTTACAGCTTTTAAAAAGTTCCCCTGTATGAGAACTTTCAAAAGGCATTTTTCATGGCGTGGCTGTCTTTAAAACAGCAATATTCTAGTCTTGGATATGCTCGGTGACAGGCTGGCTGACCATTACTTTTACTGTGACCTTAAGCCCCTTCAGATCAGGTCAGATTGGGCTGACTGGAAACGGAGCAGTCTGGTCTAGAGTGACCAAAGTGCAAATGAAGAGATCAGTTTTCCTCTTCTTCAGGATCTGCTAAACCCCTTAGACTCACAAACCAAGCGCAGCATCATCAAATGACATTTTAATGCATGCATCCAGTTGTAAGTTAACAGAAAAGATAGAATGTAGGTGGTAAGAAGAGCCTCCCATCTAGCTTTTCAGAGTGGTATTGAAGGGGCTGCACTGCTTGAGTTTGTGAGACTGCTGGAAAATGTGCTTCGTTTCCTCTGTGTTTAAAAGAGACATCCCCTCTGCGTGTCCGGAGACTTAACATTCCTCCCTCCAGCAATAATTGTCCCACAACCTGCGAACTGTGTACTTCTGAGCAGTTCAGGTAGTAGTCTGAGTTGTTAACTAATCATAGGGTTGGTGCTTTTTTTTCCTGGCTCCACCTGCCTACTTGCTTCATTGCCAGCAAATTGATGAGTCACTGGCAAAAAACAAAATAAACAAATACCTAAAATACTTTGCTTCTATATATATATATACATAAATCTTTTTCATTGCTGAAAGGTTGCTTGTTTCAACACAACGTGGGGCGTATTGTGACTGCTTTGGGACAGGGGAGGGGCCTATGGCAGCACTGTTGCTCACTGAGAAGAGAACGATACATACTTTCACATCAGTCTGCATGAGTCTCCAATATCAACCGAAAACGTCGTTAGATTAATTGCTAGTCTTTTTTATGAAAAAGAGTTGCTTAGGTAGTCTGAAAACTTGTTAAATACAGCAACAAGGTTGCTAAGCAACAGCAGAGGGTCTACTTCCGGTATTTGCCTGGATTTGCCTTTGGATGCAGCAGAAGTTCGCATGTCATTCTGAGCACATGACAATAGCAGAATATGCCAAAATGATTTGAAAACAATATTTTTTTCTGATATTACTGTTTTTATGATCGTTTGGAGCCAAAATCAAAATTAAATATATCACACAGCCCCACTTAGAAGTATATCAGTAGTGACTTCAACCTCTTATTCTAAGACCAGTGTGCAACAAAGGTGCATCAGACTGACTTTGCACTGGCAAAGCTAGAACATCTCTGCCTCCTTCCTCCACTGCTGATGTGGATTCACCTTCTGCATTAACACTGCTTCACTATTTAGGCTAGCCACCATGAAACCGACCATGTCTGAAGCCAGGTACCAAAATGGATAGGTTTGAGTCCTCTACCGTCTGCAGTACTGTGTGTACAGCAAAGCCGCAAAACTCGAGGATATGACGTCAATGTGATGAACACACGCCGATTCCCAACCCACCATGATAGACATATGACGCATCCATTACATCCGTTAATACTACACACTGCGTGACGTTGTGGCATGTGTTTGACTCATGGGCCACATATCATTCACACTTTAGCGTGATGAAGGTCGCATTGAAATGATAATGTGAACAACTATGCAAAAAAATCAGATTTCATTAAAAAAAATCATATTTAAGCATTAAGACCTGCAGTGTAAACGTAGCCTTTATCTTGCCAGTGTATGAAATAAAGTGCGACTTTAGTGGTGGCAGAACTACAAATGAAATCAATTTCATGTACATATAAGACCAGTGCATGGGGTTTTAAAAGTATTTGTACATATTTGTATAATGAAATCAATATGTTAACATAGTTAATTTTTGTATATCTGTCTACTATCATTTTTCACTGTAAATATAGTTTATAAAACAATTTGTGAGAATTTGTCTGTTTTTTTTAGTATTCTGAGCATTTCTCTTGTGAGCACTTTTTATGGAATCTCTGTTACTGTTGACATTTACAAAGCATTATAGAACATTTCAGAAGCTCAGAGTTCACAAAACCTTTCAATCAATGCAGTGAAAAATGACACGTCTCATTTAAGATGATTGGCAGGAAGTTAAAAGGGGCTGACAAAGTCACTGTGGAGCTGATGTTAGGGCTGTTAGCGACTTCACCTAGTTGCACTGCGGTGCTGCCTGCATGCTGTCCACCATGTGTGTTGACGAGGCGGTGGCTCCACTCACATCTGTGATGACGGCTGCCCGTGATTTTTGTGGTGTAGCCCAGCCCAAAAAATGACAGTGATTAGGCTATTTTGTTTGTACATGCTGGAAAAAATTTCTTTACCATATATTAGGCCACGTAGATCAGTATTTCATAAAGTATGACAGGCTTGTAAGGACAGAAAGGCAAGAAGAGGAACAAAAATTAAATAAAGTTTTATTTTTACCCTTGTAAAATCTCACAGATATGATGTTTGAATTGCTGACTTCATTGCACACTTAGTGTCACTGTTTCACTTTCTCTGGTCAGTCACCTTCACCTACACTCTTATAGCGACATTTGAAGTTCCTGAGGCCTTTATATTGTGCAAACTTTGTTCAAACGCAATAATCCAGATATGTATGTGTTGACATTTTTTACTTAATGTGGTTTGAGATTAAACTTCTAGATGTTCCTTAGGTAATAAAGACCTAACATCACCCCTCTGTTACCACAGTTTATAGCTTAAATGTGTGTTTACGCACCCAAGTGTCAGACTAAAAACACAGGGGAAAGTGTCATTACACACCACTTCCCGCCCCTCTCAGGCATCTTAGATCAAACTTGCTGTCTGATGGCCGTCGTTGACACGGTGCCGCGTGTTGTGGCAACCAGCAGTGACTGTTGTAAGTGGAGAACTCTGGGGAGGGGGGCTCCCCGTGGTGTGAAGAGGGTGCTTGCTCTTTTCCCAGGCCTTGTTGATGATGCTTGATGCACTTTGAG
The DNA here is from genome assembly GCF_017639745.1 of Melanotaenia boesemani. NCBI lineage: Eukaryota > Metazoa > Chordata > Actinopteri > Atheriniformes > Melanotaeniidae > Melanotaenia > Melanotaenia boesemani. The sequence continues at coordinate 35,774,033 of NC_055682.1, forward strand.
GTTGCAGAATTCATTACAAAGTGAATATGCAAGACTTTGAGCAGCGTTTCTCATCTCTTTTAAAATTCATGGTAGCATTGAAGCCTCTGAGTTCTTCAGCTGTTTCTTTTCATTGATAATATTTCAGTATTAAGGAAGAAAAAGACTTTCTAACCAAACTGCATCCACCGACTCAATTTGAACATTTAATATTTTTCATTGTCATTTGGCTTCCCAAGGAACTGAGACTATATAAAATACAAGATATTAATCAATTCTGCTTGGAATGAAGACAATATATAACATGTCTGTTTTACACAGTGTGCGCCAAATCCCCTAAGCTTTTCCAGACTTAAAAGACCTTTGAGTGATAGATTTCCTGCCGACTCTTATGCCATTTGTACCTGTCCAGTTTCTAAAAAGGCCAACAAATTGGGGTGTCTCCTCCTTACAATATTCTTCTTAGACTTGGTCATAATTCAGCCCCTGGGTGTGTAGGACTCAGAGCTTGGCACTGCAAGAGGAGAGTAGCCCGAAGGTTTTCCCTGGTGGTCTGGATGCTGACAGTGATGTAGTGCCCACAGTTAGATGCCAGTAGGAGAAAGGGGTCAGGCTCTCAGCATGAGTGTGGGATGGTGTGTGCGTGAAAGACCGAGAAAAAACAGACAGTGTTTGTGTATGTGCTTCTAAGTCCTTTCGTGTCTGTGCAAGGTCCTTCTCACACATGATTAATGGCCAGTGTTGAAGTGTTCAAGTGGATGTCGTAGCTTCACAAACACAGCTCATGCATCAAATCTGACCCACCATTGTCTCCATAGCACTCCACTGACTGGTGCTTTTGTGTAAAACGGTGAAGATTAACAAGCAGTTTGGTCAATTATTAAAGTTTTAGATAGGTTTATCTAGTTTTTCTTCAGGCTATGTTAGCCAAGGCTGAAGTGGATGCCAGAGTTTTAAAAAAGGAAATCAGTTTCTATTTGAAGAGAAATAAGGCTTTTTTTTTTTCTTTTTTTCACAAGTTAACATGATTTCCTGTGGTCTCAAGGAAATGATACGCTTTGGTCAAAATACCACTCAGATCAAGTAGCATAAAGTCCTTTTCAAGCCTGTCTTTAAGACCCACTTCATAACTTTTGCCATTTTCCCAGTGACACACCCCCTATCGACGACTAAGTTGGCATCTGTCTTGCATCCTACCTGCACTGTAAGCTTTCTCCAGACTGTAAAAAGTATGCAGAGCCTTATGCTGACTCTTGACTTATCTCATGCTCTGTCTCTAGTACTCTTGTTTAGTTTAGTTTTGTTTAGTGCTGCGGAGTAATGTCCTCCCACTTTGGTTCCAGTTAAACTGGTGTGAACATGGACCAGTTCGCCAAAAAGCGCCAGAAAAAGAACAGCGTCTGTCTAAAAGCACTAGCAGATAAAATGGAAAATGAGCCGTTATTCATGGCTGGAATTTAGAGAGACATCTACTTCTTTACTATATCTTCAAATGGTCTGTAATTGAAACACACTGTTGCATTTGTATATGAATGCTCAGAATTAAGAACATACAGGGAAAGATTTTGCTGAACTCCACCAAAAAAAAAAGATAATTTCCACGGTTAAAAAAAAAGAGGGGAAAAAACTAAAGCAGCCAAGTGACGAACACTCTCCACTAGCTAAGTATATCATTATCCAAGTTTACCATAAAGAGAAGCATTCACAACAGCAAACACAGGGGATTCACCACAAGGTTAGACCCCACCAAAAGAGAAAAAAAAATCATCTTTAAAAGCCAGTAAAGTTTTGGAGCACTTTCTTTATGCAGATGAAAGATCCGCCTTTATGTGAATGATGGGAAGTAAACAGTATAAAGAAAGCTTGGAGCTGGCCATGACTCCAAACATCACCTGTAAACATCAAGAGGCAGTGTGTGGTGGCAGGGGCATGCATGCCTTCCAGTGGTCATGAGTTAATTGATTGCAACAGAAATCAGATCAGTCAGGTTAAGTTTTGAAGTGTAGAGATAATACTGAGGATTCAGACTAAAGGCCCATTTATCCGTGACGCAGAAGACAAATATGCAGATGGACTGACAGTTTTGGCCATCTACTGCATTGTTTACCTGTGTAATTTAGTCAGTTTTCCATCGTTTGACGCAAAAAATGAAGCAGTACCACTGGAAATTGTGGTGGCAGTGCTGAGCAGAATAGCTGAAATGTGACTAGAGAAAGAAACAAACCAGAGAAGAAGAAGAGGAACAGGAGGATGAAGAAGATAGACAATGACAGGAAGATGATGATAACAGAGATGGTGGGATCTTTTGAGGAAAGGCTGTGTGAGTGTGTTAGGCAGTTGCAAGCAACTTTATAGCGGTTCATTAATGCCACCAACTGGTGTCTGAAAATGACTTTAGAACGTAGAAATTAACTCTGAACTCAGCACTGCCCACTAGTGGATGAATTGACTTATCAACCATGGCAACGTAAAAGATGCATGGAAGTATGAAGGGCAGCGACGTGTGAGAACGTTTGAAATGGATGTTTTACGTGCGTAAGGAAGCATAAATGGGCCTTTAGTCAATAAAAATGGCAGAACTGGACTGTAACCCAGTTAGAGAGCAATTAACAGCACAGTGGAAGAGATCATTTCCATTTGGATGGACTGGTGTGGGAGTTGTCCTCCTATTCCCTGCTGTGTCTACATGGAGGAAAAAGTGGGACTGTGCCCAGCGGCTCCAAACTGACAAAAGACTCATCCAGCATCATCAGTTTCTGTCTTTGTGCCTGCACTGTTCTGTTGTGTTCCCTTAACATGCTTAAAGGGTGTCAATAGGTTGTTCAAATATAATTAGCTGGGACAAACAAGGGCTGGAAGACCTCTGGCTCAATGTGATCTTAATGAGCTGTATATAAAGAGAGTTATCTTTAAATACCATCTTTAATTGGGTGATTATAAATTGTTCAGTTTTATTTTAGCAATGATGCTATATTTGTATGAATGCTGCACTGTAGTGGGAAATATTCATTCAAAGTTAAAGGAGGAGAAGCTCAGGGTTCTGCCCTGTCATTGTAGTTTGGCTCTTCTCTTATTCCGATCCAAGATCCATAATTAACATCTCCTATTTCCTCAATTCTTACCCCATTTAAAAGACACATAATTGACATGAGCCAACTGTAATTACTCAAACTATGATTCCAGTGAGTGTTTTAGATGCCTGAAGGACCTCCTTTGCTCCTGTATGATTTTTCCCCCCTTTCACCACACACTGCGCTCATGTGGTCTCTGCTGAGCTGGAGTGCAGATGTGCTTTAGAGTTCGGTAATCACCAGCTTGGGGCTTCTCGCCGCTCGGCCCCAGTCTTTAACAGCATGTAAGCACTTACTCATTTGCCTTGTAATATCATGGTAGGAAGCCTTAAAAGAGACTCGTTTATACAGAGACAAGCTAAAGCTGCCGTCTCCCCTGACAGAAACTGAAGCAGAGCCAAGGCTGTTTAAGGAGTTTGTATTGGCGTTACTCAAAGAAACAGAAATTCCCACTTTCAAAGGTTCATCTCATGCACAAAACAGTGACTTTGCTGAATAGAGGTGGCATGGTTCTACCTGTTTTCTGTGTATGAGATTATGAGAGTCAAAGTGTGTGAATCTGTATGAATATGGGGGAGGAAGTAAAGTGGTGTTTAGCAAAGAATCTTCATCCCTTTAATCCAGCCAAGTTATACAAGTGTTAATGTAAAAAGATAACTAAAGGTCTTTATTGTTGACATAACAGCTTGTGTATCTCTGGTCTTTAAAAAAGGCGTCTGAAAGACTATACAGCTCATATACTGTATCTTGTAATTATCAAATATAGAGCAGCACTTGAGTCTTTATTTATATGTACAGGTTTGATATCTACATGTAGGGTTTTCCTGTTTTCTTGCTTTACAACCTGTTATTTAGATTTCTTTGTTTTGGGATTTAATGTATAAAATGCTACATATTGAGTGAAATAAAAATTGAAATATGTTTAGAAATATTTGGTAAAATGGGTATATTCAGCCCTTTTGCTTTGAAGTCTTAAAACATGATTTACTGCTGCCAATTAATATCAGATGTCAATGATTACTTAGACGAGGCCCACCTGTGTGCATTCCAAGTGTCACATGATCTTTGTGTGTATGCACCTGATGTTAAAGGCTCCAATGTTTGCAAAGCTACTAACACAACTCAGACTAAGGAACTTTTTGTGAAAACATATTGTGACCATGTGACCATAAACAGGATAGAGAAGGTGAAAAAAATGGATGAATGTTCTACAGTGTGAAACAATATAACAGAGAAGCGTTTTATAGTTTAGATTCTTCAAAGTTGTTAACTTTTGCTTTGATGACAGCTTTGGCTGAGCAATACGGCGAGACTTTTTCACACGCAATATCGAATGATGGAATGTCGTTTATGTCGAGATAGCTTGTTTTGAGTTAAAGGATCTTTTCTTTTTGCATTTTTTACAACTGTATTTTTGTTACGTCACTGAAAAGAATTTTTCATTTATTTTGTTTAAGAGGATTTAATTTAATATGTCTGCTTTAATTTCAGTCAAGTGCTGCTGATCCTTAATAAAAGTGCATTTAGCCCTCAAGGCTGTAAATTACACTCTGTCTTTGGTTATGTGACAAAATTTATATTGATATATATCATATATCATGATTCAGCTAAAAAATATGGAGATATTTCATATCTCCCAGCCCTACTTTGCACACTTGTGGCATTCTGCCAGCCAGCTTCATCACCATCTGGAAGCAACCGTCTTGAAGGAATTCCCTGATATGGTTAAGACTTCAATTCAGTACATCCAGACCTTCTCTGCTGAGTTTTGGCAGGTGATGGTGGAAGGCAGGCCATCTGATGCAGTGTCCTATCTCTCCCCTGCTTTCTTAAATGGTGGTTCTGTTGCCCCACAGCATCTTTGGGACATTACCTTGTTGTAAAACAAATGATGGTCGCACTAAGTTCAGATCACATGGGAAGACATGTCACTGCAGAATGCCGTAGAAAGGATGCTGATGAACTGTGTTTTGCCTTTTGAATATAGTGACATATGTTCAATCAACAAAAAGTCCCCATGTCACCATGCTAAGACAGCGTTTTCTGGAAAGATGGAACAGTCAAGGTGAGTGAGGATTGACAGCAGGAGATTCAAAATATTTAGACAAGCTATCCTTGCAGTGTTTATTCTTGTTTTGTTTCTTTATAATATTTTTTTTCACCCTTCTGCATATCTGGGAGAGGTTCTGTAGGGCGTCAATGCTTCTAATAAAAGCAGAATACTCCTTATACACTGAAGTTCAGAAAGCTTTAGGAGATCTAAACTTTCCCAATCTCACATTGCTCACTTGGCTTCACTTATTCTGCAGACAGGTCTCAGCTAAAAAGAGATAGCAAGAGCAGGAGGGTTTTCACAGCTTTGCACTTTGTTCCTTTGCTCTCACTCATGAATGATTGGGTGTAGGAGCTAAAAGTATATGGCTAGGGATTAGAATTAATGGACGTGGTCAGGTCTACATGTTACTAAATGCATGCTGTGATATCTGTCATGTCAAGTAAAACATCAGCCGAGGAAGATAAGGCCATCTGACCATTTACAGGTTGGGACAATTCAAGAACAACCAAAGAGGAACATGTAGGAGAAGTGAAACATTGATGTGCAAACAAATCAAACCATAACCTTTAAAATTCATTTGTTACTGTTTTGTAAAATAGTTTTTTCAGTAATTAAAATGAATTTTGTCAAAAATGTATGAACGTAAACCTGATGAGTCATCGCCACCACTTAGTTTGATGGTAGAGCAAATTAAGTGTTTGTTATCCCATTACTAGATTAGTAACTCTTTTGTCCACTACTTATTAAAAATATTGATTCTTAAGTATTATTATTATTGTCCCCAGGAAATGTAAAATGCTCAGAAAGCTTTTTCCGTTGCTTTTTCCCAAAGTACATTGAAGGGTTAAGCTGTATGTTGTGTAGTGATTAAACATTTCCTCATGAGATTAGGTTTAGAATTTATGGCATCTGCCGAATGGAGAAATAAAAATATTTAATTAGGTAGAACAATGTAGATGGCACCTGCTCACTTTATCAAAGATTGCTTGTGAGGTGTAGGTGCTACAAAAATTCTCATTAAAAAATCTGCATCGCGACCTTTTACCTAAATAACAGCACCAACACAGGAAGGTATAATTACGCCATCAAAGTAGATACTTAATGAAAGATTCTTACTCAAATTGGCACCAAAATGTTGGTAAAGGTAATAAAAGCACAAGTTTGGTCCATCTGACTGTAACAGTGATACATGAAATTACTGGATTATTGATATTGAATGATGTGGTACAGTGAGCATGTAGCTGTGTGCTGCAGGTTTAACTACAACATGCCAGTACAGCTTTACTAGTAACAAACAGGCTGCAAAAACAAGGATCTGACTAAGTAAAAAAAAAAAAACAAACATCATGGTACAGCTGCTTTTGTATAACAAACATGTTACAGGTGTGGAATACAAAAGGAAGTAGAAATAACAGAGATACATAACAAATAAAGCTAACTGGAAACCCCAAAACCAAAATATAAAATCCTAAAACAAAGAAGGAAACAAAGAACAGACCTAAAACCACAGACTATAGCATAAATATGAAACATGACCTCCCCCATTACATGCTGCTCTGTGTGTGTGTTGCATATAATTTTATACAGTCAACTGTTGCAAAGTAGACGTTATAATAAATCTTTATGGGAGTGGAGTGAAAATATAACAAACCATAAAATGATCAATTGAAGTACAGATCCTTCAAAATATGTCAAAGTTCAGCCTCTGAAGACACACACTTTGATCCTTTTAACCACTGCGCATGCACAGTGTTTCCCATGTTGGTCCTGCCGATCGACTTTACACATAATCTGTGCATTTGGTGTGCTAATGCACTCCTGCAACATCTGTCTGCTGGTGTAGCTCAGCCGTTCGCAAGCAAACATAAAAAATCTAAAATGAAGCCATTCTTTGGTACTCACTAAAACATACAGTACTTGCTGACTAAAGAAGATTTAATTTACACATACACACTAACACACACTCTGATCACCATCATTGCCATTGCTGCAGATGGAATTCATTTCCTGTCGTTATCATCACAGACACTTAGCATCTGCTAACTGCTGGGAAAGACAATGAGGAGCTGGCAGATGTCGTGCTGCAGAGGAGAGTGATGAGAGTTAATGAAGCTACTTTGGTTAGCTATGACTCTTTGTCATTTTACTGCTGGAATGCTGTGGTTGCCAGGTTAGTCACTAATTACACCTTTGCATGATGGGAAATTAGAAAATCTCATACTGAGTAAAACAAAGCAGCAAAAGACAAAATGTCTTTCCCTTTAATCTCTTAACAAAGGGTTGGATGAGGAACACGAATGATGAAATCATCCCTCCTCGTCACGGGTTGATTGCATAGATGTTGTTTGACAGAAGGAACTGTCAAGAGACAAATGTGTTGCGTCTTTAAAAAGGGGGAAATCTGATGAGGTGTGTGTTTGTACAGGTCAGGTCTCTGGTAAATGTTAGACAGATGAAAAGATGAGCAAACAAGAAGCGACAGCAGTGTTTGCTGATGGTAGACACCTCCTTTGACCTTTTCTAGCTCTCTTTTGAATTCCAATCTATTTTAGGAAGTGGTAGTCTCTTTTCACCCTGGGCGTTTTCCTTCTTTTTATTCAGATTTTTAAGTTGATATGTTTTATTCATGAAGCAGAGAGATTTTTTTTCTCCACAGTGTGCTTTTCAAAGAGATGCTGCAGGAGCTAGTAGTCCAAAAGTATCAAACTTGAAGGATTTTTTTTTTTTTGGCAGGTATTGATGTGTTGGGGCTCAAACCATTGACACTACAAAAAAGATTTGCCAACCTATGGACTATGTGGACCTTACAAGTTGTCAAATAATGATTTCTGACACTTAACCTTCTTTACAACTTTACCTTCCACCATGGAAGACTGATAGAAGAAACAGATGATTTATGGCCACATGAAAGATTTTCTGGCAGCTGGATCAGATGGATGCTCGCATGGATGGATGAATGAAAGGATGGGTCTGATGATGGCAGTCTGCCATATATCCAGCCACTGTTTTGACAACAAAAGCCTCACCATGGCTTCCCTTTTGTCCAGCCTGAGTTTATTTTGCCACCTGCTAGTCTGGGGGGAATGAGGTCAGTTAAACTGGAGCTGTCACACGCACATGTACTCGCATATAAACGCTGCTGATGAAGGACACGGCACATGCACACACAGAAATGGGTCAGGGGTCAGTGGGTCAGTGGGTGTGTGCGTGTCTATGTGTTTTCTTTATTAAATTCAGTGAATGGGTGTCTCTTGATCGCGCAGCTATTTTGTGTACATTTGGTGAGTCACAGAGTGAATTAGGTAGAATTCATGGTCAGACGGAATGTTTAAGGTTCAGTAGCTCAGTCTCTCAGTTCAGAGGGCATTTCAGGCCACTTGACTGAAAGGATGAGCTGAAACAGCGCGATAACCTGACATCTTACCTGAACAAGTCTTTATTGTGTTGGAGACAACTGTAGAAGGAGATCCGTCATATTTGGAGTTTATCTGTGGGGTTGAAGTGAATTTGGATGTTAACAGTCCTTGTTAAATGTAGCTTTGGACCCACAAGTCTTCCAGTAAAGATGACTCAAGTCTTTAAAACAGTCAGTAAATGTTACTGGATGAGGTGCAAATTAGCTTTTGTTTTTATGACATCGCATCATGTTTTCCTTCTGTTTTGTGCAAGCTCTTTAAATCTGTTTTGCCACCTTCCTATTCTCTGTGCTCACAGTTTCTGTCAGCAGACTCTGTTTTCACTTTCAAAGATATTCTCCTCCTCTCTTTGTCCATAATGATCGCTCTTGATTTCTGTCTGTGTTTGTGTGTGTTTTCCAGTCAGGTTTGATCCGTGTGTCTCAGGAGGAGTATTTGATAGCACCATTACCACAACATCTAGCGGAGCAGCACAACTACAGCGCCCCCAGTGGCCATCACCCACATGTTGTCTACAAGCGATCAGCAGAACATGTTGTTCATAGAAGACCTAGAAGCTCATCTGTCACTGGTTCCTCCAGATTTGACAGTCCTTATCGCCACTATCATCATCATCAGCAGCATCTTAACTCTCAACAAAGACAGCAGCATCGGCAACACTTCTGCGGGCGCCGCAAGCAATGTATGTAAGGGAACCTTCTTTTCCTAATATCCTCATTTTTGTCATGAGTATGTGTTGATGTGAATGCATTAAATGTTAATATAAAACCTTACATTTCTCATAAGAAGCATGCATCCCTGTGTAATTTAGAGTAAAGGTTATTTAACCTCATAATAGTGGAACGTGAGGTCAAATGAAGTTTCAGAATTGATTTTTGTTTATGGTCCAGTCCCCTTTTGAGCCTATACAAGATAAAATGGGTGCAGAAAATGAAAGAGTTGGGTGGAAGGATTTGAGTCAAAAATGTATCTGAGTCCATTGTGATCATTGTAACAGCTCAACACCAGCATGATGCTTACCCTTTCAGATAAGTGAGGTTTTAAAGTAAGAGGAAGCAGTATTGGGAGTAAATTTCCTGTCATTTCAATGCCAGAGCATGACCTCCAATCATCTGCCACGAGCCAGGAAAGAGATACCTCATTTGTCCTTTTCCAAAGTTCCCTCATTGTCTGTATTATTTTTCTTCCTTTCATATTCCACACTCCCTTCATTTTTGCCTTCCTAGACGCTCCCAAGCCTCCTGCAGAGGATCGCTTCATCATGCCTGATGAGTTTGCAATGGCGGAGATGGAGGAACCAGGGAGGACAAAAAGATCACCCATCAACTCCAACAGGGTGGGAGGACTGAATGTGGAGACCCTGGTGGTGGCAGACAGGAAGATGCTGGAGAAACACGGCAGGGAAAACGTCACCACCTATGTCCTCACTGTCATGAATATGGTGAGGGTGGGAAAGGTGTGGGAGTGAGAGGAAAAGAAGAGCTACTGATGGTTCAAAGATACATAAAAGTTCTGTTCCTCTCATTACCATCTGTTATCTGGCCTGGAAAGCAAGGCACAAGAGCTAGGTGCTATCAGCTAGTGCTAACACCCATTTTAGCTAATGTTTTCACTAATTCCAAATCAGTTCAGCTAATGTTTTGCACAGTTGTTGCTTTTTTTTCTATCTTTCTAAAAATTACTCTAGAAACAAAAAGTGCTGACTTATTTGTGAAAAAACATACTTAATGGCATAATAAAGCCTTTAAAAGAAGTAACAACTTTTTTCTTGTCTTCCAATAAAATGGCAAAATATTTACCTTTGCATTGATTTTTGGAGTGAGATATGTGCGTGTGGTGGATAGATAAATGGTGTTTTTGTATATCTAGTGACATAATTATAATATTTGTTAACGTAAGTGAGTTTTTATTACTATTGCACAACTACATGCATAATTTGTGACATGAAATTTATGTTTATGTGCCCTAAAACCTTTAACTGAATTGATTCCGGGCTCGAAGTCTGCCTGTTTGTAGAGCTGTCAGTGTTTCCTTTTCTCTCCATGACAAAGCTGTTCAAGTTTAAATGTTTTGCTGAACTGAATTGAGGAAAATAACCACTTTTGTAGCTGCCTGTTTTGGTTTTAAGTAGCAAAATTTAATGAATGGAAAACTGAGAAACGATGAGGAGAAAGTTTAATCTAAATGCCAATATAGTTGTTTTGTGGATATTCCTCACTTTCACCCCCAGGTAAACTTAATTTTGTTGCTTAGTGCTGTTGTCTAGTCTCTGTGCTGCCTGTAATACACTGTCAGGATCTTCTTTTTAGTGCATATGGTTGGCCTTTGATAAGGAGGAAAAAGGTCTATTATGTGTCTCATGGTTATTGGAGCCCTGATTTATCAACATTATGCTGAAGTTGTTGCAAAAATTCCAGTAACTTCTATATAATAATGGACTGACTCACAATTTGTTAGAAATATATTGAAGGTAAAAGAGGGTTGATTGGAAGACTTTAAGCAGACAGATGATTGATGATTTTTGGATCATGTACGGAACTAAACAAATTTGCAAGTCACAAAAACTCAAGGCTGAACATTATTTCTAGAGAGGAAGAGCATATGACAGTCAAACCTTGAATGTTGGATTTGTTTTTCAGTATGTGCAAAGTTAATTCCATCTGTGAAGCTCTGTTTCAGCTCAAAATTGTATTTCTCTGTGCATTTTATTTATCAAAACTTGCAAAAAAGCAAACAAGAACAACAAAGAAAGATGCTGAACGTTATTAAAAACATACTGCAACTCTTGCAGGTTTCCAGTCTTTTCAAAGATGGCACCATTGGGACAGACATCAACATTGTGGTGGTTAGCTTGTTGCTGCTGGATCAAGACCCGGTGAGTGGATTCAGATGGACTCTGAAGATTTTCACCTAGTTCCTTTTTGGTTTTCTATCCCTGGACACTGATTAACTGAGCCTCACTTCTACACTTTATTGTCTACTCCCCTTTTTCCAGCTGGGCTTGAATTTAAATCACCATGCCGACCAGTCCCTCAACAGCTTCTGTCAATGGCAGTCAGGTCTGGTGGGGAAAGGAGGTAAACGACACGACCATGCTGTTCTCCTCACTGGACTTGACATTTGTTCCTGGAAGAATGAACCCTGTGACACCCTGGGTAAGATAGTATTCAGCTCTCTCTAACAAGCCAACATACTTGAACCACTCATTATAATTGATGTAATTTTTAACACTGTAACTAGGAGTGAAGGAGGCCAGTATGGCAGTTAAAAATAGCTATTTTTTTCACTGTGAAACATTAATTAAACACAGATATAAGTCCCTCAAGCATGGTGCTTTCCTTGTGGCATTTTACCTTTCTTACAGGAACAGTTTTGTATACAGAAAGGCATGACAAGGGGTAACAAAGGTCCTGAAGGCAAACACTAACATGATTTATTGTTACTGTGGAATGAAAGAGCTCATTAAATATCCTGTTATGACTGTCTGTCAAGTATTTGTTTGAATAAAAAATAAAAAAGAAATTGTTGAAAAACATCAAAGACAATGCAATTCAGTTAAAATTAATTTAGGTGCTTTAAGTCTGAACCACATTTGATAACCACAGAAATTCTTATGTTTCTGGGTCTTTAAGAAAAAACTGCTGCCAGCAAACGAGGAAAAAACAGGGACCACTACTGAATATTTCCACTAGCTTGCCAGTTACAGTAAATCCCACATCTAGGATTAGTTATCTTATCCCTAAAGCTGTCAGGTCCACACCTGTCCAGGATGTTCCCCACCTCTCCTCCAGTGGCAGCTTGGATAGCCTCCAGCACCCCCCTGAACAGAATACGGCGAGTTTAGAAAATAGATGAATGTTAGTCAGGTTCACAAACAGCAACAGAGCTGACAGTCTGGGAACAACTGGACTGTCAGTTGTCTGAAAAATTGTGAGGTTGCACCAGGCAGCTTGTGTGAAACTCCACTTCTTGGAGGCATGTGCACGTATATCATCCATATGTTACAGACCTTTGATTCCTGCCAAATCTGTCGTAAAAGCATGTGAACAACACAAAGCTGGCTTGAATTAGTTCAGTTTTGCTTTTCAAGTACCTGAAACTCACCGTAACTCAATCAGTTTTCCTTTTAATCTTTGCAGGTTTTGCACCTATCAGTGGCATGTGCAGTAAGTACAGGAGCTGCACCATAAATGAGGACACAGGCCTGGGCTTGGCCTTCACCATCGCTCATGAGTCTGGACACAAGTATGCTTGACGAAACAAAAACAAAAATGACACATGAAAACACATGATCATGAGGTTAATAACTTGCACAGTTTCTGGACACCTCATGTTTTCTCCGTTCTACATTTATAAAGCTGTTTTTATTGTCAAATTCACACACAAAGCTTTGGACACTAGACTGAATAAGACTACTGTCATTGTAGATTGGTACAGAACTAAATTTGATTTGTGGTGTCAAAATATGCAATAAATTGATATTAAATGACAAATATAGTCTGAAATAGAGATAAATACACTGAAAGATTATCCCTGCTTCCTCCACTAAATGACACTTCATGAAAGAAGAACGGAAACAGCCAGAGGCAGCACAGATCTTTGTTTATGTTTCCATAGGGAACGGAGGTGACATACTATTGATATTAGTAGAAGTGTTCGTTTTTTCACTTCCTCCAGGTGATAGTATGTCAGAATAGCTATAAGCGTCAATGTTTTAAAGTTTAAATTACTAGAAAATTAACAAAGAGGTGATTGTTCAACATATGACATGATGATGAAAGGAGGAAAGGAGGACTGAGTGAGTATATGCCCCAAATCCCTATTTTCCCACACAGAGTTCATAGAAATACCATCAGGTTCTTGCTTTGGTAAATGTTGAACCTTACAGTCTATTATTATTTAATTTTTTTCAGTTTTGGGATGATCCATGATGGGGAAGGGAACCCTTGTCGCAAGACAGAAGGCAACATCATGTCTCCCACCCTGGCTGGTAACAATGGGGTCTTTTCCTGGTCCATATGCAGTCGACAATACCTCAGCCGCTTCCTTGGGTAGGCCGTACAGTCATACACTTATATTAGCCAGAAATATGTTGTTGCTCTCTGCCTGACTGGTACTGTTGGTGTGCTGTGTTCACCAGAACAGCCCAGGCATCCTGTCTCGGGGACGAGCCTAAGCAGATCGGTCAGTACAAGTATCCTGAGCAGCTTCCCGGGCAGCTGTATGACGCAGACACGCAATGCAAGTGGCAGTTTGGGTCCAAGGCCAAACTGTGCAGCCTTGATTTTGTCAAGGTAGCATGTTCATTAAATGTATATTCTTTACATTTGTGTCACTACTTATCTGTTTTATTTAATTATTGACTAACCAATGGGGCTGAGATTGGTGTTAGTTTCTCCCCCTTTGTACTCTGTTTTATATAAATCCTAATGTCCACAAATCTCTACTATGTACAAGCAGAATGCAAAGTTGACTTGAGTTATAGAGCCACAATATTCAGGTTGGTTTTTAGTTTAACTCCTAATATTTAATCTCGCATCAACATGCATTCTTGGCCATTTTAAGTCTGTTTATGTAGGATAGAAGCTAGGCATACTCTGCCTGAGTAAATAAAACATTAGCTCAAGGAATCCTCCTGCTTCCAGATTATCTGGTCGTTATCTAGTTGTTAAATGTTAAAGGAAGAATCATACCTACAGCCGACTGTGATCTCAACTGGAAAATCCTGGAGGATTTCTGATGGGAAAGCTAAGCTAATACCTAGGGCTGTGGAAGGGAAGATTTCATCATTTCATACAGCCGAAAACTTAAAAAGTTTTTATAGTGGTTCAAGCAAATACTATATGTAATGATTTTTAAACTGCATCACTTTTGCATCATTGCTATTTTTTCAACCAACAAAGCATCCATGTAGCTCCACATCATTGCATGCTAATGGATATCCAAGGTGTACCCTGCCTCTCGCTTGCTAATTGTTGGGATCGGCTTCAGCTTCCCCATGATCCTGAATTAGAATAAGTGATATAGAAATGAATGAATGAATGAATGAATGAACGAATCAATGAAATCTTTGCTAAAGTAATAGGCAACAGTAAGCCTGGCACAGTAAACACACAAATTAGCTTAGTATGTTGATATAAACCACCGTAAACTAAACATTATATCGTTCCTACAATAGATGATTAGATCAGCTCTGTGTCTGAGAGATAGAGAAATTATTCTTTTAGTCAGTACCAACTCTTGTCGTCATCATGCATATGCGTCATATTATCTCTTTTCCTACCCTGAGACTCACCAGAGCCTCTAGTAATGAGACAAAGCATCTCCAGATCATCAAGGGGCGGAAACTTTCTGCTTTATAGTGCAAATGATTTGGTTCTAAACTAGCAGTTTATTAATTAGCATGATCTTTGTACAGCAACCTCAACCCCACCCCATCATTTGACTCACCATTAAAATGGATTCCATCAGTTGAATGGGTACCCCACACAAGTCCACCCTGAATCATTGTCATCTTGATTCTGGGTGGGGTTTCCTTTAAGTAAGCAGCATTCAGATGTTTATTCACATGTAAATGTTCTTGAAAATACTACAAGCGCTTGTCTTGCAGGGCCGCTGGGAAATTGACTTTACCAAATACATGTATAGATGGGTTTACTCACAGGACGGCGTCTCAGCTACAGTATTCCCAGATTCCTCCTATGCTTTCCTAACAGGAGGTCAAAAGCTACATCTGCATTTCTTAGACCTGTGTACAAGACGGTGGGTGGTAAATTAACCTGCATGTTGATACACAGTGGATTTTGGAGCAACCTTTGACACATTTTCTCTATTTGCTCTTGTCCTGTAAGGGCTCATGTGCAGTTTTTCAGCATGGTGGTGTTGCCGTGACCAACTTTCTAGATATATGGCAAACAGATCTGCAGGATGACAAAGAGTTCAGCATGCAGCGCTGTCTCTCCCACTTCTTCCTCCTGGTTCCTCTCTTGTTACCAGTTGCAGGTGGGCGGGCTGCCAGTCTGTGCCGCTTGTCTTTCGACCCCAGCTCTTCTTTTGGGCTCATTTGCTCATTCTGTCTCGTACAATTACAGACGGTTTTATTGAAGAATTACAGTGATTGAATTTGACACAGAGGCTTTGTGGAGAGGCATGTCAGAGGCAGTGGGGGCTTATCGAACAGCTTGATGGTGGTCCTGGCAAGAAGCAGGTGCTGTCATGTCAGGACAAAAGAAAGAGGGGAGGAAGCACCAGTGCTGATGACACCTGAAATCCATATGTTTGACAAATGTATGTGTTTTGTGTGACAGGACATCTGCAAGTCGCTGTGGTGTCACCGTACGGGGCATCGATGTGAGACAAAGTTCATGCCTGCTGCAGAGGGCACCACCTGTGGCCCAGACATGGTGAGATAAGTTTTATCTTTTTCCTGAGAAGGATCTCACTGACATTCTCATTATATAACATGTGTCCTCTTATATTTAATGATGCATTGAACACTTCTGTACAAACTATTTCCAGAAAAGCTATAACATTTTTTAAAATACAATAAAAATTTTAATTAGTTAATCATGTTTGATTCTGTATTTAAGAGGTACAAATACACGACTGCTGTGTCTTTATTGACCAGCTGAATTTTATTCAGGAAACAATTTTGCCTACATTGCTCTAAAGCATTTGGGAGAGAGGTATGTTTACCTTTGTGGTACATTAGAATAAATTTTAATTACACTTTTTTAGTTCTGTAGGAACTGATAATAATAATTGTTGCAATTAGTTAAGCTGTGTATGTGCTCATTTTTGTTGAACACAGAGTTTCTTCTGATTTACACTCTGGACTGTTGTTGTTCTAGTTTTGCTCTTTGTGATGCTCCATCTTCAGAAGGAGACAAATCTGGACTGAATACAGTCCAGTGAAGCACACACACTATCAGATGTTCAGATTGTGATTGGTATTGATCAGTGGAAATAACTTTGGACATCTTCATTAAAGTATGTTTCCACATCAGTGGTTTATACATATATAAGTCATCCACACTATGGGTACCGATTCTCCCCCTTATCATAACAAATTTGTGCACCTTTGTCTGACAACAGCTTGGATAGTCTCTCTTATCTTCAGAATGTAGAAGCAGATGTCAATATTTCTTAACAAAACAGCTGAAACATGGACTTATTTTGCATCAGACTGTGTGTCCACTGTCTTTTTGTCCATTTGTCATTAGCTCTTGCTCTGTGAATGTGGTGGTATTTTTGCACAGAGTTGATATATAGCTCCTTCCTTGCATAATACAATTTCAGGTTACATTTCTGGATGCAGATCGTGTTGAGTGGCAATGGTTTTCTAAGGTACTCCCAAGCCCATGCCCATGTCCAGGGACTGCAGATGAAAAATAGCCATTTGGCTAATTGGTACATTTACAGTCATATCTATTAATGTACAAAGTTCCTGTCAAATAAACCTAGGATCCCAAGCTCTGGTCCTCAAGGCCCATTGTACTACAGACTTTCAATGTTTCCCTGCTTCAACACACCTGACTCAAATTAATGGATCAATAGCACAGACTTTTGCAGAGCTTGTCAGGGAAACATTTAATACCTGCAGGATGGTGGGTCTTGAGGACCAGGGTTGGGGATCACTGAAATAAACCAATAAATGGAAATAAATGTGGCTATATTATTATAGTGTGGTAACATTATCATATAGTGCCACCTTAGTGCTTAACAGTTAGAGGCAGCTAACAGTTAGATGCCTGTGGCCCTTCTGGACTTTTACACATTGAGATTTTAATAAATAAACTAAATCTTTTTACAAACTTACACTCAGTAGATGATAAAAGACTAAAGTTGTTCCTAATCTTGCAAAAAGAAAATATTTGTTTGGAACTTCTTTGACAGGGTTTGGCACAAAATGTTTAGCCACAATTCATCTTTGCTTGGAAAGACGAAGCCGTCAATGAAAATGCCTTTTATACCCAATTCTGACACCCTTACCTGTCACCACTTGCTCTGCTGATTGTATAATCGTCCCAAACCTTTCTGTCTTTCCTTGCCTCCTCCAGTGTTCTGTCAATGTGATGCTGTTATCTAGTTTTGAATTAGTTTATATGTTTTAAATGTAATGAAGTTGTTCAGGATAAACTGAAAATGATTTCTCTGGACTTCTGTCTGTTGCATTAAATTGCAGGTTTTTTTCATTTAAGGGAATTTCTCTACTTTATTTTTTTAATGAAATTTGTTCTTTCACCATCCAGAGGCAATGCTAATTCCTGTACTAAAATGTGAAGTATCAGTAAATGATGCTCACACATGTAAAAATGTTTTGGGCACTGTAAACTTTCTAAGGGGAATTGCTGGAAAGTTGATCTGCAGAAAGAGAGAGAGGTGTTGAAGTGTGTGAGTGCAGGTTTTTGGTTTGGATCAGCTGGGGTGTGGAGCACAATGGATTTGTTTGTGTGTGTGTGCACGTGTTTTGGCTCTAACTACTAGGTCTAGGTGTCCAGGTGTGGTGTTGGGCATTTGTCCAAAATGTGAAACTCAGACAAGACACTCGAGTGCTGATAAGAAAACTATTTCTGTGCTCTTCTCCTCTTTCGTTTCCTTTTCTTCTTTTTTCTCTGCAGTGGTGTCGAAGAGGTCAGTGTGTTAAATTTGGGGAGTATGGTCCTAGAGCCATCCATGGCCAGTGGTCAGCTTGGTCCCAGTGGTCCGACTGCTCCAGAACCTGCGGAGGAGGGGTCATGTACAGGGAGCGCTCCTGCACCAGCCCACGGTATACACTCACTTGCACACACTTGCATGCTCATAATGTAATTCATCACCTTCACGCTAATGCTTTAGTTCAGATTAAGTTGCCAAACACACGACAAAGTGATTCATGTTATCACGCAGCTGACGGAAAAAATCTGACCTGCAATTTTGGGCCAGAAAGTAATTCTTGAAGGCCTCATGTCCTAAAAACCTTCCTTTCTGAACACCTGAAAGAGCTGTCTGCCAGGTAGCTGTCAGCATGGATATGTACATGCATTGTGTACATATACACACATGCACACATGCATTGATAACAGCTCTCATCTGTCAAGCTGACAGTCCAGACAGACAGACTGTTTCTCCCCATGCTCCAGACCAGGGGAACCTCCCAATAAAACTTTTTTTTCCTCTGAAAACTGCCAAGACAGCTAGTAAATGTCCATTATTGCTCCTCACACACACAAGTTCAGTTGTACATAATCCTGCAGGCCCACATCCCACAGTGCCTTTCTTTATTAGCAAAGAGCTTTGTGCATGTCATTACAAGCACAAGAGAGATTCTTAGTTTTAATATTATGTCCACAACAGGTGTGCAGCTCCTTATTATTCCAGAGAAAAGTTTAAGATTTATTAGATGTTTTTAGACCTTCATTTCACCTTCATACAGAACAGAGTTTTATATATATTGTAATTCTTTGCACTCTTTTTTGCTTGAAGAACAGTTTCTTGAAACATTTGAGAATGAAATATTTGGAGTCTAAGATTAGTTTCCATTCATATAAACAACTGGAGAACAGTGCTGCCATGGAGAAGTTAAATTCAAGCAAACGCACACAAAAGCCTGCACACGAACACCAAAAACACATAAAGATATGTACAGTATATAAAATATATGAACTACAATCATTTTTCAGAATCAAATATTAATGATGGTTAATATCCTGTGATTTGCACTATTAATGATGGCAACTATTAGGAGTCAGATGTTAGGTCATAGGGATTGGCAAGTCCAGTTTAATATGTATGCTTATAGATTTTTAAGATGCTTCTGGGTTTTAATTTTGTCAAGGCAGGAATAGAAGAGACACAGTTGTATTAATTATTTCAGCCCCATATATAAAGTCTGCATATACTGTTTGTGCATCAGAATGACTTCATACCTGCATTTGTCCATCATATGGAAACATTTACAAAATTTTCATAGTAATAATAATAGTCTGCTGTGAGTCAGTGTGGGAAAAATGAGAGGCCCACCTGAAAAACAAAACAAAATATAACACAGTTTAATGATTTCGAAGGTTCCAGGTTTGAACCATAGCTGTACACGACATGATTCTCTCCAAATACTTGGCACAAGAGGCATAATCTGACCATTTCCAAATGAGAATGAGTTGAAAAATGACGTCTCTCTTTTTAAACTTTAACATCTGTCATTCCAGCTATGCCTCTGGAAAACAAACAAACAAAAAGAAACACTACTTTGGTATCATCCATCAAGATGCTGCAGTGGTGGATCACTTTGGGACATGAATGCTGTGTTTTCAATTTTTACCTGAAATTTGTCTCTAATTGAATCGTTGCTGGTGTAACAGCTGTTTTTACAGTTACATGTTTCTCAGTGACAAAGCTGTGATTAAGCTTTCCTTGTGTTGAAGTTGCCTCACTTTACTCGCAGTAAACACTGCAGCCAAGATAGCAAGATGCTGCCACGGAAGCATGTTTTCTTATGAATGATGATCTGTCACAGACTTATCAGCACAGTTTCAGGGGAAGTCATCTATTCTGGCATCACTGTCAGTTTGCTGTAAAATATGTGGAGCTGTTGCTTAAACTGACCTTTTTTTAACTTCCCAGGCATCGTTTTGACTCAGGGCTATGTTCGCATACTGTCAGGTTGCGATTTCAATTTCACTTCAACCACAGTGTGACATATTCTTCTTCAGCCTGTTAAAAATCTTTAAAATGCAAATCTACAGCTGTGAGCGCTCATGCAGTCAAATCAGTGTTATTTTTTATTTGTGGCCTCTCACATGCTGCATTAAAGAAGGGTGCTTAGATATTTATGACTTCTTACTTTATCTTTCTTTACTTCACTGTTTACGTATCACAGTGGTGCAGACACTGAAGTGGCTGCTCTATCCTCCTCAGCCGACGTGTCTCCTGATCCCTGTGAGGGATCAAAGATGTTTTCAGAGGCAGTCCGACCCTCATATGATACACATTATACACCATGACTGGCAGACCGAAAACGGGCCACAGAGCCTTTTAAACCAGGTTAGCTGTCATGTTCATTTATCATTCCTGTGGCACTAAAAGGAACTTTTTTTAAGAGCAGCTGCTGAAAGAATGGATTAAAGCTGCTAAATGGTGAGTTTAAAAGGGAAGATGGTGAGGGACATATATATTAAAATCCAATAATGCCAAGTCATAATATCATAACAGTGTGGCTCAATTTATTGTCTGAATCCTTAAAGATAGTACAGCATTTTTTCACCTCCTCAGTCCAACACACCTCCACCCAGACAGTTCACAGAGAACACCCAGACCTCATCGCAGCTGGAACACTTACCCCTGAGTCACGTTTTGGTGACTAATGACATTCAGTTTGTTTGTCCCCAGTAATCTCTGCAATTTTTATGGCATGGTCCCTGCGTTCTTAATCTGAGCAGAACATGGAGGATTAGCCTGAATCCCTGATGTCATCTTCAGCCCCAGAACTGAGCTGGCTGGACACTATGGGACTGTCCTCCCCAAAAAACTCATATGCTTATTCAGTCCTGGACAAATGATGTGTTCATCATAATCTACAGTATGCTTCTGTTTGTATTGTATATATTTTGTACCTGCAGGAGCAGGTTTCAAAATCTGTTTATTCTGCACAAACCCAGGCATGCATGTAAAGTATCTTTAATAAAGGATAAAAGGACCAGCTTCATTTGCTTTTCAGGAGCTGATTCAAAAAATGAATGCATCTTCTGCCCTTCCCACCCACCCTTCATCCACTTCCTTTCCTGCTCCTCCATTCCCCAAAGACCACCTGCCAGATCAAACGCAGTCAACTTAATCCTCACCAACAAGCCTGAGAGATTAGGTTCATGATCTTGACCTGGTTTTGTTGGGAGCACATTTTGTTACACTTGATTTAACAGAGTGCGCAATGCAGTGGCTCTTGCTTAGAGGAGACTTGTAAAAGTCCTTGTCTGTCAGAAGCACAGCAGAGGAATGTGAGTCTCTGCATGTGTGAAATGCAGAGTGGGAAATCCAGAGTGGGGAGGGAGCAGGTGAGTCGCGGAGAAGACGAGAGTAGAGATGATGACCTCTGACCCACAGGAGTTTCCGCTTCTGTCACCAGGTAGATTTATCAGGCTACTGGGACATGTAAGCACCCTTAAGGGTCATGAGGGTCGCACACTAAAAACTTGTCAGATCTGCTTTCTGTCCTGTTGTTGTGCAGCTGTAATGGTATAGGATGATCCACAAAGGAGAAAAAAGGGATGATGAATAGAAGAGGGGCAGGATTAAGGACTATGAGCAGGCAGTCCATAGTCAATGAAGTGGATACAACTCCCTTCTCAAGTAAATTGTCCATCCTTGGTGCTCTGATCAGGAGGACTTGACTGATAGAGTATGTCATGTATTCCCCCACTGGCCTGCAGCAAGCACATTACCAGATGGGCTGTGTTTGTCTGCCACTAAGTCTTAATAGGATCAGGACTATGAAAACCTGGACCAGATCTCCCCCCTCTTACCAAGAGAAGCAAGACGTGTACAAAGTAGACTTAAACACGCACACACACACGCGCACACCTTGAATGGAGCTCTTCTAAGGAGCAGCTAGGTCATTCTGTGATTGAATCCAGGTCTAAACGGTAGAAATGAGCAGTTCAGTCCAGTAGTCAACATAAGTATTTGCTTGTCGCTGTAGCTGACGTCCTCCTCATGCAAACATTTTCTGTACGGCTGCAGAAAATTCAAGAGAAAGATGTGGGATTCAGTGGTTTTCTTCTGCATTCATTCATTCTTTTCCCAAAGTGTTTTGCCTCATTTTAACACTGAGCGAACTGTTTTTATTAGACACAGTTTGGTTCCTCAGGCTGTTGCTGTGTGTCTATGTGTGTGTGCAACCCACTTTGGTAAACAACTAAACTCAATTTTCTCTGTTGGTGGTTGTGTCGGCATGCCTGGCATGAGTTAAGAAAGCCTGGGAAGCTTGACATGGCATCCTGATGCTTATTAAAGGCTCTTTTTCCTTTTGTTTAACAAGTGGTTATTCCTTTTCTCATATGGGTGACACGTTAAAGCTCCTTTATGCTCACACACGAGTTTCACATCTGTTGCTGAAACTGGAATTTGATCTTTGCTATGGCTAACAATACACAGACAGATGGGGTAGTCAGTTAGCTTGGTTTATCTTACATCGTTCCTGGATTAAAGAGCTTCTCTTCATCAATGGGAGAAGCTAATGTTAGCAGTTTGCCCATCCAGGATGGATGGATGGATGGATGGATGGATGGATGGAGTTGTTTTAGATGGCTAAAATGTTCTTCTCATTGGTCGTGTTCAGAGTTGTTTGGCTATCCTGTTGTCAGAATTCTTTTCTGATTCCCCAAACTGAGAGCACTCTATGAGCAGTGCTTTACCTGCAGGACACAAATACTTCACACAAGCCCTCTTAAAGAAAAAAAAAAAGAATAAAAAAAATAATAAAGAAGTAATTTCCCCTTAAACAAAAAACTTTTTTTTTCTTTTCCTTCAACAACTGAATTTTTTCATGGCTCCAAAAATCATAAAACCTTTGTAGATGAGAGATCAGACCAGGCTGAGAGCTAAAAATGAACTTATTTTTGAATAATTAGAGCAAGTAAGGCCTGGTACACACATAAAGATTACTGGACTGTTTTTTCCCCGATTTTGCCCCTTCCCGACCCAGGACTTCAAACGCCCGATTATCTTGAGTCTTATAAGATTTTCCTGCTCTGAGGTGTGTTATAAGCGAATTCGTCCCGATAATAGGCTCCGAAACATATTAAACATGTTCAATATTTACAACAATTTTCATGTGTGTGTGGAAAGACGACGACTCCTGAATTGTGACTGTGTGGATGGTGACGTGCGATGGAATGTAGCCCATCAGACAGCGAGCTGACTGGGGAACAAGGAAGGATATATAGTCTGTGTTCACGCCGTCTCCAGTCTCTTATTTTTTGCAGTTCTGGATTTTTCTGTTAATAATAGTCCCGAGACCACTATCATTCCCTCGTCCTGTATATCCTCTTCCATGCTGGTGTGTGTTCCGGTTGTTGCCATGGTTCTTCTTTGTTTTTGTTAGATCACGTTTGATCACACGAGATTTCTGGCTCGGAGGACTAGACTGTAGATCAGTTGCAGGACAGCATCGTTATGTGTGTGCTGTTAAAAGATCTTATCAGATTAAAAAAAAAAAAAAAAAAAACAACAACTTTATGTGTGTGCCAGGCCTAAGCGGCAAGTCAATGTTTATGTTATTCATTTGTTAAAAAAAAATTCTCAAATACATCTTTACCAGTTTCTCCTTCCTTGGATCACTGCTTTATTCCATACCTGACTGGGAGCTAGTCATCTCACAGTAATGAGTCGCAGTGTTTTTATTTCACCATATTACAAGGATTAGCTTGGGTGGAAGGTCATAGCTGTTACAGACTACAACATTCAATAGGAAAATGAAATTAAAGAAATTCCAACAGTCTAAAAGTGTAATCTAATCAAGCTGTAAAACACCAGGCGTTGAAAAAGGGTCATTTGACTGTAGTAACTGATGGTTCACCTAAACGGTAAGAAGCAGAGGACAAAAACAGTTTCACAGACAATCTGGGGTAGGTCCTGTCCACTGATCTGTCGTCTCTTCTGTAAACTCATCTGTTGCAGAGTTCATTTAGAGCTTAACCTGAATGAGACGTTGTCAAAAGTGGTGTTGGTAGTAAAACAAATGTTCTTTGTCTTGTCTTCCATCTAGACCACAAAACAATGGTAAATTCTGCTCAGGCTCCAGTCGTCTTAACCAGTTGTGTAACACTCGACTATGCCCTCCCAACGCTGTGGACTTCCGGGCCCAACAGTGTGCCGAGTACAACAGCAAGCCCTTCAGGGGCTGGTACTACAAGTGGAAACCTTATACCAAAGTGGACGGTAAGGTGGTCAGTTTATTAAAAACATACAGATTTACTGTGTTCTTAGCAAATAATGTTTATTGTTTAAAATTCACAGAGCTGCAAAATACAAAGTAGCTTACAGGTTGCACAGGGCAAGCTTTTTCTTGTTTTAATTCAGCTAAGCCTGATTGTTCTGTGATGCCACCTCTATTTACTTTTACAGTGATTAAGGCCAAAAAGCTAAAGGAAACTATAGCTGCCTGAATTGTACATTGGAGACATGTAGCCACCTGTACCCTCAGACACAGTGGGGATGGATTTAAAAAGGAAGCCTTCAGGCCAGCTTCGTTACACTGAGAAAGTGAGAGAGTGCAATGAGGACGAGCAGAGTTTTTGGCCGTCATCCCAGCTCTGTTTAAGCTGTTGATGAATTAGGGGTGTTGTGGAGAAGAACAGATTCTGAACTGCCATATGGGACCTTAGGCCAAGTCACCTTCACCATCATTTATTTTAATCAAAGAAGGCTGTGGAGACTTGTCAGTGATAAGTGAAATAAAAAATATACTAATGGCTCCACATGTATAACATGCATACCTCTGGGAGCATTCATAGTCAGTTCCTGTCACTTCCATTTCAGTCCCATCCATAACTGCATATAATGTTAAGTGTGACAGTTTGCAGCCCAGTGGCCTCTGGAACCTAAAATGAACCAAATCAGAGACAGACATTGGTAAAACAAGTTGCACAGTGTACCTATGTTAGGCCTGTCTTGCTGATAACGGTCCTAATATCATTATATTATCATAATCAAAGAATTGGTGCTATACAAAACAACCGTCAAAACTATATATATATGTATATATATATGTGTGTGTGTGTGTGTGTGTGTGTAAAGAGTCACTCGATTGTGAGGAAAGAAAAACTTGCATTTATAAAGGAAAATTTGCATGAGTCTGCATATGCAAACCAGTCTGCAGTAAAAAATTGTAGTTCTCAGTACTTAATGAGCTGTTATACCTCGACTGACATGAAATGTGGCACCAAACAATAAAGCTGTCAGTGGAAACAGAGGGAGATGTTATATGTTTCCTTCAAGAAGTTAATTCAACACAGGAAGTTTCAAAAGATGTGGTTCTTCTCAGTCAGAACAAATGTGCAAAAGGAGGAGTCGGTGCTTTTGGCTGAACTATAAATATCCAGCTGAAGAAAACGGGATTTACATACATAAAATCCAAACACAAACCATCACTAACAGGAAAAAGGTTATAGTTTCCTGATAAGAAGAAAATTATTAATCCAGATTGTGGATAACTGGATGAAAGGAAAATCCAGTCAGGGGGAAAAATAAAAAAGGAATCAGTACTGGGTGTCGATGTCAGACGTTTTGTTTGGTGGAAGTCCAGTTAAACATATAAAGATGACTGCATGAAGAAAGCAAACTCATTTCCACAAATTCTGGTGAGACTGAGTTGATGACATGTTAAGAACCAGGAAAGATGACCATCATTACCTCTACAGTAAATGCACATGGACATGGTTTTGGAATTTTCATCAACCAAAGGGAGGCTTGTTGATGCTTGACATCTTGACACAGAGCAACAAGAATTTCAGCTTTTCTTCAGGAAAGATGTTTTGGCTCAATGACATGACTAGCCAACAGTACTGATCTCAGTACAACTGACAAAGCTCCATTCTGCATTGCCGATCTGTCGACTGCTACACAATAAAATCGAAGACTTCTGTGTCTTTTTTCTAAGATCCAATTCAAGCTGTTATAAATACCAGAAGAAGTACAACAAAGTACATTTTGTGCTCATAATTCCAAATTTTTTCTTCTTCTACTTCATTTAAAAAAAAAAAAATACAATTATTTTAATTTAAATTTTTTTAGTCATGCTTTACAAAACAAAAATATTTATCTATTAGATAAAATTGTTATGTTCTTTTAATAAGATAAAAAAAGCTGAATTAACAACCTCAAAGTTAAGTGATTTCCTCATTGTGACCAGGCATTGTGATTTTTTTCCTTCTCTGTGCAGAGGAAGACATCTGTAAGCTGTATTGCATTGCAGAAGATTATGACTTCTTCTTTGCCATGTCCAGCAAGGTTAAAGATGGCACCTCCTGCTCTGACCAGAAAGGAGATGTCTGCATCGATGGAGTGTGTGAGGTGCACGGACTGTTTGGATTCTTGGCTCATGCTTTTGACATTTGTTGTTCTTTTTGGAAAAATATTATGTTGTAATCAATTTGCTATCTTTATCTCAGCTTCATCCACACTGATGGTATGATTGTTTCTGTGTGTGTGTTTAGGGTGTGGGCTGTGACCAGATTCTGGGCTCCAAGGCTTCTCTGGATGCCTGTGGAGTCTGTAAGGGAAATAACAACACTTGCAAATTCTTCAAGGGCCAGTACACCCTTCAACACCGGGCTAATGGTAAGCTTCCCTTAGTTTGTGGTGTGTCCGCACACTTCTACATGACAAAGGAAGTCTTAAGTGGAAATATAAAGACTCTGAGGACAACCACGAACAGATGCTAATCCCTGTAGATAAAGGACTGACTCAGAGAAAGGGGGTTGAGTGCATGGTAAAATCACAGCAGGATCAAGCATGATATTAGAAATATAAGGAAACAATAAAACAGATATGTAATGATGATGCAATCTTAACGATATCCCCTCTACTTTTCACTCCAGAGTATTACTCCATGGTAACAGTTCCAGCTGGGGCTCGAAGCATTCACATCCAGGAAATGGAAGTGTCCACCAGCTATCTGGCTGTCCGTTCCCTGAAAAGGAAGTACTACTTAACTGGGGAGTGGACTGTGGACTGGCCGGGGAAGTTCTACTTTGGTGGGACTGTGTTCGACTACCAGCGCTCTTTCAACAAGCCAGAGAGCCTGTATGCTGCCGGACCGACTAATGAGACGCTGGTGTTTGAAGTAAGCCGCTGCTGCTGGGTGACGTTCATTTATAGCAATTGATTATGACAAGATCTCAGAGCTTCTGTAGCCCTTTCTTTTTTTATGATAAGCCTTAGATGGAGAAGGATATTGGGTGGTATAGAGGACAACAGCGCTGGCTATAGCTGCAGCCCTTCTTCATGGAATTAATTGTTTTGGATGCTTGGTTATGTCAGGGATGACACAGGGATAGAATGCATATTGTAGAAGGTTTTAGTCTGAGAAAAAGGCAATACAAGGGTAAAAAGAAAAATTAAATTTGTGTCATACTTTGGATTTTATGTGCCCCAAATTCAAAATGTAGAAAAAATTATTACCTTTGTTTCATCACATAAATATAACTAACTACATACAAGACTTTGCATCACTATAAACGGTCACTCGGTCAGTGGTTTGTAGTTGAGAAAGTGAGTTTTTTGTAGTTTTTGTGAACCAGTAATTTAAGCATAAACTGAGAAATAATGCAATCATCACAGAGCAAGTTGCGCCACAATTAGTCCAACTCAGCCTTTGTGCATCCGTCACTATTCAGATCAGTCTCCCATGGCAGAGTTGCCTCGTTTATCAGCAGCCGCTTCTTGGTCCTGCCAGCTCCTGTGTAAACACAGTCACATGTTCATATCCAAGTAGTCAAAGCCATGGATGTGGCCACTGTGCCCACTGACCTCAAAAATGCTCCGTTGCAGCCATGTGACATGAGGCTAATAGAGCAAGTAAAATCCTTAAGTCAACTGATCTTTAGAGGCCAGGATGGAAAGTATAAAATCAGATGGCTGTCTGGAGTGAGATGTTCTGTGCAGTATAGCACATGATTTATGAGCAAGTTTTCCTTTTTTCTTTTCTTTTTCCTTCACGTTGGTGTATTAAAAACCAGAGCTTGGTGGAGGGTGCCATTCTTTACCTGTCCTAATGTAGCAAAATATGATGCTGGACAGATGCATCTTCCTGACAGCTAATCCGACATTTAACGAGTGGCAGAGTCATACAACGGTTTCAGTAAATGCTGGTGGGATGTTGGGTGTGTGTTCTTTTCATAACGTTTCCTGTAAAAGCATCTATTTTCTCTTGACTTCTAGCACTGGATGTGAAAACAGAATTAGAAACTGAAAGCCTAAGGGCTGACACTTTTTTCCCCTTTCCACCATGCATGAAGTGATATTCATGTAAATGCTAGTCTCCACTCAGTCCCCACTGACATACTGTGGTGAAAGCAGGAATGACTGGCCTGTAAATCCAGAACAAATACCAGTGTTATAATTCTAACATACTTTGCTGGTTCTTTGGTTGACCATCAGGAAATGTCCAAGTGTTTATGTAGCTATTTTAGTGAAGAGGCTTGGTTTATGTATAGCTAAGGTAAATTACTGTCATAGTTGCCAACTGGAAATAAACTTGGTGTCCCTACAAGATTTGTGATATATCCATAGGAGGGTTATACTTTAGGAGCTCTATCATTCAAATACATTTCCTCTTCAGGATTCCTGACTGGTCAACATGCCTCTAAGTACACATGGTCAATAGGCCAAATTAGTGTGTATCAAAATCAAAATCAATGATTGAAAAATGTAATATATCATTTACGACTGTGTTTCATTGGTATATCATATATCTACTTGTCATGGGTCCACATCCAAGGCAGCTGACATATTGGTGCCACAATTTTTACTACTCTCTGAATGGACAAACAACTCTGGCTTTGTTTGATAGGCACTAGAGTATAGTTTGTGTTATGTAATACTTAAAAAAAACACTTGTTTGACGCTTAGTTATTTCCATGCCCATCTAAATATCAGTAAATCTTAGACACTGTACCTTTAAACTGTGAGGCTATTGGCTTTTCTTATTTATTTTTTTTAGCATTCAGTCCTAATAGTTATTGTCACTCTTGCTGAACCTGAGATTGAGAATGATTTTTGATAGATGTGAACATAGAAAACAGTTTCGCTGCATTAGCAGCTAAAACACAAACACTTGAAACAGCTAACACGCTAATAGCTAACATACTTAATGGACAATGTGTAAAAATGACTGACATCTAGTGGTAAAAATGGCATTGAAATTAGCTCAAATACCAACAACAGTTGTGAATGGACGGTTGTAACTACTTCAACATTGTGTACATACTGTCTTTTCCTTTATGCCTTGTAAGGTGTTTCTTATCCTACATGGTGCTCTATAGACAAAGCTGGTTCTGCAGTTTTAAAACTCAGAGGGTTCTCACTTCAGATACAGAGTTGTTTGTTCACCGTAGTAAAAATGGTGACACAAACATGACAGCTGCCATGGATGTGGACTCACCACACACAGATATAAATGGCTCATTCTAAGAGAATAAAACAAACCTGTTAATTTAATAAAATGATAAAATACCAATGGAAACACAATTTGGAATTATATTTTAAATTCAATGACTTTTGATTTAGTTACATGTAGCACTTTTAAAGTGCTAACCTTTGAAATTGTGGATGAAGCTTGAATCATGTTTCATTAGGCTCTTTTCCTTAAGATGTGTGATATAAATCTTGAGTCATGAGGCTAACATTGCTGAACTGTTTATTAACGTCTTTGCTGCTGTGGCCCAGACTGAAATATTTCAGCAGCCTGAAATACTACCATAAACTTGGTACTGAGTACTGAGCTCACAGAATGAATCTTAGTCTACCTAACTTTTTTCTGTAGTGGACATAGAAACTGTATAGATCATCAACACTTCAGTGTATTCCCTTACTCATCAAGATCCTAACCAGATGGATTGGCACAACATTATGAATATTTGACGTTCATTGTTCCCTGATCCCTGTCTTGGTATTTGGGTTTATGACCAAACACCCACACGACTTGCAGAATTCCCTCAGTCTCAGCTGTACTTTGTGTTTGGAGCATTGCTAAGGAAAGACCAGCAAGGGAAACACTAGTGTGCATGTGGGTCGCACAACTTGGAAACAAATCCAGAAGCTACAAATGTTTTGGATCAAGCTCCACTCAAGAAATTTCAGTGAACTCATTAAGAATTGGTGCAACATCTGAGCGTGTTTAGACAATACTTATGACCTTAATGGCTTAAGCAAGTGGCCACTGCCTGAGTCATGTGTCTGATTCTCCTTAATACATCCATGGAGTAGAGTAGCATTTTAACTTATTAAACAGTTATTCTGAACAGTTTAAATATTTGCTAAACATCCATATTCAGTCAGAGTTAGGGTTTTGCTATGCTAGCATTTTACTAGCATTAGCTAGTGCACATGATGCTGTGATTTGTCTGTTTAAAGTTCAGACTGTACCTGTTTGTGGAATGAACCCACTAACTTCCTAGAAATGTATTTCCAACATTTAACAGTTACAGTATATCATGTGTACTGTAAGCCAGTGGTTCCCAACCTATTTTCCTTGGGGACCCCCTTTATGCAAATACTAAAAAGCCATGGAGCCCCTGCCCCACCCGTGAAGAAACCATTCTTGGTTTTATGCTTTCAAAAGTGAGATTCTCACCATAAATAATGTATTCGGGCTGAGTCGTGTCCTATGAAAAAGCCAAAGTTAAATTAACAACATATAGCCATACTTTTTTTTCTTAAAATAGAAACAATGTGTGGACATTAATCACAATGGCTCTGAATGTTCAAAGCCTCAGGGACCCTCTGTGCTCTTTGGGGTCCCGGACCCCAGGTTGGAAACCACTGCTGTAAACCAAATTAGAAGAAGGGAAAGAATCTTGTTCTAGTCTTTCCTGCACTCTCTGATCAATGCTGTGTTTTATATAGACATATTTCCTTGCAGCAACAATAAATCATAATTTTACTGATTAAAGGATGAAAACTGGAAATGCAAATAACTGTCATATTGAAATGCAACACTCAAAACTTCCAAATTAACCAAAATTGTAGTTGTGAGTTAAAAAACAAAACAAAACAAAACAAAACAAAACAAAAAAAAAAAACACCTTGATGATGACTTGGTGAGCGTGTCCACAACAAACAGTGAACAAATTAATCAACAAGGTGTCATCAAGTTGTCACTCAGATCTGTTTCCTGGATGTAGGACTGGGGAAAATGGCCCCAAAGATCTTAGACAGATGGCAGTTCACAGGTATTTGTTTTTCTATGAATCTTGAGTTTTTTAATCAGGACAGCTGATACTCTTGCCTGGGCCCGGAACAAGATAATATTAAATGCCAGTCAGCTGGCCAGTCAGGTTAAGTTACCAGGCTGGTAAACGTTGGCTGCGCTGTTTCTTACCTTGCTCTACGTTTACTTTACTAGTTCCAGCTTCTCTGGCACTACTTTTTTATTATAAATATTTATTTAGAAAATCTCTAAGGCCTCTCTTTTTTTCTTCTCTTTTCTTTCCTTTTCTAAGCACCGGACTTGTGCTGACCGGACATTTTGAGTATGCTGAACTTCAAATCACATGACATCAAATTTTGATCAGTGACCAAACAGATTTCAGTGGGAAGTCTTGACCAGTATTTGAAGGGCAATTAGGGAAAAAAAACAAATAAAAAGCTTTTATGTAACTCAGATATTGCATTTTTGAATTTTTATTTAATGAGGACTTAGTTCTGCCCCATGTGTTTGCTTCCCTCCTGTCTATCTCTGATCCATTTTTCTGTATTTTAATACAAATGAATTCCTAACAAAAATCTTACTTACATTTTTTTCTGTTATGAAACAGCACGAGTAGGAAATAATGCATGCCATAGCTCCTGAGACATTTACACTTGACTGCACAATCAACAGTTACTAACTACACAAATGCAACACCATCTAATGAAATCACCTTTCGTGAAGTTGGCTCTTTGGTTTTGTTTATCATTGCATGTAAAAATGACTGAAAACATCGGTTCACAAATGCAGCAATGAAACTGCTGCAACTCCACAGATAAGCACCAAGTAAAGGAGGAAGAGTGAGCGGTTGAGCTCGTTTGGCTTGTTTGGCAGCAGATTTTAGCCACTGTTTGTTCATTATGGTGCTACATATACCACTAGCTAAATGTAGCAACGTAACTGTTGGGGATACAATGTCGGATTATATAAAACTGATGTTTAGTACTAACACCAATTGTCTGATTTCATGTCTCAGTTGAAAAAAATACAGTACAAAATACTGCTTAGCTCTACCTGTATGCTGTTTTGGTTACAAGTACCCAAGATGGTAACAGCTAAACAACAAACCTGAAGCATAAAAACACGAGTCTGCATGCCACTAACATCACTGCGACTTCATCCGTGTTTTAAATGCCATCCATGCTGTATATATTAGAAGTTATCATTCTAAAATGAAAGTGTTGGGGAAACAAGTATGAACAACATTAGAAATGTGGCTCCTGAAATGCTTCCAGTGGGCACAGGAAACCTCAGCAGAGCTGTGAGCGAGCCAGAGAACAGCTGGAAAGCAGAGTGATTATGACATTGTTATTGGCAAGTTAATTGCTGGGATCTAAGTGCGTAGCAATATCAATGTTGAAAGATTTACTTTAAATAAGTCGGGAAGAAAAATGAAAGCAAACAGTGAAATGAAAGTGTCCGTCACGCACTATTTAAATATCCGTCACAGTTTACCGATTTGCTGGTTCAGCATTGGTGCATTCACTGTGGCAGGATGCATTCAATTTTTTATTTTGGTTACAATTTTGCCTCGTTTTCTAGCTGTACCCCTCTACGAGAGATTTGCTTCCACATCTTCACCATAGTTATAAACCTAAATAAACTGGGCCAAAATCTGGCTTAATCTGGCCATGCTCTTCTTGCTTGTCTGTGCATCCCAGTCATACATCTGTCCTGCAGAGCACTTGGAGACAGCATGCAGTTGATTTGCAGATGACGCGAGCATAATCTCTATAAGTATGTCCTGTAATTACAAAAAGGAGACAGAGGCTGACAGAGAGAGAAAAGGATAGAAAGAGGAGGGAGAGTGAGATTAGAAGATTAAGAATTCTGCAATTGAACTCTTTGTATGTGAGAAGTTATGGTCAGGGTGCAGGGAGACTGTAACTGCAAATGAAGCAAAGCAAGTCTTCATCTGTTTCACACATTCTGCTTAACTGGCGCTGTGACAGAAAAACTGAGAGAGACGGGGGAGGATGTTTGCACGGATCACTCGCAGAACCTTACTCAGCTTGAAACATTGGAAGGAAAACAAATGTTGGGGAGTGCGAGCGTAAACTGTTACAAGGTGTTCACATCTGCACAGCCGCTCAGCTGGTAGAAAGGAGGGGGGAAAGGGTAGCTCACAAGGGGAGAAGGAGGAGGAGGGAAAAGACACAACATATGGCTGCTTCCGGAGGGGATACCAAGTGGGATTATTTTTCCCCTTGGAACTGAGATTCTTGCGGTTTGGCAAGGCGAGGTCATACCAGTCCAGGGCAAATGTGGCCTGATATCTGTATCCGCCACATCGTAATTCATCATCGTCTCATCTGACTTGATGAGTGGTGTGGTTGTCGGGTTGTGAAAACCAAGATACTCCATGGTCTGCTGTTGCAGTGTCATAAAA
Source organism: Melanotaenia boesemani (assembly GCF_017639745.1). Classification (NCBI taxonomy): domain Eukaryota; kingdom Metazoa; phylum Chordata; class Actinopteri; order Atheriniformes; family Melanotaeniidae; genus Melanotaenia; species Melanotaenia boesemani. The sequence continues at coordinate 35,807,886 of NC_055682.1, forward strand.
CAGATTGACATCAGTCACACAACCTCAAGATCTGCAGCCCTGTTAGTAAACAGAAATCATTCAGGAGCCAACAATTACTGGGTTTTCCAAATTAAATAAAGACAGATAAATTAATTAAATTTTTATTCTAATTTACATATATATATATATATATATATATACACACATTGTTTCCAGTGTTTTATACATGTATTACTGTCTATACATACACACATCTATTTTTTTCACCCACTTACTCGTGTTTAGGGTCGCTGGGGGCTGGGGCCTATCCAAGCAGCTTCTAGGCAAGGGGCAGGGTACATCCTGGACAGGTCGCCAATCCATCACAGGGCCAACACAGAGACAAACAACCACTCACACTTACTCCTAGAGAGAATTTAGAGACATCAATTAACCCAACAAGCATGTTTTTGGACTATGGAAGGAAGCCAGAGTACCCCAAGAGAGCCCATGCATGCATGGGAAGAATATGTAAACTCCACAGAAAGGCCCCAGCCAAGGCTCAAACCACTGTGCAGCCATATTACTATACAACTGAAGTTTACTTAAGCTTATCGGAGGAGAAAAGCTTGTTTCATCATGTGATGAGGCTTTCCTTTCCAAGACAATGTTGCAAGTCAGAAATGAGAAACCCTAGGCAACTTTAAGAATACAATCTTACACAAAATAAGTAATTATAGCTCAATTTACAGCTGTAAGTGTAGATCCTAACACAACTAAAGCTTAGCAACTTGAATAAATTAATATTTAAACCAGGTACCAATAAAAAACCACAGTGGTTTTGCTTCTAGAAAATTATTATAGGAGAAAGTAAAAACTGAATGGGTTCTTTTTTTGCTGGAGTTAGATGAGTGTTATGCAAATGTTCCTGATAGTATTTGCATAATGTTGTTGAGAGGCAGCCATAAAAACATTTCCTCTGCTTGGAAAATAATGATTAACAGAATGGAAAGAAAAGGCTTAAAGACCAGCTGAACTGGGACTGACTCAAAGAGAAGATTTACTGACATCCAATGGTGTCTTTAGTCAGGCAGTTTTTTTTTCTTATATTAATTACATTAAACTGGTTGATTATAATGTTGACAATAATGAACGTAATTTGATTAGTTTTCGTTAACAGTAAATTGGGTTTAGTGCCTTAAAGTGACTTTTGTTGTAAATTAGTGCTATACAAATTAACTGAATAGAAAAAGAATAAAATCAACTAGCAGTCAAGCTAAATCAAAGCTACGCATTAACTCACTGAGTTATTTTGTTTATCTTTATATGGCTTTTTTTTTATTTGTTGGCTGAGGAATTTGGGTAAACTTTTATGCCTATAGTGACTAAATTAAGTTAGTGTTTTGATGCTTTTGTAAGTTTACAAAGACCAGTTAAAGTTCTGCGTGTGAAGTGGGAACGAGTGTGAAGTCATTGTTGCTGACTGACTGCAGCAGCTTGTGAATATTTGCGACTGTATGTATTGGCAGAGTATTTGACTTTGTTCTCATTAGTTATTGGTTTAATTCAGACAGTGAACGCCACCTGCAGCTAACCAAGAATGAAGAACAGGACTGGTTTGGATATGTCTCTTGCTGTCTTCATAGCTGCTTCTTTAAACAACTAGTGGATCAAATCAAAGGTGGAAATTTGATGAAAGTAAATAAATGTTAGAGCTGATTTTCTTAGATGAGTGCATCTTACTGGGATAACTTTCTTTTCCATTGTGACACGTTTAATGTTCTCTTCCACTTCTTCTTCAACAGTGAATGGGCCTATTTGACCTTTTTTCTCAGGTTTAAAGGCATGCAAAGCTACAATTTTCTGTGACCTTTTGGAAATGCAACACTCCAACAGGGCCCCTCCTCCACAAATCTGTAAACAGATGTTTCCAAGCATGAAGTCTTCAGGAAACTAGCACAAGCTGTAGGACTCAAGTCAAAGAAAGAGCAGTATATCACATACTACAGCACGTAAAAGCACATTCACACCTCTGCACATGAAAACACAATCCCTTTCTCTGTTTAACAAACAGATCAGCAACTTTGTCGTTCAGTCAGTCATGATGACAGACGAGAGAGCGACAAGGTTGGAAAGCTCGGAGGAAAAAAGCAGAATGCTAATTGTTATCTATCTTAAACAAGGTTTAGATTTTGAATAAATTTACTGTAACTTAAATGCAAATTTAAGGCAGGTTTCCTTCATTTGCAGTTGAAATAAAAATACCACAAAAAAAAAAAAAAAAAAAAAAAAAAAAAAAAAAAAAAAAAATTTTAATCACTCTTAGAATTGGTAGTTTGCTAATCTGATCCGATTTCTATTTGTAACATTAACTACTGAAAATAATTATTTGAGTTAGTGAATTAATCTGCAGTCCCTTATTTTTACGTTACCTCACATGAAAAATACCTCATCTAATAGTTCATGAAATGTTTAAATTCTGTCATTTTCCAACAGATAAAACATCTTTCAGAAAAATATTTTCTTCAGACCAGAAATGAGTCAAAACACATACAGGTCAGCTTGTGCTGAAGCAATATATGTGTTTTGTAATTGGTTCACTTTTCAAAAGAGCCTTTAAGATTGTAAGAAAATGTGGACATTTTGTGGGACTATAAGAAGTCATGGAAGGTTCTGGAGGTTTGAAATCAGGTTCCCAGCCTGTGCATTTTGTATGAGTGTAAGATATAAATCTGTTTGTAACTATTAAAATTGTATTATTCATGTCTGTTTAAGCTAAAACTGTGCTTGAGTGGCAAGAATGCTAATAGTCATCGTTGCTACAGATACACAAGGAAGATTTTATATCTATTAGTTTTCTACACAGTAATATAAAATCCCTGTTTAACCCCTGTAGAAACAACGTTTATGCACCGTAGATGACATGTCATGCACATCTTTTTTGCAGTATGTTCTGAGCTGCTCGTGCTGTAGATAATCTGTAGTTTATTCTAAAAAAGTGAGTGCTTACACGTTACTGTTTGTTGTTAGGTTTGTTCCCTTGACCAGTTTGTTCCTTTGTTTAGCTGGAAACAAGACAGATAAAATTATAGAGGTGGGTATATTAAAGTTCCCCTCTTGACATTAGCTCCGTTCACAGGGTCCGGCTCACCACAAGGTCCGGCTCGGGACAGGTCAATTTGGTTCAGTTCGGTTTGGTAAACCCTGATCTCTGTTGCATTTCTACAGCCAACCGTTGGTAGGGAGGGCGTAAGCCTGATATATTCAACAGCTATGTCATAGCACGGTGCAACGCCTTCCTTGAACTATACTGAAGAAGAACCTGACACAGAAATGTAGGGCGAGAATGGTGGACACCCAGCAGTTTGTGTTCTTTCATCTTGGCATGTGGGTGTAAACAACAAAACATCCACAGTATATTTACACAACACGCTGTTCTCGCTTTGTTTTTATTGCAGAGTCACACAGGCAGTGACGACTCTTTAGGGTCAGATTGGTAAGACTAGGATCCCAACAAGTAGATCCCAAACAAGTAGGACAGGTCAGATTGGATATTCTGGGACCTTTAACAGTTTTTACCTAAACTGGAAAAACCAGCCTGTACTGACTCCTTGGTGGATACAGGATCTTTGTGATTATTAGTATTGCCACTAGAATAGTATATCAGTTTTTTTTTTTTTTTTTTTTTTCTGGCCTTCAAAATCCATTGGTTGGTGCTGGTAATGTAGCATGAAATGCGTTTACAAAACTTGAGAAATAACAAGGTCTGTACTGTCCAATAATCATACACTCGCAAACTTTGAGAAACAATATTAATAGACGGCATAAAAAAATTACAGACTGTATGAAAGACATAGCCAGGATGACATAATCCAGTGGTTTGTGGACTCCCTGTTTGATGTTTTGAGTTTGGTTTAAAAAGGACAAAATGGTGACAGCTAAAATGCCAAAGCGTTCCCAGCTACGGGTGCGGCTACTTAATCACTAAGTTGTCCCTTCCCAGAGCATACCTTGTTACTTTAAACAGGAACATGATTTACAAAATGAGCATTATACTGTATTAAAGAAGACATAAAACTAGGGATTACGACCAGAAACCCTTAAAAATCTTTTACTGAGGGAAGAGTACATATATTTTCTTGCTGACTTCTATGCAGTCTGTCCCTTTTTTTGCAACCACAGGGATTGCATTGCCAGTGTTTGGTCACAATGATGCTAAAAATGTGCAAATAATATCTGCATGTCCAAAACTGATTGATTGCTCACATGTGCTATGTGTCCCAGCCGCTGCAGCTGTTGTTGGCGAGTTGGAAAAATGATGAGAACAAACTGATAACTAAGATATTGTTTAGAGAATGCTGATATCAGAGCATATCATTTTCCTCATGCATCGTGTGTCTTTGCTTCATGTTACTCCAACAGTCTGAAAGCCTGTCTTATTAGCTATAGGTCTATAGGTTTGCCTGCTTCTGTCACTTATGCACGAGTATTTCTGTACACTGATTTTTCCCTCCAGCTATTCAGAAGTCTAAATATTCCTTTGCCTGTATATGCAGCTGATATTAGACAGATCATTGCTTTGCTTGAGATACGCATCTGTCTTCTTACTTCTGTCTGGCGCAGGGCCAGCTTTACCCACTGAACACTTTTCAAGCATTAGAAGGTGATAGGTTGAGTCGGTGGAAGCTCTGGGACTGTTGGATTGAGCCCAGGAGGTTCTTGTTCTTGGCTTTCCAAGTTTGACGGTCGATGGTGGTTTACTTTATTCTTTAGAATATACCCCAAAGAAATCACACTTGTCAAAGCTGCTTATGTACATACTGATAGACTGATGATATTTGTCAAGCATGGGAACCGATGATGACAGTTGGACTTGAGGATCATCCACAAGCTAACGGGAGTAAAGCAGCAACGCTGACCAAAAATCCAGTGATGTGTTTAAAAATAGGTTGAAAATGTCACACTATGAGCTGACTGTGTAAATAAACCTCAGAGAAAACTCTTTACTGTAGCAGTTTATTCTCATGAGGTCCTTTTAATGATAGCTTAATTCTTCTCCTCTAATGGGTATGTCTACTTTAGTTCATCCGTTAGTCTGTGCTTGACTTGAATGTCCAAATAAATCTCTCACACAGAAAAGGTAACCAGTCAGTGTTAAGGATGTGGTAAAAGAAGAGATACCCCCCCCTTAAGTTCTCTATTTTGAATGGCTGCCAAAGTTGCTTGGAAATTTGGGGTTATATCTGAAGTTTGCAGGTTTTTCCTATTAGCAGCTTTAGCAGTTGTTAATGCGTCTTCCCAAGATGACAAGATGATGACTCTGATTGTGTGTTGTCTTGGCTCACAGATCCTTCTTCAGGGGAAGAACCCGGGTGTGGTGTGGGAGTACACCCTGCCTCGCACTGAGAGGAAACCCGAGTACAGCTGGGGTGTGGTGCGCTCAGACTGTTCTGCTCCATGTGCTGGAGGTAAGACTACATCCATGTTGGCCTGTACGTGGGGCCAAAAATGTGGGCTCCTCTGACAAAGACAAAACAGTAGCTGAGGAAACTTATCAGAAACAAACAGATAAAATCAGATTGACTACTTTATTTGGAACCCTTCTAATAAAAAGATCATTAATTGAATTAGCATAGACATGCACAGAACTTGATGCACGACTTTTTGCTGTTCCTCTACCCTAAATTTTAATTTTCCATTCACAGCTTAGCTTCTCATTCTAAACTCATCAAGCAAACTTATCCTTCTGCTGAAAGTGTGGGGACATACTGATCTACATCAATCTATTTTTTTCTTTCTCCTGCAGGTCGTATCTCCACCAAGGCTATCTGTCTGCAGGACCAGAAAATTCAGGTCAACTCCAGCATGTGTAACCCCCACACCAGGCCGACGCTGGGCTCCCATCTCTGCAACACACAGCCCTGCCCTGCATAGTAAGTACTGCTGTGTGTGTGGGTCTTTGTGTACAGCTCATTGTGGGATATGTGGCATGGCGACTGGTGTTGCCAAATTTTCAGGAACCTGTGGACCTGTTTTTATTATAGGTGCGCCCACACAGACACACATCCACTGTGGTTGAGGCTGATGCCTGCTGTGGTCAGCCACCACTCTGCTCAGGCTGTGTTCATCTCCACTCCTCACACTCTCTAATTTTTCCTTTTTTCCGTCATCTTAAAGAAAAACACACACAAACACACACACACACACACACACACACACACACAAACACACACACACACACACACACACACACACACATGAAGGCCCTCTGCTTCTCCTGTCCTTTTAAATCAAGCTTACTTCCAGATGCTGATGTATGCATCTTTGTTCTACCACTGAACTTTAGTGTGCTCTGATCTTTTTCTAGTCTGGTGATTTAAAGAGATCAGTCCAGATTAGAGCGAGAGATTAGAATTCGTTATCCTCACAATTTGATTGTGTTGGGATTCCTCTGATAAGAATTCAATGCATCTCAGCCCATTCTAGAAACTCATATTCTTAAATTGCTATATAACTGCATATAGCCACTTTTTTATTGACAGGCAAGAAGTTAGATAAAACTGAATTCTCTCTTTATTTAGAAAGTGTTCAGAGCTGTTTTTTTGTCGTTTAAGCTTAATTTCTTCAGTACCATTTTCTGAATGATCTACATCAGTACTGTACATAGTGTATACTACATTTGTTACCAAGTATTTTGAAGGAGATGTTGCTTATGTTATATGCAAAGAAACTAGAAAGTATTGTATTTTTGAGCAACCATATCACATAATCATTTTATTTCCAATGACTTAATTGAAGACTAGAACAGATCTGTTATTTTTCTCTGTCTTGCAATCTGGGCTTTTAAGAAAACATTTGGTGCTGCAGCCGTGGACATGCAAACCAAATGACACATGCAGATCAAGTCTTTATTATCAATAATGACTTAAACCCCCCACTACCTTCTTGAAATGAATACACAGCTCAATTATTAATGCAGTGGTTTTGCCTGAGGCGGTCGGCCCTGTCGAGTTCCTGTGCAGGACTCTGCTGGGGGGGGGATGGGTGGCCCTTGGGCCTGTGGGGTGCCTGCCCTCCGTGCGGCCCGTGGCACCCAGCACCCGCTGGGCCTGCTCACCGTCGCCCTGTGCTGCCTGGTGCCCCTGCCCCGTCTGGGGGCCCCTCTGCTCTGGTCTGAGTGGGCCGCTGCTCTGTCTGCTTTGGCCGTCCTTGGCTTGGTGCTCTGTGGACCTGCTGGGCCTTTGGAGCCTCGGGCTCCCCCCGTCCCCCGCTGATGCTTCGGGGTGCGGCGTGATTACGGCCCCCTTGCAAGCACACATTTTTTCCTTGTTGCATGGCCACACACGCACGTTCACATGTGCATGCTCACAAACGTGCTCGTCTCTCCATCAGCTTCTGACTAGATGTTGCTGATGTTTGTGTGTTGGTACGTTTCTCTGAAGGTACGTTTGATGACTACTGTACTCTTTCATATCATCATCCTATTTTCTTTATGTATCATGTAGTACTGTGGTAGTTTATATATATATATATATTTTGTGGTGTGTTTAGGCAGCCTAGACAACTGTTATTTCCACATTTTAATCCTCTCCTTTTCTCCCTTTTTTCCCTCTTCCTCTATCTCCCTGTCAGGTTCGGCACTGACATATAAAGACTAAAGAAAATAAGATTACAATAAAAATAATAAAAATATCAAGGGCAGCCATGTATGTAACATCTCTCCCTTGGTAGAGCAAATCTGTCAAGCAAAATACGGTACACAGACCTTCGTTCTGTATGTTAGGATGCCGGACAGGACAGGATAAAAAAAAAAAAAGATTCTGTAAAGAAACACCTTGACCAGCACCATCTGAAATCCAAGGTGGGAGTGGCTGAAGTGCCTCTACACAGCTCCTGCAGACATTTGGCTACATGTTTAGCTTCCCAACGCCACGTGGGAGCAGTGTGGAAAAAAATAGAGGACCTTGAGACATATCTGGCTCTAGGTTTTGTTTTTCCTGTTGTTGGTTTCTGCTCTGACACAGGAGAACGCTCATTAGCTTTGTGGAGAAATGTAAAGCCTTAAAAGTTGCCACCAGAGGACTTTATTAAGTGTGATGCATTTCTGCTCATAAGGGTGACATTATTATGCTGTTTGTTGTAAAATTGGTGTTTGTGGGCCAGAGCTGAGCCTTCCTGGCTCAGGTTAACTTTCAATTCATCAACATATTATGCTGGTGGAGCTGACACTCTGGGATCTGCATTGTGAGCTTTTTAGAGGATGTCTGTGTGTTGCAGTGAAAATTTACTCAGAAAGCTTCAGTCTGCAGATGCTGAGAACACACACAGAAAAAAACCAAAGGAATATGAGGCTAAACAAAAGGAAGAAGTCAACAAATACCTTTCAGACTAACTTTTTTCCAAATAATAATAGCTCTTTCACATAATTTCAGCATAAAGAGTTTCACATTTCTAAGTAGGAAAATCGTGCTCATTTTTGTCCTTAGTTGTGTAGATCATGTGTTCAATAGCAACACATTTTTAAAGGTGATTGCAGTCAGGGACCACTGCAGAAAGCAAGGGGGGAAACCAGGCGAAAGTGCAGCAGAGTAACAAGTTGAAACAGCACTGAATAAATGGCCTCTCTCCTTCATTATGTAGGCCTTTGACTGAGGGAACTGGAGCTAGCGTGATTTAGAGCACTGCCCTAAAGAACAGGCAGGGAACCGTGTCTTGGGTTCACAGAAAGTACACACATATACACAAACACTAATGTGTTGTGTACACTTCCACTTTAGATGCACATTTCTTTTTCTACATGTATGATGCTGAAATATTGTGTTTTGTTTCCAAACTGCCAGGTAAAAATAGAAATATAAGCTGCTTATGTTTGATGTTAATGATGTGATTTTGCTCATCATTAGCCATGCTGTAACAAGTCCGGACAGAACTTTCTCTGGTGTCAGGGGCTGAACAAGCCAGACAGCTATCGGTTACACTTCCAACATACAGCCTCTGTTTCCTGCTAAGTTTCCCACCACCTGAGAGGACATTTCCTGCCCCTAATCTTAGGCATACCATTTCTCTTATCTTGGCGAAAGCTATTAAACAGCCTTGTTGTGTGTCCTGACCTCGCTTCTTATTTGTTGAATGAAGAGAATAGTAGTCCAGATATCAGGGTGATTATCCATTTAGGAAAATAAAGTAGTTTGACATCCATGGATCTCATTATGTACACAATGGTGGACAGCATTTCAGGGATGACTGTGCTCAGGCCAGCCTTTGGGTGCTTCACAGGAAGAAAGTTAGGTTGAGTGAAGAGCATGAAAGCTTTAATGACTCAAGGGCCTGGCAGAAAAGAAAAATTGACAATGAGATGGGATGCTTCTGCGTTGTGTACGAGTATCTGGCAGTTAGAGAATGTAAAAATGCTTGTTTATCTCTGTGATGTGTATCGCGGGTGCTGACAGCCCTGTTCATGTTTTATTGTGCAGAGACAGTTGGATTCCCACGGGGCTGGGCCAGTCTAGCCGTGGAGAACCAGTTAAACCCCCACGCACACGCCTGCACCCTTTTACTCTTAAACAGTTGCTGAAGCTCTAGGCTCACTTTAACCTTCTATCCCCACATTAGCAGGAAGCTGAACTGTGGATTGTGCAGCATTTTTAACATAAAACAGGGATGCAGGGAGAATTTTAGAGTTAGTTCAATCATCCAGGCTAGCTCGAGGCTGGGGAGAAATGGTCATACATATTTTCAGAAGTCTGTGTAATTCTTACCTCTCCTCATCTCCTGTTGTTCTATTTGCTGTTTGACATAATTTTACTTTTTCTCTTGGCAGACTGCATCTATACAGCCATTTATTTCAGGCTGGGGATTTCTTTGTTCGTGTCTGTTACACATGTAAACAAATCAAACTGACACATCTGGAACCAAAAAAAATAAGTAAATAAAGAAAAAAATGCAAAGACAAAAGACAATAGATGAGATAGGATAACACGGTATTTACTAAACAGAAATCAAGACAAGGAAGTACATTTAAAGAAGGCATGAAGTTTAAGCATACAGAAAATGTTTTTTGTAACACCCTGCTAAAAACCGTATCTAATCTATGAACTCTGTTGTAATAGGATTGCAGCACATGGGACATCAATCTCTTATTATTAAGAAAACTATTATTTAAGTATCTGAACATCTGAATATCTGAACATATGATGCTTGATTTAGACATTTTGTTCTCAGTTGCATTTATTACTTAAAATATAATACATTTGCAGTTATGAAAATTTGCCATCAAGGGTGTAGGTTTGATGTTGACATTGTAAGGGATATAAAAGTAGCCCGCAGAGGCCCCTGGAAGACAAGTATTTGTTTATACTTTTGTTTATACTCGCTAATCCTGCTAAAAGTAAGGGGATCGATCCCTAGTTTGCAGTGTCATGTGAGTGAGTGGATAGGACGTCTGAACAAGATAACTGTTGGCCTATTTGTTTCATATTGATATTGTGAAGACAAGAAAGCAGTTTGCACTACAATCATCAACATCACAGAAATGTACTGTCATCATATAATACAAGAGACCCACTACTTATATTGACCAACTTAATGAAACCTGGAAAGAAAATATGGCAATTGAGATGTATTAATGAAAACACAACGATAAATCATTTCTACAACCTACATCACCATCTTTATGATGTAAGAATTTTGAAAAAGTAAATCGATATGCAGTCACATATGCGACTCATTGCAGCTACAGAGTTTGTGATGTTAGAGAGAATATTTATTTTTTTCATCATTATTATTATAATTTAAAAACATGCTAAAATGACTGTGGTTCTTTTTTTTTTGCAGGAATCTGTACCAAACAACTCTGCCTATTTTTGTTTGTACAATATTATGTGAAAGTCAGATAAACACTTTAGAATTCCATATTATGACTTTGAATAAATTTCAACTAATTTATTAGCCCCATTCTTAAGTCTGAGTATTAAAGCTGACCTGACTCTCCACCTACCTCAGCATCTCCCCCTCTCTCTGAACTACCTGGCAGCTTTGATTCTGTCACACACTGATTCATGCTAAGGTAACAACTTTACTGACCTACTGACTTTTATTATCACCATTAATAAATGACTCAATAACAGGTGGAAAATAATTTCTTTGTGACTTAAACTTCTACACTGACCCAATCTAAAATAACTCCTGATGTCCTTCTTTTTTTTTCTTTGCTCCTGAAGTTCTGACTGAAGACAGAACTACCATTAGCACTGCTATCTAAGCTATCTAGCTAGTGCTAGCGCAAATTCTTTCAACAGAGTGAGTGACAGTGGGGGCATCCAATTATGTTAGCAAAAAACAGTTGAGTAGAGCCAATTATAACAGTTGAAATGAGTTATAAGGCTGGACGTAGAGGTGCAACATTGCAGATGGAGGGCACTGATCTCAGCTGGTTTTGCGATGGAGAATGATAGGGACAACTCAGGTGTTGCTCAATACATGTCTCCACTGAGCCTTCCCAGTTCTGTGTTTGCCATACTGTTAAATCTTAGGAGGCCTTCTTTTTGAGGTTTTCTCAAATTGTTCTTTTAACTCTACCTCTGATATTCCATCATTCCCTATTTCAAAGGTTGTGCTATAAAGTCAACTTAAGCTTGCTCACTACAGTTCTGTGATGTTTCTTTATATATGTTTCGATGTTACTTTACTCTGTAAAAAATGCCCTGACACCCATGTTGTCACATTTCCAGAATTTGGGGTAGTGATGTGTTGCTACAGTGCTTTTCCTACTGTAATATGATTCAAGATGAGATTGTTCTTGTCTGTTTACATCTAAATCAATTATAATCTATTATCACCATGATAAAAACTAGAAGAAAATTAAATCTCCTAGTATACTAGTATTAACCAGAAGACCAGTTACAACAACCTGTGAAGCATGCAGAAGATCTTAATTAGAATCCTTCAAGTAAAACTTAAAATAAGGAAAAGATGATGAGGTCATCTGGTCTGCAGCCTATGGGCCACTAACAAAAGCGAGTCTCCTCAGAGCCTCCTATTGCAATCTTCATTGCAATTTTCCTACCTTAAAATATGTTTGCTTTTGAGACATTTTAGATATACAAATTACAGCTAGGTCAGTAGTGGTTTGCAGCAAAGCGGAGTGGTACATCAGCCACTTTTCCCCAATGATATATTGTTATTTATAAGTCAGGGAAAACAGAGGGGGAAAAAAAACAAACAGCTCACAAGCCAAAAGTCCCAAACCGATGCTTTCTACTCCCAATGGTCCACAGCTTTCCCGTTTCCAAATAGCAGTTCTGTCCTGCTGTTTCATTTGTCTGCGGCATTTGAAAGGAAATGAAAGCATTTTTTTCCCCCCCTGAAGCAGGTCGGCGGCATAGAGGAATGGTCTCTGCGGTAGCATGTCGTCTCAGAAATGGACAGAACCATCTGCCCATCTCCTCCCTCACTTTCTTCTCTCTCTCTCTCTCACTCTCTCTCTCTCTCTCTTCTAAACATGTGGTTGTCAGACCACTCATTTGCTGAAATCTCCCCCTTTGGTCCTGATGCCAAGACAGGAGCTATTTTAGAAAGCAGCAATTGGCTTTTTGACAAGGGACAAAGCGAGAATTCAAAGACGAGGCAATGACAAGTTTGAGGATCAATCATGTGATGAAGGCAGGTGTCAAGTGAAAAGCAAAAAAAAAAAAAAAAAAAAACCAAAACAAAACAAATAAACAAAAAAAAAATTACAAAACAAATAGGAAAAAGGCAAAAGGGGGTGACAAAGTGAAGCAGCCCACTTCTGTCTTTGGCCTTATTGAATGTTTCATATTGTGGTTGGTTTGGGAAATCTGGGAAAGCTGTTGAGGAGAGTTGTATACAATATGGTTTTCATGTTTAGTTTCATAGGAATAGAAAAGATAGAGATGGATGGAGTGGGTGGGCCATGAAAATATAAATTCGGGTTTGTGTATTTACTTTTCTGAGCTGCGCTACCGATTTGTACAGTGACAAAGATCAATGTCTGAGACTGGTGGGAGCAGTAAGCCTACTTATCTTGGAGTCATTTAAATCCATCCAGGTTAAACTATTTCCAACAATTCTTTTAGACCCCTTACTAACAATGCGTAATCATTCATTTGAAAACGGAATATTACCCCAATCTCTTAAAGAGGCTAACATTTCTTTTAGACTTAAAAGGGCAAGCCTCCAGATAACTATGCCTCATATAGGCCAATAGCTTTACTGAATTCAATCTGAAATCTGAAAAACAACCTTCCCTAAATAGTCAGTGAGGACCAGACAGGTTTTGTTAGGGGCCGTAAATCCTCAGATAACATGAAGAGGTTCCTTAATAATATTCAGATATCACAACATTACAAGGACCGTGTTTGGTGCTTTGTCTCAATGCTGAAAAGGTATTCAACCAAATTGAATGGCTGTACTTGTTCTTTGCTTTAGAACAATTTGGTCTCAGTGAAATTTTTGTAAATTGGGTTAAAGTTGTCTATAAATCTCTAGTCGCTGCTATTGTAACCAATGGGATGGGTTCTAATAATTTTGCTCTCTATTGTGGTAATAGACAGGGTGACCCTCTCCGTCCTCTACTCTTTGACATTACTATAGAGCCACTGGACCAGGCCATAAGACAGGATCCTTTAATATGTGGTATCAGTGTTAGAGAGAGGATGCACAAAATCTCCTTATATTATTATTATATCCTTATATTTATATTTATATTTACCCAAATTTCCCTGAGGACTCTCCAAAGGGATTAATAAAGTATTTCTATTCTATTCTATTCTATTATACACAGATTATGTATTGCTGCTTATTTCCCATCCTGAAACCTCTACTCCTCGTCAGATTAAAGTAATCTCATCCTTTGGTTTGTTCACTGGTTACAAAATTAACCTGGCTAAATCAAAGGCCATGCCCCTGGGACCAATGACGTCCATTCCTGACACAAAAGAGCCTTTTCCATCATGTTGGTTGCCCGGTGGCTTAACTTACTTGGGGATACTGGTGTCTCCCACTTATCATCTGTTGTTTAAGCTTAATTTTGTTACCCTCCTGGATGTCATAAAGGTAGATTTTCTGACTAGGCAGAATTGCCCTAATTAAAATTAGTATTCTGCCTAGATTGTTATATTTTACAAATTCCTATTATGTTATCTAAAAGGTTATTAAGGTCTTTGCAGGCTGGATAAGTGCCATTACATGAACCAAGAGAAAGCCCACACTCAAGATGGCAAAACTTCAGATGACCAGTCTGGATGGAGGCAGATTGACACAGATAGGATCTACTTAATTTCTCGATATTGAACCCTCTCAGTTTCCCCCTTTCAATTTGTTGTTTGTTGCAGAGCTCAGTGCAGTCAAGAAACTTACCAGTAACCTCATAACGCTGAGCTCCGTTGAAGCCTGGAGGTTTATTTGTGTTTTTGAAGACCAGGCTCATCTAACCTTTCCTCTCATATTTTAAATGGCCATTACTTTTTGCCAGGTTGTCTTGACCGAGGTGTCTGTAATCAGGTTAAATCGATTCAACTAAAAACTTTCAGTCCTACATATATCACACCCTCTCTGAAAAATATAATGAATACAAACTCCTTCCCATCACATTTGAAATGTAATGTAGAGAAGTTTGATTATATGCAGTGTTCAAAAGTACAGGTCTGACATTGTAAATTGTAACTCACCTGTTCAGCTGGACCCTATATGTCTTAGCCCTTCTTTCCACGAGGTGTGTGTGCGCCACGTTATGGCTGTGCCACAGTTTCCAACCTCCATGTGCATCGATCCACACCGGTAGCGTGTCAGGTGCGGAGCGCCCGTGGGTGCAGTCTGCCTAGCTGGATCCACAAGATCATGATCACACACACACAAGATCACAGGAGAATTGGAGAATCTTGTGATTCTCCACTTCCAGGAAAAATGTGTCGTCGGCCATGGTGAGAGAAAAAAAAAAAAAAACACTGAGACACCCTGAGCGGTTAATGATGAAATGTTTACATGGTTCAGTACACAAATCTGCATGAGGGCTTTTATTTTGAGAAATACTGGCTGGTATTCGCAGCCGTTTTAGTCAATGGTTTGGTTTCCACAGGATGCACTGCAGCGCATGTCAGAAGCATGTCAGAAACGCATTGTCACGGCTCTCTGCTAAATTTATGCGCCAAGTCTATTTTTGGTGGTGCACTCACCCAGAATGCGTCAATTCCACAGTTCAGATTGGGCCACAACAGGAAATCAGACAGTGTAAACGCTTCTGGCATTTTTCAAAATAAAAGCCCCAATGCTAATGTGCGCTGCTGAACAACAAAAACATTACGTGTTTAATCAGTCAGGGAAACTCGTTTTTTTTTTTTTTTTCATCATGGACGACGAGATGTTTGTCCTGGAAGTGAAGAATCACAAGGTTCTCCACTTCTCCTGTGATTTTGTGATCTTGCGGATCCTGCTAGGTGGACAGCACTCGTGGGCGCTCCACACCTGACACGCTCCCTGTGTAGATTGCCGCGTCACGGAGGTCGGAACAAAACCGTGGTGCAGCCGTAAGGTGGCTCACACGCACCCGGTGGAAATGATGGGTTATATTTTTTTCTCTCCTTTTTATTTTTTTTTGTTTGTTTTTCTATGTTTATTTGGAAAAATTAACAAAATTGGGAAAAAATCCATCCAAGTTAAATCACTATGTAAATGCTTTAACCTGTCGAATAGCTGTGGTATTAGCTAGTAATTTAGAGGTAATGAAGGTTTTTAGGGGGGATGGTTTGGTTTCCTGATCAAGAGCAGAAAAGCAAGCAAAGAGCAGAAATGTTTCTTTGCCTGACCCATCTTGTTATCCAAACTATTGCTTGTCAATGACTGCAGACCCTCTGTGCTTCCTCTCTTCCTCCACAGTTGGGTGACTGGAGACTGGGGGCCCTGCAGTCGGTCATGTGGAGGAGGTCAACAGACCAGGATGCTGCGCTGCTTGAGGAAAGTGACATATCAGAGGGAAGAGGTGGTGGCACACTCCCTCTGCCCTGTCATTTCTCCTGCCCAAGTCCAGCCATGCCACACACAGGCCTGCCCACCAGAGTGGAGCACTGGGTCCTGGTCTCAGGTAGGTTTGCGGCAACATTTAAAACCTGAGTAGTGCAGGTTTTTGGAGTTGGCAGTATCACCCAGTGTGCTACTTTGGTCCAGGAAGGATTACAGTATAATTCTTTTACTAGATGAAGCCCCCTTTATCTGGAGGCTTGGAATTCCCATTCATTGTGGGAAATGCACCAAACTCCAAAACAAGATGGGTGAATGTTCAGCTGCAGCTAAAACTGAAATTTTCTGTTTCCTTTCTCAGTACTCTGACAAGTGCTGATGCCTTAAGTCATGCTGATCTTAGTTATGTTCATGAACAAGGGTTTTAATAAAGTTAGCTGGCATTTGTATGTCCTAAATGAAGCAGCGTGTGAAATTAACATCTGTTTTGCAGTTAATTTTAGCTGGATATCATTTAGAAATGCCAGACAGATAGCGTTCATTAACACAACACTGTAAAACTAAACAGGTGATATTAAGACAATTAAAAGTTTAATTATTTCTATGAAGATATACTGCCTCCCTGCACTGTGGTCCTCTACAGAAATTCAGACTGTGGGGAGGGTCAAACATTTATTAGGTAAGATGTTTAAAAACATGATGGCATGTTCCTCTAGTGGAAAAACGAACCACACTAGTACTAGCTCCAGATCTTTAACAGGAGTGAAAGCACTTTAGTCAAAAAGGGTTATCAGTTGATCTCTGGATGTTTTGTCACCATCAGGGGGACGACTGTAGTTTTCTTTTTACCAGAATATTGCAGCTTTACACTTTATGGCACTGTGTCACATGGCAGCAACGGGATGTCAACACACTGGCCGCTTTTTGACGCACATTGTGGCAGATTCATTAAATGAATGCAAGACGAGATTATTAGTGGAAGTAGGAAAAAGGAAGTGGTGGAAAATGGACAAAGCAAGACAAGACAAGAGTCAACATCAACCTCACTTTTACTGACTCAAAGTACAGGTAGGATGCAAGATAGATGAAGAATTACTTCAGTAGTTCTTCCTTAACTTCTCACCAGCAGATCAAAACTGATTTTTTCAACCAATTTTTGATGACAAAATAAAAAAATTGACATTTACTGCTTGCCATGATAAAAAATAAACTATACTGGGTGATCGTTAAGCCCAGTCATTCTGAGCATCCATATGGTGTTTAGGTAAAAGCATTAAAGACACAGACAGGTGAAAAGTCCACTCCAGATGTATTAACTCATGTTTCTCACGTCTACAGGTTGTTGAAGTTTGTATTTGTGCTTCCTAACAAAACTGATGCAAAACAGTTAGGGATTAATGCTTTATTGCTCCAGCTTTATTTCTTTCTTGTTGCAGTACACATAGCATAGCAATAACTTAAATAAGCTATGCATCCATCAGCCACTGCACAACAGCAGAACACCATGTGGACCACTGCTGCACTGTTTAAAGTCACTTTACATAGAAAACATGTTGAAACAAACCACTTTCTGCCCATTTCTTGTCATTTTTTAAACTTGTTAGAAGAATTTTAAGCAAAGCAATACCACTTCAGGCTAAAAAACAGTGATATTTTTACAAATCTGGATGACACCAAACCTTAGGGCACATATGTCAAACTGGTCCAGCAAAGGGCCGTGTGGCTGCAGGTTTTTGTTCCAACCAAGCAGCAGCACACCAGATTTGACTGATTCAATCAACTGATCTCAGTCTTCAGACAGCTGATTGGTCAAACTGTGTGCTCTTGGCTGGCTGGAACAAAAACCTGCAGCCACACGGCCCTTTGCTGGACCAGTTTGACATGCCTGCCTTAGGGACTGCATACACACACACCCATCCACCCACATCCTAATGCAAACTGTCAGACATTGAAGTCAAACTAAAATAAATGCTTTGCTGCCCTCTGTTGGACATGAGGAAGAAATTAACAGTTTACCACAATACCAGAAAGCCACTTTCAAATTATAAACATGAGCAGACTCAGTTTTTTATTGCAAAATGTGACTTCACATTCTTTTGTGCTGTCACAAAAAAAAAAAAAAGTTTCTTTTGCATTTTAACTTGCCATCATTAACCAAATGCACCCACTGTGAGGTGTTTTATAACAATTAGACAAATTGGGTTTCCTTTTTGCAAAATTAGCTGTTTTTCTTTTTTGTTTTTTGTGCATACCCACAATTCGGCCATTTAGTTTCTGCCTCTGGCTATTAGCTGATTTTGGATCAAAGTGCATCACACATCAGACAGAGCTTCCCTCTGCTCATCTTTCTGTACTAATCACCTGACAGCACATCTGATAGTTCGTCAGACCCTCTGAAATGATTAGCTGCTGTGACCCACACTGCCCGAACATCCAGCTGCCAATCACTCACCGCTCCTATTGGATGCTCGTGTTGTGCACATGCATTGTTTTCTAACACCAGTCCAAGTTCAGTCTGCGGTCACACAGAGATGAGTTTAGCCTCCCTGAAAAGATCAGTCGAAGCTTTCAGTAACGGGGAGGGGGCCAACTGGGTTGTATGCAGTTGTGCATGTAGATGCACAGACATGTGTGTGTCTTTTGTCTGATAAATGAATGGGATGTTGTTGGATAAACGGCCCTGCCGGCTGTGGTTGCCTGTCCCAGCAGAGCACTTTGACTCTTGTGAAGTTCACGTGGAGTTTACAGCGGTACCGTCTCCTGTCGGTCCGGACATTGATGGGGTCACATGTCTCTCACAGCTATTGGTTTATTGTATTTAATGAAAGGCCATAATGTGTTGCCATCAAAGCGATGACCTGTTTTTTGCTTGCCCACCCTGTGGTGAATAACAGATGCCTTCACAGTATCTGTACCACGGATGTTACCTCAGTTAACATGGCCTGAGGCATGAGTGTGGTGGAAGATGAAGGTTAAAACTATCCAATGACATTTTAAAGTTGAGAATTTCTGATTGAATCTGTCATTTATCCTTTCCTTACTGAGGAAACATCCTGTATGTCCTCCTTGTCCATTCTCAGTGCTCTAAGTCTTGCGGACGAGGACTGAGGAAGAGGAGCGTTTTCTGCCGCAGCACCGATCCCGGTGCCAAAGCAGTGGTGGTGCCAGACAGCATGTGCAGACAGCACCACAGACCCAAAGCCCAAGAGACTTGCGTCCTGCGGCGCTGCCCCAAGAACGAGAAGCTGCAGTGGATTCCCACTCCCTGGGGAGAGGTAAGGCAAAAAGAAGAGAATGAACTTTGTAAAGGTTTGGCAAAGAATCTCAGTTCGTGGGGCTACTTAGTTGCTTAATGTTGTGTTCGTCTCCCTAAAAAATGCAGACATAACTTCACTAGGAAATATTTTCAGCTTTTATGCCAGTTCCCGAGAATCTAAACTATAAAACCTTCTTATTTTGCTTCTCCACTTTTTAAGAACAACCATGTAGCAAGAGTAAGAGGCAGGTTCACAGCCAGCGGCCTCGGTTGACTAAAATGCAAAACAGTACACTTCACCTGGAGCTATTGTTCCTGCTCAACTTTAAGGAACATGCTGAAAATGGTGCTGGTAAAAACACAAAGTGAGCTGCAGGTGGAGGACGGCAGAGGTGGGGGACAGTGTATGTAACTGGAAATGAAATGAAATGCTGGAACAGATTAAAGCAGAAAACAATTAGTGTTTGGGGTTAACTGCAGTCTGATCATTCACTACTTATTTAATCAGTTTCATCATGCAAAAAAAGGATTTTCCACTTCTGCTTTTTCCAAACTATAATAAATTTGTTTCCGATTGAAAAGATTTTTGGTCATGGTGGCAGCCGTAGCGCAGCACACATTTTGTTGACTAGATGAGTAATTGTCTAATTGTGGAAAATAATGAACATAATGATTATGAATGAGTAATCAGTAATGGTACTAATGGTCAATTAAAGAATGAAAAGCTGCAACACTAATGTTGGGTTTATAATGAGCAGTAACTGTGTGTGAAATGTGGCTGCCTAATTGAATTGAAAAAAAAAAAAAGAAAAAATAAGTAATCATTCACTTTTGTGTTTTGTTACTAAAAGACACTAAATCTAAAAGTTTTCTCAGATCAGGTTACTGATGTTTCAGTGCCATCAGATGATGCTATAAAGAGCAGGTCATTGTGTCACGAAAGCTTTTCATTCTTCAAGTCCTCCCATATAAACTCTGCACTGCTTAAGTTGGGATGTCTGCACATGAATTTTATGTGTATTCTGCTCACCGTCCACATGCAAGTGCATCTGTTTGGTGCCTGAAAACTTGAAACTTTTTTTTTTAACTTTTTTTTTTTTTGCCTGTAATTGTATTTTTGGGTTAGAGGCTTTGATGGCAAAATTATCATTATCTCTGCATAGTAAAGAATCCTTTAAAAATTCCTGGATCCAGGCGGTGATCTGGCTCACCCCCAAAATCCAAGCACTTGTTCCTTATTCCATTTCTGAGATTCCCTGAAAATGTCAATAAAATCCATCCATAACTTTTTGAGGTATGTTGTTAACAAACAAACCAATTTTACATGACCTCAGCCTCCTGTTACTGTGTTGTTGTGTGCATTAAGAACCTGCTCTTTGATTGTCTGCACATTGTTTTTGATACTACCTTGAGTGAAAGAGCTGTTTGCAATTTTTAATCTTCCTTTTGGTAAATCCACTCAATCCATTCCCATTGATTTAGTGTCTTCTCATAAATACAAAGGTATCCTAATGGAAGAAGATCTCACTTGAAGCTGAGCATCTTTTAAAGACACTGAAACTAATGTTGGTGTTGACTTTCAGTGTCTTTAAAAGACAGCTTGTTGCTGCCATTTTTTTCTTTTAACATTATTTACAGCTTTCTGCAGATATTGGACACTGTTTATCAGGAGCTCTGATGTTTATAATGTAAATCCTGTAAAACCATTGAGCTTCATAATGAATTTACTTTGGTAATCTATTTTAATTTACAAATCCATCTTCATCATAGCTTTCATTTCCAGTTCTACCTTACGTTTAATTTGTTTCTTACTTGCTCCTTTGACTTAAAAGATAATATCTTGTAAAGATATCTTTTTTGAACCCACTGAGGAATTTTAAACTTATTTTAACCTTTTGAACCATGTCTAGTTACCAATAATGTAATAATGACTGAGCAAACTGCACAAAAACTGCTAAAAAGTCATCTATTTCTGAGAAAAGCAGTCATATTTATGTATATCAGTAGTTTATCAGCTGCAATTTTACATTTTAAAGCATTTTTTCATGCTAAGCCAAAAGCTAACCAGTATAATAATAACTTATTCACATTTTCTGCTGAATGTTATGACATTATTAGTTCAAATATTTTATTACACTATTATTAGATTATTGGCTTTGTTACATTTAAAATGGGCAAAATGATTACGTTATTGGCAGTTATTACAGGTGAAACTCAAAACATTTAAAAAAATTGTGCAAAACTTTTTATATCTGAGTAATTCAACTTAAAAAGTAAAGTAATTTATTATATAGGCTCATTATATGCAAAGTGAGATATTTCAAGCTTTTATTTGCTATAATTTTGATGATTGTGGCTTACAAGTTATGAAAAAAAACTAACTAAAACTAAAACTAAAACAAACATCTAAATCACAGAAAATTTGAATATTACATGAAATCAATAAAATAAATTATACTGAATACAGAAACATTGACCATTTGAAGAGTATAGTCATGCATATAACTCAGTACTTAGTTTGAGTCCATTTGCATGAATTCCTGCCTCAGTGCGGTGTGGCATGGATGTTATCAGCCTGTGGCCCTGCTGGGGTGTAATGGAAGACCACGATGCTTCAATAGCGGCCTTCAGCTCTTCTGCATTGCTCGGTCTCATATGTCTTGTCTTTCTTATGGCTATGCCTTAGATTTTCTTTGGGGTTCAGGTCAGGATAGTTTGATGGCCAATCAAGCCCCGTAATTCCTTGGTCATTCTACCAGCTTTTGGTTTTTGTGGCAGTGTGGGCAGGTGCCAAGTTCTGCTGGAAAATAAAGTCAGCATCTCCAAAAAGCTTTTCTACTGAAGGAAGCCTGAAGGGTTCTAAAATCTCCCAGTAGAAGCTGCATTGACTCCAGACTTAATAAAGCCCATTGGACCAACACCAGTAGATGACATGGCTCCCAAACCAACACTGACTGTGGAAACGTCATGCTGCACTTTAAGTGTCTTGGATTGTTGCCTCTCCATTCTTTCTCCAGACTCTGGACCTTGATTTCCAAATGAGATGCAGAATTTGCCTAATCAGAAAAGAGCACTTTGAACCACTGCTCAACAGACCAGTTCATTTTTTCTTTAGCCCAGGTAAGACGCTTCTGTCATTGTGTTTTGTTCAGGAGCGGCTTGACAAGAGGAATATGATATATGAAGCCCAGGTCCAGGATCCGTCTGTGCGTGGTGGCTCTGGAACCACAAACTTCAGCCTCAGTTCACTTCTTGTGAAGCTCCCCCACATTTTCAAATGTCCTTTTCCTGATGATCCTTTCCAGGCTGCCGTCATCCCTGTTGGTTGTTCCACCTTTTTCTTCCACACTTTTCCCTTCCACTCAACTTTTTACTGATGTGCTTTGATTAAGCACTTTGAGAGTATCCAACCTGCAATTACCTTTTGAGGCTTTCCTTCCTTGTGGAGGGTGTCAATGATGATTTTCTGCACAGCTGTCAGGTCAGAAACCTTCCACATGACCAGGATTTCTACTGAAATAGACTGAGACTGATGCAACAAGTCCTTTGCAAGTATTTTGGATTAATTGTCTGATTAGAGTGTGGCACTTAAAGGCATACAAGACTGAACCTTTTCACAGAATAGTACATGAACAAGTTTTGGTTCAGACAGTTCAGGTATAGTCTGAAAAATAACCAATTTGGTACAGTTTGGCACCAACCATTCTCAATGTCCACCAATTGGGGCATCTCAGGTTTTAAACGGTTAATAAAATAAATAACAAAAAAGCATTGCTGTTCTTATTTGGTATTTTGTATTAAGGAAATATGTTAAATTGCATGCTTTTTTAAATTATTTCTTTCTTGAAAACGTCCCAGTGAGATTACCTATTCAATCAAGCACAAATACAATAAAATAAAAGGTAAAAATATAACTAACTGTGTAAATGTATACTTAGGGAGGCATCAGGATGTGTAATGGAGTTCACTGCTACATAATCCAATAAAAAAACCAGTTGCCGAGGTTGTCAGTTCAATAAGACTCCGATCAGACCTGTAGTCGTGCAACAGCCCTGAGAAAAAAGTGATTGTTGTGGAAAAGGGAGTTTTCTCTGTTGTATCTGAGTGAGCTGCTTCACCTGAACATTAGAAGGAAGACAACTGTAAGGAGATTATCTGTCAGAAAACTAGCTGCACATAGAGCTATATAGCAGTTGAAGGGAGATCACAGATGACAGCAAATGCCTTTGGATGTTCTACTCGTACCAGTTAGCTGTCTCTGTGGAGGATGTGTTGGTCCGGTTGTGCTTTCATATCTCTGTAGACAGAGGGTTGTTTTATGTCTGCAGCTCTTGTGTGGATGTGATTCTTACTGGAGTCGGAAAAGCTAAATCAGAATTCCCATGTCCACAAGGCCTGAGATGTAAACCAGAGGACAACTCATGTCTATGAAGAACATGTAATATAAAATAGCTCAGGATCAAACTGAAGCTGATCCACTACTGTTGACTAATTCTGGAGGAGGAAAACAACTTAGATATTCTCATCACAATGTTCATCTGAGCCCATCCTGTGTTCATGCTCAAACACTCCTCACACTCAGACCCCAGCTGAGGTTTGAACCGGGAACCTTCTGGCTGTCAGGTGACGATGCTAACCATGCAGCCGCTAGGACAGTATTCTGTTAATCAAATTTGGCATTTATAGTGGCGATGCCTTTTTTCAGATCTTGATGTACAAAATTTTCTTGTTCTTGTCCCTGGGGTGCCTAGCCTTGGTGTTGGGTTGGCGTGGCCCACGGTGGTTTTGCCTGGGGCGGTCGGGCCCCGTCGGGTTCCTGGGTGGGGCTTTGCTGGGGGAAATGAGTGGCCCTTGGGCCTGTGGGGTGCCTGCCCTCCGTGCGGCCCGCGCCCGGAGGGCTCGCCATCGCCCTGGGTTGCCCGGTGCCCCTGCCCCGTCGCTCCGGGGGTTCCGGTCTGGGGGCCCCTCTGCTCTGGTCCGGGTGGGCCGCTGCTCTGTCTGCTTTGGCTGTCCCGGGCTTGGTACTCTGTGGACCTGCTTGGCCTTTGGGGCCTCGGGCTCCCCCCGTCCCCCGCTGATGCTTCGGGGTGCGGCGTGATCGCGGCCCCCTTGCGGGTACACATTTCCTCCCTGTTGCATGGCCACACATGCATGTTAACACGTGCATGCTCACAAACGTGCTCGTCTCTCCATCCGCTTCTGACTAGATGTAGCTGATGTTTGTGTGTTGGTACGTTTGTCTGCAGGTACGTTTGATGACTATTGTAATTTTTTATATCATCATCATCCTATTTTTCTTTTGGTATCATGTAGTACTGTGGTAGTTTATGTTGTTGTTTTTTTTTTGTGATATGTTCTGGGCAGCATAGACAACTGTTATTTCCACATTTTAATCCTGTCCTTTCTCCCTTTTTTTTCTCTCTCTCTTCCTCTATCTCCCTGTCAGGTTCGGCACTGACATATAAGACTAAAGAAAATAAGATTACAATAAAAATAATAAAAATATCAAGGGCAGCCATGTATATAACATGTCTCCCTTGGTAGAGCAAATCTGTCAAACAAAATATGGCACACAGACCTTCGTTCTGTATGTTAGGATGCTGGACAGGACAGGGTAAAATTAAAAAAAAAAAAAAAAAAAATTTGCTTTGGAAAGTGTTTTTAAGGTTTCATGTACTGCTCATTAAACACCATTTTTACTAAAAACACCAAAACCTTCCATAATTTGTGATGACGTTCTCACTATCATACATGCATGACCACATTTATCACATTTAACTGAACCAGAGTCATCTGAACACTAAAGAAACCCAAGTTAAAAAAAGTTTTTTCCAAGTGTAGGATGAAAAAAATCTAACATTACTGTGACAGCACCCTCTCCCAGTTACCTAATGGTGCTAATCAAAAATATGAATAAGTTTAAAAGGAGACAGGTCCATAGCTGCTATACAAATGCTCTCATTGATGTAACGTATAGTAATTTGAGTGGGAGAAGTGGGCTCTTCAAGCTTTAAATCTCTGATAAAGAATGAAAAGATTGTGTCTCAAAACTAGCAAGAAAAAAAAAGTGCAGACAACTATACTGTCCGTCTGCTCATAAAAAATATTAACTGTCAAATACTCAGTAAAGCACAGAGCTGTTTGGCTGTGTTTTGACAATGATAAGCGAGCCTGTGGTGTCTGGTGAAACAGGAACCCTCCACATCACCTACACACGCTCAGAGTTCATTTTTTAAAACAGTCCCTCCTACCTGCACTCTGTTTCAGTGCTCCAGGTCTTGTGGCTCAGGCATCCAGAGGAGAGAGCTGCTCTGCGGGGAGAGAGACTCACAAGGAGGGTATGTGCCTTCAAATATACACCAAATCATGCTCTACACATCAGCACACCAGCTACACATCAACACACTAGCACAGACACTGGAGACCCCCGCAGTGTCATCTGTGTGCTATCAAGTGAATCATACTTTCAAATGGGAATCTCCATAGGAATTGTAATTTTGAGCAGACAGTCTGTCTTCTCCCGCACAGGTACGTGGAGTTCCCCATACGGAGGTGCAGGAATATGGCCAAGCCTTTGGTGGATCTTCAGCAAGTGTGTAATCGAGGTCCGTGCCCAGAGCTCCCGCGGGTGGTCCCTGGCAGAGCAACCACTAGCGGTGTAGTCTTAGGATGGTACTCATCTCCCTGGCAGCAGGTACATCTGCACACGCTTTCATCCAAAACCGTCTATACAAGGTACTTTTAGAGCTTCATGTGGGTTCCAGCTGAAAATCTGCCAGTTTGGAAATTTTCTCTCACATGTGTAACCCCATTCGATGATTACACCTGCGATGTGTTCAAATCATACTGCCAAGAGGGATTCAATATCACTTTGTTCAGAAAGGGGCTTGGAAGTAATGAGGTGTTGGCATTTTACTTTGCTGCCATTAAACCAAAATTATCTCATTAAGTCATCAGAAGCTTCCAAGTTTAAATTTCAATCAGACTAGAGCAGATTAAAACCACAATATGGGTCAACATCCATCAGTGAGGGCTCCTTTACCTCCTACCAGAGTTGGACTGTGGTTTATTTCAACAAAAATGGTTTAAAAAGAAAAAAAAAAAACATTTTCTCTCATCTATTCTCATACTGATGGCCCTTGTTTAACAGGCTCTCTTCTCTAGAAAGCTGCTGCATGTATAAGGCATTATTCAGTCATGGCCAAAACTCCTCAGTCCAAGACATGAGATCACAAGTGGTTATACTGTACTTATATATCTGTAACTCAGAGGCAGACTGTAGAGTGTAGGTGGTAAACTGACAGATGTAGCTTAGTTCTTTGCCAGTAGGAAAATAATGGCCATGGGGAATGGCCCTCATATGAAATCCAAAAGCTTCACTCGCTTTCAGAGCCTTTTTAGGGTAGGTTGTGTGAACTATGTGTTACATAATCTATTATGCAAAAAGTCTTAGGGGCAACCTCTTCTAGTACAGTGGCTCATTCTGCTTTATCTCAAGCTTCTGATGCCTGTATGTTTCCACCGGAGAATATATCTCCTGAGAGTTTGCTGGAGGGCGAGTACATGCTGCTTGGGATGTTTGTATTCTTCATGTGTTCTTTGTCTGGGCATAGACTTTTCCTTCATCCATCCCCCTTCCTCCTGTGTTCCTTTTATGACTAATGCTTTTACTCCTTGTGCTTCAGAGTTTCATTTGCTTATTTGTATCTCTGTGCCTCCTGTCGATTCTCTGTTCACGCTGTTAAATATTTTCTTTCTGTCTCCCCGCTGTTTATATCCTGCCCATGTCTTAGTGCTCTGTGTCCTGTGGAGGAGGCGTTCAGACTCGAAGCATCCAGTGTCTCCGACAAGGTCGCCCTGCAGCCGGCTGCCTGCCCCACCAGAGGCCTGTCACTTCTAGGGCATGCAACACACAATTTTGCCCCGCAGCTCCCCTGGCTCCAGCCCAACGGCCTGGCAGCAGGGTCATAGCTGCCGGGCCGACACTGAAAGGTAAAGTCTTCAGAGAGAGACTAATTTATCCAGCTTCAAAAATTTCTCCTCATGAATCCCTCCTAATCTAAAGAAATAAAGCAGCTCAGCTGGATTTAACACTTCCCGTAGACAGATCTGTTCAGTTCATCTGACTTTTAGCATGGATAACAGTGGGACAATAATCTTGGTCCTATGAGGCTGAATCATACTCTAAATCTAGTGACCCATTAAGAGTGACTTTTGGTGAAATCTTTTAACAATTTATTCCCCAGTACCCCATTGTTTTTATGCTATGTGATACTTTTTGTCTCTCTTTTTTTTTTTTTTTGCTATTAGCTTACCGTCATTGATAAACCATCATATAAACAGTTTAGCTCTATAGCATGCTAATGCACCAAACCTTTCCATCAAAGCACACAACACCTTAGACATTAATAATGTGCTTTAAAAGGTTACAACAATACTCAACTCTATAAAACTATAAAATAAATTAACTGTTTTTCAGAAAAAAAAGCTAATGCTAACAGTACAAATAGCCTCTTAGCAAACTAAGCTAATGTTGGCTATCACAGCAAACAGAAAACTTACAGCAAACAGTTAGCTTATAGCTTATAGGGCTAAAATTACTCAGCTATCTGAGTAATTTTAGCCCCATATAGATAGCCCCATATAGCAGATATCTCAAATGATTTAGCATTCCACTGAGTGATCTAGATAAGCTATCTGTGTTGCTAAGTGTTCCAAAAATTTTGAGGGAATAACTTTAGCTGACATTTACAGAGTACGAGACAGGGATTAAGTAGGAGGTAGCTCACTGTTTTAATAGGCAATATGTGGCATGGAATATGGTTATTGGACCTTGGAATTTTATGGGATCATATTCTGGATTTTATGAGTCAATAAATGTTTTGTTAATGGAACTCATTAAGAATGCATTTTTAAACATTCAGTGGACAGATATGTTAAACATTTAGGTGCTAAACATAGAGTTTTAGCACTGATTTGCAATGCAAATAAAAGAAAGAGAAAATAAGGATTACTATATATATATATATATATATATATATATATATATATATATATATATATATATAATACAAATCAAAATAACTAAATTATAAAACATGTATTTAGATAAGATTAAGTATTCACATAAACACTAATAGTAATAGTATAAAAGTATTAATAGAAATAGTATCCTGGTGCCAAAATTTGGATTCTTTGCATACAAAAGACAACCTCAGAGCAAACAGAAATACAATCTGATCAAACAGATGTTTGATGGCAGCTTCACCATGGATATGAACAGATACATGCAGTATTCATATCAACATTATAAAGAGTCTTATCTGCTATTCTCAACATGGAAAAAATGTGTGAAAATAACTAAAGTTGCTACTTTTTCTTGGATTTATTATGTCTTCATAGATTTAATATTCTTAGACTGTCACCAAAGTTTCAGTGTAATCCAGTAACACATTTCAGTTATTTCCTAGGATGAACAAACACTGAACCCTCAGATTTAACAACAAACAATACAATGAGCTGCAGCAGTTTGAATTATCCATTTCTTTTGCTTTTTTCTGCAGATGAACACTGTGTTGACCACTTCGGTTGGTGCCACTTGGTTCCCCAACACGGTGTATGTAATCATAAGTTCTATGGACAGCAGTGCTGCAAGTCCTGCTCCAGCAAGAAGCCATAGAGCTCTGACATCTCTGAGTCTGAAGGAATCGCCACCACAGAAGCCATTCAGGGACAAATGCACACTACACACAAAAATTGTGCCCAATGATGTGTGTTTACCTCCTGGAGTACTTGACCAATGCATTTTGTAAAAGAGAGAATCCATGGACTCAAAGAGAGCAATTGTGACTGCTGATGCTTCTCTGCCAAAATGGTATCACCAGGTCACTGATTACATTTGAACTGGAAAGTTGGTGAAAACACCATTTGAAGACATGTTGATGTATTATATATGTTGTCACTTTGTTGTGCATTTTTCTTTTGAATCCTCTGAAACTAGAAAGCCATCATGAGAACAGAAAAGGACAATAGTGCTTTTAGCATGCTTATGTGTTGTATATTTTAAGGCATCTGATTTCATATGCCTGTATTTAAGTTATTATGGGTCGTGATATATGATTTTACATTCTGTCAGCTGTACAGTGGACCAGTGACATGTTATGTCTGTATTTGGATATACCACAGGTTTGTGCCAGTCATCCTTGGATCTGTGTGATGAGATTTTCAATGAGGCATTAGTAATCAGTGATCAGCACTTCTCCCGCACACATTACCTGCTTTCCCTCTATGCTGCTGCTGAATCACAGCAGGACACACAATTTCTGTGCATTTCATTCATGTTAATGCAATGACATTAAGCCTATCTGTGCATGAAACACATTGTATTCAGCTGCTCTGTTTTGTTTTTCTTTATCTCTCCTGTATCTCTTTGGTAAATAGCTTGACCATCCAGCTTTCTTTTTTTTTCTTTTGTTTTCTTTTCTTTTCTTTTCTTTCAATCCCTACATTCTCTGTATTGATTGCAGCCAAAATGAGGTGAATAATGAGTAAAACTTTCTGCAGGCTTAGGGGAGAGAGGAGTAGGGTGAAGAGGGATTGAAGAGGATGATTGCCAGCCAGGAGTGGGTGTAGTCCAGATAGCAAAAAAGGTTTTTGCTTGTTAAGAGAAAACAATATAGGAATGCTCGCCACAGATGTCTGCTTAAATGTGGAGATGTAGCAGGTGGAGTTTGAGATAAGAGACAACACTCGCATTTGGTCTGATGTTGATAAGCTTGCAACACATAATAAAATGGTTCAAAGGCCTCACTTCTCTTGTGGACACAAACATGTGTCCTGCTCGCTCATTATAAAAGAAATGGAGTGATAATGTATCACACACTGTCTCCTACTGAACCATGCTCCGCTCTCCCAGCAAGCATTGCAATCATGACTGCATTTCATTGTGATGCATTTCCATCAGCTACATGTCAAAATAGAAAAACAAATTGAAAATTAATTACTAGGTGTTTATATTTTTTGAAATACATAATGCAGCATGAATAACAACTTTTGGTACTATTGTTGTGTTTAATGTCTTGATCTCTGTTTAAAACATGAAAAATATGATCAGTTCCCCAGAACTTAAAATAGGAGGAAACTTCCACAAGAAAATAGATTCATCCACTCAGTCCAGTCCTTTTCATGAAACTCTGGCTGTTTGTTGTACCTACTTACAGTAACTACAAAGCTTCTATGGGTACTTTATAATTCCTTTTATTGATAAAAAAAAAATATGTGACGTGAAAAAAAAATTACATTTCACATTACATTTTTGTTACTGATCCATAATCTAAAAATAAAAATGTGTAATTAAAAATATGATGCAAAGAAATTGTGAATCTTATGTTATTTATGTGTAGTTAATTGACAGTGTGCAAATTTTCAGTCTTAACCACTAAAGGTTGGTGACTTGGTTGGAGTCACTTTGCTGCCTTGGTTTGGATCCTTTGAGGGAAGGAATCAGTACAAACTTGTTCTGAGTGATCACCTTTATTCTGTGATGCTTTATCTCTTCTGGCACATGGAGGATCCTATGAAGAAGAGGGCTATCTGAATGGGCTAAGGCAACCTGATATTACAGATCCTGAAAAATCTAAGATGGGCCACAGCACAAAAATAGCAGTTTCATAATAAAGACTCAAAACTTGTACATACAGTATATGACATCAGTTTTGAATTATTACTCCATCTCTTTACGTGTTCCTTTGTCATGACATTCACTTTCCACATGTTGCTGGTGTTTGCTTTGCCACTAACACAAAGAAGAGGGTTGGAGCTGGTGATGGAAGATAATAAACCTTGGATTTGGAGAACAAGTGGCCCTTTTGCCCAGTAGGTAGCTGGTTTGTGAGTGGATATGGTAAAAGTAATGTCGTTAATGCTTGGTCTTCATGTTACAAAACACTGTATTAGGCAGTTATAACTTCATAAAAATACACACTACTACTACAAGTGGATAGATTTAGAGACTGAGCTAATAGATCAGTTTGAAAATGATGTGAATCAGATTATATAGCCTCACAGTCAACAGATATAGTCGGAAACCTACGGGAAATTTCGGATAGCTCTTATTGTCAGAATCACCAACACAGCAAATGAAGTAACTAGAATGGTGATCAGCCCTTTAACGGGAGTTTCACAGTGTGACAGCTTAGGCTTGTCAGCTTGTCGGGTTTGTATGTAAATAAGACTGTGCCAGTGCTTGCAGGTGATTGGCCGCTGTTCCTGTGCCTAAGGATCCACCCTCCTTCTCCAGGATTGGTTGACGTCCGCTCCGTCTCCTCTGTGGCTGGCCAATCATGAAGACATCTCACTATATAAGCTCCTGATCACCTGCACTCTGGGCCGCTGTGTCAGATTGGTGCACAGATTGTCACCTTGAACAAGGCCTGAGTGTGATTAGAGCTCACCTTGCCACTAAGGATTTGACTTTGCTGTCTTGGAGCTTGCTTACTGTTGAGTCACAGATCTTTGTCTTTTGTTGAAGCTCTTTTGGCTGTAGAGTTACAGATCTGTGTTCCTTGTTTCCGTTATATTTTGCTACCTGCCATTTTGGGACTTTTTCTAACTCCTGTCACAGGATGCTTTATATTGATTATTATTTTGTTTTTGGAGTTTGTGTTTAGTTATTTAGTACATGGACTTTTGGATACTTTTTTTGTTGTTTAGTGAATAAATCCTTTGCTATATATGCACACTTATTGTAAATAAATTAACTTTCATTGTAAGATTCCATCTCCGACCGTATGCGTTGCCACCCCTTATCCCCTGGACTCTGTAGAGGTTGTAACACACTGGCATAGAATAAACACCAGGATGTTGTGAAGCTCTAGTAGTGTATGAGTTAATATCATCGTCCAATATTATTTACAATAGGCTACTACCTTTTGCATAGAAATCAGTCTAAAATCACATCTGCTGAACACTTTTTGGTGGGTCTACAATCAATACAAATAATAAAATTTACTCTTATTCACTTCCACTGCTATAACCAAGCTTTGATGAATGCACTATGCACCATCTGTACATCACCACATGGCAGAATTAGCAAAGTTAGCAATTAGCTGGTGGAAACAATACAGCATGTAGCAAATGAAAAGTTTCAAATTTATTATCTTTTGTGTTAGATTTCTGCAACTTGGATTGTTTCTTAATTAAAACTTTGTACATATTTTTAAAAAGTCTCTATTGCTTGCATTGCAAGCAATAAATGAAAAGAAAAAAGGGTAAAAAAATTGTATTAAAAATTATCTGCAAAAATATTGACATTTGGCACAGCTGCATCCTCCACTTTTTTCATGTTATGATTTACCCTTTTTATTTAATCAAATAGTTTTCAATATATATTTAAAAAAAAAATTACAGTGTGAGATGATTTCACACTTTTATACACAATGATGCCAAAAACACCTGCTCTTATAGCTCAAAGCAAAACACCTTTCTCTTTAGTCCTTTGTGCTCTTTGTAAATGTTAGGCATTTGTTCAAGAAATGGGTGGAAGATAAGACACAATAAAAATATGAAGAGTTGCTTTACTTGTCTATAAATAAAAAAGAAAAACAAAACAAAACACGCTCATTCAAATTAAATGATCTTTTACTGGAAAGTAGGCAATGTTCAGCAGAAACGCCTAAATATAAACATAAATCTGAGAACATTAAAGGTGCATGTCATAGATCTAAAACAATATCTTTAAATATGTTCAGAATACTAGCTTTGAAGAACTATAGAGGTTGGAGATGAATATATTTGTTTAATTACTTTTACTCTATATTTGCTATTTTCTGTTTTAATAAACTGATAAAGCAGCTTTAATGCTTGCCCTGCCCTCCCCATAAAGACAGTGATCATAATGACCACTTAGATTCCCTCAATTAGTTAATCTGGTCACTCAGTGGGGGGATCTGCTACATCATTGGCCTCTCGGCAACTTTAGACATTTGAAAACTTCTTGCACCCTCTTCATCAAAACTTTCACAACGAGAAGCATGCTGAGATTTATGCTACCAAGCAATTCTTTCTTATGGTGATTATCCCACTCTTTCTAGCGCTGTGGGGGCTCCAATTGCTCTTTAATCAAACCGTCTGCATGAATTACGGCGCCTAGAGTACTCACTACGGCGACATGCTGTTTATCGGCATGCTGTGACCTAGACACCTCAAGCTGGGGCCCACACGCAAATATCATGGCTCCGCTAACATACACACAAATCAGTGTGTTTACTAAGTATCACTCTGATTTCAAAGATGTGCTACAAAGAGCATGACAAGCATGCTCTTTGTAATTTAGGGGTCATACACATTGCACATACCTTTCTATATGCCTGCTTGCATTTTTTTTGCTTGCATTTGCAGAACTGGAGAGTCAATATGTATGTTCCTACAATTTAACTTGTGTGCCTATTTCTCAGCAAGGCAGTAATTTTACTGCTAATAACTATTTCTTTCTCTAGCATCCTGTTCCAGATGCTACTCAATTTGTGTATCTTTGTCCATATTAGTTTGTAATAAAGTATTTTGATTAATTTTAAGTTGTATACAGCTGTATGCTGTGGCAGTAATGTACCAATTCATTGCATACCAACCGCCAAGAAAACAAAAAGAAAATGTTGCACCTGTTGCATCATGGGATGTCTCCCCAGCCTATGGCAGCATAGCTATGGGATGGCTAACCACTAACTATGATATTTATCAAAAAGGAAGGTTTAAAGCCTAATCTTAAAGGTAGAGACGGAGTTGGTTCTATAATTGAGGGGCCTGATAGCTGCAGCTCTGCTTCCCATTGTACTCTGATAGACTGAAGGAATCACAAGTAAATCTGCAGTCTGTCCTCACATGTAACTCCATGTATCTATGAAAAGCCCCACCTAAAGTTCTTTTTGGAAAGCTGGGACACATTGTACACACCAAATTAAAGTAGATGCTCTGGTCTGTCAACTCCAAAATAGGCCTGCCTCTCTTAATACCTTCTCTAGCCAGGCTGATCGATACAGGTATTTCTTTCCTGTTTTCAGCATGCTCTAGAGGTCCTTCTTTTTTTCCTTGTTGGCAAAGCCCCAGTCGTTGTCGGTCCAGCTGTAAGTCAAGGCCAGTTGTTATTTCCAGCTTTGACATTCCTCCACTAGCAGTCTGTCAGGCAGACTGGCTAAGAACGTCGTTTGTGTGCTCTTGGCGTGCACTGAACCTTGATAGGACCCTTCACAACTGACAGCCAGCCTAATCACATCTTAACAGAGTACCATCTTTGTGTGTGTGTACGTGTGTGTTTGTGTGTGTGTGTGTGTGTGCGCACACGCGTGTGAATGGAGAGAAAGTGAGAGTAATCTCTTTATTTCTTGCAGGGCTTACTCTGAGGACAGTCTTCACCAGTGAGAGCTGTCATATTTCTACAGAACCTCTCCCATCAGTACTTGTGTACAAGGCAGAGTTCACCGGGCACATGCCCACACAGACAAAAAGATAGCAAATACACACTTATCCCTTTCTTCACCCCCCCTCTGTTCTGTGACACACACACTGTAGCTGCCTGAACAGAGGAGCCCTAGTATTTGCTGTAGGGTGACTGCAGGTAGATCACAGCATTGGCAGGGCTTTAGAGGTGTGCAGCTAAGTGGGAGTTGCTGTGTGGGTCTCATTTGTTGCTGCCAGGCATCTCCTCTAACATTAAGAGATCTACCCAACGCAGATCTCCAGTTTTAAGAGCTCAAAAGACGACTGGCAGCTCTGTGTCGTGGCAAGCCTTTGTGTCTCTGTCACAGTGGATGATTTAAGAGTCGGGTAAAGACCCCTGGATCGCTCACTCGCGCCTTGCTAAACCTCCTCAGCTCTGCTGAGCCCTCGCCTGCCATCCTTGCCCATTACAAACTCCCAGCCTGTCTCTCATTAGCCCCTGCTACCATTCATCTCCATCATTTTTCTTTATTCTTTTTGCATCCTCTCACCTCATCTCTCCTCTCCCTCCTCACTCCTCTGAGTCCACCACCTGCTAGTAGTTTTTTTTTTAAACTTACACCACGCCTCACCTGTTTCTCTCTGTCTGCATTTTCATCCCATTACCCCACTGCTTTTCTAAACTCTGCAAAGTTTGTGGTGTTTGCCTTGTGGGGCAGCCAAAATGACTTTGTAACCCTACCTAACTCATAGTTTCTGCAGTGGCTCATTTCTAAAAATGCAGCTTCTGTTTTTGAGAATCTTCTGAAGTTAATCAATTCAGAGGCAAATCCCAGTGTCCACAGACACTGCTTCATAAAAAAAATCCCTGCTTACTTGCACATTTTGAAAACAGTGCTCCGTCTGTGTTTGTCATAGTGCAGCAAATAACTGGGAGCTCCACTCATACAACATACGATTGCACAAAAGCCTTTCTTTCTTTCTTTCTTTCTTTTTTCTTTCTTTCGTTTTGTCTTTTGCTAATAAAAGCTGACTCCATCTCTCTCTCTGGAGCATAAAGGGGCTTTTCTGAGCATCCCCTCTCAGATCCATTTGAGTAAAAAGCTTTTACTTAACGCATTTTCTCCTCGAAGCTATGAATATTATTGATCTGTGTGTTTACAGCCACTCTCTCTCATCTATCTTCCTTTGAGTGGTGGTTTCTCATAACTTTTTCCTTGAAATGTAAGAATTGATCAGGATCCTTTGGGGCCCTGTAGGCACCAGGTGCTGCTGTGCCCACTTCCCTGTTAACCCTGTGCCCTTGAGAGAACAGCATCCAAGTAGCTGCACACAGACAGTGCAGCGTTTTTTCGTTATTGCTTTTCTCCTGTTCATATTTGCTCCTGTTGTGTGTGTTTTTATGTGAATTAATCAATGTGAAGTCATCCATTTCTTTCCCAGAGCCTGACACCTAAACCACCTTCCCTCCCAGGAGATGTATTGTTTTGAATTCCATCATCTCATAAATAAAGAGCCATCTGCAGGGCATACGCATATATATGCACATCTGCACACGAGCTGCCTTGGAATTGATATTGAGCTGTTTGAAAAAGCTGTTGGTGAGAAGCATGAAAGACAGAACAGAAAGAACTACTGACCACTAGAGGGCAATGTTCACTCATTAATTCCTCAGTTATGTGCATTGTCTTCGTCTCTCAAACATTTTAAATGCAAATTGCAAAAAAACACCCAACATATATATATAAAGAACAACAACAGCTAAATTATTCACTCTCTCACACACCTAGATATAAGATCTATGCAAATGAACTCCCCTTGATTTTTCTAACTTAAAACACATGCATTCATTTATTTGACCTTTGTTGCTTAGTTAAACAAGTCACTTCATGCACATTCCCAAAGTGCATTTGGACAGGCGTCTTGTCAATGTTTGTTGCTCATTCGGTCATATTTTATTGATGAACTGTGCACTCAAGCTGACCACAGGGAATGCATCTGCACAACAGATATGTTAATTCCAAACATATCAATTTTTCAGACCTTTTGTCCAGAGTGCCAGTTGTATCTGTGAAGCCATCATTCAATTTTTGCCCCTCATGAATTTGGGGGGGGGGGGGTAGGTTTGATTCTTGGGCCACCAGTGATTTTCCTGAGGTAAATAAGGTGCTCTCCAGCACTTTGAGGACAAAGCTGAATTACAAAGAATCAGGGGGAAACATCATTGTATGCTAAGAAAGAAGGTCAGAGAAATAACCAATTAAATACTACGTTTTTTGTGCAAGGCAAGCAACACAAATCTAAGAGGGGGGCATTCCCCTTCACTGTGGAAAAACAGCAAAGGAGTGTGTTTGGTCAAGGTTACAAACCTCAATAAATCAAAGAGTGCAAGTACTTCAAACAAGGACACGGCAGTACTCACATTACAACAGATACATTATTTTCAGTCACATTTAAGTCCCCAGCATCCTCATACATAATGACTGTACTTTCCATTACCAGCTTTTCCCCCTTGACCTCTCTCTGTATGTTCTGTGGTGCTGAGTGGCACATACACAGCAAATGAAGAGCCTTCACATCCGGTTCACTTCAACAAGACTTTTATCTTATTCAAGCCTTTATGAAACCAAAGATTGTCTTTTGAAAGCAATAGGACATCTTACTTGAAAAAAACATCCCATTCAGGCAGAGATTTCTTTTACTTGCTGCCATTTTATCTAAACTGAGAACATTTCCAGGAGCACTGAATCATTATGAGAGATCAAATTCTCACATTTGATCTTTGCCAATTCTGATAGATCAAAATAACTTAATAAAATCTTAAAAGATGAGGTAAAAATGATCTTCTTCAAACCAAGACTAGTTTGGACAAAGTTAGATTGTTAATTGTTAAATTTAGTTCATGCTAGTGCTGCCACAGAGCTAAAACACTCAGCTGATATTCTATGTGGTGGGGCTGGTAAGTGTTATAAACAAAGAAAAGCTTTAATATCTCAAGAAAAATGTCCAGAAAATTGGCATAAAAAGGTGGCAAATGGATTTGTACTATTTTACATCTTGAGTTTGGTACACTAAACAGCACAACCAGTAGCTGTTTACTGTGATTACCACAGCAAGTTTGCTCATGTTGACAGAATTTTATATTTCAAAGTTACAATATAAAAAAAATGCCTAATTTTATCCAAGACAACTGTGGCAACTGCAAGTAAATCTGAGCATCTGTCAGAAGCATCTCTGACATGAAGAGTTCTATATGTATAGAAAAAAAAAAAAATCAGACAGACAGCGATAGAGTGAGAGAGAGGAGTGTGACAGACTTTCTTATTGCTTTTAACCTCTTGCCTCTGGTGAAATCCACACATAAAAGTAAAGGAAGCAACACATGCAGCCAAAACGGCGAACAGCACCTTTACAAAAAACAACTGTCAGCTGAAGCTGAAGTCTGTGCATTTGACGGCTCACCTCACATTACACTGAGCAGATTGTTTGTTTGTTAAATGGTGAGAAGAAAAGCTTAAAATAAACCCTTTCACAAACTGTTAGACAAACAAAATAGATGATGTAGACTTTTTTAAAGGTTTCCCTTGATTACATGTAAAATTGGGAGCACTGAGCAGTCGCTCCATTGTTTCCTCTGGAATTTCGACAGCAATCCCACCGACATTAGACAGCAATCAAATGAAGGTAATCAGTCTAACCGCATGCCCCTCTTCCACCTCCCTCATCATCACCTCAACCTTTCCTAAGCTGCCTCCCACTGGCAGATAAAAATGCTCCATAATGAAAAAGTTTGTTTCATTTTGGGTCAGGTTTTCTTTCAGAGCAGTGGGGGTTGGTAAAGGAGCAGGGAAAGGTGGGCAAGTGATTCTGGCTGTGCTGGTGAGGTTCAGTTTCATTGTTACTTTTGGTACACCTCAGCTAATCACCTAACTCAGTGGTCGGTCCAGCAAACAGGAGACTCCAGTTCTTCACCCCTCCTTCTGCCTTTCCCACGTTGGCCTCAATTAGTGAGGAATTAAAGTCCTGCTTCATGGATAGGATTCATGCGGGACGCTTCTCCTTAATTACAGCAGCTCTCCATGTGCTGCAAGGGACTGATTGCAAGGCAAGACATTCTCCAGCCCAGCACCTTCCACCCAGCCCTGTTTTGGTTTTTCTGGAATACTGTTGTTCAAATCAGCAGGCAGTTGCAGATTAGCTATTCACATGATACAATGGTGCACAGCTACAAGTGTCACTGCAATTTCTTTACCTATTTATCCTGCAGCCTACGGCAACTCCAGGGAGACTCTTTATTTAATGCAAGAAGACAATTGCACAGCTGTTAAAAAGTTTTGTTTTCAGACCCTGTTATGTTACAGTTTCAATAAGCCCCGGGAAAAAAAGCCGTCAACAGCATTTTATGCGTTAACTAATACACACTTAAATGACTGCATACTCAGTATTGCCTACAACTGAGGCTGACCCCTCTGTGCGTGCCGTGGAGCAGCAATGTCGAGCTTTCTGCCTGCCACCCTGTCACACCAGAAGTGTTCAGAGCTGAGCGCCTCTGCTGCAGCTGGACTCTCCAGTTTACTCAATCACGCAAGAATTGCAACATCACGTGATAGCTGGTGTGTTAATGGGCATTTAAAAAAGAACAATAAACCAGCAAAAGGATTTTCCAGCCTCACGTGTGTTCTCTTTATTCTTTATAGTAGGGATGTGTGGTGTTGTACAAAGTGGTGTGATTTTCCATTTCCAAGATAAATGTCTCATCGTTCATGGTGTCAAGTCACGCGACACCCTCTCTCACCCAACAGCTTCGTGATCGTACCAACGGTTATGAGGTAATGTTGATGTTTTAGAGTAAAAAGCAATCCTTAGGCTGCACATAGTGTTTAATTTTTAAGGGATAATTTTGCCATTAGGGCCTCAAATATAATATCCACAATCATTGGAAAAGAAAAGAAAAGAAAAAAAAGACAATGGCTTGGCAGAGGACAGCGCTAAAACAGAGTCTTAGGGCCACATTAGGAAATATACTTTTTTACAGACTTCGAGAGTAAAGCTGTAATATTATGAGAATTAATTCATAATTTTATGAGAAAAAAAGTTATAACATTGTGAGAATAAAGTGGTTGTTTTAGAGAAGGGAAATGTTGTTAAAATGAGAACTATGGAGCATTTCATGAAGTTGTACTTCAGCAAAGGTTTCACAAACCAGGAGATACTTTTGGCACATGAGCACCACATTATCATTAGTACAGGACCTTGAAAAGAATCTGTAAGAAAATTAATCTATTCTGCAGAAGGTAAAAAAAAAATGTTGTAAAATTACAACTTTTTCCTGCTAAAATTACGATTTTTTTTCCATAATATTACAACTTTTGAAAAGTATTTTACTTTATGAGGCCTTAATACTCCGCCATACTGCGGTCTCTGAGTGCTTCCAGGTAACTGTGTTCATGTAGACAACCAGCTCCCTTGTGATTGCAATAATTCACATACTTGCTTGTGTACTACAGTTGTTAGTAGAGGATTTCACCGGAGGGCACATTGAAGAGCCCAGACTGGATAGAGTTGCTGGATTTGTAGGGTGTATGCAAAACAATAAACATAAGGACAATACAGGATGTTAGTGTTTGTTATTTTTGAGATTGTGACAGAAAGCAGCGATATTGTGGGTGGTATATAAAGCCCTTAAACCAAGCATATATCTAATTTTTTAAACTTTCTCTCATTTTTACCACTGTCTAGTCCAAGGCCTTACATCTCGGTCCTCGAGATGTACCATCCTGCAACTTTTAGATGCAACCCTTCTCCAACAAACCTGAATCAAGTGACTGGCTCATTACCAGGCCTCTGCAGAGCTGAATGACATGCAGATGACATCTGATTCAAACATGTTGGAGAAGGGTTGCATCTGAAAGTTGCAGGATGGTAGATCTGGAGGACCAAACTTGGGCACCCCTGCTTTACATCCTGTCAAACTGATTTCTACACTGCCCTATAGGTTACCTGCATATTTTATTGCAAACACAGTGTAAACTTTTGAGTAAATACACAAACAACACAAAATATAAGAGGCAGCAATGATAAGCATGCATAAATGCAAATAAAACAAAGAATATTTGCAGCCTAAGTGTATATTTATGGGAAAATATGGAATATAAGCCTGTTAGCATCAACACTAGCTTGGCTAGGTCCACCACTGATAGCCATGTAAAATTTGAAAGATTCACATAAACTCCCTTTGCAATGGAGGAACTATTTTCATCCACCCAGGATTTAAAAAAAGAAAAAAAAAAAAAAAAAAAAAACACAAATTTTTAAAGTAAATCAATTATTACATGTGATTAATTACAGGCAGGATAATGTTTTCCATTTATATCTAAATCTATAGTTTATACTTGATGTTTATGTTGAACTTTTTGCTCATTATATGCTGCCTTACCTCTTAAAAATAATAAAAAAAAAGCATTTAGAGAATTGAATAGCTTTATGCTATATATTCTGATAACTATATTGCCTCATATGGATACAAATAGCAACATATGTGGAAAAAAAGGCATCTACTAAACCTCCACTTGATGTTTTAGATCTTTATTTGGGAGGACAGAAAATAACAGCCTGTTTCTACAACCCACATCTCAATGTTGCTTTTTGTAAAAAGGCTGGAATAATTGCTCTTTGTCTCTGCACCTGTGTTACACAGAAAGGCCAGAAACCCTCCTTGAATTTCTATGAAAAAGCCCATAAGAGCCACTCGTGGTATGGGAACAGGAATGGGCTGAAGTGGCTGCAATATTCTGGAATTAACAGTGAAAGCTGAATACTCAGGGAGGCAAGTGGGTACACATCTTCTTAGGATATTTTTACATTTCATGTCTGACAGAACAGAGGGAGAGGTGTGAAACGAGGCACCCATAAAATATCTTGATGGAACTGCTTGCATTTGCTTCACTTCTAATGTGAAAGTTTATATTTTATGTAGTGTATCAAGATATGAAGCTAAACCACTGTCACTTCTGTCAGGTCAATTATCTGTATTTTAAATTTATATTCTAATGTGGTATTGTCCTATCATGCTTCCCTTTAAATAGAAGAGCCTTTGGTGAATCAACTAAATTATATCAAAGGAGAGGCTCATATCTGCATGAACAGCAGAAATGGCCTATTTTCACTTACTGGGAAAACCACATGCAGACTGGATCCTCTGCAAGACAAATGTCACCAGGCTACCTTCCACATTGGATTTTGCATTTTGTAACAGTAGTTAGAGAGGTTTCATAAATCAGCTGAGACTAGTTTTTTCCAATTTTCTGAGAAGTTAAATTTACAGCAGCCTTAAAGGTGGCATGAGGGATGAGCACCATTGTCATTTTTAAGGAAAAAGGGAAAGGGAATAAAAGATAGATGGATATGTGCTGAAAAAAGATGAAGGGGGTGGGGGGGCAATAGAGCATTTGTGGTGAAAAGAGGGATAGTGTGACAACCATAGTGTCTTTCTTTTCTTTTTCTTTTTCTTTTAATTAATCTATTTTTAGCCCTGTTTTCCCCCCATTGACCCCTTACTTAAATGCATATTGCCAAACATAGATTCAAAGTGCAATAGTATAGGTACAAGGTTTGTGACCATGTGTGAGTGCCTGCATTTGTATGTGAATAATTGCAGACCCTGGTTTTGTCTTTGTATTGATGCTACAAGGGGTCAGATCCAATTAATACCTGCAACCACGAATGCCAATCAATTGATTTAAAGCTGGTTGGCAGGTTTTGTTTACCAGCATAAGGAATAAAACTGAAGGACCAATTTTATTTAGCAACCCCTGTAATTAGTGGTGTTAATAGCAAATGCTGGATAAAGACAGAATTCAGGTAGCACATACACACACACACACACACACACAAAAGAAAAGGAAAATGTTTTTTCAGTGAGTAATTCAGGCAATAAATGGTCCATTTCACATCATTCTGTGGGAATCCGTGATCTGATTTTATGCTGCACACTGCGTGAGTGTGGGCACAGCAGGACATTGTACAAGAAGAGTTATCTTGCTGCGAAGTTGGAGGTGTGCAGCTTGTCACCTGCAGTTCTTCATCTAACAGCTCACTGGCTGCTCCTTCTTGTTACATTACTATCTTTTTTTATGTCACCCTCATCCTCTGAAAAAGCTTGAAATATTTCTTGTTTTAAAACACATAGCCAGACTACTTCCTGACAAGGATTTACTTACCTTTAGTTAGTTAATCCCATTGTTATGAGTTGTCTGGATCAGAATGAAACCGTTAACCGAGTGAAAAAAGCTGGATGTTTATTTGCACAAAGAGCAGGGAAGTTATGATTTGAAGAGGTCATTGTAGGGATGTTCTGCAATAGATCTGAACTGAAGCACTAGAGATTTCCACTTGGAAACATCCTCTGAAAGGAAGACTGAGGTCAGCTGCAGAGCACTGCAGTACATCAGAAAAATAAAACCTTAGTTACCTTAGTGTTTCATTGTGGTTATGTGTTAAACTACTAATAAAGCTGTCCACACCTCCACACACCTGCACTCAACTCTACAGGAAAATGCAGCATCAGGAGATTTAACGAAAATGTTCCTGCTCTGCTGATGGAGTCTGAATGTGTGTGTAGCAAAGCCCTACACAAAGAATATAGGTCTTTTACATAACATTAGAAAAAAGATCATATTTTTGTTCTAAATCAAACATTTGAAATACAAGTTAATATGTCGTTTGTGAAGGTTCTCACTTGTCCAGGTGATGGTATTGAACGTAAGTTGAATCAAGTCAGCTGGACTTAGGTTGGATCCCTTAAGACGTTTCTCTCTCAGAAGAGCTTTGTCAGGTCTGAGGGAGCTATGGCATATGTCAATATATATGTTATTATGCCCGACTGAAAACTTGCTGATTAAATTAGTCAAACTTGGACTTTCACACTCAAATAATGAGGTAAGATGTCACATTACTGGCACATGTAAACATTCAACTGGCTCAACCTGGCCTGGACGTTTAGCATGGTCTCTATGGCTCATTCATACTGCAGAAAAAAGGGGCTCAAATCTGACTTTTTTACCCATATATGATCCATATCTGATCTTTTTATTACAGTCTGAACAGAACTAATTCAAGTTTTTTTCAAATCCAGTCAACTTTCATATGTGGTACAAAACCGGGTACGTAAACGATCTTTTTCCACGATCTCAGTCTGAATGGTCATGTCGCATGTCATCTGACTTTTACATCATCGAAGTGAGAAAGACATCACAATTCTGCACCGAAGGATGCGAGACGTGGCAGATTTAATGTAGACATGGACAGAACAATATTATATCATAAATCTGTCACCTCCGATTGCACAACTTCAAAACTGATACAGAAACGCTGACAGGTGTGGCATCTATATTTACCTCTATAAACACAGGGTGCTGCGTGTAACATCACGTCCTGGATCACTTCAGGATCATAGACGGTTTGTACTGGAGTCTGATGGCAGTTACATTTAATTATAATGTAAACAACCACGCCAAAGAAAAAAAAAAACAAACTGTATCTCAGCAAAAAATCCC
Source organism: Melanotaenia boesemani (assembly GCF_017639745.1). Taxonomy (NCBI): domain Eukaryota; kingdom Metazoa; phylum Chordata; class Actinopteri; order Atheriniformes; family Melanotaeniidae; genus Melanotaenia; species Melanotaenia boesemani. Next base: position 35,852,040 of record NC_055682.1, read on the forward strand.
TCTTCATGTCTGTATACTGCTATAAGCACTACAATTTAGTGAAATGGCCCAGCTGAGATTTAAACTTGATTTATTTGTGTACAGAAATATACTAAAAGAGAGGAAAAAGACAGCATTTTGAACTTGCTAATTATTTTAGTCCAAACTAACTATTATTTCTATAGTATTGTTACAACTCATTTGTTCAACCACAGCAAAATAAGTAATAAAAGTTGAAATTCAGGAATATCCTACTTGTACAATTGGACTTTTTCTTCCCAAAGGCCTGATGTTTCTTAAACACACCCTCTATGTTGGCCACAGTGCTGGGTTGCTGGACTGGCTCCAGTTAATTAACAACAAATGCAGAGCTAACCCTGAAAAAATAAGTGAGTGTGTAAATAGATAATTACTGTATATATGCCAACAACAAATAAAAAATGTTGTGGATTTTTTTTTTCATCAGTGGTGGGATGCATAACAAGTAATAGTGCAAATGCACAATATTAACAAAGATTTACCAAAATCAAAATTAAAATATTGTTGAAGCATTAATAAAAAAAAATCATATAAACATACTTTAACCCTGTACTATCTTGATTATTTATTTATTTATTTGTGTATTTAATAGGGACAGTGCACATTAATGAACATCTTTTCAGTTAGTGACAGATGTAAACATGCTGGATTATAGCAACAATGCTAATTTGCATCCATAGTCCCTAGGCAGGTAACACTAAAACATAACAAAACAATAGACAGGACAATAAATCACAATAAGAGCACATCATAAAACAGGACATTATTTAAGAAATTAAAAGTCAGTGGTTACAGGACTGGTTTTCTTTAAACCACTGCTTAAGCTGAGTTTTGAAGGTAGATAATGTTGGGCACTCCCTTATGGAGAGTGGAAGACTGTTCCAGATTTTGCTGGCTTTCTCAGTTTGCAGCAAAGTACACAAATCTGTTTTTTTTAATCAGAGTTTTGCCTTTTTTTTTTCTCTTCACAGCCTTCAACAAAATCAACCTCATTGTAAGAGTTGTCACACAAACCTGCAGTGTGACCACATGTGGTCCAAAACCAGCAAAGTCAGTGTTGTGTTCTTTTTCACTGGATTGTTGTTTTATGTGTGTGTACATACATATACAAAAAAAAAGTCCTGCTAGCCAGGTTCGCACCAATGCTATCTTAGCTAAGTTCACCATTGCAATGTAAATGCAGGGTGAAGTAGGGTAAAGGGGGCATTTGCAATATTCACAAAAGATGAAGGTGAACAGCTCACACTGCAAACAAAAAAAAAGTTCTCCAGTCCATAAATGTTACAAGTGAAAATATTTACCCTGAAAGGCATTTTCCAAAATGTCTTGTTTCAGTGCCTGACAGCTACATATGCTTGTGGATGATAGGCAGAAATGCACAGAAATAGATGCAGTTATCAAAATCTACTTCCAACACTTTTGCTGCTGCCAAACTGAACAAAATAGGGGTTTATTTGTGTGGTTAATAACTGAAAAAGTGTATTTAATCTATTTCCATCCCCATTATACTAAGCTTGCATCAGAATAACTCAGAATCTAATTTCTGAAAAACACACTGGATACTGTGTAGAGGCCAGAGTTTAGATGAATTGTCCCATTAAAATCTGTTTATTCCTTCAAACTGTTAGAGGAATGTGAGGAAAAAACAAGGCTGCTGTTTGCCTTACTGAGAGAAAGATACATGGAAATTAAGCACTGCTTTTCTAACATGACTGAGTGCTGACATGAATCCTTGAGCATCAGTCACAAAACATTCCAAAGGTGGCCTCTTTCTCAGTGGTGTCTAAGAATAATGCCAATCTCACTTATTTTCCTGCTTGACAACCTCTGTTTCATCCTGAAAGAGGAAATGTTGAGGGTTTGACAGTTCAGACAAAAATGAATGAACGGGAAGCAGTGAGTTTGTTAGCAACACAAAATTAAAATGTCATTATGTGTCTCTATTCTTAGCTGAGACTGCCGCAGGGATCTCCCACATCTCTGGCTTTGTTCAGCAAAGTGACATGTGGTTTCACAAAAGTTCACAATTGTATGAATTCCTAAAGACTAATGTGCCATTGTCTAACAGGAATTTAATAAGGTGTTCACAGAATGTAACACACATGAGTGCACAGGCAACACCCTCTAATAATAGTTAGAGCTGTGAAAAGGATTATCTCGACAAGATAACAGCAAGGTATCAAGATGTCAGAGTAGACTTTAATAACCTAAAAGTAATATTTTTATTAAGCTACTGGAATGCTCTGGTGACCGGAGATGGAAAGATCTTATCAGTATTATAAACAAACTTGTAGATGAAATCTCAATTTTATGACCTCCCTGTTTTTTTCTGGCTCATCAGTCAGTTACTCAATGAACATTTGCACCATGCAGTGAAAGAACTGAGCACAGGCCACTTAAAACATCATTGAGATTTATTTGCAACTTATTGTTCTTTACATCTTGATACAGTATATATATATTTGCATTATAAAAGCTGAAAAAAGCTGAGCTAAATACTGCCTTAAATTATTAGGGTTTTAAACACTGAGCTATGTAGTGGATGTATGTTGAAAAATAAAATATGGATGGCTTATAATTAATTTATTCTAATACACAGCAGACACTACTCCTCAAAGTAACACCACGCAACTTTCGAGCAAAACTCTGTTTCTGACTCATTTTGATGGCACACTGACATTATCTATTATCCACATTCCTGGAGTCAAAGCTGAGAAACTGCTTTTCACAACCATTTTTTTTCTCTCTCTTTCCTGGAACATGTTGTTTCAGCTGCATTTTGCATGACAGCAACACCTCACATGCCAGCAACTGGATGTCAACACACTGGCCCTGTTGAATGTGCAGCATTCTGCAAAGAAATGCAAGAGGACATCATTGAAGGAGCCAAGGAAAAGAAAGAAAGTGAGAAATAAAATAAAAATCAAGATTCGGATGGATTTTTTACTGGCTGGCTAGACCTCAGAGAAGAGACAGGATGCGAGACTGATGCCAAATTACCCTTCGTTAGGGATTGCCAAAGAGTGAAAATCGGCCAGAGGTGAGGGGGTGGGCTTTAACTCACTGATACTATCTGTACTGTAAGCACAGTGGGGAATGTATAATGTTAAGGCAACAACACACACAGATCTTTTAGATCAAAGTTTTTCATTACTTATTTATTCACATTCTTTAAATGTGACTCTGAAATAACAACAGTTCAGTGAGTTGTTACTGTATCACAAATACTAAACTACTTACTAATCTTTCTGCTGTTCATGAACAGTTAAAGAATCAATTACTGATGTGCTAATTTTTGTATTGATGATGGGAGGGTCCGACCACTGTGCAGAGCCTTCTCCAGCTCATCCGAAAGATTCTCAATAGGGTTCAGGTCTGGACTCTGTGGTGGCCAATCCATGTGTGAAAATGATGTCTTCTGTTCCCTGAAACATCCTGACATCATCAGCTTGGAATATGATCGTGCCATCGTTGAAGAAAATAACCTGAATAACCTGGTCAATCAGTATATTCAGGCATCAGCTGACCTCATTGTTTGGACACATAATTTTGCTGAAACTCATCAGACCACATGACCTCATGGCTACACAGCTGATCAGTTCCAATCCATTCAATTCCCTTTACAGTGTTCATGTGGAAATGCTCCTACGTTTACTATTAAGCATAGCCCCAAGTTTTACTGTTGTCTTTCTTCAACTTGATTTACTAAATGTTTATGTGATCGCTGATTTAATGATATCTGGCATAATGCTCTAAGGTAACTTCTACCTTTCAGCTTGCACCGATGCCAGCAATCATCCTTATTTCACCCACCTGCACAAAGAGCTCACAAAAGCCTTTTCATTTTCAGCTATTTTCTTCTCTATTACCATAAATGCAGACTGTCAGTTTAGACTTTGTATTTTCAGCCAGTGTTGAATCCTCCTCCTTTCTTCCGTCTGTCCCATAGGCAGTGTCGTGGGTGTAAAAAGCAGCCTGTTGAGCAGCCATCAGTCTGCTGGCATTTGATCAATGCCCAGGTCCCTTTGTGCTGCTAAGCGACAGATAAAAGAGACTGTTATCAGCGCCACAGCATCGGCTGCTGATAGCTACGTGGCGGTGGCAGAGCGGGCCAGAAGAGAATGAGGAGGAGGGGGACGGTAGACTTCAACAAAGCATTGACGAGGAGAGTCGTGGAAGGAGGGGCAAAAGGAGGAGGGGGGGGCACGATAGGGCAGCACATCATGGGTCAACACCTTGATACAAGGTTTTACAGCTGTCACAAACCCTCTGGAGAGAAACACAGGCTGGGAGGGGATGAGCAGGGCGATGGAGAATAAAAAGAGAGGTAAAGATTAGGGGAAGAAATGGTGTAATGACAACAGGGTTGCTGCGGGAGAGAGAACTGGACTCTGCTGTTTGGTTCAACTAAGCTGTTGGCATTGACTGCAAAAAGTAAATGGTCCAAATAAGAAAAAAAGATCACGCAGGAACACTCATATGTATGATAAAACAAAGTGTGAATGCATAACAGTGCAGAACGGAGATCCATGTAAATGATGTCAGCCTCTGTGTTATTCACTAAATAAATAAGGCCTAAGTCCCTGTTATCTTATCAAATCTCATTTTCTGCCAACATTCTCTGGCTCCATTGTCACCAAAGACTGCCCCTCCTCTTTGAAGCGTCAATAAGAAACATTGATTGGGATGTTCACAAGATTTCTTTTCTCAAAGATTTTGTTGACAATTTTGTCAACACCATCTGCCTTTTGAAAGAGACAAATATATTCAATTATGGCAGCACTTTGACTAAAGCTAACAGAAAACTTTATACTTGTAAACAGCCTAATGGATTGAAGTGTCCAATTCTGCAAAGCGATTGATGGTACAAATGAGCAACACTGAGGAATAAAACTGATTCATGTAATGCATGACGAGCAGAGTAATGACACGATGCTCGGAGGGCTTTATTTCTTGATGTGGATTACTCGCAGCGACAAAGGAAACAATGGTATGACAAAAGGCTGACAAGATAGCAGATATCAACTGCTATTTAAAAGACCCTGAGGTGCAGACAGAAATAGTTGCTCTGCCTCCTTATTTGCTGAAGATGGGAGGGGAGGGGGAATGGCTTCACAAGATCTTTGATTCTTTAAAGAGATAAAGGTCAAAGAAAGAAACTACAAAGATACAATGATATCCAGATGCCGACACATCTTCAGGAATGATTATATAATTACTCTTTACCCATTTAAGTGTCCTATTGTCCAGGACATTTGTAATATAGCTGCATTAAGTTATTACCAATGTAAACCAAATACTAATGCTTCTGATTTTCTGGATCTTCTGACAAGGAAGGGCTGAATGCAAGTACAACTTTATATATGTATACATATTATCAAAAGAATGTGCTTATATATATATAAGCTCAAATATAATCTTATTTAACATCTTCAAATTTGTGAAAGTACCAATGGGCAAATGATTTTGAATTGATATTTCCACAGTTTGCTGTATGCCTCAAGAAATCAGCATCTGACAGCATGAAGCCAAACAAGTTACAACGCCACTTTGAGACGTCTCATCCTGAACACAAAGAAAAGCCTGTTAATTAGTCGTAATTAGCAGAGCTGTTTTACCATAGCATCCTATTAAAGGATGTTGCAACCTGGATCAAAAGTCAGAGAAAAGAAAAGTTGCCTTTCTACCTATTGCTCCAATATACAAATACAACATAGATTTTAGGAGGTAATCACAATAACATCTGTCAATCTACCAGCTAGCAGTTTAGATAAAACCTTAAGTTAAATAATAATAAAATAATAACAAACCTTGTACAAAGTTATCACATTTAACATAACTTCATAACTGCAGCGTGCTTAGAGAAAACTGAAGTAGTTTAATGTGGAAAGTATGTTGTCTCAAGCAGCTTGTTTAGTTACTTGTTTTCCTCCTTCAGACACCCAGTCGAACAGTTGATTAACATACCATAGTATAGCCTCTAGCTTTTTCCTGGGAGTATCCACAGAGTGTGCTGCTATGAAGAAGAACTATGACATAACCTGGCAGCAGATGAAGGACACATCAACCCGTTCTTCCTGCCAGGGCTTCAAATAAGTCCTGACAAAACGATGAAATAATGCTGTTGGAGAGGAAACTGGCCAGACACATAGAAAGCAGTGCCAACAGAGTAGATCTGGGCAAAAACCTTTTAAACAGCACTGCTGCACTGGATGGCAAACTGGTTGTCATATAAGCTCCTGATAATTCAGGTTCCAGTTTTTTTTTCCTTTAACTGCATAGGTCAGTGTCAGCTTTCTTTAGGAGATGATAAATTTCAGCCTGGGTCAGGTTGGGGTTGAAGGGATTGTGACAGAAGCAGCTAAGTGATGATTTCTTTGATGCTAAAGTAAGAATGTGTATTTTAACCCTTTAAAGCCTGACTTAAATCTTTTAAGTTGTAGTCTTTATTTTATCCTTTCACAAAATGTGAAAAATAATTAACAAATTTTTGTATATTTATGGGTTATTGTTAGGAAAATTCTCTCAATGAACGACAGACACTCAGATCGAGGAGAAGACACAGTTGTTTACTGCAATTGCAGGAGTTCAGACACAGCCAGAAAACCAGTTAAACACAGGCTGGTTGACAATGTTAGAACTGACTTCTAGTCTCAGGCCACATCTTTATATACCCCTATCACCCCCTGGGAACTATTCAGGCTTCACGTTGACCAACCACAACCAGAGGGTAATAGGGTCCTTTGATGTGTTTTTACAACTGTATTCACTCCCAGAGGTTGACCATAAAATAACAGTGTCCTGTGAAAACAGTTCTGGTCACAATCATTCTCTCACATCTAGTCAATATAAATGACAGTAATAAGTTATTTTTTCCATCACTTATTACTATGTGATATGTCAAAACGGTTGAAGTGCATCATAAGGAACGGGAATGTGGCATCATATCACGTCACTAGACTGGAAAAATTGCCATTTTTGTAGGCCACATTTGAGGCGCCATGGGGAGAACCTGCTGTTGTGGGATGCAATGTCTGCATACGCGATTAACGGGGGAAAATAGCAACTGTCTTTTTATTCTTTTCCTACATGTAAAACAAAATCAAAGGAGTCTTGTGTCTGATGTAACAAGTAGGAGACGGATGGCGTGGATTTCCACTGTAAGACACAAAGACATACACTTTACAAATATCCCAAATTCGTTAAAAGTGAACTCCAGACATTTTAGTTTTGGTAAGTGTGAACATTTTGCTTTGTTAGAGAATTGTGTGATTATTTTGTTCAGTTTCTGCACTTTGTAATCAAGCACCTGTCAACATTGCAGCAAAGCAGGCAAGCAGGCAGGCTAAGGTAGGCTAGCTCAAACATCATGCAATTAAAAGAATGGGACCCAAACAGCATTTCCCTGCGCCACTCGGTTACTCTAAGAAGCTGGGTGTAACCCAGCCAGAATGGACAATTTTAGAGCTATTTTGATAATTGTTTCTGTGCGTGTAGTCTGAGAAATTCTCTTAACAATCCATATAAGAGTGTTTGCCATATTAGCTCAGGTAGTCTGACAAACAGATAATTAGTGGGAACTGAAATGGAATAAAGTTTCTGGTCTGATGCACAGACGAGATACACAAAAATATCAAGAAAAGTCAGAGGAGGGAAGGCGTTGGTATTTCAGGTCCACTCTTGAGCCAACATTTCATTCAGGTCATTATCTCTGATCAATGCAATCTTTTCCATATAGTGTCTTTGTGCCTCGTTTGTCCCTGTACTGCACATTTAATGTATTTTGAACTCAGTATTCTGGCTATGTAAATAGTTATCCATCTATTCTAGTCAGGTTTCATGTACTTTTATGTCAGGTTAATCTCTGTGGCCTCAGACAATGTTTTTTAGGTCCTAGATTGCACTGCGTAGTGACGTTGGTTCCCATCCCCTATTGTATTATTATTGTATCCACCAGGGGGAAGAAGACAAGCATCAGATTGTGCATGACAGCGTTTTGAGACAAGTTTTTACCATAAAGTGATGCAAAGGATCTCAGAAATTGTATGTATTGAATATAATGTAACCGGCATTAAAGGCCTAAATGATTTTCTGGTTAGATTAATAACAGTAATACGGACTTTTTTGGTAACTCAGAAATGACAATTAAAACTTTAAACCACCTATTGTGCTGCCATCCTGACAAACACCTCTCTGAAGTCAAGCCAGTCAGTCAATAAAAATTTTAAGAAGTGCAGTGCTGTTCAGATGAGGCAGATATATGGTTTAGGACTTAGCAGATTTTATTTTAGTCTCCCATGAATGTGGAAACTTTTTTGTTTTGGGGAAATGAGCAAATTAATGCACTTCCCTTCCCTTATAACCACCAGTGAAATAACTTAAGGCAATTTGGGTGCCAGCAGAAGCAGACATGGAGCAACTGCCATATCTACAGTTGGCAGCAAAATTATTCAACCCCCGCCCCCTTAAATATTAGGTTTATATTACATTCCAGCTATTTGCAATAACCAAATCATACAGAAGAATTATGAATAGCTAAATACAATCAAAATGACAGGTATTTTCTCCAAACTCATTATGCCTTGCTACTTCTAGCGAACTGTGAACTGAAAAATTTAATCAACCCTCTGGCAAACAATTGTCATAAGTGCAAATATATGCATGTCAAGTGTTTTGAAACATTGCACCAACCTTTATATGTGGCCTGTAAACTTACTTTAGCAATTCCAAAGTTTCAGAGTTCCAAATTACTTTCTGATGAGGTTTAGACCTGTGTGGTGCATTTCACTGAATTACCAGCAAGATGGCAAAGATAATAGAATTGCCCAGAAAGTTAAAATATATTGCCTTAGACGACCAAGAAAAGAGTTAAAAAAAAAAAACAAAAAACAAAAACAAACAGAGTGAGAAAATGTACCAGAATCATACTAAAGAGAAGCATAGTTAGCAAGCTCAAGGTGACAGGTGCCCCGAAGTTGATTTCAAAAGGCTTGCAGAATAACCAAATGGTTGCAGCCACTGAGGTTTTAGTTGATGCAATGAGGAGTACACATGATTTGAAAGGAAAACATGCCAGAATTCCAATATGTGAACCACATATGTGCCTAAAAGCACAAAGAAAAATCTTCTCCAGAATGCATCTGGAGAGGCCACAAAAGTTTTCGGGATACTTTATTTCTTTATTATATTTAGGCAATAAGCCTAATATGCAAAAGGCTTTGAATAACTTTGCTGCCAAACGTAACTGCTTCATCCGGGAGTGAGAAGTTGAAGGTTGTTGAAAAAGTCTAGGTTCCCCGTCAGCTTTCCCTGCATAAATAAAGGTTTAAAATTGCAAGCTCTCGTTACTTTTCTCTCTCGTCACCCATTCTTGCCTGGCACTCTTTTACACCTTCCTCTTTCTGTCCTGAAAGTCAGCAGTTTGCCCATTAACATTTAACTACATGCAGTTAATGATGCTGTCCTCTTGTAAGTTTAATTCACAGCCTGTTTCATGGGTTTATCATCTTGGGACTGACCAGCAATGTGATAGAACACACACAGAAAAATACACAGCTTCGACAAGAGTCTTATTAAACTGGGTTGTGAAATTATCTCTAAAGCCTCCCTTTACTGCTTTTAAGCTCCTTCCATCACTTGCAAACTGCTCCCATTCAGCAAATCTTCCCAAATGAGGACGATGGAGTGATAGCCATTTACTTCCACACTTAGTCTTAATTCATTAAGTCTGTGAATGCACTGTGAATGTCGGTCACTGCACTGTAATTGTCCAAATAAAGCAGTCCTGAATTGTCAACCACACAGGCAGACATATGTTTGTGTGGGCTCCCTGCTGACAGACATTCAAGGACATTTAAAATTTTCAGAAGAAAAAAGACAACAAGGACAACAGTGAGCAACAATAAGAGACAGGAGGAAAGTGGGAGAAGAAGACAAAAGGCAAAAACAGGGAAACAAAAGCTCTACAAAAACAGATGCTTTCATCAGTATTTTTGAGTCTTGGCATCTCCTGCTGACAGCTGAAAACTCACAAGAATTTGCAACAGTCAGAAACAGCAACAGAAAATGTCTCTTGGAAATGAGCATACCAACTGACTCCGAGTCCACCGCCCTCCATTCTTGCCTCTTGCCCCCCTTCATGCTACGTCAGTTGCAGTTTAATGTTGTGTCAAAGCAGGTTCCGTCTACATTTCTCATACACTCATCGGGAACATGACTGTCCTTGAAGTATTGGGCACTGAATGTGACCTGATTTGCTTCAGGAGAAAAAATATTGTTCAACATGCATCTGAAATAGAAACACGCCAATAATTTGATGCAAAATTTCTAATTTTAGGTTTACTGAAAACAAATTTGGAATTATACACACATTTAAAAGTGTAATTGTGCTGAATGGTTGTCCCACCTCACAGACTTCTTCAGCTCCTACTAAATTATGACTGACCACAGACGTTACTAATGTGTCTCTATGCAAATGTAATCACTGGTTTCATCAACAGTCAGAACAAAGTCATTCAATGCAGAAAAAGGAATGTAGATTTAACCATACTGTTGTAACACATGCAGTATGTGGTTTACTATTGTCTTGCTAAAATGGGCACATGCTGACCTGTAGATGGTAGCATGTGGCTCCAAAACCTATATAACAGGCATGACTCACCAGACTTTAACAGTGGGTCAACCTGACGTTTAGATTTATGGATGCAATCACTCTTAAGCGCAGATGTGCAATCAGTCAGTCGATTTGATTGGCTGGTGCCACTGCTGATCAAAGTCCATGTGGGGCCCTTAAGTGAACCTTATCACTGGTTCCTCACAAGCTATGGCATTAATGTATACTAGTAAATGTACAAAAGACACTTCCACTAATAAAGTGATGTAATCAATAATTAGTAATGTTTAAAAAGGTGAAAGAATGCGAGCATGCAAAAAGAAAATGTGTTTAATGTTTAAAATAACTAGTAAACCATTGGGTTATGTATATAATGACCACTTTAAGTAAGACATTGATAAGAGAGGAGAAAATAAGATATAAAAAATAGATTTCCCTGATTTCACTCTGTTGGTTGTTTTTCCTGTTGGGTGCCTTACAGCTGCACTCCATCATTCTGAGTACCTGTAAGATGAATGTGACTTGCAACAGCAGCACCCCTCAGTAGATGGTGCCGCAGACGACTGCCTCTGTCGCCTATGGAAAGCAAAGGCACCAGCTGGTGCATATGCTGTCTGGAACTAGTCTCAAGTGTGGATGTGGACAAGCATTTGGGAATTACAGTGTTTAATATGTCAAGCTCCATCTTTTAGGGACTCAAACCTAGTAATTAACATGATTAACAAATGTTAGTGAACTGAATGTATTTAATCTGGTGGATTTAAGTGACAGTACACTTGAAATCAATTTGACGTCATTTAACAAAAAGTCTGATTAACACCTGACGTTGCAAAGGAATCTAAATTTGTTCCCTTGTCAAAAGAAGGCACAGTTTAGTACTGGTAATCAAAAATGGCTTTTTTAAATAGGTAGAGAAAAAAGTGGGCAAGGAGAGAGAAAGGAACGACATGCAGCAAAAGGTCCCAGATCAGAAGGCAGTCTGGAAGCATTAAGCATCTTCAGTCTTTATCCATGTGGCACCTACTCTACCAGGTGTGCTACCAAGTGGCCTGATGGGGAATTGATCTAATCGGCTTATTATAGTAGACATACTCCTGTTGAAAAAAATAAAACAAGTTTAATAAACTACCTCTAAAGCAGAAAGAGCTTTGGATAGTGTACCCTGCCCATATGGAGGTTAAATTTGCTTTAAGTCATAGTGTGTAAGATTTACTGACAGCAAGCAGTAAAGATGGGCATAGCAAGCTGTGAATGTATGGTGGCTAAACTGGCTAAAAAAACTGACTGAACTGAATAGATTTTCATGTTTATCTACAAATTTTTCAAATTCAGTAAGGTAAAAAAAAAAAAAAAAAAAGAAAAAAAAAGGCCAGTGGAGAGGGACACTCTTGTTACATCTGTCCTATTGTCTCACAGATTCTTAAAAAAAAAACAAACAAAAAAAGAAAAAAACAAAGGTCAAACTTAAGAGGATTAAACACTTTGTGCCTGATTGACAAAAGGTTTGCACATGCAAAAACATGTTGCAGTTGATTTACTAACCAGGTGCACTGAGGATTGCGTCTGCTAAATGGATAAAATAATACACATTTAGCATATTATTTTATTCATTTAGAGTGTTTGTCCTTGAGGAATATGCAATATGGGCGTTTCTGACAGAAATTGCGAAATATTGGGGGGGAGCAGATGCAAATAGATCAACCTAGCACACGCTATATGATTTTCCAAACATTAAACAGACTGCACTGGCTAATTTTTTGTCTCTATATGTGTCAGAAAGGCAGGTAGTAACTGGCACAATTTGCATAGAAATGGCTGCAATTACAGTATTGTTTCAAGGAGGAGGCTAGACACCTCAAAAGGCGACAGGGTGTGCGCAGCAGTGGGCCCCCATTTGTGCACACCGTCCACCTAGCGCGTAATGAAAGGTCCCACAGGGAGGGCGTTTATTTGATCAATATGTCTTGGGCTGAAAGTTTTAGTTTGTGAATAAAATTTGTTGTCACATGCCTTACTCTGCAATCAGCTCTAATGCATCATACCCAGTATTTCAGTCATCTGCTTTTCACAGTAAGCTGCTCCAGTTGCTAAACACTGGTCAGAGGCATCTCCTGTGCCAGTCCACACATTGTCTTATTTGCTGAGGTTTTACTACAATCAATTTGTTTTGGAACTTCGTCTTATATCTTGCCACCTCCTCTTAACCTCATCTGGTGTTTTTGTGGTTTTGCCAATTGCATTTACTGTTTAGCAAATACTCTTCCATACTGAAGTCATTCTGGAGATGTTTAGATTTCTTTGCTGGAGCTCAGTAATATTTTTATTTGCCTCGTCCACTAATATCTGCTTCTCCATCAGGTTAAATTTTATTTAGTGTTTGCGACCTTCCTGCTCTGCTTCTAAACTCTTCATGGCAACACCACAACACACTCCTAATCCTAATTTAAATACTGCAAATCATATAAAACAATACGCGCAATCTACTTGCATGCGCAGGCAATTTTATGCTCTATCAGGAATCTTAGTAAATCAGGCCCTTCCTGTTCACCAGCTTTGATTTATTACAGTCAGGAATTCTCCACCTTATTCTTGAAAGAAAATATTTACACATTGTGTAACCAAGCATCCAGACTTGACAAAGATTATGTTGGATTTTTCTTGCTTTGGTTCCAAAATTTCTCATTTGTAATGGTTGCTTCTGAGACTGGGAAACAGACATGGTACCTGAACTATGTCAACGCGGAGTGTTTACAGAAATAACTTTGCAAACGTCCAAGTCCATCACGAGGAGGCTCACCAGCTAGGAAAAACAAGCGGCGGTGATGTAGCTTCGGCGAGTTTTGTGTGTGTTACTGTCTATTGCTGTGCTTGTGTGTAAGTGTATGTGTGTGTTAGCAGGGCACACACGAGGCAGCAGATGGCGATTAATGTTGCCTGGGAGATTGACAGGCTTTATCGTGTGCTGGTGAGCTCCCATCCTCCTCTTGTCCACCATGTGACATGGCCTATCACATCACTTTGTCACAGCAAGAGAGGTTGTACCACATGTGCATCTGCAAGCACACCCAAACACACACTTCATTTCAACCTTTAGATCAGGATGTGAGAGAGGAAAAGGTAAGGAGAGAGAAAAGGAGAAAAAGATTCTTTCTCACCTGAGAGAAAAGCGAAGTGCTGCATTTGAGGGCCATTTAGAAGAAAAAAAAAAGAAGTAAAAATGAGCTGCTTTCTATTCATGAACTGAACAGGCAGTTTTAAGGGCAGAATCTAAAGTGCAAAGGTTCACACTGACTTAAGGGATCCTTTATTTGAAGGTCTGCTGTTGGTCTCACATACAAGCATCAAAATACATCAGTGAGCCCTGATATCCCCTCGATGTTAGCTTTTCTGTTTTCCTGTCAAGAGTAATTCATGGCTGTCATTGGAGGATCTCTCTCTCTCTCTCTCTCTCTCTCTGTGTGTGTGTGTGTGTGTCTGAAAGCATAGCTTTTCCATCAGGAGCAACTCACCCAAAGTCAAGTGTTAACAACACTTTTGTGGTCTTAAATTGCTCAGTTTTAATGCCACATAAATGTAGTGCAGCTCAGAAAAGAGCTTATTTTGAAAGACTGTGTGTTTAATGCTAAAGGGCAACAAAGCTGAAGTTCCTATTTCACATGGGTACAATCGTTTTCAAGCAGCGCTCAGAGGTACAGCTGAAAGCTGCATAATCTGTAAACAAATGTCAAGTGTGATTATTTTAGATGGAGGAAAAATAGTTTTCTAGACCAACAAACTGGCTGCGGTAGGTTTTAATTTTGACTTAATGTACAACAACATATACATATTTATAGAGGAGAAACTACAGGAACAAAGGTCATTGTGGAATTCCTAGGGCCCTACCGGTCTGATCTTTTCTGTCTGCTCCTATTGGCTGAAGACAGTGAACCACGCCTACCTGCAGGCTCTGTCCCACGAGTTCAAAACCCACAGAAAACTGAGAACGAGCAGAGAAAAGAGTGAGAGAAGTAAACTGCAGGAAAATATAAAGTTTTAAGTTTTTTTGTCTTAGTCTTCATCTTTTCATTCTTTGAGTATTTATGTTTCTTCATAAAGTTTATCTTCTTTTGTGCATGTTTATTTTTTTGTGAGGTGTTAATCCAAGTAAAGCGCCTGCGCTCTACAATATAGGATCTACAGCAACCATTCAGTGCAAGTTTAACAATCTTTCACAACTATAATTTTGTAATCAGAATCGAAACAACTCACAAAAGTTGTTTTCATTTTTCCACTAGATGTAATTAATGAAAATTTTTAATATATAAATACCTTTTGTATTTAGGTTATTTTTGCTATACGCCATCTTGTGACATCAGTCCTTAATCTGTGTCTATGGGGGACAGATAAAAGAGAAAGAGAACAACAGGTGACCTGATGCACTGAGCTAAAGGCCATCTGACAGCGTTGTGGGGGCCCATCCACCCAGCTTAGTCTCCTTTTGGATAGGAACAGTCCAACCAAACTGGATGTGAGTATGTATCTTACAGAAAGTAGGAACACTCTGACAAGGACAGATCCCCTCTCATACACTGCTTTGAACATGAATGGTGTCACAAAGAAAGGTGATAGTGATTTTTTTTTTTATTATTGGACATTAAATATGCCAACATCCTACACAGCCCATCAAATTTAATTTAATTTTCAAATCCTTTCTTCATTCTCTTCAATATTAATTAACACATTGGTTAAACTCATGAGAATCATTAGGTCTATTTTAGGGGGTCTGGAGCTATCCTAAAATGTTGTTGAATCTTGGCTGCAGCCTTTTTATGGATTTTGTGTACTCCCTGTGTATGAATGACTTCTTCTCACTTTAAAAAACAATAAAAAAATAAAAAAAAACAACAAACCGTTTTTTTAGGTGACTGAAAGTGAATGTGAAAGACCCAAATAGGATACAGCAGATATAGAAAGTCGATAGATGAACAGACCTGTTAGTTATCTAATAGAAAGTGAAATTAGGCTGTTCTATTAAAACATTCAGCATTTATATCATTGGATCCAGAAGAACTCAGCAGGAGCATAAGGTCATGGTAACTTCTCTCATTTCCCTCACAGCTTTGTGTCTAAAATAACATTACAGTAACTGAAGATCAGAAAAACCACTGGTCTTTAATGTTGCTTTTAACCCATTATCATCATGATTTCATCTCTAGCTGAAAGCAGCAACTTTGTATAGCATCTCCTGAGGGCTAAGCCACCTGTCTTTAAATCCTACTAACATCCCTGGTTAAACTCATTTCATGCTTCATTTGTTGCTGCATTCCCACACCTCTAAACAATATAGTTTGGTTGAACATCATATTTATATATGCTCTGTTTATGCTTTAAAGGTTAATATTTTCTTTTCTGTAACTTGTAGAAGAGTTAAAGAAATACATTATTTTGACTGGTCGCTGTCTGTGGTTTCCTTGTGTGGTCCTAAGGTCAGTTTAAATGAGAACCATGCAAGTAATCCCAAATGGAAATTTGACTCAGCATTTTATGACAGAGCCATGGACTGCCATGGTTTGGTACCTGGGGAGCAGTTGGGGAGGTTAAGGGCTATATTCTGTTGGCACTGGGGCTGCCACAAACTATTATTTTGATAATCGACTAGTCCCCAATTATTTTGGTGACGAATTATGCAAATTGTGGCTTAAAGCACCTGCATGCAGCTGCTCTTATATAAACATCATTAGCTTCCAGCTTGAATTATTCTCTAAGCGTTATGTACTATCCAATAATAAAGACAAAAAGTTGCAAGCGACATCCATCGGGTCCGAGCCTCCTGGACCCCACCACCCATGTTAGCTAACGTGCTAACATGCTAGGTAATACGGTAAAATGATTAGCTGAGAATGTGAAATGTTGATATACCTAGTTTGAATTTTTTGCTAGCGTGCTAAGGTGTTAGCATGTTAGCTAACCTGCTAGGCGAAATGGTAAAAAGGCTAGGTGAGAAACTGAAACTTTCAAATACCTAGTTAGCATTTTTTGCTAGCATGCTATCTTGTTATCATGTTAGCTATCGTGCTAACATGCTAGGCAATATGGTCAAGGCCTAGCTGAGAAAGGGAAATTTTGATATACCTAGTTAGCATTTTTTGCTAGCCTGCTAACTTGTTAGCATGTTAGGTAACGTGCTAACATGCTAGGCAATTTGGTCAAGGGCTAGCTTAGAAACGGACATTTTGATATAGCTAGTTAGCATTTTTTGCTAGCATGCTAACTTGTTAACATGTTAGCTAACGTGCTAACATGCTAGGCGATATGGTCAAGGGCTAGCTGAGAAAGGGAAATTTTGATATACCTAGTTAGCATTTTTTGCTTGCATGCTAACTTGTTAGCATGTTAGCTAACATGCTAACATGCTAGGTGATTTGGTAAAGGGCTAGCTGAGAAACGGACATTTTGATATAGCTAGTTAGCATTTTTTGCCAGAATGCTAATATGCTAGCTAACATGCCATGCTGCCATGGCAACAGGTGTTGTAATGTGTTAAGGACCCAACAAGTATTAATCCTGTCAACTTTGGTGCAGTTCCCATATATTCCTATGGAGATATGAGCAAACCGTGTTTCATGGCGAGAGGGTATTTTTCTTACTTCGTATGGCTTGGACCCTAATTAAGATGATAGCTTACTTTTCATTTTTAAAGTTGTTCTGGTAGGAAGCTATCATGGTATTCTGGGTTGAACTGTCTGTCACCAACATGTTCAAGAATGCTTTATTGACGATATTAGCTTGCTGTGATGTGCATGTTGTTAGCTTAATAACAAATGCTCCAAACTCTCAAGCTTAGTTGCGGGCTCAGCATGATAGTGTTGTTTGGGCATAACTTTTCCAGTGACATCAAGGCTGACCCCGATTGGTACTACTGTGCGTGTGCAGACAAGGCATCAGAAGGTACAGCGGCAGTTTTGAGAGAAAAACAAAGTTAAAAAAAAAAAACAAAAAAAAACTACGTCGATTATTAAATTAGTTGGCAACTATTTTGATAGTCGACATAATCATGACTAATCGACTAATCTTGACAGCCCTAGTTGGCACTCCAGGAACTTGAATCCAGATCCTCCAGACCCAAGCCCACCTCTGTAACCATTGCTCCATAGTTAATCTACTAGAGAAGCAGAGCTGAATTTCCCATTTGGGATTACCAATTGGGATTAAGTAAAAATTATTATCCATATTTCTAATCCTAAAACTTAATTCCAGATCTTCCTTATGCTACGTAGCTGCTGAACTGTGTCTATTTAGTGTCCATCATTCACATCAAGACATTATAATGTCTTTCCTAAATGTTTCTATTTTTGTCACTGACACTATCAATTTATTACACTAAAGCTAGCCGTACAGAAGCACTATGACCATTCAGTTTATTAACTTTTTAGAGGAGAGGATAAATATTTAAACATATTTAAATAAAAAAACAGAGAAACATCAGCTTTATGTTGGCACTGCGCCTGATGTGTAAGATGCTGTTACACCAGTTCCCAAAGCTTGGATGTGGCCAAAGCTAGAGGAGGGGTACATCATGTTTTCTTTTTTTTCAGTGATGAAACAATTAAAGCAGGAGGCACAGTAATTTGATTAAAACAGATATTTCACAGTGAGGTGTGCACAGGGAATCGTTTGGTCTCTATTTTTTTAAGAAACTATTGTTTCGAGCCAACAAACAGGAATAATTAATATTAACACAAAAGGGCCTTTCAAAAAATATAATTTGGGGTTGAATATGAATGCATTTTATCAGAGTTGTTAAGATGTGACCACGACCAGCATTCATCAAATTCACAAAAGTACTGTCTAATGAGCCAACTTTGCACTATAAAAGTATAAAAGACACATTCATCAACCTACTTACACCTACACTCGGCTTAATAGTGAAAAAGAACTCTCAGGTGAGTCCATGATTTATCACATTAACTGAAGAAAAGTGTTTCACTATGATTTACCCTACATCTGCCCCACTCTACATTCTTTTTAAGATATTTATGCCCACTGCAGTTCCCACACAGCTCCCTTTTTGACATATTTATACAAGTTTCTGATAACAAATGAAACAGATTTTACCGTCATGGAAACAGTTCACGTGACAACACTGCATGGAAAATCAGATTTTAAATGAATTAATCAATGAAAATATCAAAAGATATAAAATTCTGTGGAAAAAAAGACCAAAAGGAATAAGTTTTCTTTACTCATGCTGCCCTCTTCAAATCTCAAGCCCGATCAACATTTCAAAGAGATTAAAATCTGGGTTTTGACTTTGCCTTTCCTTAACCTTCCATTTGGTCTTTGTGAGCCATTTCTCATTGGATTAGCTGCAACGATCTTTATCTTGGTGAAAGATCCACCCAAGTCTTAGGCGAAGGGAATACTGTGCATATCTGTTTAGTGAGACAGGAGCATAAAAAAAAGGATGAATTAATTTAAAGTAGCAAAGCAAACTGTCGACAGAGTTGCATTTGTTCTGCCGCCTCAAATCTTAACATTTCCACCATTATACTTCACAGTTGATGTCAGGTGCTTGTCTTTGGTCTGCATTGAGCATGTCTACTGTTACTGCAGCCAATCAACTCTATCTGAAGAGGAGACAGATGCAGGACATCAAAGATAAAAGCCACCATTGTAATGTCTATTACACAGGCATGGTGAAGTGCAGGAAGACAGGCCACAGTCAAAGAACAAAAACCGATTTAATCCAAAAACAAGACAACAACATTTCCAAAGAAGCATGTTAATTAAAAAGTCCTGAAGCTATAGATGCATAAAAGCTTGTGCAGTTTCATGACAAGAACTGTGTTTAAAGGCACAGATGTGCAGACACACTGATTTTCTCAGACCTACAGAGCAGTGTGTATTCTGTGCTTCACTTTTTAAAATTCTTATGGTTGTTTTTTTTATAAGGTCTTCTGCAACAGCCTTTACACATGATCACGACACACAGTAGGATTTATTGTATTTATAGCACCCACAATTAGAAAATAGAATATAATAATTTATTTTATCTTTTGCTTTGTCATTTAAGCTTTATTTGCTTTCAGAATGTGTTATAAATATCAGGTTGTGTGGAGGTAAAAGTAGGTTCATGATTTTTTTGTATTTACATTGTTTATACTTCTTATCTCTACATGTTCAGTCTCAGCTTCAATTGAATTTTCAAATCCTTTGACGGATTCATAGATTAACATATTATTTTAAGGAGGAGCATTCTCCATTCTTGACATGACAGGAACCACTTGAACTTTAAGATTATAAAGATAAAATATCTTTAATAAAGAAAAGTGTGCTTAAACCTTTAGGTATAATGAGCTGGCAAATAACACTTGAAACTGGAAACATCAAAGTACCAAAAGTCAACCAGTTCAACTTACGTGGTGTCAGTTCAGCTAATGTGATTCAATTTTCTTCAATAAATCTGCATCTGTATTCTCCCTAAAAGGAGACAGATACAGAAACCAAACAATGCACAGCAGTAAAAACAGAATTAATTTAGGTTTTTGATCATTTTTCATATGTTGTATTTTTAAGGAATAACATAACTTCTAACAGCCGAATAAGTACACATTCAGACCATGTTAAGGCAAATCTTTGACTCCACTTTTCAAAGAATATGATCCACCATTTTAAGGACTGAACAGTCATACTTTGTTATGCTGTATTTCATTTTATTGTGTCATATCAGTCAAACATATCTTATTTTAGACTATGATTTTCTTTTAAACCTACTAAGATAAACATGGATCATAATACTTTACTTCCTGAATGAAGTGGTGTAGCCATGATTTTCTAAAAATTATATTTTTTTTCTTTTATGAATCTGCAACAAAGCCCTGGTTGTGCAGTTACATTTATTTTAGATCTGACATGTATAAACAGTTCATCTGAGCTACAGTTTTCCAGTGGGCAGCCCAAGAAAATATATTATCTACAAAAAAAGTACAGACCGATTGTCCTGATCATTAATCATAGCCGACTCTTTGTTTTTTGACTTAGCTGAGGCATCTCCCTCCTGCACTGAGCTACTGCTACAGCTCACATCAGTGCACATGGCCTGGAGCTGTGTAGTCCCATTCTCCTCACATACAAGCTGCAGTCACAGACTTCCCATCTTCAGGATAAAAACAACTCCCAGACTAGATTTCAAGATAGAGAACAAGGTCAAAAAAGACCATCTCATAACTTGTAACAACTTTCAAAAGACTAACAGAACTATGACATCCCTCACCGGGGAACACGTTTGTCTCTAAAGTAATACAAAAAAAGTGAATTGGACTACTCCACTCCTCAGAATGGACTGACTCTGACAGTTTCCCCTTTGCTACTGTAAAAGAGTGTGTGTTAAGGTTTATTTATAATTAATCTGAACAGCTATTAACTTGCATGCTCAACACAAAAATTGCCACAGTTTTGGCATTGTGAGGCTGCGTGGGCACAGTGGTGCTTCAAACTAACAGGAACGTTGGCAATGTTAAGCAGTTTTTTCCCATGAGAGCTCAATTTCATCAAAAGTTTATTCTGCTTTTCTTCATTCCAATAAATTTCCCATTACTGCAGTGATTGTGGATGTTTAGGTCATGGTATGGATGCTCATATTTAGCGGTGCATGCACACACAGAGTTGTGCTGATAATAGAGTCCACATGGAGTACTGCAATTTAGTAAGTTGTCATTTGAATAAAGCTAATTCCCAGGTCCCTATGGTTGAAAGACATTGCCAAGCTGCTTGCACAAATGTTCACAGACAACCTTGCTTATACTTTCAAAACACATAATTTATGTCAGGTGGACTCTATCAAGATCTCGTGGACATTCATTTGTGTAATCTCTTCATCTATTCTGTTGTCCTGCCTATGACATATTTAGTTGATGTCAGTTCAAAATGACTGCCGATAGCAAAGATTTTGTTGTGAGGAATATTTTGTTAAATGCCTGTCACCTGCCTTTCCTCTGTTCTTGTATCTGTCCGCATATACTCTGCTTGCATCTCTGGTGGGAGGGGTTGAGAAAAGTTAAGAAGACTACAGGCAGCCAAACTGTGACAGAACAAAGCAAGCTGTTTTAATAGATGCAGTTCAGCATTGTCTCACTAAAAAATGCCAAGTTCTCACAAGAAAAGATGTCTGAATGGAAGCATTAGCTGCTCTAAAACCTGTTTATACCTTTTAGCATTGATGGTGTCTTTACACATGTGAATGTTGCCAGTTCCAAAAACACTAATGAATCCCTTTTCCTTTAGTGATGCAGGCATTTGAACTGAACTTGTTAGCATGACAACAAGCTGCATAATTACTACAAACATAATTTTGATTTGTCTGGTCATACAGTAGTTTTCCACTTTACCTGTCTCCATTTTAAATGAGCTTTTTCCCAGAAAAAGACAGGACACGTTGCGGATCATGTTGACCTATGACTCCTTTTTTGCATATTAAAGGTTTAACCTGCACTTTTTGGATGACATGATGCATTGCCCTTGCAGAGATTTCCATGACAGAGTTGTTTCTTATTTTATTACAGTGCTGCCGGGTGACCTGAAGATCATGGACATCTATTGATTTTCAGCTGTGTCCCTTGCACACAGATATCTCCAGATTCTCAAACTTTATTGATGATATTATTCTAGAGCTGTGGCCCCCACACCACCAGTGGGCCCCCAGGTGCACTTGAAATGTCAAGATATCTTAATAATAATAATAATAATAATAATAATAATAATAATAATAATAATAATAATAATAATAATAATAAACAATGCATTAATTACAAATAAATCTTGGTAATACACACAAAAACTAATTTTTACACTTTTCATCAAATTTCATGGTTGGAACACAAATAACAGCTTTAATCAATTCCTGTTGCAGACCACTGCCTCTGGCCTGTAGTGCATGTGCACAGATCCTTGCACTGTGGTGTTTTCTATGATATTTCAGGTTCACTGATTTAAGAAGTCAACAAGAAGGAGAATTTGGTTTTAATGCATTTTGTAGTGAAATAATACATATTATCCACTAATTAAACTGGTTAATTTGTCTATTGTTTATTATGCGTCTTGTCTGTTGATGTTTATGTTACTTTCAAACACATGAAAGGAAAAGAGAAAGGGACAGAGAAAAGACATGACAAAAGTCTGACTGACTTTTACTGTTTGAAGAGAGCTCAAAGTACAGGCAGGATGCAAGATGGATGCTGTGTTACCAGTGCAACCCTAAAGGACCGGTTCTTTATCCATATGCCTTCTGCCTTCTGTATTTGGGTTCTCATCTATTTGAACATATGACAAAAACTCATTTTAAGTTCAAAGTTATTATGGAACAATTTAAAGTAATTTAAATAATTTAGAATATAGAGCCAAACAAATTAGGTAACAAAGATTAAGAAAAACTAAATAAAATTTTAAGGTTTGATAGTTGTTGCTGCTTTAATACATAAGTATATAAGTTAAAGATTTATTAAACATTTATCATTTTTTTCTTTTTGGCCACAGAAGCCTCTGTTACTTACTAATCTGCTTATAGGCATTAATATCTGCACAAGTTAACAAGTTTTTACTTACAATTTCAACGTCTGCTGTGTGTATATACACACATAACACAACTGTACAATAACACAAAGATAAACAATTTCCATCTCGCTAACCTTAACTCCCATCACACTTTATGACCCTTGCATTGTGTTTGTCACTTGGACAGCTTTTTCCTCTCTGTTCATTTGGCCACCATTATTAGATCTGAGGGACACATCATGACTCTGCTCACTTCCTTACCGCTGCTGTTAGCACCTAAACACACTCTGGGAACACAATCGTACAAGAGCAAAGTCAACCACAGTACCACAAATTGGACAGGTGATCAGACGTTTGTGACATTCATAACTCGTGAATAAAGAAGTCTAACAATCATGTCTGAAATCGTACTGGAAAGTGAGATTTAGTAGCTTCTACTGTATGTTTTGATGATTCTTCTCATCATTATACATGATGATAAGAATAATGTAACACAGAAAACTGCTACAATATACAAGATAAAGATTGGTGTTGAGTATTTCCAGGTCCATTTGAGTGCTTTGCAGGTCTTTCTCCTGCTGCTTCATGGTTAAAAATGCTTTCACGTGTACGACTGGTATATTAAAAAAAGAGAAGCAAGCTTTGGTGAAGCGAAGAAATTTACACGTACATTTATTTCTTTGGACGTCATGTTTTTGCATAATTCCCATGTAGCATAGTCTAGCCATCATCAAAGGAAAGACTGGAACTTTGCCTTAATTTTCCATTTGATTAACATCTGAATGACTTTTTCTCACAGACAAGGACAATTCCTCCCAAAGAATAGCAGGATCTGCTTTGTAATAGCGGGATTGAGGAGTACCCTTCTCGGGTTATGTTCAGGATCTGGGAAAACAAATGTTTTACTGCTTTCAGATGGAGGTCTGGAAGTCATGACCTGGAGACCTTCTTCTGCTTTCAAACTTGTTTTTCTTTCCAAACTGATAAGCTAACACTCACAGGTCTAATCTCAACTGGGACAAAGACAGAGTAGTACTACTTTCAATAACAAATGGGAACTTGGAAAGAATGCCAAAAAGAAGTCAGATGTCCTAGCTGGGATGTAAAACATTAGATAATCTACTGGCAGAGCATTTAGAATACATTTATTTCTCATGTGAAGTATATAACTGCTGATGGGAATTTCCTGTTAATAGCAAAACAAGAGCCAAAGAGAACCAGTGGAGCATGATTTAATGGGAAAACCAGGAAAAGATGAAGATGAGATTGGATATTTGTACTCTGATCTGAAAGCAAGGCATACAAATTCCACTGCTGATCAAGCTTTTGAGTTGGTTGTGACTTTTAAAACCCAAATACATCCTCTCAAATACAAAAAAAGTAATTTCTTTGTCATCGTAGTCCCACTTAAACTTTGTGTTCTAATTCTAAATTCTAGGCAGAGGATGCATGAGAAGGTTAGATGGTACAGTCACATAAATTAAAAGAAAATTTGGTTTGATTTTTACAAAATATCATATTTATGGCTGCACTGACTTGTAGAACCCTATAGCTTTGAATGGTACTGAATTGAGCTTCAGCTCAGCCCTCTATTGATTTGTGGTTGTATCAACTGTCAAATGGCTTTTACACTTATTTTCATCCTTGTGTTCCTGCTTCACTGACAGCACAATTTTCTGTTAGTTTTCACCCAACCCAGAAAGCTTTTAGCAGAATCTGCTGCTGTGTCCACAGAACATTTCACATCCTACCCACAGTGGATTTTATGAAAGTGTTTTTCTTCTTAACTAAAAGAAAAAAAATCCAGTTTTTCTTTTTAGCACTTTACTGTAATGCTGCTTTAAAACTGTGTTTTGCAGCAGAACCTGACAGAGGACGTGTAAACAGAGCTCAGGAAGAGGAACAAAACTCAGCAAAGCTTCTGTGATTTTCACACTTTTTTGTGAATCAGTCTAACCTGTTAATAATAAATAATGATTGGGTGGGTAAAATCACCAGAGATCAAGGTTAACAGCATTTGGCCATGCAGCCCATCTGAAATAATGCTATCAACAAACAGACTGGGAGAGGCAAGAATTTCAACAGAGTAAATTCTTAAATCAATACTCTTTTCATTACCTATCTTTGTTCACACCCTCCAACAGCAGTGCTCATAGGAACCTGTTTATGTCTGTGTGCAGCCATCTGTACCTAAGTGTGTGTTTAAGTCCATAAGCATATGTCTCTAAACCGTGTCCCCCTCTGCTTTCATGCTTCACCGCCATCTTCATTTCTGCCCCCGCAACTCATCAGCAGCATGCCTATATGTCATGCAGAAGAAAGCATGATTTAGCAGCCATTTTCATAATTACATCCTATCCCACCTATCTGACCATCGATACCTCTCTCTGGACATTCCTCCAGAGTGTGTGAAGACACCACGTATTTACACCTCCAGACACACGTCCGCACCAACAACCACAAGCATCAATTTGTGTGGCGCTTACACATTCTGGCTATAAAGGCCAAGGCTGCGTCTCACAGCTAACCATCCTTCAACAATTACAGATAACAAGATGAACATTGGAAATGAAAAGTCATCAGGGTTCCCTTTCAGCTGAATGTGGGCAGCCATATCAGCCACCTCCATCTTTATGTTCACCTTGGTTTTGTGTGTGTGCTCAAGTCTGCCACATCTTTATTGACATTAAATTGAAATTCTGTTGGTTTGGCAGCATTTGCCCACTTCATCCCCCCATCAGCATACTCATGCACACAAACACACAGATGCACACCCTGCCAGTGCCTGCTTGTGTCTGTCATTTTCCCTGCAACCCCTTACTTTGCCCCCCACCCAGCTCCATCTGCTGGGGTTGAAAGGGTTTTAATTTCTGATCCAATCTCCACTCTTTGGCTCCTAATGTGGAAGCATACTGCGACCAAAAAGAGCAGGGATGTAATGTTGGTGTGGTGTTAAATGCTACCTGTCCCCGTTAAGCCTGTCTGGCCATGTAGATAGCCTCTACTCACAGGCATTAGGCACAACTGGAATAGTTCTCATCTGCTGCCGGGAGCACGGTGCACATCTGATAATAAGGTGTTGATAGTGGGCATTAGCTTGACGGTTTCTGCAGCCTGATACACCAGCAGACCATGGGCGATGGCAGGCACAGGGATGGACAGGAAGTTACTGATAGCAAACAGTAATCACACGCCAATTCACATATCAGTCACTCATTTGTGAAATGAACACAGAATTTATTTGCAAGAAGATTTAGATTAAAATTTAAAGGAGCATGTGTCAGGTTGGACTGTGTCCTGCAAGGTGTGATGAGAACTGACACGCATGAAAAATCCAAATGATCCTGTTTGTTGACTCCAGTTAAAACACAGGTGAGGTACAAAGGAACTGACATCCACACAAGGCAGTTTCTCTGCAACATGACAAAGACAAGTGTTGACTGTCAACTTTTATAGATATAAAGCAGTATGCAAAAAATTTGGGCACCCCTTAGCAAAATCACTGCATCAGTTTGTCACTTACTGAGCTTTTGAAGCAGCTACTACATATTATTTTATACCCAATGGAAACAGAAACATTTCAGAAGTGAAATCATTTTTATTTCAGAAACATTTTTATGTACATTTAAATTAAAATAGATATGTTTCCATAGGGTATAAAATATGTTAAAATGAAGTTTCTACTTCAAAAGCTCAGGAAAAGACAAAGTGATGCTGTGATTTTGCTAAGGGGTGCCCAGACTTTTGCATATCACTGTAAACTTGATCAGAAGTGAATTAACATCGCCATCAATATTCAGCTATAATCACATGATTATTATTGCAATAGTCAATCTATTTAAAGGCGCTTCACACAATTATTTGGACGTATGGACAATAAGCTCACATTTCTCATTTAATGTACAGATTAATCATATTTTTATATATTTATATTTATATTTACCTTTGAGCATTATATTTTTCATTGATTTTTTTATTTATTTATTAACTCTAGTGTTTCTTTTAAATGCCAAAAAACAACCAACCAACCAAACAAACAAACATGTGAAAGCTAATGGAAAAAATGGGAAATCCCTGCACTGAATTTTTAAAATCTAAACAATGGAAAATGCATTTTATTTACAGCATTCTCATTAGAGAGGTCATAAAAGTGGTGGTTTGTGGATGTTCTGCAAAATTGTAAGATTCAATTATAAATTCCATCTCTATATTAATTTCAGTCATAAATTGATAATGTTATGAGTTAAATGGGTTGTCAATGATGAGACCAGAGCATGTACATGTAAAAAAAAATAAAAATAATAATAATAAAAAAATAATAATAATAGATAATAATAGTGAGAAAAAACAAAGTAAAAACATTTAACCTGCTAAACACAGCTTCATTTTACTTTTGAATGATCAAATGGTTTATCTTGACCATGTAAAAAAAAGAAATTATATATAAATATAAGTTAGAAAAAAAAATTCAATTCAACATGTTCAAAATAGCCAGTGACTCTAAACTGGTTCCATTTTAATTAGACAAAATGTTTTCTATTTTGGATGTTATTCACATTTGGTGGTAATGTTTGTGTGATCCGAACACAAAATAGATTTGAGTACGCTTTCACAGCCAATCAGATAAAACATTTTATATGTCGATATGTGCACCGATTGACTCAGCATAGGAAGTCTTGTTTTACTCATGTTGCTTCGTAATTATCAATGGAATCCTGACTGTCGGACTCCACATTTCTACGATTGCTTATACCTCAGCTGGGATGATTAACTCATTCACCTTGAAGCTGATTAGGTGTTGAAGGAATATTTTCAGAAGATTACAAATAAAAGTCAAATAAAAGGTGAAACATCTTGTCATTGTACTGTCAATGACAGGATGTTTCACCCAGACAGGCACAGCATGCAGTTCCAGGTTATTCTCTCACATAGCAGAGGACACAAACAGCCTTCAGCACCATTAATGACAAAGAAAAAAGAAAAGAAAAATCGCCTCACACTTCTTCCCTGCCAACCAAATGTAGCTGTTATATTTTTCTCAAAGTATAAATGTGACTTATTGCAAATTGATTGTGTGGAGGTGGGTTAGGTTTGAAAAGATTATCCATGAGACTGTCCAATGGTTAACTCACACAAGAAACATGAGGAAGAGGAAAATGAAACTGAGGATAAAAGGAGACTTGGGAGGAAGTGATAAAAAAGAGGGCACTGAAAGGAAACTGATCTTACTGATCTGATGACTGAGGATACAGGACCAAGGCGGATAAAAGATTCCCGTTTTCTATCCAGCATGTTGGCCCACCAAAAAAAAGAAGAAAATGATTCCATCCAAACTGGTTTGATCCATTTTTGTGGCTCTAATACACAAGACCTCCAAGTTCAGAAGTCTGCTTTATGTGCAGATTATATGGAAAAAGAACAGCCAAAGGATCAAAAGGACACAGTCGCCACCACAGGTTACACAAACTGGAAGCAGTATTTGATTCTTTAAAGAAGCATGAAATATCCAACATGTAAAAAGGCCTCAGTGAAGTGTTGGAGGTGCGTTAAAGCTCCAGAGGTCTACAGGGACATCACAGACAAGCTGCAGATCGTAGGGACTATTTCAGTAGTGACAGCTTTTCTTTGGGAAGCAGGGGATTGGTTTTCGAGGTCAGAATGAAGCACTAGACAGTGACAATAAAGAGAATTTTACGAGTGCATGCAGCTTCTTGAGAAGTTTGATCCTTTGCTGCTAACATAAGCTGCCATTTTGTGCAGTACACCTCTCTAAATCATCACAAAATGAAAGCATTCAAAGGATGTCTGATGTTAGAACTTCAAGGATCATCTCTGAGATTGACATGGCAACATGCAGTCCATGATGACGCAGGGGATCTATGTTCAGAGTAGCCTGCGAGGGAGATGTGCTAGTCCACAGGGCTTGCTGAAATAGAGATTCCCAGAACTTTCCCAGCTTGAGGCATTTGATACTTGCTCCATCACTGACACCATAAAGAAGCAACTTGAGGAACATGGAATTAGACACATTACATGTGTTGCTCAATCCTATGATGGTGCTTCTCTTGTGAGTGAAGCAGTAAGAGAAGATTGATTCAGACAGAAAGCATGAAGAGGCAGCAGGTATCCATCAGCTCATGAACCTAAAGCCTCCAGCTGCACAGCTATTGCAGAGACATGCATCTTCTTTGATCACCTGGAGTGTACTTCCTACCTCATAAAGCTGTAGAAAACCCCCTGTTGTTAAAAAATAATAAAACGCACCTACGATATTGGAACACTGTTGGTTGAAATCTGTAATTACCAACTAATGAGACAAGCTAATGGGCAGCTTTGAAGTTTAAAACCTCTACAAGGAACAACTCATCTTTTAAAAAGGGATGATTGGGTGGACGGCTCAATGACAGTTTGACCCACCCCGTTCTCTGTAACTGCCATCCTAGTTTTAGATATAACTTTACTCTAACAACAGTGCAGGATTCATTCTTTAATTTGCAAACGCAGACATTTTATTTTTAACTAGCTGTAAAAGATTTTGTAAGGTGCAATTTTTACAAACCCTTACCTAATGTTTGAGAGATATTTGTCTTTGTCCATTTCTTTTGTTAAGACTATGTTTGTTAGAAGATAATGAGGATATTCAAATCCAATGCTTATCTTGTGATTGGCTGTCTGACTGCTGCTGTAGAAAAATTACCAAGAGTCTGGAACGAGTAAAAGTATATAAGGTTTATTACAGTAGAATTACTGAATACAGAATTACTTGCAAGTAATGAGTGGTCCTCCCGACCCACATGAAGTCGAGAGAGACTCTGGGGAGGCAAGAGGAAAAACAGTAGTTGTACATTTCTGTAGAAAGAATCCTCCTTCCTGAAGACCTTGGGTAGACACACAACTCCAAGAGCTGGCGTCAAAACAACCTCACATAGTTGTGTCTCCACCAGAACCAGTCTGACTAAGGGTCTGGGGCAGGACCAGATAAAGGTCTTCTTACCCTTGTAGTGAACTTTTAACAGAGTATGTATATGAAGAGAATAAACCTTAAAAGTGAATGAAAGCATGATGAGTAAAAATGTACAATGTAAAAAGTGTAATATAGTAACAAGTGTAAATAGTGTAAATACAATTTATAAATGAATATAGTAAAGAAGGTACTTATAGGTGTGATTATAATATTATATATAGAGCATAATAAGTTAAATTTCTTCCACACTGCTATGTTTCCAAACGTCAGACATGTTCACTGTCAAATAGTAATACATGTCCACATACATTCTGTTTAAAAGAAGATGCTCTACCAGTCCAAACTCCCATAATATTTGGTTGTCAAAAGGCTTAGCATTTACTCTTCTGTTTCTGTGTACAAAGAGAATTAATTTTAATGTGCTATCACACGTTTATTTTTGACAAGATATTATTGGGTAAAGGTGAATTGTGCCCCAGGTACTGTGAATGGTAAGTTTTATAAAATCATTTATGTATTCTCATTTTTTAATTTGTCAGCTCTGAGCAGAAGTATTCAAATGTTTCTATTTTAAAGACCAGAAAAATGCCTCTTTATTTTATATTATGTAAGCATATTTTGTGCCACCCATTAGAATCTAAGATGTGCACTGAAATGCAAAGGAATCGTTTAAAATATTTCAGTTCAATTCAGCTTTATTTGTAAAAACCCAATTCAATCAAATCACATTAAATTAAATCAAATGATTGTATTTTAAAATGTATTATCCCTGAATCGTATATGTGCTCATCAGGGACAAATTCCCACCCATTTCAATTCATTATTTTATATCAATATATTTAATGTAATTTATTTATCTCTATTACATACAAATACTGTCTAGTATAATAATACTTTTAACTTAGAGGCACCTTTCAGGTCACTCAAGGGCACTGTACAATATCAGGAAAACAAACGGAATAAAAACAACAGTTTATGTAAATGAGATGATTTGCATTGTTTTACAGATTATGTGAGACATAGTCTGTTAGATCAGATGTAGGAAAAAATACATGACTCAGACAAATGAGAACTGAGAAGCAAACATTGGGGAGGAAATAGTGAGAATGATAGAATAGATACCACAAAGCACTTCAGAGATTCGTGTGCAGCACATAAAAAAAGAAGGAAGGAAAATAAAGACTAGCGAACAAAAGGAGAAAAAGAAATCCACCAAAGGGCATAGTGAAACATTTTCACTGTCTGGGCCAGTCAGGAATCTGATAAGCATTTATCCTCCAAAGCACTCCCAGACGTAAGGGAAAACATGGCACACAGTGTTTATCACCTCAGCGCCATTATTAGGAATCACACAGATTAGTAGTGGCATTCTTAAAAAATGAGAGCGCTAACAAAGGAAGTGAGTTATTAGCATGCTACTGCACATCAAAAGAGGTTCAGAGTGGGCCTTTCATCCAGGCTTAAACCCTCTATTCCAGTGAAAAGCCCTCAGATAATACATTTCTTACTCACCTGTGAGCATGACTGTGTGCTTAAGTGAATGAATCAATGCATGTGTGTCTGTGTGTGTCAGTCTGATCGCTTGCTCAGGTGGTTTCACAGTGCAAACAAAAGGGGCTACATTTGAGCTACTTAGCAGTGACATAGACGATTTTAAAAAGAAAAAAAAAAGATAAAAAATGCTCAACACCAGCTATTTGCAATAGTCATTAGGCAGGTCATTATGTGCCTGCCACTGCTGCTTGCTAGTCTGCCTTTCTTTCTCTCACAAGATGGCAGTCTATCGCCTTGGTTTCCTGCCTCCAGAGAGGGAGGGAGCGAGCTCAAAGGCTCCCGAACACGACCAAGATGCTTAAATTGGACTTTGAAGTGAGAGAGGTATCAGTTGAAGCATACAAAAGCTGATAGTAGCATCTTTCAATCTTAATAATGTGCTGCAAAGAGTAGTGCGTGGTCTTATTGATTGGACAACTTGGTTTGAATGAGAAACAATGGCTTTGGTGAGAAAGTCAGAGTGTGTAGACACAGGAACAGTGTGTATCTCATTGTGTAAGTGCATGCAGAGACGTGGACATAGTATTTCTGTGCTCTTCAATTGTGTTTTGTGAGATACGCAGGCACCATTGTCCCATGTTACTTTGCATTGATAATTTCAGCTTTATCCTTTGTTCATGCAGCTGCATCGTTTGTTGAGAATGAGGACAACACGCCTCAAATCCCCTGCTAAAATAAGGGAATGGGGGGGGTTAGGGTGAATAGGATGGAGAATTGGAAACAAGGCCTCAACATACAATTTTTCAACCTTCACCTTATTTTCAAGGTTAAATGGGCATTTTAAGTCATCAATATTATCTGTGATATGAGCATATTTTTTAGGCCTTTTAACAAAAAACACTGGCCTTTGAAAATGTCCTCAGAGGCTCTTCACACAGGACATCTGATCCATATTGTTGCAGTGACACTGACTGACAATGCAATGGGAAGAGTGCGGATATACTGTATTTCAAGCCGGAGAGATAAGGCGCTCTCTTGGGTAACATCAGATTTGAAAACCCGGAGGAGCCCGTGGCCTAACGTAGAGCTAAACGGTAGCAGATCGGAACAAGATGCTTCTCGTAATGATGCCTCTGCGGTGTTTGCATACTCTGGGGCTGAGCTCAAAACAAATTAGGAGGTGTATTTTCTTCTCTAAATATTACAACAGTTGGACGCTGGCCTGGAATCACTGATTTAAAGAGCATCAACATGGGGCCAGTTACAGGATTATTAGAAACCGATACGTACGGTGTTTCCTTCCTGAGATGACTCTGTGGATTTAAGCATTAAATAACTACACCTCTCACAAAAAGTTAATGATTTTCAGCTTTTTGTGTGATGGCAGAATACATCTAAAATGGACCATTACATGGAAATTTCATTTTACCTCCCTTAAACATTTAAATGCACATGTACAAGTGTTCATTGTTAAAGGAATTTAATATATAACATCATGTTCTCTGACCACAAAAAACCAAAAGATGTGTCTGAACCACAAATTAAATGTTCTGCTTTAAGGATGACTAAAATAAATAGTTTTCTTCATAATGTTCACATTTTGACATCATCATACCAAGTCAGCACCTAACACATGACAAGTTACTGAGACAATGACATTTCTATGTTGTGGTTAACATTGTTAGCTTTTGTTTCAATAAACTGTTGGAGATTAAGGAATTGCCACTGCAAGATTCTACATTAATGCCCTACATTCATGATATACCAGGGTAGCATGAACTTTTTACGATTTTTTTTTGTTTGGTTTTTTTGTGTAAATTTCACCTGGAAGTTGAATATCTCTAACTATTTGTAATTTGTGTATTAGCAAAGATGTGAGATGAAAAAATAATAAAACAATATATGTTTTATTTGACGGCTCTATTGGTTAGTTTTCACTAAATATTTAGACTTCCATCCATCCATTTTTTATACCAGCTATTCCAATGGGGGGGTCGCTGGAGGGCTGGAGCCTATCCAGGCGAGAGGTAGGGTGCACCCTGGACAGGCCACCAGGCTATTTCAAGACCAACACAGAGAAACAACCCTTTACACAAACACTCACTTGGACAGGGAGAATTTAGAGTAAGCAATTAACTAACATGCATGCCTTTAGACCAGGGCTGCTCAGTTTGGTCCTTTGAGGGCCACAGTCCTGCAGGTTTTCAATGTTTTCGTTCTCAAACACACCAGACTCAGGGGAATATTGAAAACCTGCAGGACTGCAGCACTCGTAGGACCAAAGTGAGTAGCTCTGCCTTAGACTTTGTAAGGAAGCCGGTAAGAACCCATGCAGACTGAAACATATTCCGGCTCATTTGATTTAAGCAGATTTATAACACAAAATGGTTTCAAGATAATAAATAAGTCAAATTTATTTATATGTATTTGTATGTTTTACCCCCAAAAAAACCCTAAAACAACAACAAAAAACTATTTACATCAGCAAAACATGGTGATTATTTTATGTTTGCCATGGAACTTAGTTGCATAAATTACAGCTGGAACTCCACAATAGTCTAAAGTTCTACTCTTTACCCTTAAAAACATGTACACAACAGTGATATATAAATATATTTTTCAATAATTATTTGAACAAAGGGGAAACTTAAGACCTTAAGCTGGGAGACACAGCAAGCTTCAACTTCTGCTTTAAGCTGCTCCCCTTTGGAAAAGCAGGTGACCTCCATTAAAGAAGCCGAAGCCTTATACAGATAACTACAGAGAGGTGAGAGATAAGGAGGATAAACTTGTTGTGTTAAAGAAAATGTAAGAAGATGGAACAGAAACCAGAGCAGCAGGAGGGATTGTAAAGTTTTCCATTCAGCGATATGATCTATTTGCCACATATCACCCTCCAGAGGTTGAGAGTCTTAGCTCGTAATAAGACCATCTTAACATCCTTTTTCCTACTTGTCTTTATGTTTTATTCTCTCTCTTTTGTCTTTTCCTGATTTGCCCTCGAAGCCCACCAGCTAACTGCGAGTAACCTGCCATTTATTTGGGGCCAGAGTACAAAAGTATTGACTTTTCCTTGTTGTCTCTTGGAGATAGATAATGGCTTATTGTTTTGGTTCAACCTCCCAACAACAAGCTGCTGCTGGGTCTCTTAGCTCTATTAATTAACCATTAAAAGGCTGGATGTGTGTCTTGTTGTGTGTAAAGAGTAAAAACACGTACAGAGTGGTTGATGGTAAAGTACATCCTGCATTCTGTCTGCAGCACTTGACCTTTCAGCTGGATGGAGTTTAGCTCCCCAAGAGTTGAAGGGGCTCTTCAAAGAGCTTTCTAGAAACACTCTTAGTGGGTCTAAGATTTATTGTGAATCTCTTTTCATCAACACTCAAGTGCCTGTAGCTATAAACCAATATAAGAATGTAGCAACAGTGAACCAGTCAATATTGTGCCCCCCCCCTGTGAATTTTTATCTTTGTGGTCCTCAAACCCCACTGGTTTGCACTTAGAACATATATGTTTTTATTCACTATAGAAACACAAAATCCAGTATCCAAACATCAATAAAAGTATGCATACATTCTACTGTATAAGATACTCAGTCTAATTGTTAAATTAAATTCATCATCATCATCATCATCATCATCATTATTATTATTATTATTATTATTATTATTATTATAATTCCTAAATTTGCCAGTAAAACCGAGTAGAAACAGTCACTCTTTCAGTTACACCCTACTTACAGCTGAGAAACTTACATGGATGTGTTTAACAGCTGGTAGCAGGATGATTGGCCTTAAAAACAAAACAAAACAAAGAAACAAACAAAAAAAAAAAAAAACAAAGAAACAAATACAACAACAACAAAAAAACAAAAAAGATTATGAAGCTTCCAACTTGACAACTGATTTGATAAAATAAACAAAATGAACAACAACAAAAAAAGATGGAACTGACCAGTACAACCTTCAGCTGAGATAGGAAGGAACAGAGAAGGCAGGTTGAGCTGAACCAACCACACTGAACATTTTACCTAGCTTTCTCAAGCCATGTGTCCTCAGTGTTTGAATGTAAATAGTAGGTAAAAGTACTTAGGGGCCACCCCAACAATGCCGAATTGCAGTAAAACTGCAAAAGTATTTTAGCAATCCACCCTTTCATCCCTACGAAGCCAGGGATTAGCCTCCATGAAACCAATCATGTCTGAATCCTGGTATCAAGGTGAATAAGTGTGAGACCTCCACTGTCCCCCCCCCCCCACAGCCTTGTAGTATGTACTACAGTGATTTTGTGGGTATGTTGAAGCCTTTCTCCTAGTTTTCGCCACGGTTTTCACACCTGAACTGGCTCAGTGCTGTGTGGACATGGCCTAAACACAGAGTCAGCATTACACCATGCAATGAAATGTATGAGGTAAAGATGCTTTGAATGATGAACAAGACTAGAAAATCTCTGTAAATATATAGTCTATTTATCATTTTCATATTTAGTTCTGAGGAATAAACAGGATATCTCCTTAACAATGCTAAAGAGCCCAAGAGATGGTTGGAAAGATGTCCCTTTGTTTGCATTTCTTTCTGATTTAGTACATTTAAAACCTTTGTTGATCTCTGTGGTGTGCCAGACACATTGTACAGGTTATAAAGACTATGATAAGGTAGCAGTTAGTTCTAATAACTGATGCTTCATTCACTACTACTTTTTTGGCTTTTCAGATCCAGATTCATTCGCTAAAACAGGGACTTTCAACGAACCTTCAGTGAAACAGCACCTTCCACCGCATGGTAAAGATGTGAAGCCACCCTTGCTTGACCTGTAGAACAGAACTACAGATTGAAACAAACAATGTCCACTGCTTTTGTTTTTTCTTGTTCTTCTATTTTCTTGAACATCACTGCTGCTTCACATCTACTGCTGGTTAAATTGCGAGGGAGGGACCAATTTGGAAAGTTGTTTGCTAAAGGTGACAGAAAATTGTAGCTTCTAAGCCCTTAAATAGCTCTCAGCCCTCACTCTGTTACCACACACAAACACACAAGAAGAAAAATACAAAACTGTTCTTTGTAGGAGAATGAGGCACTAATGAGTCTTTCTGGCCATATTTTTGCAACCCTGCAGCTCTTTTGCTCATACTGCTGTGTTTGAGAATCACAAATGACTTACCAGGTTACTCATATAAGTTTGATACAAACACTAAATATCCAAAGTATGGACCACAAGATATGCACTCAACTTGAGTGATATATATATATATATATATATATATATATAGAGAGAGAGAGAGAGAGAGAGAGAGAGAGTATGATATATATAGAGAGTTTGAGAACCATATACTCCCCCTGAGCTACAAAGTACACAAAAATCTCAATATCAATATACAAGCGCAAGATCAGTGAAGCCAGCAAGCAGGTCCCTACGTCTGCTTCAGTGATTTTTAGCAGGTAATGTAGCTACTTGTTCTTAACTAGAATTATTGTTTAAAAAAAAAAGAAAATAAAAAGAAAAAGAGAGAGAGAGAGAGAGAGAGAGAGAGAGAGAGAGAGAAACATGGAGAGATCCATAAAATTTATAATGAATCTCTTGGCCTTTTAGTCTGAGAGTGCGGTTTTAGTGACAGCTGGCTGCATATGAGTCTACACCATGAAAATGCAAGAACGATATCCAGATAACTAACCATGATGAGCATGGCTAGGTCTGTAGTGAAAAGAACCTTACCGTCTATGAGACAGAGATTTTTCTAATTTAACAATGATGTGAAAATGTGTGTGAAAAATAATGACTCACATCATTATAATAAGCTGTGGTGGGGGTGAGCATGATAATGCACATTGTTAGAAAGAGACATAAAAAGAGGCAACCCAGCAGACGGGGTGATCTGTGCTGACATTAATACACTGTTCTTTTTTCCATTCACTGGCTGAATGTGAGCTATACTGTACAACACACTGTGCCACCATGATTTCCTGTTTGGGAACACTTTTGCAAGTTCCATAAAAACTGGCTGAAACATGTTTGTAATGAACACAGAAGAAGGACAGACGGCCGTGTCTGTCTGCATATTTAACTTTAAGGCTTTATGAGTCCTTAGATGTTGTTTTTGATCTTTAATGCAATTTACTAGAAATCACAACTCAGTTCCTTCCTTTAAATTTAAATTTGTAATATATTCGGGATGTTCCAATACCATTGATACTGATTTCGATACCTGGGGTCTAGGTTTAATATCTGCCAATAATGAGTACCGATTCGATACCTGTGTTATTTTGTTAACAGGTCTATTAAATTTATGATTTAAACTAGAAGCATTTAGATACCACAGAGGTCCACCAAGCCATTGGAATTCTTTTTTTTCTTTTTTTTTTTTTTTTTTTGCCAAAGATTGTGGGCATTATTTTGAGTTAGAAGCTCCAATGACTAAATTATCCCAATCTCCCCACAGTGAAGAATCCTTTATAAAAAAAACTTCTAGATCCAAGCAGTGATCTGGATCACCCTCCAAATTAAATCACTTGTTCCTTACTCCATTTTTGACATTTCCTGAAAATTTGATCAAAATCAGTCCATAATTTTTTGAGTTGTGCTGCTTACAGATGTGCATACAGACAAACCAACATGACTGAATACCTGACCGCCGTCTTGGCAGCATCCGTGCCGCCTCTGGAAACTTCAGCCCTGCACATTAGGCATGTTGCTGTTTTGCTAGATTGATTTTCTAATGAGTAATAATGCCAAATTAATGGAATACTAATGCTAAATGTTAGCACAACAGTGACTCGTGCAGCTGCTTCTCAGCCTAACAACTCAAACATGCAAAATTGTGCAACTTTGCCTGTGTGGTGGGTCAGGGCAGGAAAATAAAAATAATAATTCCCTTTCTGTGGTATCAGAGGGAGTTTAGACAGAAATACTTGTTGATCCTGATCGCCTTACATTTAGCAGGATCAGTGAGTATTCCTAATACTAATTTTGGTATCACCCCAACTCTATTTATGTGTTCCAACAGTCCAAATCAATAACTTAGTGTGTTTTTATTTAAATCTGAAAATACTGTAATACTTTGTGATTTCTGACCTACAAACAACCAATTCATGGCCCAAAAGATTTGAGTTCTTCAAGTTGTATCCTTGAGGTGAGGCAGCATTCAGATGATACTAAGTTAAAATGTCAGAGGTTGATTTGCCATTCAGAGAGGTTTCCTTCACATCAAAGGGGGGGGGGCGTGGTACTTGAAAATACTACGAGTGCTGCATCAGAGGATCAAGATATTAAGCTTTGTTCACTAGCAGACAGAAAGTTAATTTAACTAAGAATACAGAAGAAAAAATTGAGGACTCTAATCAGGCAACTATGACGTGAACAGAAGCCCATGTGGTAGAGTGTGTGAGAGAACATTGACAGCTCGGCTCGTTGGTCTAGAGGTATGATTCTCGCTTTGGGTGCAAGAGGTCCCAGATTCAAATCCCGGAAGAGCCCATCATCATCTCTGCTGTGTGGAAAAACTAAACAAGACGAGGTGTTCTAACCAGAATATATATTTGAGTTATGCAGCTGGAAAGCTCTATTGGCAGAGCATCTGTCTCCTTGAGGTTGATTCCTTCAGGGGCTGAGTATTAACACATCCTTAGGCAAGACCCTTAATAGTACTGCCCAACCACTCTAAGTCAATTTTGATTAAAGCATCTGCTAAATGACTGTAATATTTCACAATGGATGCTGAAAATTCCCAGTTAGATTCTGGTCAGCCCAGCCAAAAGAAGACGCCGTGAGACTATTCAAGTTTTCACATGGCTTTGCAAATATTACAACTGTGTTAAAGTTTGAATTATAAAGACAAAAGAAAAAAAAAAATCTTTTTTTTCCATTAACTGTACAACTCAGGGGTGTTTTGAAATGAGAAACTTTCAAGTTACAACATGAGTGACAATGCAGACTGCAAAAAAATTATACTTAATATATTCTAAAAATCCTGTGTTCATGCAGAAAAAACAAAAGGTTCATAAAAGAAACTATTATAGTTTGTTGAGGGAAGTAAAATAATTTTGGTCTTGCATTTGATAGGCCTTGTGGCAACAAAGGGAGAATAGTCATCTACATTTATGTGCACTCAAACTCATCTGACTAAAGTGTTGCAAGTGATCAACCAAACTGCATCTTCCAGTTTATGGCAGTGCCTTTATGCTACCAATAAAAACTGTTTTTCTTGTCTGCCAAACACTATGAGCTCCTGTACAGTTTTAACCTAATAAAAAATTATATATGCTTCACACAGTCCATATTTCCTCAGTTCTTATTGACAAACTTATACAAGTGATTTGGTGTTTTGGATTGAACTGGGATTTGGACTGAAATAAATTACATCAATTGCATACTAGTTGATAAAACTGCAAAGTCTCCACAAAACCTGTTAATGAGTTACATGGGGAAATGACACAGCTCTGCCTGGAATGACAAGCATCACATCAGACCTCGTCCAAGTTGTCATTTGCTGAGCATTTTGCTCATCACCTCTGACTGCTCTGACTAAAGGCTGGGGTTGGGGATTATAGAAGCCATCACATCCTATCTATTCCCTGGTAGCTCCCTATCAGCCACTCTTCTGCTTGCAACTTGGCAGACATGCAAATGATCCTGTCAATACCGCCCTCAGCCTGCACCCCAAAGCCTTCCAACCTGCAAATAAGTTGTGCCTATTTGCTGAAATGAGGGGCTGTGACCCAGGCTGGCTGTCACACCACACATTTCCTCTCCTCAATCCGTGCAGAGATGGCGCTGACATCTCAACTAAAAGATGGGAGACGGAGTGGGTTGGAGCTTTATTTATGGCTGTCTATTCATGGGGTAATGAGAACCACTGGCAGCGTTTGGAGGAAAACATTACTAATTTCATGCTTGTACAAATACATAAGGAAAACAATGGTTTCCACATTTCTGTTCCAGTTTAAACTAAGCCCAAATGGAAACAGATCCAGAGGTTCTAAATGTATGTAATATATGCCTGGAGAATTCATTGTACATATACAACTTTTTACACCTTGTTGGTTTGCCATGCCGGCTTTTAATGTTCCTAAATGTTTATTTGAGATTTTTATGCATAAAATCTTCATCTGGTTTCATCTGAATTAAAGTTCAGCCTGAAGTTATATTTTGTTGAAGCAGTTTTAACAGTGATTTACAGCTGTCTACATGTGCATGTGAGATTTTTGGGATTTTCTCTCATCTTAAGATGCAGATGCTCTGAAGTTGGACAGGGTGCATCTGTTACAATCTGTCGTTAAGTTATTCTAGAGATTTTGAAGGGATTTAACTCTAAGTTCTGGTTGGATAACTCAAAGACTTTCCATATTTGCTGTCAGAGGCCATTCAAGTGTAGATTCTTTCATATGATGAGAGTTCCTGTGCTGCACATAAATTGTTTCCTGAATCTTTACAGTATTGAGCTGCTTCTTTGTCAGATCCAATCTTAAGATGTTTCCATTCATAGTTTTCTATTTCTATTACACCAGCTGGAGACTTTTTATCTCCCATTT
Source organism: Melanotaenia boesemani (assembly GCF_017639745.1). NCBI lineage: Eukaryota > Metazoa > Chordata > Actinopteri > Atheriniformes > Melanotaeniidae > Melanotaenia > Melanotaenia boesemani. The sequence continues at coordinate 35,893,180 of NC_055682.1, forward strand.
GAACTTTTGAATGATCTTTGGTTCTGCTGCACAAACTCTAACTTTTTTTTCTCCTTTTATAATATAAGGTGCCGAGTTTGGTCAGAAAATCATCTCTATAAATAATGTTAATATGTTTAAGCAGCTCTTCTAACATTAGCTAAACCCACAGATAGTGGGTTTAGCTAATGCTCTCATTACAAGCACGTTTCAGCCAGTTTTTATAGAGCAAACCATGATTTTATCATGGTTGCACAGTTTGTTGTACAGTATAGCTCACATGCAGCCAGTGAATGGAAAAAAGCTGGATGCTCAATTAATTTTTGGAAGGATGCAGGGTGTTGATGTAAGACATGATTTAGACTGTCATTGCACTGAATGTCAATATGCTAACATGCTAATTGTTATACTAAAGTCATGATACACCTCTAATAATAAAATGTGATTTTTTTACAACTTTGTCTTCTTTGTTTGTCACACATGCTCTCAGGTGCAAAAGTTTAAATTATCACAAAAATACAGTATTTGAAAAAAACATGGTAGCGTTCAGGAAATCTGTTGCTGTAGCAACAATGAAAATTACTTTCAGGGACAATTGTCAACAATTAGGTCAAGTTTTGGTTCATTAGTTAGGACGTATTATTGACGGCTTTGTGAAAAGGGCTTTTGAATGCTGTCCTAACTGGCTTCTATGGCTGCACCAGTTAATATGTGAATATAAGGCAACCCAGGTGTGGGACTGTAACAGTTAAAGTTACCCTGGAAAATTACAATATCTTTGTTTAATCTTGGTTATTTGTGAAATAGCCCTCTGGCTCCCAGAATTACATCATCTATTTTTTTTCTTTTTTCTTTTTTTTGGCTTGAACTGGCCTACAGTGTTATAGAAAAGGAGAAAGTATTCAGCATGTTTGGTAATGCTTTTAGGACAGCTGGAAAAGCTACACACTGCTCCCCCATAAGGTTAGGTAGAAAAATGAAAGAATAAAGCATTGCATAAAAAATATACCAATGTTCACATTTATTCTCATGCTCAGAAGAATTTGGAGGCCCCAGAATGAGATTGCATGCATTCGTCTCATCACCAACTGCTGCTGTGTCATATGACTGTAATGCACACAGTTATTGTGAGCAAAGCATTATTTTGGGGGATAATCAATGAAGGGTATGTTCTGATTCTGCATTTAACAAAATTATAATGGCACCTAGGTGCATTGCCTAACCCACACTATTCAAATCTATTCTCTAGATATTTTGATGAATGTTTGACTTCAGCTATACGGTAATGCATAATAAATAAATTACCTAATGTGTGTCAGTGTCCACAGCTGTTTCCACAAGGAACTGCCAAGAAGCAAGTGACTAAACAGTAAAGCAGTTGGCTGGTGGCTGCTTACTGTAGCTTTAAGGCCTACGGTGTTGGCTGCAGAGCTCCTCAAGAAGTGTGTGGTTGAGTAAGTGAGTATGTGTGTGTGGACAGCATGGTGGAGGTGGTGGGGGAAGAGGGTTCCTTTGCTTACTGGGCACTCTGCCTTCACAAACAGCTCTTGTCTTCACCTCGTAACAACAGGAGACATGACAGCCATACGGTCCCTCCGCAACTGGCTAATTGTCTGCAACATGTTTGTGGAGTGGTTGCTCCAAGCCAACCCGCCCCCCCTTCCTCTTCAACTTAGAGCTGACAATAATAGAAGGAGACATGCCCTTATGTGTGTAAAAGGTCGATGGTGACATAGATCAATAACTATTAATCTGTGGTTTGGTTGAAACAAAGAAGAAGTGAAAATAAATAAAAAACCTTTTCAGCTCTAAATTGAATTTGATTACTTAAGCGCTGTTTAAAAGTAGATAGAGGTAGTTAGTGCAGCTTTTATTATGAATATGATATAGACCAGTTTGCAGTTAAACTTTTTTTTTCCAGGTTTCCAAAACCTTAGCAACCTTGGAAAACCTGCTTTGCCTTTGAGGAACTCAAGACTAGTGGTGGCAGATCAGTTCAAATATCAGTAATTTTGATACCAACATTGGTATCAATACTACTGTGATCTTTAACATAAGGCTTGAAACTATCAGAATTTACCTAAATAAGGATGATAAAGTGGTTTTTGGTGGATTCGGTTTACAGTTGTGACAAGGCACCTACACGCCCAAAATCAGCTTGTCTTGCCGAGATAATGACAAGTTCAGTTTTTTAAAATAATGTTGTTAACTTTGTTTCTGGACATCTGATTATAAACATTCCAAATGTAAGGCTTGAAAACTGTCACAAACTTTATAAATAAGGAAGGCATGAGGTTTTTGGTGGATTCAGTTCACCACTGTGACAAGGCATGTAAATGCCCAAAGTCTGTGTGTCTAACCGAAATAACTCAAAATTCATAATAACTTTGTTGTTAATAAGCAAAAATAATTAAAGTATTAAATCCATAGATTACTATAACGCCCTAATTAAAAAAGTATCAGTATCAGCAATACTTGCCCTTTTTTTTACTTGGTATCGTATCAATAGTAAATCTGGGGGTATCACCCCTCCCTACTGAAGACACAAAGGAACAGCATCCCCACAGTGGCTCATAAAGGAAGGTCAGTGTTTCAGGTTTGCTTTGTGGATTCTGCTAAAGACACAAAGATTTGTCCAACTTGGTCTACAGCAGCTATTCTCAATAGCACTTCTGTGTAGTTGTAAAATTATGAAGAAATGGATATTGTAAGTCCAGAGGAAGACAATTATTATACAGTGTCTTGATTCATATTACTTTATTATCCATTCATTATCTATACTGCTTTGTCCATTAAGGATCGCAGGGGAGGTGGAGTCTAACCCAGCATTTAGAAGGTGAGAGGCAGGGTAAATGTACTTAATTTATATAGCACTTTACAACAACCCACTGGTGAACCAACGTGCTTTACAAAAGATTAAAACAACAATTTAAAACTCACCAGAAAACAAGTACATAAGTAAAAGTAAGATGAATAATTAAAGCACAGAAAATAGAAAGAGAAAAAAGACAAATTAAAACAGAAATGAAAATAGAACACACTACTGGGTGGTAAAAGCCATCCTAAATAAATAAGTTTTCAGGTCCATGATGAGACGCATGTCAGTGGGGAGCTTATTCCAGAGCCTGGGTGCAGAAACAGAAAAGGCTCGGTCACCCCAATGTTTAAATTTGGACCTGGGCACTTCCAGCAATAGCTGGTTAGACGACCTCAGAGCCCTGTCACACTCACTAACAGTTAGCATCTCAGATAAATAAGATGGGGCGAGGCCATTAAGAGCTTTAAAAAGGGGCATATATTTACACCTCATTCATTACCTGAGTGACAAAATGAGAGAAATCAAAAAAAGATGTCTAGTCTTAAATATGTCTCATATATGCTTTTGGGTTCCTCTTGGAGAAGATCAGAGATATTTTGGAGTTTATTGAGGGCAATGCGTGTAGAAAACTTGGATCGGCCTGTACCCTTTTAATGCCCTCTGGCATGGCACAAGCAAAACTGTACAGCTGGCTGTCTCAGTTTTGACAAGCATGGATGGAGCACCACATCTTTATTAATGGCGTTGAACATTGCTGCATCTGTCTACTATGTGCTGTGCCTTAAAATTAAAACATGATGGGGAACAACTTTAACTTCTTTAAAGGCAAAGAATCCTCCAAGTATTTGTGGAATCTACACTCAGAAAGACAACGTTGATGCTGAGCTGCACAAAAAAATCCCAAATCCTAAAGAATGTCCAGGAGATGACAACTGGACAAATTATGACAAACAGGATTGTTTTTTCTGTGCAGCCTACAATCAGAAGCTGAACAAATTTTAGCTGTGATGGTAATGGTCTGCAACAGACCCAGAACAAAAACCTACAGCAACCCCTTCTCAGCCAGCCCCGTATCTGACATGTCTGCTCCAGTCACTGCATATAGAAAATAAACGAATTGATGAAAATACAGTTTTTCATGACAGAAATAGGTGGGATAGGACATAAAATGAAAAGAAAACATAAAAAAAGCCAAGAAACATACATCTTTGGAGCTTAACTGGGAGTCACACTTTGAATCTATGAACAAAACCTACCAACACTATTTTAAGGAGTCTCCACAGAATTTTATGAAGCTCCAAAACAAAGGTAATTATTATACTCTGGCATTTCATTCAATGGTGAAGAATTTCCTGCACAGTGAAAAAAAAAACACCTGAATAACACAGAAAACAGAGTCTGCCATGCATCACAGAGAATGAGCTCCATAAGACACTGAAAACATAAAGAGTGCCCAGAAATTAACATTCGGAGGCTCAAGATCAGAAATACCTGTTGAGCTTCTTGCAAACACAAATCAGTCCTGCTATCAGACAGAGAAACATGTTGACATAAAAGAAGAAATGCATACTGTATTTTCAGTATGTAGACGAGTGGGACAGAAGATCAAAATCAAAGAAAACTACAAGTCAGGAGACATACCTCTTTACAACCAGTCTGACAGGTGTCTTTGAATCCAAGAGCAAAACAAACCATCAATATCTCGAGGAGTCTTCTCAGGCATCAAACATTTCTGAAGCTTCTTCCAAGAAATCTGAAAACATAAAGTATAACATCTAGAGACCCAGGATCAAAAATATCATTGAACCCCTAGCAGAACCAGTTCCTGCAGAGACCCCAAGTTAACCAGCATCAAAGACTCAAATAGTTGTGCTGCATGCAAACACAAACCCCTCCTGTCATCAGAAAAACAAACACTTGAACATAAAAAAAAAGTCAGAAGGACGACACAGAAGCTGAGCTGTGCAAGAAATCTGAAATCCCACAGAATACCCACAGAATAACATTTGGAGGCCCAGGATCTTAAATAGCACCTCCATATGAACAGAATGGGCGTACTGATACTCTGGAGTCGATACTTTGATATCAGCCAGTCAAAATACCAGATTCAATACTTTTTTTAAATGCTGAGATACTTTTCTGCTCATACAAAACACGCCACTTGTTTTCACTTTTAAGAGTTTTAGGCAATGAAATGGCATTTGAAGCCCAGGAACAGTGTATTCCTTCTGTCACATGATCAGATGTCATAATAATGCTCCTGTTATGATAATGAGGTTTTGTTTTGATATTTTACTGGTTTAATGCAGGTTATTGCACATCATGTTTTCTTATACTGATAATATTACATATTTTATTTTATAAATGTGAATATTATATTAATCTGTAGTTGAATTATTTTATCATTTTAAAAGGATTTATTTTTATCTTATTTTGTGTATAATTTACCCATTAGGATGATTTATTATTGTTTTAAAAGTATTTCTTGATGATCTTGAGTTTTATTTATATTTCGTAACACCCTTGCAATAAAGATATTAATGCACACTGTCAGTATTTTTGAAAAAGTACCATAAACTAATGGTATCTATCAACAGGAAAAATATTGGTATTGCCCATCCCTACTGAACAGTCTGCAGCAGATCAAGCTCTTAATCTTCTGCTTTCCACCACTAAAAATAAGTAGTCTGACAACATGCTCATCTCCAGAAAATCAGTCACACCCAAGGTCTACTCATGATCCCAGAGTACCAGTTTTGTGAAATTGTGGGTACTAAGGATGAAAAGTTTTCATAGCTTCAACTTGCTGAATCAGGTGCATTCGTTAGCCTCTAACACCACCAAGACTACAAACAGAAATCTGCTAAGAGAAAATAAAAAGAGACTTGATGAGTTTCTTATCTTAGCTACAGTATGAAAATAGTAAAGTCAAGAATGGACTGAATCAAATACACATTCAGCTTCAAGACCAACAAAGAGAAAAGAATAAAACTGCCCCTTAACCGAGGTGGGGCAGCTAAAAAAAAACATGAAATCTGAAGACGTTGAGTCTGAAAAGGAGACAAGTTTTCTGTATGCAGAACTACAGAAAGCAAATCATCTCAACCAGCCGGATCAGCCTTGCTGTCTGTAAAATGTTCAATGTATTTTTTTTTATTTTATTTTATTTTATCAGGAGTTTTTTTGTGTGTGTGTGTGTGTGTATTACATATTGTGTCCTATTTATTTATTTTTTTATCCTAACATGAGAGCTGCTACCTCATTGTACCTTGTGCAATGACAATAAAGTGGATTCTGATTGCAAAGAGGACCAAGACTACTGAGACCGGCTCAGCCCAGGAGGTGCACAAACCCCATAAACTAAAGGCTTCTCTGGTAACAACTCAAAAACAATTTGAGATCAAAAACACCAGTGGAAGCAGTACAAGTCCCATTTCTTGGCCAAGCAGGAAGAAATCGCAACCACCGTGAAATCAGCTGTTGGAGCCACAATGAGGATTAGAAAACAAGAGGCAGCAATGGGTAAAAGACAAATCTGACCTTAGAGAGGAGAACTCACAAAAGGGAAAGTTCAGAATTGTAATTGGTTGCCAACCTGTGATGATCTCAAATATCAGTTAATTGTTTCTATGACGTTACAGTACTCCACATGACACCTGATAGCTGTTCTGCATCCAGCATCGTTGTAAACATGTAGCTTTATGAACTCTAAAGATGTAAATTAAATGTAAATAAAAAAAGATGGAGGAGACAACAGATTAAGAACTGACTGCTCTCTGTTTTATATTAAACAGAAATTTATGTTAAAGTATAATAAAACACAGAAAATGTCATTTTCTCCAGTTACTGACAACGATGGAGAACACTGAACCTTCTCCTCCTTTCTTTGCCCTCCTCTCCCCCATCATCATCTACCTCCTCTCTTCCACATCCTCCATCTCCACCTGTTAGCCTGTGTTGGTCATCTATTGTCTTACTGGTGTGTGTCCCGTAACTAACCGGAAAGGTAAATGAAAAATGACAGATAGCAATTTTACACTGTGCCAGTTGTCATTTTCTTGGTTTTCATCATGATTTTATTTTTTAAAGAGGCATATATATATATGCCTCTTTAAAAAGAGGCGTGTGTGAAAAGGAAACTCCACTTTGATGCATAACAATGGTCTTGGCTAGCCACCATTGGTCACCATATGCTACTGCTAGTCCGTTATTAAGGCTGCTAACAGCCATTACTCTCATAGTACTCCCAGTCCTCCTCCATCATATCTTCCATCTCAATCTTCCTTCCACCTCCTACATTAACATGGTCAGTTCTTTTCTTCCTTGCCCTACTTGTATTGCTTGAAGCTGTGGAAACCAATGTCATGCTGTGAAAGCAGGATAGTCGTCTGCTGTGGATCCCGTTCTCATGTGCGATGAGTTAGAGTATTAGTCTTGTTGAAGGAACCAATTTAAGAGGTTGCATGAGAAGTACATCATATCCTTGCATGTCTTCTTCTGCAGCACAGCACAGCTGAACACTATTCAGATTGTTTGAGACCTTTTCTAAGAATGTCTTTCCATCTCTCACTTGCTTTACTCTCAGGACCAGGGTCAGCTGTTCTGTTCACAGTTAAACCTATAAAAAAAAAAACAGCATAGGTGCCAGACAGAAGAAAATATATTATCCGTGTTCTTGTACTGTCTACTTGAACCATCAGACCAAAAGTAACCTGTTGATATTTCATCTTGATATCTTTTAGGGAGTGCATGCGTGTCCAGGTTGCTGCAGCATTCTGCCTCTTTGACCCTGAAAAGTTGCTTTTAACTTTCTTTTCCACCCTTAATGTAAAACATTCCAGTAAGCAGCATTATCTGGCTGGATAGCTCAGTTGGCAGGGCATCTGTCTCCCACATGGGAAACCAGTTCAAAAAGGGGACACATATTAACGCCTCCCAGTTGTGTCCTTGGGCAGGACCCTTAATGCTACTACCTAACCACCTTCAGATGTAAATTGCTTCGCAGAAAAGCATCTGCTAAATGGCTGAAGGATGTAACCATTTTGTGCAAAATGGCAGTCCTGAACTTTAGCTTGCATCTCCAAATTCCTGAAAAGTCAACATGTCATATTTTCAGCACAGGCCTCCATTGTGTTTCTGTATCCTTAAACTGCACTAAAAACACATAATGCATTTTCATTTCTGAGTTATTGTTCATAGCGTCTGAGCTTTAAAGAATGCTGCTGTTTTGGACAAACTTAATGTTGATTCCACTAACTGTCTTCTTCAATTCATATTCATCTCTATGGAAAAATATTTTAAGGCAAAATTGGTTGTCCCTGCGTGGAAGTAGTCTAAACATTGTCATTCATTATTCATGCAAGTGGGCAGTCCTGTGAACACATGGCAACCTGCCTAGCTGTTGCCTCATGTTACCGTTTCCCAAACAGTGTTGCAGACTGATAACCAAAGTTCCACTTTAGCTCCCGAACAGATGAACGCTATGATTGCTGCTTCTTAAGAAAAATAAAGACAAGTTGGAATGTTACAACGGTGTCCTTTCACACCTCCATTAAGCCTGAATCTGGCCTGGATAATAACTAGTTACCAGTTAAAAATAAGCTAAGTAGCAATAAAACTGTGAAGTAGATGTCTCCATCCTACAGTTAGAAGACACTAAGTCTGAAAAGGTAACAGCTGTCATCAGCTGATTAATTTGCAAGCCGATCTATTTAAACATGAAGTTGTCAGATATATAAAATCTTGATATACTGTTGTTCAAATATACTCAGTCAAATGCCTGCTAAACTCCAGTCCTCTTTACACTGGCTTCCTGTCTGTCAAAGAACTGACTTAAAAATCCTGCTGTTAGTATACAAAGCACTGAATGGTTTAGGACCAAAATACATTAATGATCTTCTGGTTTGTTATGAACCAGCCAGATCCCTCAGGTCATCAGGGTCAGGTCTACCTTCTGTTCCCAGTCAGAACTAAACGTTAGACCAGGGCTACTCAATTCGGTCCTACGAGGGCCGCAATCCAGCAGGTTTTCCATGTATCCCTGCACCAACACACCTGAGTCAAATTAATGAGTCATTGTGTAGAACCTGATTGGCTGTTAGAGCCACCTAATTTGACTCAGGTGTGTTGGTGCAGGGATACATGGAAAACCTGCTGGATTGCGCCCTCGTAGGACCGAATTGAGTAGCCCTGCGTTAGACCCAGCTGGTTTAAGTCAAGGTTAAAATCTTTTCTCTTTGCTGTGATTTAATCAAAACAGCTATTAATTCCTCACACTGGAACTTTTATTTATTGCATGTTATCTATATTATTTGAGCTTTTTCTGTCTTTGATTTCTTTTTTCTTTTTAAAGTTTGTTTTAATGTACTTTTTAATTTCTCTTTTGCACCCCGCGGTAATGTTTTTAATGTTTATGTAAAGCACTTTGAATTTGCTTATATGTGTCTTATACGTGGAATGGGCTCTACAAATAAACTTGCCTTGCTTCATTAAATCTATGTAAGATTTTCAAATGTTGGCTTTTCTCATGTAGAAATATTTTCTCATCCTTTTTGCTGACTGCACATGCAACCATAGCAACAAATCCTAATTTAAGCCTGCATCCGACAAAAAGATCAATTATTCTTCTGCCAGTAAAATGAAACTTTTAACTAATGTAACCAATGCAATACACAAGGATGGCATTAGTGCTAAATATAATTAAACTAAATCCATCCTCACCTTATTAAAATACAGTTAATTTAAAGTTTAACTGGATTGGCATGTTCATCCAACAATTGCTAGTCAAGCATCATCCAGTTAAAATTCAGGGACTCCATTTTTGTATGTTTTTCCGACTCCAACATTTGATTAAAATAAATGGGTCAGGTCTCCATCGAGCGCTGCAGAAGCCAGATAATGACCCAATCAGTTGACAGTGACTGACAGCCAAAGATGATGGGTTCCACTGAACCAATTTAAAGAATTTTTAAACAAAAAAAAAAGTGATTTTATTAGTTATGTCAGTTGCTGAACATCATGAAATCTTCATTAACGTAAGCAGCTGAAACAATCACTTGATCACACAGACCAATTAAATAATGCGGATGTATTTGCCTCATTTTCTGTCAGTACAATTAATGCATATGTCATGTTAATGATCATTTTGGCCATGCAATTATTTATTTATTATTTTTTTCTTTCATGCGTCTGTATAAAAATAGCAACCCTTTTTCCAACAGGTATGAATAATTTTTTATTTTACCCCATCTTGGTTGCTACCTTCTCACAAATTAGCTGGTATTCTCCAGAGTTTGACCAATATTGAAATTTTGGAACCCATTTGGATATTTTCTTTTTCTATACTGATTCATCAGCACAAAAGCACAAAAACTAATTTCTTCTAGATTTAAGGTTAAGTTTTTTTGTATTTTTAGAAAACAAAAAAATGTTTAGATCAATATTTTAAGAGAGTGAAGATAAGAAACCTCAAATATACTTTCTAAAAGTTTGTGACAAACAAAGCAAATTTTTCTTAGTTAACTTAGTTCTTAGTTGTAAAAATGATAAAACAAATAAAATAACCCTGAAATTTAAGAAGGAATGAAATAAGAATAGTTAATTAGAAGACAAATACACTTTAAAAACTGAAAGAAGAGACTATTGTGAAAAAGTCCCATGATAAGCTGTCTTTATCTGTAAGAAAAAAAAAAAAAAAAGAATAAGCCAGAGCAGACATTACAAAAAAATTGAACATTTTCATTGAATCTTCTGATAAATATTGTAAAAAGTAATATGTAAAAGCAACATTTTCTTTTAAAAGTATGTTGTTCAGTTCCAAATAATAGTGACCATTTTACATTTCACCTGCTTATACAAACAATCCTCCAAGAAATAACCATAACTTCACCAAGTTTCCCTCAGGGATCAATTACGTATTTATAGTTCACATTTTGAAAGGATTCATTCACTTAGTGAGTGTTGGCAGTCGCTTAACATCTGAACTCATGTCTTAGCTAGATATTTAGCCTGTAGGGTTCGAACCCAGTTCTGTCCCTGTTAGCCCTCATTAATAGAGTTTATAGTGTTAGCAAGCAAGAGATCGTTTACAGTTAAATCACTCTTTCAGCTAACTGCTTTTTTATGTGCAAACAGTCTATCTACCTTTAAATCTGCATTATGATGTGTGCAAACAACAATGGGAATTATTTTTATCAATAGATAGACAGATAGATAGATAGATAGATAGATAGATAGATAGATAGATAGATAGATAGATAGATAGATAGATAGATAGATAGTTATATGTTATATTTGTCTCGGCAAGATAATAAGCAGAAGAAAATAAAGACTAAAGAAAATGCATCCCCACTCTTTATTCTGAAGATAAACTAAGTTTAGTGCTTGACTTGTTATTTTGCTGCTGCAATTTTGCTGCACTATTTTTTTAGGTCAGAGGTGTCCACAGTCCTTGAGGACCACTGTCCTGCAGGCTTAGGATGTTTCTTGCTGCAGCACACCTCAATCAGATTAAATAGTCAACATGTTTAGGAAGCACTTGACAACAAACTGTTAAGGAGATCCATTTCATTTGAATCAGGTGTGTTGTAGCTGTAAAACATCTGAAACCTGCAGGACTGCAGCCCTCCAGGCCAAGAGCTGGACACCCCTGCTTTAAGCTGTTTGCTATTATTTTCTTGGTCAGTAGGCTTCATTTTGAAGAAGAGTTTTATTTGCTCAATAAGATTGTTCAAATTTAAGATTTTTTTATTTTTATTTTTGCAATGTTGAAATGTCATTGCAATTTTATTTGGTTGAATTTACATTTAAGTTAATGTGTAAGCTAGAAAAAGGGCAAAAATAAACATTTTCCCTTTGAGATTTTTCACTTCTTTTCTACAATGAAATAGATAACTTTTCTGTTTAAAATCAGTTAAGTAATTGTAGCAATATGAATCAATATCAATCAATATGAACCGGGAGCATGTTGAGCACTGAACACTGAACACTCTGGGTGACTGACTCGTTCACTCAAATGACCTAAAGACCTGATTATTTTTATGGTCAGTGTTTCATTTAAACTCCAGACAGTAAAAATAATAGTTTTCCATCATTAATCACATAAAGAACAACAACAAAATAATCTTCATAGTATTTATTTTTAAGGTTAAACAAATGGACTTCGTTTACTTCATGTATTCAGGATTAAAAAGAATATATTTATATAAAACTGACTTTGTTGTATGCTGACACTTTTCTCATAACTAAAGCATGTCACAGCTGTAGCCAAAGGTAAATTTGACTGACATTGTTGGCTCATTTTAAAATGACAGATATACAACTATGTCACATGTCTGTTACATATTATATATATTTTTTATACCTCACCATATCATAGTCTGAAGGATAGAATATTATATGATAAGACTTAACATTGCAAAGCAAGGAGGAAATAAACAAGAAGAAAGAAAATGTCTGGCCGGCTGAGGATGCTGGAGAGAATACCCCAGTGTCAGATTTAACCTTCACACTAGCATAACAATAGACTGATCAAAGCCAGTGACCTACTTTCTCTTGCCTAATTCAGTCTAACCCAAATTTGCCTTAAGGGAAAGAAAGGGGAGTCCCGGATACAGCAGGGATCCCCAAGGAGAAGGCATGTTGTTGGGGGATGCTACAAACATCAACAGAGTGAAACAAGGAAAAGAAAAAAAAAAGTGTCACACAGGTAACAAAGTCCCCCCTCATAGTCGGCCTCATCAAACATTAACAGTGTGGATGAATGCCATGGAGGAAAATGTTGTACTTGGTGAACAGTGATGATGAAAAGGCCCCAAATGCGTCTGACATGGAGTAAATATTGAATTGAAAGATAAACAAGGTGAATGCCCTTCATTATTCATGCCAATGGGGAGACGAAGAAACCCGATAGCGTTATCTGTCCGGGCCCTTCTCAGACAAAAATGACGACAGGGTCAAGGTAAGCTCTCGCTGAGTTTATGTTAGTTTGCTGCTTCATTTACCACAGTAGAAAGTACTTCATTGCTTCAACATTTTCTTACATTATCAGTGTTAAATATGTATGAAATGATAGTGACACAAACAGACCCTTTTTATGGCTGGCCCTTGCAGCACACTCCATTTCAATTCACGTGGGGCAGAACCTTATTGTCAGCTGCTCTGCATTCAGTGTATATATCATCCCAACAAACTCACACTCTGATTTCTGTCCTCTCCTTCAGCACCTTTAATATCACACTGTAGTTTGTATTTGTGTTTTCCATTTGAGCTTGGTCGTATTTGAAGCAGACACAAACGGCATTCCCAGTGCATAAGTTTAAAATAAATGCTTAATTTAGTTTGTGCATTACATGATTTACATTGAGAGGACAGTGCAGTCACTTGGGTTAAGAAACAAAGACCCTGCTTAAAGTCAGACACACTCAGGTGATGAGTTGGGAGAAACAGTGTGGAGTGGGAGAGGGCCTGACATGTTAAAATTCAGGCTGGGATAAACTTGCTGTGAATGCAAGCATACACATCAACGTTCTGCTATGTTTGTGTATACACTTGCTGCAAACAAAGGAAGCATGGCGTGGCAAAAAATGCTCAAAACTGGAGGTCACTGCTAGGGCCACAGCACTTGGACTCTGAAAAGGTCAATCTAAACATTGCATTTCCGGGGCATCAACCCTCAAAACGCTTCCAATTTGTTGCCAACTGTTAAGGTACAAGTGTTTGTCGTCACTGTTCAACGGGTAGGAAAAAAATCATAGAGATGCCCGATAGGTGTGGACAAGGTCCCAGAGATGGTTTTCAAAACTAGCCGCCATTATGTTTACTTCAGACCTGTTGTGTTCATGGTCTTGTTCGCGTAAGTACCTCTAATGTTCAGGTCAATATTGTAACTCACACATGTGACACTTACCTCAAGTCAACGCGAGTGGCCTATGTGCCAATGTACGCTAGGAACTTGCGGCAGCCATGATATGTACGTAGATGTGTCACTAAGCAAGTACATCCCAGACGTTTGGGATAAGATGTGCCATTGCTTGTGTTCATAATTCTTGTTGCTGATACTGAGGAATGAAACTAGTGTGTGATTCCAAACACCACAGACTGCTTCAGAATGCCAAGCAGTAGCATTCTGAAGCAGACAGGACACTGCAATAGCAATAGGAAGCAACAGGATGTTGTTTATCAACCCAAATGAAAACACATTTTATGACTACATATAAATCATGCAACACTGGAGTCATCAATGTTATATTTTTAATCTGAATTACATTCTTCTTTATGGGGACTTCTGGGTGTTTTTTTCATTCATTCATTCATTCATGTTTTTTTTAATGGAAGTTTATTCCATTCCTAGGGGGATTGTAGTAATCTCTGATAGCTATGGGAAATTTAAGCTTCCTTTATTTTTTTCTACTATGAAATAAACCTTTTTTTAACTTACTTCTCCACTGGTATTGTACTGGAAAACTGCTGCAATGAAGTCTTCATTCACCCAAACAGTAATGCATTTCTTTATGTTCATCACTTAGGTGTGTAGTACGAATAGCAGAAGGAATTAGTCCAAACACACTGTCATGTACAAGCTAGGGGTTAGAGATTTATTTTGTGTACTGATACCACAGTATTTATTTTTTTATTTTTTTATAAAGTGAAAGGAATATTTTATTAACATTTAGTCTGCCTAGACAGACAGTTGCATTTCTTTTCAGCAAATTAAGCTGACACCAGCCAAACATGACACAAAGCTAGCAACTAACTTGTGCATTTATTACCTGAATACAACCAGGAACAGACCTGAATTTGCTTATTTCCTGTATTTTACTTTGTTTTCTCCAGCAAGAGAAGGCTTTTTAAATTGGATAAGTAAATATTATCCCATTGGTTTAAATATTTTTAATGACAAACAGCAGGACATTAAGGACAGTTGAGTCTGCTACAGCTTGCAGACCTCTGAGCTCTACTGCTTTTATTTCTCTTGGTTCTGAATTCACTCTGCAGTTCATAGATTATTGTACTTGCATCCTCATCCAGAACTCTCACATCTGCTTCCATTTCCCTCAATATTCCCCTTCACATTCCTTGCCGTGTTAGCCTTCAAATCCTCAGATCACCACCACTGTTTCTTTTACATCTCATCCTTAATCTTGACTCTCGTCCTGGTCTGTCACCGTTTTCCTCTCAGTGTTGCATCCTTTTGCTTCTACAGATCAAAAAGAAACAGAAGAAGAAAAATCATCATTAGACTTCGTTTTTCATCATATTGCAACATTTCCCTTGGTGTTTCATTTGTCGCCAAGAATAATTTTATGGACAGATGGAATTTTATGGAATTTTATGCTGTACAGGGTTTCTTTCGGTGCAGGAGTAAAAATTCATGGCAGCTCCCACAGTTCTGCTTTGTCCTTTTTTTCTCGAGGTTATGTAGATTTATCTCGATGTATGTCGCCTGGTTAAAGCTGAATAAAAACACACTCCTGCACCCTCTCAGGCCAACTAATTATGGACTTTGATTATTCCCATTTTGTTTTACAGAGCGCGGCGACGGCGCCAACAGGCGGGCATGCAGAAAGGCCAGCACCATTGATTGTCTCAGTTTCGGACTTAATTGAGCCAAATGGGAATGGCTGTTGCCAGAGTTCACTCTTCTCCAGTGTTTACATGCTAAACCAACAGAGAGACATTCATTACTGCCTCCCAGAAAACTCCTTTATACAGGCTCACACATACACATACATATAGAGTCTTATTTTCTATTCATATTGATAAAGGGTTGAAGCATGCAGTAGCCTGCACGTACAGCTTTGCTTGCAGATGCTTCTGGGAATAAAAGCTGTTTCCAAATGGTACTTGGGTCTACATCACAGGGCAATTATTTCTATCTGTGTTCCTTTCTCGTCATCCTAGTCTGAATGTTCGCTGCTCTTCAGCCCACACTGGTTTCTAATTACATACAAGCAAACATGGTGCAAGCTTTATTATCTGGTTGAACTTTGAAGATTCACACACGTGATGCTGTTGTCATGGCCATGTTAATTGCGGTCAAGATATTTGACATGAGAGACAAAGCACTTCTCAGAAAGCATTTCTTTAAGGGAAAAAACCTTGACACCGCCTTCATTAATCTGCTGGGCTTCTGCTCAGTATGCAAACACTCTCTCTTCATTAAGGTGAAAGCAATTATTTTTGATAAAATACATTTGTCTGTTAGTCATTTTCTCTTGATTGTTTTGATGAACATGTTAAGTAGATGCTAGTTTCAGTAATGAAAAGATTTCTCTTTCAGTTATAAGTTCACCGAGCAGATTCTCAGAACAGAAAAGAGTGTTTTTTTGTGTGTTTTGGCTCCTCTCTGTTCCTTTTGTAAAAAAAAAACTGCATCTTGTGGAGAGTAAGAAGAGAGGTTTCTCAAGATGGACTTTGAATAGTCATGCTAAGTTACCCTTGTTGCATCCACATTAAAGCCATTAAGTGGTATGTGAGTAAAATTTTCTAAATCACTCCAAAGACTTTGTTTTCAGACAAATGAAAGGATTCATATTCGTTGCTCTGCGTATTGATAGTACCATTCTGATGGCACGGAGCAAAAAACATCACAAAAAAAATGCTAAAATGGAATTAAAAGTAGTATCCAGTAGAAGTGGCACACATAGTATGCAAGTAAAAAAATGTACATATACATACCTGTCTTAGTAATTGCCTCTGCAGACAAGGACCAAAACATATTGGCTGGATGGAAACATAATAATTGGAAATTGTGTAAAGTTAGCCACAAAAAGTCTATTATATTTAAAAATCTTATTGTTTTCTCCAGAGTGGGATAAACGACTGACACAAGTACAAAAATAACTGCAACGTCTGCAGTAGGACTATTAAATAATACAGGACAGTAAACCATCTGAACACAGTGGCATAAAACAAATGAGGCTGGTTTCATTAGTATTATAATCTGTTATCTACAGCTCATGTACATGTGACTTACTTACAAACCTCCTCTTAAACCATTAATCACATCTTCTTCCTCTGGATTCCACAACATATGTTTACAGAAAGCCTCACTGAAGAAAGGGCTTACTTTGATTAATACCAGGATGAGAAAGCAGACAAGTGTTACCTTGCCTTTCTTTGTGTTTGTAATTAACTGTTGTTCCACTTGCTCATTCCATCTGATTGTCCCACTTTTTTAAAAATATAATGTAACTAATTTTGGCCGTACATGTCACGCTTAATATTTTAGCATATAATACAGCAATATCCAAAAACAACATACAAGCCAGTCATCAGTATATCAGCCCTGATTTAAAAAATTTGGCATCAGCAATGGGGAAACCCCTACTGGTAGACCTTTAATCATAGCCGACTATAACTTGATGAACAAAGGCCAGAGGTTTGTTTTGAGCATCAAAAAAAGACTAATACATTCATCAACAGAATCTTTTCTCCCTGTTATGGAAAAATTAAAAATATGTATATTTACTTTCTATATTTTTGACAAAAATAGACAAGTCCAGAAAATATGAGGGTGGCTTACATGGTTTATCTTCCACAGTACACTAACTTTAAGATAAGCTTACAACTGAGGAAAAATGAACACTTTACATGTCCAAGTTCAACTGATTATGATGAACGGGACCTGTGGTATCATGTTCAGCTAAATCACTTCAGGTACAAGGAAAATCCTCGGAGAGGACAGGGGAAGAAATTCAAATCCTGCATGTTAAATCCGTGCCGGCAGTGAGCTCAGGAACATCAATATAAAGCCATATTTCATTCTTCATAGCAGGCTCCCTTGCTGACAGAAGATTATCACAGGGAGTAAGCGATGCAAAGGGAATACAATAACACCACAGCTTACATACGGATCACATGATTAAGGTGCTATATGACAGACTGTAACAGTGGCACCCATGTTTATGGCATCCATGAGCCCAGCATGAATGTGAATGTCGCAGTTCAGCTGTGGCCCACAGTTTCTGTCTGATTTGATTGTCTGAATCTTTACAGTCAGGATGGATAGAAGGCTGGGTGATTTGTGGGCTGATACGTCAAGATAATTCACTTTACATCTTTTTGATGGACCTCTACTCAACACAGTCATCGTTAGAATGAAAAATTCCTTCGTAAAGGCTACCGTGGTGTTCATTATGTCATTATGTGGGAGTGCAACATCCCTTCTTTTATAAGTGGATTCTTCCGCTTTGACTTGCTCAGCGGCCATTAATAGAGTTGAGCAGAGATACTTCAGCCAGCCAACTTTAGAATAGATCATTATCCTGTTTCACTGTCCTCACAGAAGTGTGTGAACACTGACTCTGATAACCTGTGTGGCAAAGGCAAAAATTAACAATTATCATAACACGTGTCTCCGCTGCCATTGATAGAAGGACCTCTTTAATGGGGGTGATTACTGTAACCATGTCCAATTTAACCTGATCAACTCAATAGGTGATGGGACTTTAATGCTAGAAAAACTGTGTCCACCTGAAAGGCTCAGGCCAATATTGATTATGGCAGAATTAAACATTTAAGTAATCACTGCACTTAGCTAAATGATTGTGTAATGAATAATAGATGAGATGGAAGGCGGACAGGGTAATAGATGGTCTGGGGAATAATATCTGGTCATGTGATATTCAGACATGCCTCTGTAGCCACAAGGGCGCTGCCTTTTTTTTTTTTTTTCTTTTTTTCTGCACCAGCTCTCTCACTTTACTGTCTCATGAATCAGGGCATTTGCCTATAGCAAGACACACACACACACTCACAGTATCCTGAGGAATGGTTGGGGATTTAATCAATTCACATTACTCTTGTGGAGTGCTCGATGTGAGAGCAGCACTTATCCCCCAAGAGTTAGAACGCTGTTGGGCTGTTTGGTTAAGTATAGCAAAGAACAGATTTTCTTAACTAAAATATCCTCTATTCTATTCTATTCTATTCTATTCTATTCTATTCTATCAACCTATTTTCCAAAATAAAAATGTCAGTCAGTTTGACTTATATAAAGGAATTTAAAATTTGATGCTAGCAACACACATTAAAAAAGGTTAGCAATGGGTTACATCAGTTACATTGCCCTTCCTTTAGATTACAGTTTTTTATCTACGTTTTCAATAGAAGACGTATCTGGACTGCAGTGAGCCTGGTCAAGCACACATGTGCTTTGTCTATGACGTTAGACTGTTGTCAGTCACGCAGAAAGCATAATTTCAGTATGTGCCTCACCATCAGGGGTCAATCGAAGTTTATTAGGCCTGGTACACACAAAAAGATTTTTTAAATCTGATGAGATTTTTTATCTGTTTAAGACCCCAAACATGAAGATAAAAAATGAGACATTTAACAGTGTTTATCATACTGTGTGTGGTGTGCTCCGATAATCTCATCACAGTACAACACACACATAACAGTGCTGTCCTGCAATTTATCCAGAATCTTGCGTGATCAAACGCAATCTAACAAAAACAAAGAAGAAGAATCATAGTAACACCCAGAAAAACAAAGAAGAACCATGGCAACAACAGGAAAACACAACATCCAGTATGGCCAGAGGACATACATGATGAGGTAATAATGGTGGTCTTGCAACTATTATTAATAGAAAAATCCAGAACTGAAAAAACAAAGAAAACAAACTGGAGACACCGTGAACACGGAGTTTATATCTGTCCTTGTTCCCTAGTCAGCTCACTCTGATCACAACTCTCAGGGAAAGATATTCCAGAGTGTTGGAATGTTTGAAAAGGACTGATCCCCCCACTGCTTGCACCTGGATTGGGGCACATCCAAAAGATGTTGACCAGCAGAATGTAAAGCTCGCTGGACTGGTGACCTTTCAAAAGTTCAGACAGATAAGGTGGTCCAAAGCCATTCAGTGCTTTAAAATACACAGCAGCAGTTTAAACTGTATCCTGGACCAGACCGGGAACCAGTGCAGAGATAACAGGGCAGGAGGGATATGTTTGTGTTTATGTGTGTTAGTTAGGAGGCAAGTGGCAGAATTCTGTACAATCTGTGAATGGGAGATGTAAGTTTGATTGATACCAACATCCAATCCAATCCAACTTTATTTGTAAAGCACTTTAAATAAAACTATGGTAAACAAAAGAAATGATATTAAAAGATAATAAGAATAATAAGACAACACAGAAACTTAAAAAAAAAGATAATAAAATAAAATTTCAGTGTCAACGTCTCACAAAGATTGAAATCTCAAAGCAAACAGATGGATTTTAAGGGAAGCCTTTAAATTTGATAGTGTGGAGGCCTATCTAGCATGCAGTGGTAAGTCATTCCACACCTTGGGGCTGGCAGCAGCGAATGCATGGTCCCCTTTGAGCTTCCGCTTTATCAAGGTACACCCAAGAGCCGTTGGTCACCTGATCTCTGGGACCTCACAGATGCACAAGGATGTAAGAGCCCAGAGAGGTAGAGTCGAGCAAGATGGTGAAAGGACTTCACAACAAATAATGATTTTAAATTAGTCCTAAAATCTACAGGGAGCCAATGGAGGGATGCTAAAATAGGGTTAATGTTATTGTATTTATGTGTGTCAGTTAAAAGATGTGCTGCTGAATTCCTCTGGAGGTGATTTATACAGGACACATTGACCCCCGAATATTAATGTACTCCAGGCAGTGACAAAAGTGTGGAATACCATTTCAAACTGCTGTCTGGGAATGACTGATATCATTTTAACTGCCTCAAGTGAACGAAGCTTGACCTCACAACTGTCTTAATTTGGGTGTAAAGTCTAAAACCAGCGTCCATTTTGACACAAAGGTTTTTGACTTCAGATTCGATGTAGTGGGCAAAGGTACCCAGATCTACTGAGGGGGTCCAGTGGCCCCTTGTCTAACTTAGCTTATAACAATTTCTGTGAAATAACATGCAGTTTCATTAGAAAGCTTTAATCCAAACCGCATGAGATGTGGAAAAAATTTTTTATTTAAATGGTTCACTAACGTTTTAGAGAGTGAGCTGTTCAAATTATGAGTTTGTGATTGTCAAAACTGAAATAATAGTTTTTAGACCAAACATAAATGATTAAAAGTCACCACTTCAAACAATGATGTTAAAAACAAAAATCCAGCCAGAAATCAGGTGTGACGTTTTCAATTTAAATTTGAATTTTATGTATTTGGACATGAACATCAATACATTGACCTCAAAGGGAAACATGTTCGGTGCCAAACTTTAGCAAAACTGCTAATTTAGCAGGTAGTTGTTAAAACATGCACTCAAATAAACAATCGTACAATGTATGATAAGATGGTTGTGAAGTCAGCCTTCAAAGAACATATCAAGGATTAAAGGATTGAAGTCTCAGCAGGATTTAGAAAACGTGTCCAAGCACTTATCTGTAGTTAACCAGATTACTGTAACACTGTCCTCACTGGTCTCCATAAGAAGTCCATCAGACAGCTTCAGTTAGTCCGGAATCCTGCTGCTTGAATCCTCACTAAGACAAAGAAAATGGATCATATAACTCCAGTCCTCAGTTCTTTACACTGGCTTCCCGACTGTCTGGTTTGTTATGAATCAACCAGATTCGTCAGGTCATCAGGGTCTACTTTCTGTTCTAAGAGTCAGAACTAAACATGGAGAGGTAGCATTCAGTTTTTATGCTCCTCCCAGAAACTGCAGGTCTGCTGAAACATAATTGTTTTAAATCAAGGTTAAAAACTTGTATTTGCCGCCTGTTACCAAAACAACTGTTAATTCCTCACACTGCAACTTTTATTTCTTGCATTTTATATTTTATTTGAACTTTTTTAGTCTTCATTAATCTTTAAAATTTTTCATTTTTAATGTACTTTTTAATGCTTCTTCTACACCCCGCTGCTTTTAATGTTATATGTAAAGCACTTTGAATTATCTTGTACATGTAATGTTCAAAAAAACTTGCCATGCCTGTCTGTGAGGAGCTTATGCCTACAGAGATGGTTTGTGTTTTTTGCACAGAGTTGATCCATGTCTTCTTTCATAAGTGATAGTTTCAGTAACATTTTTGGTTGTTGAGGTACTCCAGAGCTCATGTTGCTATATTGATCATGGCGATATGGTGGTTACTCGTGCAGTGCTGCTTAAGGACTCAAAGCCCACATACATCCAATGGTTAATTCTAGACTTCATGCACAGAGAATTCTTGAGATTCCCTAAATATTTTCATCATGCCTTGTAGATGTTGGAAAACCAAATTTCTTTTAAATCATACATTGAGAAATATTTCTTAAGGATAGTTCTCACACAGTGGTGTCCATGTCTTTATACGCCATGTGTTGTATAGATTTTTGTACTTTCCCACCACCTTGATTAGCTGTTCCATAAAGTTATCAGTACAACCTTTCTGAATCTTTTGTATCAGTAGAAAAGTTTCCACTTCACACGTTTCAGCTTTAAACATGCCCACTTCAAATTTCACCACATGGACCACATGGGAAAAAAAGTTTGGCTCGATTGATGTGTCAAGAACAAACTGCAAGAACTCCTAAACCAATACCATGAGAACAAAATTATGTCATTTTGTTCTCGTCATCTCGAGAACAAGGACGACGTTTTCTGTGCTCACAAAATATGTAAAACCCTTAAGGCTTTTATACTCTTTTCAAATGCTCTTTTTTTATACCCAATCATGACACCCTCACCAATTAATCTTCTGATTGGAGTATCTTCAGGACTGCTGTTACTTGTGTATTTTATAAACTTTTATGCCCCATTTATTTAACACATGCTCAACTTTTTTTAAGCATGTTACTGGCATCAAATTTTGAATTGGTTTATATTGTCCAAATACAGTGAAGTTTGTCAGTGATGACACTAAACATAATTTCATTGAACTTGTATCTGTGAGTAAAGGTTCAAAAGAATTAACAAAGACTGAGGCTTTTACTGCATTTAAGAAATTCCTCAGCACTTCAGTAAATATCATTCATACTTTGATATTCCTGTGCAGAATCTCTGGTCCTGACTATTCTGCTGTATTCGGGGCTGGACTGCAGTACATTTAAGCAGATTTAAGCATCAACTGTCCATGTGAGCATGAGGTCAATGAGGCCTGTTCACATGCACACACTTGCACATGCATACACGAGTCATGCTGGTTATGGTATGTGTATGGAAAAGACACCTTCTTTAATCACTTGATGTAAATGGGCTGAAACCTGCTGCAATTTACAAGACAGTCCTGTCGCATCTGATAAATTCAGCTCTGTCTCTGTGTTTATCATGTCAAGATGGCTTCACTCCTGTCCCTCTTTAGCCCTGCTGTCTCTCCTATGTGCATGCACTTTGCTTGTAGCCCCTCATTTCCTTGGTGAGCAGGGGTTAGGGGCGGGTGGGCGCACGAGCTAGACAGCTTGGTAATTAGTTTCCGAGCGTGCTCTTGCTAAATATTCCTGCTTAATGACAAGGCCAAGCGGGTGCGCTCTGCCTAACAGCCTGGGGTTCAGCCTGATTCTACAAGCTCTGATCATAATCCAAACCTGCAGCAAAACTGTGGCGCGATGCAGCCAAATAAATAAATAACTGTGAATAAATGAAAGAAAGTAGATGTTGGGGCATACTTTGAAATGCACATCAAAAGCAGTCATTTGTCAGCCATCAATAATTCCAGAGGGAAGGCCGTCTCTCCCTCGCTTTCTCTCCCTCTCTCTCTTTATTTCGCCTTGTCTCTCTGTCTCACTCTCATTTAGTTAGATGATTGCTTCCCACAGCCCAGGGGACCGATAACAACCACCAAGTCTATTACTTCCTACAGCACTTACTCCTACCAATATGAAACACTCGATAACAACAGGTTCTACCTCATGTTCACTCCCATAGTCTATTAGCGAGACACCGGTTCTATCCAACAGCATGTGTCGATACATGGGAACCCCTGAGTAACATTATCCATGTTTAAATGGTTCATGGGAGAGGCAGGCAAGTCGACCACATCAAAATGAGAGTAATGAAAGCCTTTCTGGGAGATGTATGCAGGAAGTTCATAGTGGAAAAACAGAAATAATAAGCAAACAAACAAGCTAACACAAAATGGCTGATGGGAGAAGCTGGTTTGTAGATTTTTGAGTGCTTTTTTGTAAAGATATTGTTCCTTACAAATCTTTGTTTTTTTTAAACACATTTCCAAAAGAATGGAAAACAGCTAAAGTAGATTACACAAAGAAAACCAGAAATTTGTACAGTGCTAATGAACTTTAGAGTCAATATCTGGCTCTGGGGAGGTCATTTGCTCCAGTGTGTGTTTTTCTATCCATGTGTTCTTTTTCAGTATTGCCAATGTGTTGATTTTCACACAACAAAATGACACAGCTGCTAATCAGACATTTTCCCAATGACACTGCATGTTGGATGAAAATCTGAAGGTACTTTCATTATTTCATCAGTTTTGACCAGATCAAAATCTTCCCTGTTCCTTGTAAAGAAAACAGCTCTTAGAATCAACTCGCTACTTTCACACTGCAGGTCTTAATGCTTAAATCCGATTTTTTAATCAAATCTGATTTTTTTGTGTTTCACATTATCATTACAATGTGACCTTTATCACGCTAAAGTCTGAATGGTATGTGGCCCTGAAGTGACACACGTGCAGAGGATAACACGACGTTAAGTAGTGTGTAGTATTTACAGGTGTAATGGTATTTACGTCTATTTATCAATTTGGAAATACTTGCCCACTCTGAACCAATGAAATTATGCCCAATTGATAAATGAAAGGAGACTGAAAAAAAACAAAAAAAAAAAAACACAAATACCCTTTTGTGGAGCAGTGGCTCCTACTTCTGTACAGAGGCATGTACAGACAATGCAGCCGAGTTTGTCTGTGCATAGTCCTGCACCCGCCCGAACCCATTAGGATGACCAACAAACCCGACATGTGGATATTTCCAGAGAAATCTGGACCTGACCTGCCGTTGTAAGATATAAAATGTGACCTGACCTGCACATTAACACATGCTAATTGTAAATACACCCCATCCTTCCCTTCATTACATTAGTTTTCCTAATTTGTTCATATATTTAAAGTGATGGTGTTGTTTTGTTGTCGTTTTCACTTACAATGAAAAAAGGGAAAAAACAACAACACAGTAAATGTTGTGAAACAGCAGAATTGTGATGTTGGTCTGATTTCTGTGACGTCAAAATTGGCTGAAATGCGAGATGATCTTTCAGACTGAGGTCGCTTCCACACAGAGAGAATACATATCCAATCTAGGACCACATATGAAAGTAGCCTGGGTCAGGTTTTTTTTTTTTTTTTAAGGGTGCTTTTCAGGCTCTCATTTTAAAAAAATGGATATGAGTTACTTATGGGCAAAAAAGTACATAGAAAAACTGGATTTTCTTAAGGTCAAAGAACTGTGCCAAAGATCACTTTATATATTAAGAGGACATCTTATTCCTTGGAAGAAAATATAAAGCAGTGAGGAGTGTTTCAACACTGTAAACACAGTACTGTAGATACACAAGTGCTCAGACATTCCCATAAAGACCACTGTGCCCCACTGATCTCATAGCCAGGCACTGTGCATCCAGATGCTAACCCTCGCTTTCTTCCCCCAAATCCAGCAGGCCACAGAGCTGTTGCAGCTTCTAAGGGCTCAGGTGTTAATTTATGCACTGAACCACTTTTCCTCCTGACTACACAGCTTGACCCCAACACAGCATGTCCCATGGAGCAGCTACATCTCCATTCAAGGAAGCTTTGTTTTTACTCTTCAAATAAAATGTCCTGCATTTAGACACATGAAAAAGGATAGAATTTTAACATAGTTGGCAGTAGAAATACTTTCATCCTGTAGCACCAAAGCAGAGGAAAAACAAAAGCAAATAAATAAATTAATGGCTAAAACCACAAACTCTTCTTTTAATGTATATAGCATGAATAAAGTAGCCACAATGGAAAGCTTATTCTGTCGTGTTCCTCTGTGAGCATGCTGAAATGATGATACAACTCAGTGCACTACAATATTTTCTTGCAAGATGAGTGTGTAGAAGAAAAAGTGAGGAGATGTTTTTGGGTGGTTGAGGTAACTGAAGCTGATGGCCAGTTAGGCCAATGTGTTTGTGGTTGAGGGAGTTTCTGGGACAAAGCCCTCTCAGTTGTTGACCGGACATCCACTTGGCATCTGAGAGCCCAAACTTCTGTTCATTATTAATGATCTGCAGGGACACAGCAGTCCATTCACGTCATTGTTGAGACATCACCTGAGACATCAATGTAGACACTCACATTGAGGCTCACACATACACACAATAAACAAAGATGAAGTCTTCATCTGCTTAAGCTACTTTCTTATCACTCTCTGTCACTCCTGCTATGCAGAGGGCACTTTGAAGATGCCCTGGAGGTGTAGATAGTGAGTGGAGGAGAGTAAATGTGGGTGGCTCTGTGTTCAAAAGCAATCTCGGGATCCGAAGGGAGGCAGTTCCTTGTTGCATTTCATTCACAAAGCTGTCTGTGCTTCCAGAAAATTGACAGATGAGAAGGCTTCATACATAGACAAGCAAGTATGTGTCACCTAACCTGAAGGATATGCAGAAAAAAAATTAAAAAAGAGGAAGGTAGGGGGGAGAAATAGTGTTTATAATTCATGTCTGGAGAAAATGAGTGGAGGACAGTTGGCTTTGTTGTCCATCTGAAAGGTCAGCCAGGGTACAGAGGACATGTGGTTCAAAGCCAGCCATCTATGGCACCTCTGTGACAAACCTGCAGGGACTGTGTCATTCAATTCTGAGCTGTTTGGAAACAGATTTCATCACATTTTCCCTTTTTTAGGGCCTTTCCGCTTGGCGCCAGAATTCACACTGTAGCCCGTCTGTCTCTCATTTCAGCACTGAGGCTAGGATGTGAAATATATTTGGAGAACAAAATTCAATAACTCACTGACACTGAGCTGGTTTAATTTATTTACCACCCCCCCTTTACACCCCAACCACACAGCCACCCTCTATTTTAAAACCTCTGCATTAATGTGGGGAAACATTAATGTGGTTGTTGGTTGACCCTATCAATAGCACTGGCAAGGTTGGGTTGGGTGGGAGTGTTATTGAAATATTTATACAGGTAAACCCACTGTATCTGTGCAGCTCCATTTACACGAGATATCCTGATGTCTGACCAAAGACAGAATCGATAGAACACAATTATAGCAGGACAAGCCAACGCTGCCTCTTGAGCGATAGGAAGGTGGTGGATTAAAGCGTCAGGGGGAGGGTTGAAAATGAGTCTGGCCTGTCACCGCTGCCTGGCATTGCTGCCTTCACTGGTGGTAATATCAGCTTATAGCCCTCCTCCCAATACCTCATTATTTACCATGTCTTAGCCTTTCTTTTCATTCACTCATTGATTACTGACAGCCCTGAGCTTTAGCAATAGTTAATGTGCTAATCTTGTGTATTACTCTGTTTTGGAATCACACAGCTATTATGCTTATACTCATATAAATGGTTTCAATCTAAGAAGGGGGGTATAAAGCCCAAAGACCGGTGGTAACCTTGAAAAACAATACAGCAGCAGCATTTAAGTATCAATTCAAGCCAAATGCCACCAACAAATCAGATGAACAAGTCAACAGTAGTTGCTTTGAAAAGGGACCTCTGGGGAAGCATACAGCCAAGGTCACAGGCCTGGGAGCCATGGGGTTCAGATGTAATAGATTTGAATTGGGTCACAGATGACTGATCTGTTGCAAGTCACAAGCATTTCTGCAACATGCCAACAATAATTTTCCTGTTTGCCCATAATCAGTGATTACACGCAACCTTGAGGAAAATATCAACTTGACTCTGTGTGTGGCAAGCTAGCTGTGAGCTCACGTCGTATGTGGGAATGTGAAGGATGAGGACATGCTTGTGTCAAGAAAAAAACAAAAAAACACTAAAAGGAAGTGACTCAGTGGGGGGTGCAGAGGGGGTGAAGGAGGAAGTAAGTGGCTGGGGTCTGTCAGTGTCACCGTACACCTCCTGAACCACCTTCCGCACACTAATAAGGTTGAGCACCAAGCCAAGCTGAACAACTGCCAGACATGGAGACACCACCCGAATAGAGAGAAGATCTCAGGCTAAAAAGGGAGGAGGAATAAGTGGCGGGGAGGAGTGTGGGCAGGTAGAAACACTACAGTGTTGCATCTCACTGCGGTGACAGATCCGTCACGGTCAAGGAGAGCCCAAAGAGCCCTTGTCAGGTAAATCAAGTATGACTTTTATCTCTTGGGGTGATGGAGGCATGTGGTGGCTACTAAGATGTCCTGGGACGATATATTTACAGGGCCGTGGGTGGAGGCAAGCACATGGTTATATACACACAAAGTGCTGAGCTTTTTTTCTCTTAAGAGTTGAAAGCTTTTTAGTCTCGAACTATACTGAAGTATAACAGCAGATTCTTTCCCTGTCAAATCTCATGATGAATTTCAATCTAACCGTAAATCCCAATCATTTCACCTTCTCAGCAAACAAAAGTGTCATTCAGTTTAAACAGTATGTTGCAGTGCAGCTTCTTTGTGTTCTGTTTTTAACAAGTGGTGCTCTACCCAAAGTATTCTCTCTTATCAAAATGAGAAAAGGCTTCATAGGGGAAAAAAATGCATTAGAAAATACAATCCAGCTCTTGACGCTTTAACAGTGATGGAGGGGTCATGATTTATTTTCGTCTCTTTGAAACATCAAGAACTGGCCTCAAATGCCAACAATAAGTCATCCTTTCTTCTGCATGGTACTTGAATATTCTACATTTTTATTCCATACTCAGGTAGAAAATGTCAGAGGACTAACTTAATGCCAGTACTCGTGTGCCTCTTGCTGTGCCGGTGTGACTCTGCCCTGCATTCGCCTCCTCTTAAGCCAAACTCATTTACTTGAAATGTTTTGAAACTGCCTGTCTGCCTCAGGTAGATATTACTTAGCTTAAGCAATTGACAATTTGCAGGACATTAGAATGGACCTCTGCATAATGACTGCTGAATTAGTTTGGGGAATGAGCCTCCTCAACAGTCACAGGGGCTTTCTCAAAAATACTTTAAAGTCTTGTGTGTACGTGCTTCACAATTTAAAACTGGTGTTAATTTTGTCTGCAAGCACTCTGCGAGATCTTATCTGATATTAACTGAATTTACCACTGGACTGCGGATGTATTTGCCAGTATGGAACACCTTCCACAATTCTTTTACTGTTTCTGATAAGGCTTATGTGCTTAACTGTTTAATAATATTATGTACCTGAAAAGAGATTTGTAATATAGTTGATCCAAAGCAATGCCTTGCGATGGACTGACTACTTGTCCAGGGTGTGTCCTGCCTCTTGCCTGATGGCAGCTGGGATAGGATCTAGCCCCCCATGATCCTGCACTGAAATAAGGGGGGATATAGAAAATGGAAGCTCACTATTAACTTAATCTGTTCCTTTTTTTTTTTTGGTCTTTTTTTACTGGTGTGGTTTTTGTGTTTCATGACATGTATTTGTTCCTCTAAGTGGTCTTCATCAGTTGATTTGTTGTTCTGAGTTAATGTTTTGGTTATTCTTGCTTCCTATTTTATACTTCCTGTTGATGTCACACCAGGTCTCCAGTCACGGAAAACTACATCTGCTCCTTCTTTTGCCTCTTTGTACATAGCCAAACCCTCGTCTGTCCTGTCCCTGTTTGTTTATGTTGTCTCAGCTTTTGTCAGTTTGTCAGAGGGGCATCATGAGTGCAATGCAAATCCTTATTGGTGTTTCCCATGTTTGTGCAGGAAAGTTTTCTTATCACTACTGTGAATTCTCCTTGGGGAAAATTTGGCAGCAAGTCTTCTTTGGAGCAGCAGCTCAGTATGCAGCTCCTCTTTTCAAACTTCTCTGATCTACTCTGTATACTGTGCTGTTTTTAGACTTGATGTGAACTTACTTCTTTTCCCAAAATGCATTTCATCCAAACTAATAGCAATGATACTGTGTTTGGTTGTTCAATTTTTAATATCAATAATTTAAGGAAAGTGTGACAAAATTAGTAAGTATGATCCCTGCAAACATGATTGATTTTATTCCAATTTGAATGCAAAGTAAAGACAAAATGTGCTAACTGTCATGTTGTAGGTACAGCAACTATAAACTAATGCATCATAAAAAACTAAAAACAAAACAAACAAACAAGCAAACAAACAAAAGAAGAAGAAAGAAGAATAAATGAATTGCAGCATGGAAAGGCAGGGATTAAAACTGCTGATGAAAATTCTTGAATCACACTACACTAAGCCAAAATGCAGAGACAGCCAGTTAAGCTAGCATATGGGACAAAATAGACATTCTTACCCAATAATGCTTGTCCCTCAGCCTCACAATAGACATATGGGCCTGTCAAAAAACAGAAGAGAAGAAAACGGTGATGGCTCATTGTATCAACAGAGATGGGGAAATGAAGAGGTTTGTTTTGGAGTTTGAGTTGAGATTCACACAGCAGTGCATATGGCACAGAGGCTTGGAGAAGTGGCAGACTCTTTGTACAATTCTCAGAGAAATGTTTATGGGCTGAGTGGTTCTGTGTGCAAAGATGCTGCATGCAAAGGCTTGGTGGGGAAGAGTCACGTGGCCCACCAGAAATTTGCAATCGCAACCATGAACTCAAATTCAGTCTATCTTTGCAAAATCTTCACCTCCTTGCAATGTTGTCCAATCACTGCAGCGCCAATACAGCTTTGATAAATCACAACACCCCCTCCCTGATATACAAAAGTTATCATCTTGTATCTGATTATTATTAGGCACAAACGTTTATGGTAGAAATGTGTCATATCGAATGTTTAAAATTGCCTAGATTTACCATGCGTGACACCTAACTAGTTTGGGGAGGGATTTGAGTTAAACTGGTCGAGCATCTCACAAAGAGACTGCAACTCCTTAAAGCCGCCAATCTAGATTTGACTCCTGGCTGATGGCCTATCACTGCAAGTCATCACCCCTTTCTCTATGACCTGCCTTCCTGTCAACCAGCTGTTTAATCAAGACCCAACAGCCTGGAAAAGTACTTACTGAGTTTTGAACACAATAGTGGAGGCAAACTACTGTATTTTTTTATTGCATGCAACATTCAGGTAGAAGACACCCGCAAAACAGTGCTAGAGAATGTCTGAGGTGAGAGAACAGATAAGGAAAGTCCCTATAATGAGTCTCCATCATCCAGATTGTCTATAAATGTAGAAATAGGGTATATACAAGCCCCTGAGCCTTGTGAAACCAGTTGTTGCAGCAGCTTAACAGCATTGTTGAATGGAGAAATACTCTCTCGGTGTGCTTGCTTAAAAACAAACAAACAAACAAAAAAAACTACAAAATGCAATTTCCTCTGGGCTAATTACCAGGCCCAAGCAAAACAGTCCTGGTGATAATGTTCAGGGGGACAGCCCAGAGGCCGTGCAGTCAGCAGAATGGGCTCCAGAGTTTGGCTAGGAGGCCACGCAGGCTGAGTCTCTGGAGGACGGCCGGGAGATCGTGCAGGCCGGATCTCTGGAGGGTGGCCAGGAGGCCGTACAGACTGGATCTCTGGAGGGCGGCCGTTCAGTGTTGAAATACAGTTCACAATTTAAAAAAAAAAAGAATTCCTGTAATTTTGCAAGGAAAAGAAAATATAAATTAGCTGCAAAACCAGACATTTCATGTCAAACTCACAAATAACAAACAAAAAATAATGAAAAAAAATACTGCAAAATTCTGCAGGGATTGATAAGCAACAACATATTTCAGAGTAGAGCTGGTTTATCACTAGTACATTGTTTGAGCTTGAACTTGAACAAAATTACAGGTCCATACTAGACCTGGACACAGTAAAACATCCACAGAAAAATATACCTTTTAAATCTTACACTGGGACTCTTGCCGTAATGAAAAATAACATCTAAAACTGTAAGATGATGCATTTAAAAGAGAACTTGTGGAACATGAATACAAGATTCAAATGTCAGTGTCCTCTGGTGGGGGTGAAAGTTAATGTGGAAAATTTGCTTCACTAATGTCTAGAGTGGAACCATTTTTATAACTGCAAATAAAACAGAGGGTCTCCTGACACCCACCACCCCCCACCCCCATTTTCGCCTTGATGTTCAATGTCAAAACTGAGCATTTAACATTATATACATGGATGCTGACTCAGAAACAATAAAGAGTGAACATTGGCTGTTGTGGTGGTTGCTTGGCATCCCCTGTGGCCTACCTGTCAAATCCAACAGCGTTGGACAGCCCAAGTCATAACCTGATCCAGGGCACCTTCAGTGGTTGAAGACTGTTATCTGCTGCTGAATGCTGATTGTTTTGAACAAATTTATGTTTAAAATCTCCACCTCAACCACTGTCTTTAGAGTCCTGATTTTCAAAAGCTGGCCACATTAACAGAGGCAGAAATTTCATGTTGTCAAAAAAAAACATGAAGATTTTGATTTTAATGGGCAGCAACAAACTGAATAGTAGGAGGCAAACATTGAAGCTTCAGGTAGACTCAACAAATCCAGATGTTTAAAATCTGCATCCTTAACTAACTTAAGTTTCCTTAACTGTTTTGATGAACTTTGACTGTATTTCATAAAATTTGATTATTGCACATTTAAAAATATGCAGAAACTATTGTTCTTGGCATTTCTGATATCAGTCATAGGCCTGCATGTCATCAAATTAATTTGATTGTTTTTGTTTTTTGTTTTTAATTCAATTAATGTCAACCCCTTGTTGTATCAAATCAAAATAAAAATGTTTGAAGTCTAAGTTTTGTTACATACTTTTACTGTTAGGGGTGTAGGAGTCAGCAGCTCACTGGGATTTAAAGTTATAGATATGCCCGCTTAAAGGCAAAATGCACATATTCTGACAAATGAATGAGATTTTAATCTGAAACCTGGGATAGTTATCAAGACCCTTAAAACGATATGTTATAAAAAGGAAATAATATCTTCCATTTAAAACATAATGCCAAAATATTATTCGAAGTTTACTGTTTATGGTCTTCTGCTTTTCTACCCTCATATTTGTTTCATTCAGTTTGGACTTTAGAAATAATAAATAAAAGAAAGCTTAAGAAAAACAGATTTCAGAGGAATTGAATACAACACAGCAATGGAAAGATGGAGTACAAAGCGCACTCTGCACCCCTCCTTTGCTTCATGAAAATTCAGTTGTTCTGCTTGCTGTGTTTTTCAGCTTTCAGGCGGTGGATGTAAATGACAAGAACTCTGCTGGCAGCCATTCAGAAATCGACTTGACACCATCAGAGAATCATTAGTCTAGAGGCTTTGGATGCTTTCAGATTAAGCCCTCGTGCACTTTCTGTATAAGCACATTTTGTGGAAGTTTCAATAACCAGATATTGCAAGATTCCTACATCCCTCATATGGAGCTTTTTGCCTTTAGATGATGATGGACAGCATGTTGGTCAGAACTTAAAAATGTGCTATTTTGCCCCACAAAACTACCATAGTCATCAAAACATACAGTGTTCTATAGTGTGTTTGTTAAACTTACCCGACAAATTCATGCCATCCAGAAAGTACTGCACTGATTTTTACTGCTATGCTGATGATATACAGCTTTACATTACCTTGTCTCATAATGACCTAAAGCCAGAAATATTCTTTTAACACTCCTCTTTCCCTTGGGGTCAATTTGACTTCATTCAATGTTTATCATAAAAAAAAAAATAAAAAAAAAAGTTTATTTTTGCTTTCGATTCATATTTCATGACTTTTTGTATATTTGATGGTTACAATTGATCAGGCATGAAATAAACATGATCATATTTTTTTCAGTGTGATGAACACATATTGCATGCATTAGTATTCCTCTGAGGTCAATTTGACCCCAAGCTGTTTTAGCTCTGTAAAACCTGTCTGTCTGTGTGTGACCCATGTGTAACCTAACATACCACACCTGCAAGTGCAGAGTTGATACTTTCGAGTTGATACATGTGTAGCGGATTCCAGCATCTTCAAAAAAAATTTGGAACTTTTGTTTAATCCTGACTGAATAAAACATTTGAGGATTTTTCCCCTTACAGACAAATTGTCCCTCTCACTAAAAAGTGGGGGTCTGACTGGTAAAAATCCAGGACTCAGATTTATAACTTGGTTTTCAGCTTCACAGGTCAACAAAGGTCAACCTCCAACCTGGAATGGGAGGAGTACTTTGTTATATCGAAGATCTGGGAAATTTCTGAACTTTAATCTTCTGCAGCACAAATATGCCTTTCTAATGAACTAAAAATGTTTTATGGATTCCAGATGGAACTCATCCAGAACGTTGTCCGCCTTGAAGCTTTCTTATTAAACTTGTGTTTTCTTCAACTGATAAGAAAAACCCCTTTCCTGCATATTTCAACTCCAGGACCCTGCAGAGAGAGAGAGAGAGAGAGAGAGATGATGACGGAGAATTAAATTTGCCATGAAGTAAGAACATCATCTGTTGCTACAGTTTTGGGCCTGCATTAAAGATGCATGATCGGTTTTGTTCTTTTGGACTGATTAACTCAGTTTAGTTCATTCCTTTTTCAGCTGATACTTCTACGTTTAGTTATGGTTTTATTTTTCTTGGATTTTGATAATGAAACAAAATTTTGAACTTTAATTTGGATAACTGGTTAACGCAGGCGGACAAATGCTTCAGAACCAGTTCTACAGAGTTTCTTTTTGGAGTGATCCATAGCTGGACTGTTTATCTTGTGCCGCAAGCCATTCACTGTCCATCCTCACCACCAGCCGAGCCGCGGGAGAGTCTTCATCAGCAGAGCTGCCTGATCCAAACCTTCGGACCACCACGTGACAAATCTTCTGGTCTTCTTGGGAGTCGTGCAGGATCCAAACCACCTGTGCCATCTTCCTAATGTGTCCGGGGGAGTCACCACAATGGTCGTAAGTCTGCTCGATCCGAACAGAACTGAAAGAGTCCTGCTCGGATCAATTCTCTGCTTGCCTGCTCAAGGAATGGTTGGTGCGCTGTCCAGATTTGGCCTTAGTAAAGTTGTTCTACCCCTTAGTTAAACTTCCAGCTTTAAACAGGTGAGATTCAGTTTTCCCTCTTTTTCTTTTAGGATTCAGGTATTCCTTTTTTTCAGTCTTCTTAAACATTAGTTGAATTAACACCACAAGTTAATTAACTTTTGTTTCACTTCTTGCATACATTTCATTCATTCTGACGCATTACATAATCTTGAAATAAGATTCGGGTTTGAACACCATATTCTGCATTTTACAGTGTTTGATTCATTTTCCCATTCGAAGTCCTTTATAAATATTTCCTTTTCATTTATACATGATTAGACTAGTAATAAACATTTCATATTTATCCTAAACTGGTCTGGTTATAGTGAACTCCTCCCTTGAGTCATGTTATGGGTCCCTTCGAATTAAGAATTCATATTATTAGCATCCTGAGACTGATTGATTTGACTAGCTTGAATTAATTAATTTACTAAGTTAATTAATTTAGTACTCTAATGGTGTCCACACAGCCATTAGATTAGTATAAAGCTATCTGTGTGGTGGTGCCTGAGGTATAATCAATATTTTGACTAATAATTCATAATTTTATGAAATTATTAAAAGTAAAATTTTTATTACACATCTTTAATGTTTAATGACGCTAAATCGCTGCACATGTCATGGGGGAGGGGAAAAATATTCTCATGAGAACTTTCCCGTACCATGGACATTGATATGTGTGTGTGTGTGTGTGTATGTGATGACCTACTACTTACACCTGCCGAAGTAGAAATTATATTTCGGGTGTTAAGGAGGGTGGGGTATTCCTGCAAGGACAGTGGTAGTTCAAGGAAAATAAGGGAGGAGCAACATATAAAGGTTTGCACGGCAAAAGCCCTCAATCCATATCATTCATCATTGTGCTCTGTATATACAGCAGTCTGCACTCTCTCCTTCTTTTGAAAATGTCTCTTGGAAAAGATTTACTGTCAATGATGTTTTGGAACAGCTCTTTGACAGTGGAATTGATATAGTGGAGAATGTGTCAGAGATGGAGGATTGTGGTGAGGAGAACCCTGATTTTGAGGCATTCTCATCTCATGAGAATGAAAATGTTGACCCTCCTGTTGACCCTCACTCAACCACCAGCAGACACGATCCCTTTCAGAAATGGAAAAATAACATGGTCCCTTTCCCCATTTTAACAGCAGGGTAGACTTAGTTCTTCAAATCTTATCAAAATAGTTCTAGGCCCCACCGGATATGCAGTCAGCCATGTTGGAAACATCAAGTTTGACCTGTTGGTGGCGCTGCAGGAAAGAGCATATCATTACCAAAACCAATAGGGTTCATGTTCTTGTGGTATTTAATTTTGTCAGTAAATTTGGGAAAGTTTGGATGAAAACTTCCCAAGATAAATTACATCTAATTTAAAGTTTGACCAGATGGTGGCACTAGGGACAGGTCAAGGTTTCATTATCAAAAGGTTATTTATGTATTCAACAAATAAACAAGGAACCTGATACAAAACCTGGGTAACAATTTTCTGTAAATCATTTTCTGGAGGCAAATATTCCTGGGATCAGACTGACCCCAAGGGTGAAATGTATTAGTAATATTTGAAGATAATAAGAGGGCAAATCCAGGTTTTGAGTCTGATTTTGAAGATGGCAAGAGTGTCAGAGTGGTGGATGTCTGATGACATAGAGTTCCAGAGCAGAGGCTCTGCTCCCCATGGTGCTGAGGCGGGGAGGGGTCACAGTAAGGTATATGGTGGAGGAGGATCTGAAGGAACGGGATGGGTTGGCGATGTGAAGGAGATCAGACAGATATAGAGGGTCGAGGTTATGGATGGCCTTGAAGGTATAGAGGAGGGGTTTGAACTGAATTTGATGGGTCAGATCTGAATGACTTTAACTGTATGAACTGAGTTCCGCCTGAGAGATAAGAGTAAAATCAATTGAGGGGAGTGTGAGTGATGCCACTGGAGGAGAAAGGAGGATGGAGTGAGAGATGGTTTCAAATGCTGCACTCAGATCAAGGAAAGGGAGAATGGAGAATAAACTGGAGTCAGCTGAGATGAGGAGGTCATTGGTGATTTTTATGAGGGCAGTTCCTTTGCTATGACTTTGGCAGAAACCAGACTTGAAGGGCTCATAGAGGTTATGTTGAGACAGATTCTTTCAATAATTTTGGAGATGATTGGTAAGTAAAAGATGAAAAGGAGGTTATTGAAGTTGTTAGGAGCAGAACCAGTTTTTTTTTTTTTTTTTTTTTTTTTTAGTAAAGGAGTGACAGCTGCAGTTTTAAATAATGGTGGATACTAGTGGTAAGTGACGAATCAATAACTGCAGGTTTGAAGGGAAGCAGAGAGGAGAGTCAAGATTTGACCAAGGCGTTGGAGAGGGGATCAAGGTGCCACGCGGTGGGATATGATTAGTGGATGAGGTCAGAGATTTTGAAAGCGTTGGGGAGGTGGAAGCTAGAGAAGGACTGGCAATGGAAGAGAGTTTCACAATAGGAGGTGGCAAATTTAAACATAATTTCTGGTGAATATTGTGGTTTGTTTCTTCATAAAAATAGCATTATTTAACAGTGTCAGTTGTGTACAGGATGGCGGTGGTGGTGGAAGCAATATATTAGCCAAATATGGACCTTTATTTATCGGTCCTAAAGACAAAAGAGAGGTCAATTTACCTAATTTTACCCAAATTTAATCCTTCTTATTGTGTCAGAAATCGTGGTGTCCTTTTTTACTCTGAGCTGGATTATGTCCACCAGTTTCTCTATTTTGCCAGCACAGAGGTGCTGATGCATGCTAATATTTTTAGTAGATTAGAATTTTGTAATGCCCTGCTCTCTGGTCCTCCCAAACAGTATTTTAACCTACAATGCTCCAGAGTTCAGCAGCACGTGTGCTGAACAGGACCAGAGGGTGGGAACACCACTACATTGGCTCACCATGCTTTTCAGGATTGATTTGAATGTTCTTTTACTAGTTTATAAATGTCTTAATGGTCTTGGGTGTCTTTATTTATCTGACCTCCTTCTAAATTATGACCCCTTGCAGACCCTTGGGTCCTCTGGTAACAGCTGGTATCAGCCTTTTAACTGTTCAAGAGTCAGGACTACAGTGAGGCCTCTTTCCGTCACTACAGCCCTCGTCTGTGGGACAGCCTACCAGAGGACCTCAGTGGTGTAGATACTGTTAATGTTTTAAAAAAGAGGCTTAATACCTAACTTTTTAGCTTAGCTTTTCAATTGTTATTTGATTTTATTATCTTTATGAACTCCATGTGTATTTTTATTTATGTTGCCTTTACCTGTTTCCATTGTTTTTCGGTTTATTTGATTTTGTTTTTACTTTTTTAACTCCAGGGTTTTTGCTATGGGGATCCTCCGCAGCCGTGGCTTTGCCTGCTTTGTCTGCAGAGTTGTTGCCATGGTGACTGTCCTTGTCTGGGTGGCTGGAGGTCCTGCACTGCAGCCCTGGGGCTGTGGTGTGCGCCCCAACCTGCCCTAATTTGGGTGTTTCCTGTGGGTGGTTCTGCCCCAAAATAGTGTTTCATCGCCAGTATCAAGCCAGATGTTTTATTTCTATTAATATTTTTATACATACATCTAGTTAGGACAAAGTAACAAGGTCTTGGAGTAGGGAAGGGCGTATATGTGGGGACTGTGGACATGCGCTTTGTTTGTGTGTGTGTGTAAGTGTGTGCTAGCATGTGTAATTGTGTGTCAAAAGACTAAAATGAGATGTGTTTTTAAATAGCTATGTTGTATACTTTGCTGTGTGAAGGCTTGTTGCATTTATGCATCAATTGTTTTTATTATGTAAAGCACTTCGTGTATTTGCATGAAAAACACTTAATAATAAAATTTGATTCAATTTGAAGTGTGCTGATATTAAACTTAAAAAAAATCTATCTGGTAAAGCTGTTAGAAGCTAATCGCTAAAGAGAGCCTTCACAGGTATCCAGTCACATTCAGCCAAACATGCTCGATTTTGTTTTAGCACTGTTTCAACACATGCCCTTTGAAACAGTTACTGCTTCACTTGACAGCAGAGATGGGGAGAAATACCAGGAGGAGGAAAATGAAACAGAGAGGCATGGGTCTCAGAGGGATTGTCTGCCCTGCACCAGAGCTGGAACACCCAAAGAGCTTAAAGTGATATAAATGTCCCTGAATGATAGCATAAATCTGTATGATGACAAATAACCTCTTTGAAGTCTGCACCACAGCAAATAGGATACCAAATCTGTATTTAAAAGGCAGAGAACTTAAAAAAAAGAGCTCTTGATGATGTCACATCAGTGGTTTTAGTTGTGTAGAAACTCTAAGAGAAAGAGAATGATGTGCTAATAAAAATAAGTGTTTCATGACTGCTGTAACAACAGCCTCAAGCTACTAAAAACTACAAAAAAAAAAACTTTTTTGTGTGTGTATGTGTGTGTGCATATATATAATCTTGTTCCCTGTGTGGTGTAATTCATCACAATTCTGTGTCCAGTTGCTACCATAATGAATAAACTAAGCATGCTGCTATGAAACAAAAATTGAAATAGACTTGTGAAGAAATGAGCAATTTCCCAGAGGAAGAATTGGAAATTTTATGTGGCTGTTGGAGGCTGACCTGCCATTAATCACCTCATGGCTGCACAAACTTCAAAGCTGGCGGGAGGTTGAGAGAATCAGGGAAACACTCAGTGCTTGTGGACAGGTTGGCCCCAGACCTTTAAATTAAGTAAATTTCATCAAGGACCTGAGTGTTGATTTAATATAAACTCCCTTTACAGTTTGTTTCAGAGTTAGTTTTTAAGAACAATTAAAAAGAAGACACAAGAAGTTTAATATGGCGCCGCTAATTTCAAGCAAAATAAAAATATGTTTCTAGAACGTTTTTATAAAGTCATTAAATTGCTTGCGTTCAGCTGTCTGACTTTTGTAGGGTCACAAAGAAAGCAGTGGTTGAACAAATTAAAAAAAGATCATGTTATGAAACGTTTAAGTATTTTCAAAGTTTATACACAAGACACTTTAGAAAAGGTGAGCTATGCGATACTATAGATGCTCATATGGTATCCAAGAGAGATTTAAGTTTAAATTGGAGTGAAAACTGTCAGTTCAGTTCTTTGATATCTTGAATTATCTGCTGTCTCAGGTAAGCTTTCATCAGCTTCAGGCTGATGAAAACATGGAAAAGCTTGACAGCTCAAAAACGTCCTTGTTTGTGGACTGGTGAAAGTGGGACTAAGACCCTTTTTGACAAATCCTCAGTTGTTTCTGCCCCTGTAAGTAGGTTTTTGTGGCGATGTTGCAACATCTGCTTGATGTTGAACTCTGACCAGCTGTTTGTCACAGCTGAGATTCTTTGTAGGAGTCCAGTATACTACAGGTATCATTTAGACTGCATCTTGGTTAATGAAAAATATTTCAAATTAAAATGTGCTAAACTCATGTGTTGTTGAGTTCTTTTATTGAGCAACCTCAATCTGGATGAGTAAAACAAGACAGTTGTACAACTTTTTTTGCCCCATGAGCTTTAATTCACCACAACCAGGGATGGACTGCACATCAGGCATACTGGGATTTTGCCCAGTGGCCCAATGTGTTGTTTGGGCAAACAGTTTATGTTTTGGTCTGACTCAGACTGCATACAAGATGGACAGAGCCTCCGTGATGTCACCTGTAGGTTTCTGAAGAGCTGAATTGAAGCTCATCGGGCAGTTCCCACTGTTGCGACCCCACCTTGGAATCCAGGGGATTAAGGGGTCGGCAACAAAAACACACCGGACCAAACTTAAAGATATATATACAAAGTTTTATTATAAACCCCAGGTTCTAATTTAAACAAAAACAACCAAAGGTGTCCACAGTTCGGAATATCTTGTCCGGTCACAAAAAAGAAAGAAATCTACTTAACAAAAGGTGTCCTCAATTGAGGTTACAATTAACAATAATTAACAATTGCAAAATAAACAGTTCTCTTTACTTATTAACCTTAACAATCTTTACCATTATATAAACCAAAAATGTTACTAAACAAACCTAAAGCTTCTTTTGAAAACAAACCAAAAATCAATACCACAAAATAAATCAGAAAGCTATTCAAACTACAAACCAAAACACAGCTATAAAACGTACCAAAAACCAAAAGCTACTCACAAACGATGAGAGCGAACAATCTCAACTTCACTTAATTTAACACAAAGGTTTACTCTAGGGAAAACTAAATGCTCTTACAATCAAATCCAATTCAATCCAATCCAATCCAAACCAACCAACGCTCCACTAACAATCCCAGATGGCAAGCTGAGGGTCTACTGACCAGCTGCCTCGAATGTTGGTTCTTCCTTCCTTATAAAGGGCAGGTGTTCCACGGGTTGGCTTGTCTGGAGGGGAGTCGTCCAATCAGGGAGTCCGAAGAGCAGGGCAGCCTCCCTGGTTCACAGCCAATCGCAGAGTTGCAATCACACAGGTGGCTTTGCATTCACACAGAACCCGGCCACATGCCGGGGGATGTGACACCCCTTCCCTTAAAATGGAAGTTCTTCGCTCAAACATTCTTTTAACTACACTGGAACACAAAAGAATGTTAACTTCCACAAAATACACATCCCATCATCGTTTCCATCCTTTTCACAATTATTTCACAAACCTCTGCTTTCCGTTTGGTTTACCATTTTAGTCATTTTCATCATCAGAGATTTCAAGTCGAGATAGTGCATCTGCGCAGACATTGTCGGTGCCCTTTTTATGGCGAATAAGCAGGTTGTGCTCCTGAATAATGAGCGCCCAACACATCAGTCTCTGATTCTGGTTGTACATTTTAGACAGGAACGTCAACGGATTATGATCTGTAAAAACTGTGGTTGGCGCAGATGAAGATCCCACATAGACGGCGAAATGCTGCAAAGCCAGCAACAGTGACAGTGTCTCCTTTTCTATAGTGGAATAGTGAATCTGGTGCCGGCTGAACTTCCGCGAGAAGAAACCAATGGGGTGATCAGTTCCATGGCTATCAGTCTGGAGAAGAACAGCGCCTGCTCCTACAGCACTAGCATCTATTTCGAGCTGGAAAGGTTTGCTAAGATCAGGAGCGGCGAGCACGGGCGCATGTTGGAGGGCCTTGGCACTATTGAAGGCGTGCTGGCATTCGTCTGTCCATCTGAAAGTCTGTTTTGGGCTTACTAACGCTGTCAGGGGAGCGACAACAGTGGCAAAATTGCGGCAGAAGCTTCTATAGTACCCCGTCATACCTAAGAAACGGCGTAATGCTTTTCTATTTTCAGGAATGGGGAATCTACTGATGGCCTCAACTTTGGCCTCAAGAGGGCGCACTTCTCCTTGTCCAACCTGTTTTCCTAAGTAGGAGACAGTGGCTTGGCTGAACTCACATTTAGCAAGGTTTAATGTGAGTGAGGCTCTTTTTAGACGGGTGAATATTTCCTCTAGAGCAGACAGATGATCTTCCCATGTATCAGTATATACCACAACATCATCCAAATAAGTGGTACAGAAAGTGAGACCGGCAAACACAGTATTTACAAGACGCTGAAATGTTGCGGGAGCGTTACACATGCCGAAGGCCATTACTGTATATTGTAAAAATCTGTCAGGGGTTACAAATGCCGAAATCTCAGAGGCGCGATCTGTCAATGGGACTTGCCAATATCCTTTTAACAGGTCTAATTTAGACACATATCGAGCAGAGCCAATTGCATCCACACAGTCCTCAACTCGCGGCATCGGAAAGGCGTCAATCTTTGTCATCGCATTAACTTTTCTGTAGTCTGTAATAAAACGTGGGGAACCATCGGGTTTAGTCTCAACTAGACAAGGAGAGCTCCACGGAGTTTTACTAGTCTTGGCAAGGCCATTCTGAACCATATAGTCAGTTTCTTGGGTCATAAGTTGTCGCTTCTCCAATCTACATCTGTAGGGATGCTGTTTAAGCGGCTTATTATCCCCTACATCTATGTCATGAGAAATTACGTTCGTGAGCGTCGGGACATCTTGAAATATCCCAGGGAATTTGTGTATTAACCCGAGAAGATCGGAACGTTGTTTTTCAGAGAGATGACCTAGAGTAAATGGTAGTTTTTCAAGCATTTCTGAATTGCACAACCGAGGAGTAAGCTTAGCAGCAAGAGTTTCTGACCATTTCTGTTCTACTGGGGGAACTTCCTGGTTTACGATGACTATACCACACTGAACTTCCGGGGAAACCGGATCTTTAGCAGTAAAAGCATTGGCGGGTTCCACTTCATTATCTACCATACGAGGTATATAGGCTTTTAACATATTAATGTGACATGTCCTAGATTTACGTCTGCGTTCAGGCGTCTCGATTACATAGTTTACGTCGGTCAAACGCTTCTTAACCACATATAGTCCTGAAAATCGGGAGTCTAACACGGTTCCTGCAAGCAGAAGAAGGGCTAAGACTTGATCTCCTTCCGTAAATTGACGTACAACAGTCTTTTGGTCATATCTACTCTTCATTGAAGCTTGAGCTACTTTCAGGGCGTCAGATGCGAATTTGCGGGCTTTACATAGTCTGGCTCTGAATGTATTTACGTATTGACACACGTTAACTTCCGGAGGTGCATCACAGTCCATCAACTTCTCCTTCAAGACCTTTAAAGGTCCACGGAGGGAATAACCGAATATAAGTTCAGCGGGACTATAGCCGAGTGATTCCTGCGGCGCTTCTCGGGCGGCAAACAAAACAAATGGGATTCCTTCATCCCAGTTTTTGTCCTCTTCTAAGCAGTATTTCCGAAGCATAGCCTTTAAGGTTTGATGCCAGCGTTCTAATGCTCCTTGGCTTTCTGGGTGATACGCGGTACTGGTTACGTGCTGAATGTCTAGATCATGTAGCACCTGTTTGAACAGTCTGGAGGTAAAATTACTCCCTTGGTCAGACTGTATTATCCGCGGCAATCCAAAGGTTGAAAAGAACTTTAACAGAGCCTTGGTTACGGCTTTGGCTGTAACCCGGCGTAAAGGAATAGCTTCCGGATATCTAGTTGCGGCACACATTAACGTTAACAGAAAACAATTGCCATTTTTGGTACGTGGCAAAGGTCCTACACAGTCAATAATCAATTTCTCAAACGGTTCACTGATAACAGGTATTGGGTGCAACGGGGCACAAGGAATCTTCTGATTGGGTTTACCAGTTATCTGACACACATGACAGCTCTTAACATGGCGAATGACATCCCGCTTCAAACCAGGCCAGAAAAAATGTTTCAGCACACGCCGGTATGTTTTGTTCACTCCCATGTGTCCTGCCCAATGATCATCATGTGCTAAATTCAATACTTGCTGTCGGAACGGCGCTGGTATTACTATCTGTTCCTCCACATTCCAGTCCTCTCCCAGAATAACAACCGGACACCAACGTCGCATAAGCACTTTATCCTTAACATAAAATCCACTGTTAAATGTTGCTAACTTGTCAGCACTCACCACCTCTTTGAAGCACCTGTGTAACGTGGGATCATTCATCTGCGCGTCACACAAGCGGGAGCGAGAAAGGGGTAAGGAGGAGCAAACAGGGGGCTGCTGAACCTCCCGAACTTTTATGTCAGGGTTCTTTGCAGCTTCCTCTGCTTCCTCCACCAGTTTTCCATCTTCTGTAAAAGAATCAATGAGAAAACTGTTAGCCAACGTGAAATCATTCTCCTCTAAATTTTTATTCTGACGTGCTTGTGCACGGGTTACCACGCAGGTTTGTTTACAGATCAC
Organism: Melanotaenia boesemani; assembly: GCF_017639745.1. Taxonomy (NCBI): domain Eukaryota; kingdom Metazoa; phylum Chordata; class Actinopteri; order Atheriniformes; family Melanotaeniidae; genus Melanotaenia; species Melanotaenia boesemani. Next base: position 35,937,658 of record NC_055682.1, read on the forward strand.
AGGTTGGTCCATCACTTCCAGAGCAGGCGTCACTCTGCCTCCAGCGATGTCGTTCCCTAAAAGAATCGAGACGTCAGCAAAGGGCAACTCATTACATACAGCCATGGGGAAAACACCAGTTATCAAGTCCGTTTCAAATGCACTAAGTGAACGGGGCGGGGCGCATAACCCAATTCCACTCCCCGCAGGATTACGCTGTACCCTGTATAAGACTTTTCACAAAAGGGTAGCGCATCAGCACGGATGAGGGTCTGGGAAGCTCCCGTGTCCCTTAACACTTTTACACGTACAGGTTTTGAGGTATCAGACAGAGACACACCGCCATCCATAATGAATGGAGCAAAGCAGGGGTCCAGAGTTGTGCAAACTTCTTTTCCCTTGCTTTTGCCATGAACAAAACCAACTCCCTTTTCTTTGGGAGGTGAAGTTTGGCCTTTCTGCCGATTTTTAAGCTTCAGGCAATTTCCTATTAGATGTCCAACTTTGTGACAATAATAACAGGAGCGTTCCTCCTGAACACGAGATGTGATTGACTTTGTCATCCCACCAGCAGTGTTTTGTTTAACAGGCTTAAACACTGTTTTATGAGTCAGCACGTATTCGTCGGCAATAACAGCAGCTGCCGACAAAGTGGTTACTCGCTGCTCATTTAAATACACAACCACACTTTCAGGTAGCTGTTTCTTAAATTCTTCAAGGAGAATTAATTCCCGAAGAGATCCATAACTGTCCACACCGCCAGATGAACACCATCGGTCAAAGAGATTACTCTTTTCCCGAGCAAACTCTACATACGTCTGGGATTGTTTTCTCTGGTAAGTTCTAAACTGTTGGCGGTAGGCTTCCGGTACCAATTCATATGCTTTAAGGACCGCAGCCTTAACAAGGTCGTAGCGTTGGCTGTCAAGAAGAGGGAGCGCTGCTACAACCTCTTGAGCTTTTCCCTTAAGTCTGCATTGTACAAGCAGTGCCCACCAGTCTTTCGGCCACTTTAATGTTATCGCTATTCGTTCAAAGGCTGCGAAATAGCAGTCTACATCACCATACCCGAATACAGGCACGAACGGAATAAATTTGGAAATGTCGAAGGGAGTAGAGGGACCCATGGCATCTGAAGACCCACTAGAGCCAACAGTCGCCGGGAAAGTGGACTGGGCTTGAGCTTCCAGCTCCAAACGACGCATGCGCACTCGCACATCAGCCTCGATTTCCATTCGTCGGATCTCGAGCTGTAAACTGCGCTGATGTTCCAACTGTAGCCTTGTCAATTTCACTCTCAACCGGGCATTTAGCCGGGAGGAATCTGAGCCACTGTCTGAGAGGTACGGCTCGAACTTGGGGAGAGTGACAGGAGGAGTCTGCCTGCCCTCTCTCTCGGGAGTCACGTCCTCAGCACCAGCTGAGCCAGCCTGGTGATCATGCTCAGATTTGCTAGGTCCCGCCTCCTCGGGCAGACCAGCCAATACAGGCACAACAGCGGTTTCAGCTTCAGTATTGCGCAACACACGTCTGTCAACCAAACCAGCCACCACTGCAGCCCTCAAATCACGCTTCAACATTTGTTTTTGTACAGGGATATCATAACAATCAGCAATTACAGCCAGATCGTCTTTTCTACACAGCTCTATTCGATCCAGAGTAGGATCCGCCTTGAATTCCTCCAAATCGAATGAAGCCATGATATAACAATGTCCACAAACTTCCACAATGCAGATCTTTCTAATAGAACACAAAATTGAGACAATTTGCTCTCACCTCTATTCACAACAAAAAATCTCCCGGACGAGCCCCCACTTTTGTTACGACCCCACCTTGGAATCCAGGGGATTAAGGGGTCGGCAACAAAAACACACCGGACCAAACTTAAAGATATATATACAAAGTTTTATTATAAACCCCAGGTTCTAATTTAAACAGAACAAAACAACCAAAGGAGTCCACAGTTCAGAATATCTTGTCCGGTCACAAAAAAGAAAGAAATCTACTTAACAAAAGGTGTCCTCAATTGAGGTTACAATTAACAATTGCAAAATAAACAGTTCTCTTTACTTATTAACCTTAACAATCTTTACCATTATATAAACCAAAAATGTTACTAAACAAACTTAAAGCTTCTTTTGAAAACAAACCAAAAATCAATACCACAAAATAAATCAGAAAGCTATTCAAACTACAAACCAAAACACAGCTATAAAACGTACCAAAAACCAAAAGCTACTCACAAACGATGAGAGCGAACAATCTCAACTTCACTTAATTTAACACAAAGGTTTACTCTAGGGAAAACTAAATGCTCTTACAATCAAATCCAATTCAATCCAATTCAATCCAATCCAATCCAATCCAATCCAATCCAATCCAATCCAATCCAATCCAATCCAATCCAATCCAATCCAATCCAATCCAACGCTCCACTAACAATCCCAGATGGCAAGCTGAGGGTCTACTGACCAGCTGCCTCGAATGTTGGTTCTTCCTTCCTTATAAAGGGCAGGTGCTCCACGGGTTGGCTTGTCTGGAGGGGAGTCGTCCAATCAGGGAGTCCGAAGAGCAGGGCAGCCTCCCTGGTTCACAGCCAATCGCAGAGTTGCAATCACACAGGGCATCAGAAGAGCGGGGAGGCCTCTCAGGTCCACAGCCAACCGCAGTGTTGCAATCCCACAGGTGGCTTTGCATTCACACAGAACCCGGCCACAAGCCGGGGGATGTGACACCACTGCCGGATTTACGCCAGGTGTCTGCATCGTATGGCACCTGAAGGTCCGTGACATCATGTGTCAACAGTGTGTCTGCCAATGCCAGCTAGCGTGATGCTACGGAGAACGTTAGGAGAAAGCGGCAGAGTCCTATTTGGGATTTCTTTCATTACGGCCATGACAAAGATAAAAGTGCCTTGTAGAAGAAGCAGGTGGTACGATATGCGGAAGAGAAAACCCAAGAATCTGAAAGTCCATTTGAAAAGCTGCACAAGAAGGCTAACCAGGAGTACCTGGACCATGTAACCTCTCTGCCCCCCTTCCCCCGGAAAGAGAAGCTTCAGCCAGGTGGAGCAGCATGAGGAAGGAATGTGAGTCACAGACACACTATCAGTTACACACACAACACAGTCTCACACCTGCACACACACAAACAGACCTCCACACACAGTCACACACAAAATCTTGAAAAGCTGAATTTAAGATAGTTCATTCATTCATAATGCAAAGGCTTAGACTGGTTTTTGTTTACAGTGCTGGACAGCAGGTTATGTACGTTTAGCATTGAAAAGAAAAGCACATCATCCAGCTGTTATATCAGTATCTTAACCAGCTCCGTGCTCTGTGGTCTACCAGACACATTCACTTTCAGTGTCTAAAATATTCACTGCATTATCATGGCTAGTATAACATGTGAGGTTCTGTTCTGTTAATCAGCTGCAGTGATTTGCACTAAAGCTGCCACACCTCTAGTGCAGGTCTTTATGTAGTTAATTATGAGTTGTTTCATCTGAATGAATTAAACCTCTGGTCTAGAGGTTGTTGGGTTTTTGAGGTTGTTCATAATTAGTTAGATTGAGCTCCTATAGACTCCTGGCTGCCAAGGACTGTGAACTGTCTCTTGAACGGATTCATGGTGTAATGTTGATGTGTGTCTTTAGTATGTTGGTCATGTTGATTTTTACCTAAGGCTGCTATCTTTTGGGCTGTTGTATTTGATTTGATGATGGTTGTTCATGTTTTGAGTTTTTATTATACAATGCTTATTCTGATTATTTTGAATTTTGCACCTGAAAAACCCTAATTTAGAAAATCTAAACAAAACAAATAAAATAACTAAAACTTACATTAAAACTAATAAAAACAAAACTAAAACTAAGCATTTTCAAAAAACGAAAACTAACAAAAATGAGAAAATCTGCTCTAAAAACTAATTAAAACTAACTGAATTTGAAAAGAAAAATTAAATAAAAACTAAAACTAATAAAAAATCCAAAACTATTATAGCCTTGGTGGAAGGGATGTGACAAATAAATATGTATTTTACTCAGTCTCCCTTCCGAGTACCTACATGTTATACACTATTGAAAAGCTAAGATTCTTGAGATATGAAAGATGTATACCATTCCAGACTACAAACATATGTGTAGATTCCGTAAACACTTGTTTCAGGCCATCTTTGAAGCCATACTTTACTCCAGTAGCAGATGATACTGCAACAAAAATGTTCCTGCTACATCAGTGAGGCTCCAGTAAAAGTAGTCCAGTACAATAGGTAGTCTAATGACTACTAATAAGACTGGTCTGTAATTTATTGACACCCTGGAAATCATTGTATGAGCAAAGACTTACAAAGAGAGCATTAAAAAAAAACAAACAAACTCATGTGTGGAATATCATAGTCTTTTCAGCCTCATGGAAAATAGTGTCCCTATAAGTGGCTCCACTTCTGGATCCACAGCAAACGTAGAACCTTGGTCTACTCAGTCCATGCTCTTCCAAATCTTTGTTACAACTTTGGCCCGCAAGACGTCTGGTGCACCCTTTTTGGACTGGCAAAGATTTACAGCAAAGCTCTGGATTTGGAAACTGAATTATTTTTAAAAATCAGTCACATGATTTTTGGGTTCTTAGTGACATTCCGGACCATGGTCCTTTTTGCTTTGGGTGTTAATTTCACCAAACAAACAACACAAACCAAGACAAAATTCCTTTCTTACAGTGTTGGAAATGAATGACTATTGATTTTGTATTTTAACATTTTTCTTTTATTTTGGAAGTGTTGCAGCATTGTTTGTGAGCTGTGTGTTGAGCTGTTTCCATGACCATAACACAGAAAAAAGAGCAAGGAAGGAAATTGCTGAGGAATTTCAGCTGTTTATTGTAACCTGTTATTTAGTTGGCGTATCTAGAAAACATTAAGAAGTAACCATGTTTGTTAGATCACTGTCAGAGTGTAGAGTATATTAAAAGTGTATGATGGCAGTGAGTTGGGAAAAAAAAATAAGTCTTGTGGTGCAGTGGAGAGTTATTGCTGTAATTGTATTATAAGTGTTATGCACATTTTGTCATGGACACCGGACTCTAGTGTTTGCTCTTTTGTTGTTCTCCCCTTATGTGTGTTTGTGGGCATGATTGTTTCTTCAAACAGATTCCTATGGTGCAGCTGCCTCTCATCTAATCATCACAGCTGCCACCCATCTACTCATCATGGCTACCAGTCATCTACTCATCCACCAGAGTATTTAGACCACATCCCTCCTTCACTCGACACCAGAGCGTTGTACCAAACTCACTTGGTATCTGGTCATTTGTATTTTTGAGAGATTCTGTCAAGCTATTGTTTCCTGGTGTAAATCCGTTTTGTCTTCCAGTGAATCCTGTGTAAACCTGTCAGATCCAGAGCCACGCCTGCAACACTCAGCCCCTTCAGACCGAGGATCAGCTGTATGCCTGCTCGCCGTTAATCTAAACATTTGTTGTCATCAATTTTCCCTCAGTTCTAGACCTCTGTCTCCATTTGGGTCTGCACTTCCACTGCATTGTGACACATTTTCCACATTGTTACTTAACTGAGTTTATGTACATGTAAAGGGAAGAGAGTAACATAACAGTAAAATTGTGTTGGTTCCAATGGAAAGCATAATAAATAACTATACATACAGCAATCATTATTTGTTTAGTATTCTTAGAGTTTTAAACACTCATATGATGATATAAATTAATCATTTCAGTGTTATATGAGAAGCTTTTCATGGTAGCTTGCATAAAATAGTAACCCAAGTGGATGGCATTAATTTGTAAATGTCAGAAGGATACAGTGATAGTTGTAATTGATACGTATAATTCGTCAACATGACAAACAATCAATTTATCAGCTCAGTAAAGCACATGAACAGGTTCCTGTTGTACTTGAAGGTCCTATCAAATTACATTTAAATTATTCCTGTTATTATCTGCCAAGGCAGAGGTTGTTTTTTGTGTTGGTCTGACTGTTTGTCTGTTAGCAACATAACAAACAATTTCTGGACAAATTTTGATTACATTTTCAGTAAATGTCATAAATGGAATAAAGGAACAAGTGATTACATTTTGTGGGTGAGCCAGATCACCGCCTGAATACAAGAGGGTGTCGTGGAGATGTGAAAAACACTGATACCTAATCCAGATTGCTGCATTAGCAAAAAAAAAAAAAAAAAGTTCTTAAATAACTTCAAGACTATTTTTGCCATTTGTTTCATCCTTGGGTCTAAGGGTATGTTCCCAGGGTTAAAGAGTCTTAATAAGATGAGGCATCAATCCTTATGATGGGAAAAGATAGTAATATTAGCTTGAAGTATACATAAGAGTCATGGCATGGGGTTGGTAACCGGGTGGACTGTTGGGCTTTTTAGGGTTGGCTTGACGGAGTTTATTTATTTGTTGGAGGTAGAGCTTAGAAATCTGTCAAAACTGTTATACCTTTCCACCATTCTTGGCTTGTTAATGAGTTTCTGTTGTAACATATTCTGGCCCTTCCTCGAAGGAAAGATTGTTTAATTTTTTTATTTAATTAACATCTGATGGACTTTTTTTCACAGATGAGGACAATTCCCCAAGAAGCAGTTAGAATCTGGCTTTTGGGTAGTTGAGCCTTCCACTCAGCTATTTACAATTGGTCCAATATCTACAAGTCACAAGGTCAACTCTGGCTTAGAGGAGGAGTGGAAGTTGAACTTTTCGTAAACTCAGGATCTGGGAAGTTTCTGAACTAATCTCCTATACACCCACAAATCTGTCATGATGTGACTAAAAAACAAACTAATGCTTTACTTCTTAACAGATGGATGTTCAGCTGATGACCTGAGAACTTCTTCTACTTTCAAATCTTGATTCTTTCCAATCTGATAATAAACCTGTAGGGAGGGTAAAGCTTATCTCAACCCGGACAAAGACAAGACCATCTGGTGGGGGCTCCACCAGGCCTTTAACTTAACATTCTAGTGGGTAATAAAACTTTTAAAGGTTTTCTGTGGTCAAGGAGAAGAAGACTTTTTTTTCTGTTAGAGAAAGAGAATAAAGATTTTGTTTTGCCATTAGATATGCAGAACATCCAGATCCTCACCATTGGTACAAGGTTTAATCAACAAGTTTGATTCCTTCATGATTTGAAAGTGTGCTCACCATCATCTAGTAAAGGACCAGAAAGGTAACACTGAACCAGCCCATGTAGGTTATCTGACTGCCAAGCCTACAGAGCTGCTATTGGCTGGAATAGTCAGCCACACTTTCTTATGGGCATGGACCACCCTAAACTCCCAAAAACATAGGACAAAGGATTCGGATGAGTTTCAGATGAAGATCAAGTCAGAAGAGGGCAGAAGAAGATTAAGTGAAAACTGAAAAGAGTTCTATAGAGATGCTTCCAAAATCCTCCTGCGTGATGTCTTTTGAGTAGGAATTCTCCTCAGAGAAGAGGAGTAACTAAGTTTCAAGCCTGCATAGTTTGTTTTTTTCACTTTTTGTACAACTGGTTAAACTAGGCTTTTTAAGCTTCAGCACCAGTTTAAAATCAAAGCTGGACTTTTGATCCTTTTGGCCATAACACAGCAGACAATTTTTACTATTTCACCATCTCTTGATCCATCTCCGATCCAGTGGCGTCTCGGGAAGAGACCAATTGAGCAGACAGACCCAAACCTGCGGACCACTACGTGTGATGAATCATCGGGCTTTCCTGAAAGCTCACCTGGGATCTAAACTACCCGTCCAGGCTTTCCCCCGGTGCACTGGAGTGTCACCACAACAGTCATAAGTGGGTCGACTTGATCCAAACGGAACCGGACAGAGTCCTACCAGTCTTGATCTCTGCTTGTCTGCTAAGAAATGGTTGGTTATCTGATAGAGTTGGTTACAGTTTAGTAATTTGCTTTCCAGTTAAGATTCCGGCTAAAGAGATGAGATTCTTTTTAGCTTTCTTAGGATTCAGAAATCGTTTTCAGCCTTCTTTTAAATATTAGTTTAATTAACACCACAGGTTAATTAACTTCTGTGTTTATTTTGCTCCACATCTTACACGGCAATAAGATTCTTGTTTCAACCTCACACTTGCATTTTTTTAGGTTGGCTTGATTTATGGTTTCCCATTAACCTTCTGTAAATATCGCTCTGACATTATGCATGTTTAGACCAGTTAATAAATATTCACATTTATTTTAACTGGTCGTGGCTGTGATTGTTCCCTTTGAATCATGTTATAGGTCCCTTCAAATAAGAATTCATGTCATTAGTGTCTTGAGACTGATTACATTTGATTTAGCTTGAATTAATTAATTTATTCAATTAATTAATCTAGTACTTAAGTGGTTTTCCATACATCCATTAAATCAAAACAGCTTGGTGGTGCTCAGAGGTTTTCCTGTAATAATATTAATAATTCATATTTTATATTGATTATTAAAATGAATATTTTCATCTAAACATTTTAAATGTTTAAAGATGCTAGATCACCACACCATTGGGCATTTAGGGCTATTGTTCCCAACACTAAACGGCCACTTCATTAGGTCCACCTTGCTAGTACCAAGTTGGACCCCTTTTGGCTTCAGAATTGCTTTAATTCTTAGTGTCATTGATTCAACAAGGTGTTGGAAACATTCCTCAGAGATTTTGCTCCATATTGACATGACAGAAGTTGTTCCTGATCCAAAAAGGGGCCCTCGATGACCAACATGGAATCACTACTGAGCAGTGACAATGGTCATCCTCCTTAAAAGAGCCCCACCTCCATCTCTTCTTCAGAGCTCTGTTAGCATAGAGCAGCTCAGTGTGTCCTCCTGTGGAGCTCCTGGGTGTAACTTGGACAATACCCTTCTTTAGTAATCAAGTTAAAGCTGTGTCCAGCCAAGCTTTACTGTCAAGCTAAAATGTTAGGTTAGGTTATGGATTTAAAGGCAAGAAATGAAAATTCACTAACAAGATGCATAAATGGAAGTTATTGATCACTGTGTGCAGGTAGTGTTCATATTACCTTTCCATTTGTGTCCAGTAGGCCTTTTTGCTTCTGAAAACTGTATTTATTTTAATTATGTGCTGTTTTATGCTATAAATAGAAGAAGTCAGAAGTCAGTACAAGAAACGTGAAACATGAATGAACACCTTAAATTGGCATTTATGGATTTTAATGCTATTACAATAAAGCTTTTTAAGGTTAAATTATTAACCTGTCATTGTTAAAAGTATACAATATGATGATAAAAAGGTGATGAACAGTGGTTGGAAGGGGTTTGAAAATGTTAGGGCCCCAAGAAACCGTAGAAATGCTGCTGGATACAAGGCATGATGGATCCGGTGCTTTCAAGTTGTTCTGATACTACCATCTGAATCTGGAGACTCATCAGACCAAGCAACATTTTTCCATCTCCTATTGTCCAGTTTTGGTGAATCTATGTGAATTCCTGTTGCCTTTCCTATATCTCTTACCTGTATGCCCATTCTCCTCTGACATCAACAATACATTTGGTCCTCTCACTGGATATTCAATTCACTTCAATTCAAAACACTTTGTTTGTCCATGAAGGGCAAATAAAAAGACACATTTGACAAGATACACACAAAAAGACAAAGAATGTTTTCTGTTCTTTAGACCATTTTCTGTAAACCTTAAAGATGGTTGTGTGTGAAAATTCCAGTACATAGGCAGTTTCTGAAATACTCAGACCAACATCCATGCCACGTTCAAAGTTACTGAAACCACAGATGCTATGGTTGTATAGTAAGAACAGATTTAAAGTCTCGACTGAAAGCAACTGAAGAATGAACATTGAAAATGTGAGAACTTGAAACTTTTTTTTTCTTTTTGCAGTCTAGATGCAAGTACAGTATAATCAATTAAGAAGTATCAGATATCTGTGATAGGATTAGTATATGTTAGAAAGTATTTAATACAATACACCCTAAAAATCATACAATTGTACATAAATGCAAATTCTTTAAAAGTCACAGTTATGCTCTGAAAATGGGCTTAAAGTGCAGATGTTCAGCTTTCATTGGTGGATTTTCACATCCAAACTGGAGGAAGGGTTTAAGAATTACATCTCTTTCATATTATACGGTACAATAGGTCATCAAGTAAAATGCAGATCAGTCAGTTTACAATTAGATGACTTACTCAGCAATACAGAATATTTTTATTTATTCATTATATAACTCTGTTAATGTGTTTTGTTAAGTTGAAAAGACACAAGTTAAATCACAACCCACATACAGTTTTTCCAGACATCACTGTATTTGCTATATTGTTTGCTTCAATACATGCTTAAAGTTTATGTGTGTATATATGTGTGTGTGAGTGGGTGGCAATTTTTCTGGTGTTTAAGGGGGTAGGCTGTCCCTATTGTTTAGAGACCTCTCCACCATCTGCCAGACTGTGCCCGGCCTCTGTGCCTGATCTTGCTTGATGGAGAGCAGATGTTTTCCCTCTCTGCGTCTCCCCAGCAGGACCTTTCCTGCATCATCCCGGCCCACTTTGGCTAACACTCGGATAAGCACACACGTGCTGCACACTTAATTAAAACTCTCACTCATGCGCATAAATATGCATGCATGCTCACGTGTGTTTCTGTTTCTCTTCATTTGCTTTTTCTTCATCTACTTACATTTACAGCCACGTCACCCATTGTAACTCAATACACACACTAGTTTAATCACTCAGTGATCCACCTTTTTTGTATCATATACAGAATGTGACAGCATGCAGGTTCAGTGTTGTCACTGACTTGCTAAAACACCCCATTTTATATTAAAAGCCTAAAAGCTTATTGCGAATTGATGGTTTTTCACAATATATAAATGATGAGATGGAGAAAAAAGCTCCTTTGTCAATAAAAAAGTCATCATTGTGACAAAGAAACTAAATGTTCTTACTCCTCGACTCATTCCTACCTTTTTTCTTGTAGGTGTTGCAGGATAAGTACACCAGCATTTGGAGCGGTGGCACAGAAAACGGGGTGTAAATAAGCTTTATGCTGGTGCCCAATCACATGACACTACAATGGTACACATAAGTAAGCAGTTTGACATTTGGTTGTACAAAAATGTTTTTATTACATACAGTTTCAATTTTGATTTCTTAGCCATTCAAAGTGATATTCTGTGATAAAGTCCACTTTTATGTCTTGCTTGTGTTGATTAAGCAACAAACACTGATGTGGAAGAAGTAGGGTGAGGCAGAAGAAACTATCTGCAGTTTTTACACTATTCTACTTCTATCCCACTGAAAATTATTTTTTCCACTGTGCTCATATCTGTGAACGGGTTACAGTTAGGAGTAAAAGTTCATGGTTAATGTTTGAATTAATACATTAATTAATACAATTTTGTCTACTTGTTTCAAGAACATGCTTAATTTCAAATGTCTACAGGTTCAAGGTTTATTCATTTTATTAGTAGGTCTCAATTCCCATCACGTCAAGTTAAAAAAGAAAACAAATAACAGCCAAGGGATTCTGTGAAGGAAATTAGTTTTTTCCTGTATTTCAATTATTATTTCATTCTTCAGAACATGTGTTTATACTAAACTAGTGTAGAGAAGTGTGTCATGAACAGGTCAGGTTTGTCCACTGTATCCCAGAGATGATCTAGAGACCAAACTACCTCTTCAACAATCCTATTGTTCCTGCAAGGCCAAACTGCAGACACACACCTCTGCTCTTCAGACGTGCTGGTAACTCTGTATGTATCTCCTCGTGCACAAGCTTTAATAGACCTGAGTGGACTTCCTCATCTGGATAATTGTCAGAAGTTATTATATATCCTTTTCAACCACAGTTTCTAACATTTACAAGCACAAATGATGACATCACTTCATTTTGGACATGTGGACAAATGTTATGCTATATATGTAAGTAAATAAGTAAGTAATTAATATAGCACCTTTCAAGCACAAGTGTAACTCAATGTGCTTTACACAAAGAAAACAGTTTAAAAAATGCAATCAAGCATACGATAGTCTAAAACATTAAGATAATCTAAAACAATCAACAGAACAGATAAACGTTAATGACAGTAAAATGTATTAGTAAAACAATACGATGAATCAAACTCTAATTAAGAAAGTAAAAGTGTAAAAAGAAATAAACTAAATGATCACAAAGTGCTGCAAAAGACAAAGCAAACTATGACCCAAGCTGAGCCTAACTATAGAGCTTTTTAAAAGGAAAGTTTTACTGAGTTGTCCAGTGGGTTTATACACTTAGGGGCTGAGTTATGACGAGGGCAAAACTGCTGCGCTATTTAACATTTGCTGCGCAGTTTTGCTCTGGTTATGTTTCTACGATTAGCGCCTGATCTATTAAGACTGCTCCTGTTATCATTTGCGGAGCAAACAGCAGTATTTAATTGAAGATGTAGCAGCGCTGTTTGCTCTATCATGTAAGGTTCTGGAGAGCAAGGAAACCGCAAACGCAAAATTAACTTTTATCCGATAGAAGTTGAGACAAATAAAGGAGACAAATAAAAATATTGCGGAAGTCGAGGAAAAAAATCTAAATGTCACCAGAAATGCTGCAATATAGTTTCATATTCAAGTTCAATTTATTTATAAGGCACACTAACAACAACCTTTAGGAACCAAGGTATTGTACATATAAAAACATGCAAGGAACAAATAAGAAATAATAAAGGTTTAAAAGCTATAAAGAAATAATAATAATAATAATAATAAAAGACAGGCATGATAAAGTCTTTAAACTTATCCAGCAATTCTAATATTGCAACGCTGGATCGTCTCCACAATCCTCTTCTCTGGCATTCTAAATATATTAATATAATAGAAAAAAATGCATTATCTTAGTCGCCTTTCATGGTGTCTGTGCCTCCTCCTTAAAATTATTACTGCAGCCATTGCGCGTATACTGTTGTGCCAATTAGCACCTGCTTTTCAGAAACGCTATTTTTAGAGCAAACATAAACACCGCAAACTATTTGCGGGCTACATGAATCCCACTGCTGCGCAAACCAGATTTATTTGCATAGTCTCCTCCCACTAATGTGCACTTTCTGGCCGGAACGCCCATAATGCATATGCAGTAGCTTCAGAAATGCAAAGTGGAGAGCGGCGCAGTTTTGCCAGGATAACTGACGCAGTTCCATGTTTGCGGCTTTGATAGATAAGCTTGGGCCGATTTTAGCGGAGCAAAGCCGTCTGCACCTGTTTTAGTACACGCAAAGCGTTAATAGATCAAGGCCTTAGAGATAATTTCTCCTTTTTTTTTTTTTTCCTGGGACTTAGTATCTGGTAGTTGTTGTGCTACTTTTGTGATATGTCTTTTTGATTTGGTCATTATTTAAGAACTTTTAATGACTAGCAGCTCTGTATTTTTTGTAAAAGCAGTAGGAAACTTTCTGGTGTGTTTATGTACAAATGTAGCAGTTTGTTGTCTGGTGATGGTGTAGATTGAAGGGTCGTTGCCTCTGTCTGTGGTGTTTTAGTCTCCTCTTTCTTCTTCCTGCTTTCCATTTTGCTTCTTTTTGCTGTCTTCCTTCTTTTTCTGTCCCCTCTGGTCAGGTCCAGCAAGATTATATAGATTCCATGATTCAAAGTAAATAAATAAATAAATGGATCAGATTATCAAGAGGAACCTTACACCCCTAAGCCTCCCCTTGGCAGAGCAAATTTGTTCAGCACGATACAGCAACCAGATTATCATTTTGCTTGCTATGATGGTGGACAGGACAGGTTAATTAATTAATAAATACATAAATAAATAAATAAATAAATAAATAAACGGACGGACGGCCAGAAAGTTTTAGGCCTGGTCCTAAAACTAGAGACAGAGTTTGCATCCCAAACACTGACTGGGAGCTGGTTCCACAGGAGGGGAGCATGATAACTGAAGGCCTTGCCTCCATCTACTTCTAGAAACACCAGAAACCAAAAGTTGGCCTGTTGTCTGAGAGCGGAGTGTTATTTTGGGACAAGGCAAGGCAAGGAAGTTTATTTGTAGAGCACATTTCATGTACAGAACAATTCAGAGTGCTTTACATAAAACAAAAGCATTACAGATACAGACGTGGGCAAAATTGTTGGTACCTTTCAGTTAATGAAAGAAAAACTCACAATGGTCACAGAAATAACTTGAATCTGACAAAAAAATAAATAAAAATTCTATGAAATTTAACCAATGAAAGTCATACATTGCTTTTCAACTTATTTTGTTGTACAACCTTTTGAGGCAATCACTGCAATTAAACGATTCCTGTAACTGTAAATGAGACTTCTGCACCTCTCAGCAGGTATTTTGGCCCACTCTTCATAAGCAAACTGCTCCAATTGTCTCAGGTTTGAACGGGACCTTTTCCAGACGGCATGTTTCAGCTCCTTCCAAAGATGCTCAATAGGATTTAAGGCCACTTTAGAATAGTCCAGTGTTTTCCTCTTAGCCATTCTTGGGTGTTTTTAGCTGTGTTTTGGTCCATTGTCCTGTTGCAAGACCCATGACTTGCGACTGAGACCAAGCTTTTTCTGTCTGTAAACATAGAGATGATGTGTCTTGGCAAAAAGTTCCATTTTTGTCTCATCTGTCCAAAGGACATTCTCCCAGAAGCTTTGTGGCTTGTCAACATGTAGTTTGGCAAATTCCAGTCTGGCTTTGTTATGATTTGTTTTCAACAATGGTGTCCTCCTTGGTCGTCTCCCATTAAGTCCACTTTGGCTCAAACAATGACGGATGGTGCGATCTGACACTGATGTTCCTTGAGCTTGAAGTTCATCTTTAATCTCTTTAGAAGTTTTTCTGGGCTCTTTTGTTACGATTCGTATTATCCATCTCTTTGTTTTGTCTTCAGTTTTCTTCCTGCGGCCACGTCCAGGAAGGTTGGCTACAGTCAAATGGATCTTAAATTTCTGAATATTATGTGCAACTGTAGTCACAGGAACATCAAGCTGCTTGGAGATGGTCTTATAGCCTTTACCTTTAACATGCTTGTCTATAATTTTCTTTCTAATCTCCTGAGACAACTCTTTCCTTTGCTTCCTCTGGTCCATGTTAAGTGTGGTACACACCATGTCACCAAACAGGACAGTGACTACCTGTAGCCTTTATATAGGCCCACTGACTGATTACAAGATTGTAGACACATGTGATGCTGATTGGTGGACACACCTTGGATTAACATGTCCCTTTGGTCACAATATTTTCTGTCTTTTCTAGGGGTACCATCATTTTTGTCCAGGCCTGTTTCCCGAGTTTATTTTTTTTAAATACTTCTGTTGAAGCATGGTTGAAAAGCAATGTCTGACTTTCATTGGTTACATTTAATAGAATTTTTATTTATTTTTACTTTTGTAAGATTGAGGTTATTTCTATGACCATTGTGAGTTTTTCTTTCATTAACCGAAAGGTACCAACAATTTTGTCCACGTCTGTATATGTGAGTAGTAAAACTTTCAAATTTCTTCCTGGAACTCACAAGAAGACAGTGAAGAGAAGCCAGAATTGGGGAAATGTGTCCTTGTCAGAACCCTCACAGCAGCATTTTGGGTCAGTTGGAGGCTGATTAGAGCAACTTGTACTCATCCTGTTTTGTAGTTGTGGGATGCACCCTAAGCCGGATGCTTTATCCAGTAATGTTCAAATTTGGGCAAATCAGTCAATAAAAAGTAATCACAGATTAGCGCTTAGCATTTCCAACTGAAGTAAATGCACAATATACAGTACAAGTCAAAAGTTTGGACACATCTACCCAAAAGTGTCCAAATCTTTGACTTTTTGACGTACGCCTTTTTTCAGCATGTCCTCTATTATAGCGCAGGACAACGTAAGGAGTGTAAAGTTAGCATGGCTTGCAGAGCTACACAACAGTGACAGATAAAATGGATATTATTTCTAAATTAGTGATGAGGTTGTAAAACGATGACAAAGTGCATCACTCCTTCTGGAAATAAAACTTTCTGCCTCCTACTGGCCAAAACAATTTATGAATGCAGCTTTAAGCAGATTCCACTGCCAGGGACTGCAGTATTGTTCAAACTGCGCAGTAATATCTAATCATTTTCTGTTGGGCCTTGACTTACTGTAAACCGGCAGCTCCAGCTGGCATTAAACAAAAACTGGGCATACTTGATGAAACAGTAAATTGCATTTTTTGGCACTGTCTTTTCTCACCCAGTCTAACCCTGCATCATCCCTGGAACAGTTCAGAGTAATTAAACTGCTCTCTGCCTTCGACTCTGTGCGAACTCGTCCTCAGCAGAGAGGTCAACAGTTGGTCGAAGGAGTCGTAACTGTGTAATAAAGTAGTGGGAAGAGCCCAGAAAAGAGACGAACATTAAAACATTATTACATTAATTTTTTTTACAGAATTATTTAAAAACAATAAAAATGCATATTTTCATAATGAAAACAAATAATCCTATGACAGTTAAATATGTCTAATTTGGTCTACTTGATTACAATCTTCATTAAACACAACCTAACATAAATTTTAAAATAAATTTAATCATAGACATTTTTATAGACTTATTCACACTGCCAGGGAAGAAAGTTAAATCTTGGCAAGAGGAAGTGTGCTGTTTGATCAATGACCGTTACGTTTTCCTATAAATGTACCAAGTACCTTTCATAGACGTTGGATTTTGTCACTTGTTAGTTCCAGTTTGCTTCCCTTCTGTACTTTATATCTGAAACTACGACTGGAATAAAAACTATCAGCTTCAGAAAATACACATTTTTTGCTCCTCATCTCATTCTCGCTCCCAACCAGCCAACAGTGTCATAAATTAATTCACTAAGTACACTTAGGGCCACATTTCCAATGCAGAATGCAACCCCCCTGATGTAAACAGATGAACAAGATGGCAGCTCTTAACTGTTAGTTATTGTCGCTTCAGCACTTTGCCGTTTGTGCTGTGATGTAGCCTACAGAATTATGTAGTTGCTTTGTTTGTGAAGTGCAGTTAATGAGCTGCTCTCATGAGTGTTGTGAGGTACTTATTGTTTAAATATAGAAAGTATGCACATATGTCACTTTTCAATGTAAACACAGCCCCAAGGTGATTAAACAACATCAGTCATTTGGGAGTATGACGAGTGAATATCAATCAGTTAAAGTATTTTAGTCTTAGGATGTACTGAAGGATCGGTGGACCATGGAAAATAAAACTGAGTCAAACTTATGTAGATATGCTGAGTTTACCTGAAGTCAAGATTCAATTTTTTAAGTTGTTCAATCTTTATGTAACAAAAACTCTAAGCCAGCAGTGAGTGCTTTTAGCAAACACACAGAATAGTTTTCCAGACCAAATTTCTAACATTGGAAGACATGGTCTCTCAAGCATGAACAAATATAGAGTATGTTTACTGTACAGCTGATTATAATATATCACTTCATAGACCTGCTTTACAGGGTGTGCAGAATTATTAGGCAAGTTGTATTTTTGAGGATTAATTTTATTATAGAGCAACAACTAAGTTCGCAATGAACACAAAAGACTCATAAATATCAAAGCTGAATATTTTTGGAAGTTGGAGTGGGGCTTTTTTAGTTTTAGTATCTTAGGAGGATATTTCTGTGTGTGCAGGTGACTATGACTGTGCATAATTATTAGGCAACTTAACAAAAACCAAATATATACCCATTTCACTTATTTATTTTCACCAGGGAAACCAATATAACAACTCAAAATTTACAAATATACATTTCTGGAATTCAAGAACAAAACAAAAACAAATCAGTGACCAATATAACCACCTTTCTTTGCGAGGACACTCAAAAGCCTGCCATCCATAGATTCTGTCAGTGTCTTGATCTGTTCACGATCAACATTGCGTGCAGCAGCAACCACTGCCTCATTATTTTTTCTTCTTTTAGACCTTTTCTGGCCAGCCACGCAGTGGAGTACTTGGATGCGTGTGATGGAGCATTGTCCTGCATGAAAATTATGTTTTTCTTGAACGATGCTGACTTCTTGCTGTACCACTGCTTGAAGAAGGTGTCTTCCAGAAACTGGCAGTAGGACTGGGAGTTGAGCTTGACTCCATCCTCAACCCGAAAAGAAATTCACAAGCTCATCTTTGATGATACCAGCCCATACCAGTACCCCACCTCCACCTTGCTGGCGTCTGAGTCGGAGTGGAGCTCTCTGCCCTGTACTGATCCAGCCACGGGCCCATCCATCTGGCCCATCAAGACTCACTCTCATTTCATCAGTCCATAAAACCTTAGAAAAATCAGTCTTATGATATTTCTTGGCCCAGTCTTGACATTTTATCTTGTGTGTCTTGTTCAGTGGTGGTCGTTTTTCAGCCTTCCTTACCTTGGACATGTCCCTGAGAGTTGCACACCTTGTGCTTCTTGGCACTCCAGTGATGTTGCAGCTCTGAAATATGGCAAAACTGGTGGCCAATGGCATCTTGGCAGCTTCACGCTTGACTTTCCTCAGTTCATGGGCAGTTATTTTGCGCCTTGTTTTTTCAACACGCTTCTTGCGACCCTGTTGACTATTTTGAATGAAACGCTTGATTGTTCGATGATCACGCCTCAAAAGCTTGGCAATTTTAAGAGTGCTGCATCCCTCTGCAAGACATCTCACTATTTTTTACTTTTCAGAGTCCGTCAAATCTCTCTACTGACCCATTTTGCCAAAGTAATGGAAGTTGCCTAATAATTATGCACACCTGATATAGGGTGTTGATGTCATTAGACCACACCCCTTCTCATTACAGAGATGCACATCACCTGATATGCTTAATTGGTAGTAGGCTTTCAAGCCTGTACCGGTTGGAGTAGAACAACATGCATAGAGAGGATGATGTGATCAAAATACTCATTTGCCTAATAATTCTGCACACAGTGTATAGGGTCTTTCTTACTCTAGACAAGGAGTTCAATCATGAGGACCAACTCAGCTGCATGAAATTTGGTTAAAAAATGTGAGACAGAGTCCAACTGATTGGCAATTAGAATGTTTTAGAAAGATGAGATAAATGTATCCAAACTCATACCAAGTTAAAAGCCTCTGAGGGCATTGATATGATCAAATGACTTTTCAAGTGTAAATTGTAATGCCTTGTGCTTTTGCTTTTACCTGCTGAAGTTTGTCAGACTTGAGCTATAAAGACATCCATTTCTTTATTTTACATCCAACCAATGTGAAAAATAAATAAAAAAAACAGATCATAGAATAAATGCTCAGAATGATAAAAAAATGACATTCATTGTATTGTGTACCGTATGCAGACGAGTATAAATCAAGCTTTCCAGGTCAGAACATTGAGTAGGTTGGTTATGGTTGTTTCCACATGACATAACTATGGTTTCACTGCAGGTTCTTAATGTTCCTTTAAAGTTAGCAATATATAATTCACTGAATAATAATTGGAGGAAATGAATTAGGCTAAACTCATGAGGAATGCAATTTAATGCTTAGTGTATATAATAAATTTTAATTTGAATACATGTTCCTGCTTTTGCTCTCTGTATCACTGCAGCCAGCTGTTGCCCCTGTCAACCATCACCATTGCAAAACAGTTGCTGGTGGAGTCTGGCTGAGATAAGTTTAGCCTTTACTTCACCGCCTGGAGCCGTCAGAGCTGCTCACGCTGCTGCTGGGGTGGAGAGCTGTATTTCAGACAGCCAAATAACTTAACAGTCTGCACAATGAAGGATGTGGATTATATTGCACTTTACAACAATTTGTTACAGTCA
Source organism: Melanotaenia boesemani (assembly GCF_017639745.1). Classification (NCBI taxonomy): domain Eukaryota; kingdom Metazoa; phylum Chordata; class Actinopteri; order Atheriniformes; family Melanotaeniidae; genus Melanotaenia; species Melanotaenia boesemani. The sequence goes on from NC_055682.1 coordinate 35,957,319, forward strand.
AAGCAGATTTGTAGGATCTGGAGTTCAGTGCTTAGTAGATGCAACAAAGGGGGGCAGAAGCTCAGTCTGACGGTGCCTTTCTAGCAGCTGGCTAGCATCAATAACCATAGCTTCATGCTGCTGGTGCTGGAAGCCAACAGCTAGAGACAAGTGCTTGTATTTGTGTCCCACATGTGCTGCTGTGCTCGGCAAAACACCTCACTGCGAAGAGCTTCACTGTGGAGAATGTGTTGGAACATGTTTGCCAACAGGAACTCAGATGACGGTGCTGTGTCATTGTGAAGGTATAGCTAGTTTCTTTGAAAATGGACAAAAGAGCAAGAAAATCCAAAAAAGCACACCTAGAAAAACAACAATCCACAACTGTGTGTAAGGATATGGGCAAGAATTGTTTATAGTATTCCTGTAATGAACTACGCAGAAAACTAGAGCTAAATGGACTGAATGCTGTAAAAAACATTTAAAGGAAGCAAATAAAAAGCCCATTGTTGTCAGGTTATTAGTTGTGATTTGTTAACTTGTTTAATGAAGAATGTTGCGTTTTGGAATTTGTTGATTTAAAAAAAAGCTGTAAAAAGACAAAAGTTAATGATAATGATGGTGCTAATAATGACTGCTGTTGGTAAAGGCTTCAAGCAAGACATCTGTACCATGACACGTGACAGTCTGATGATATTTTCTTACCAACAGCAACTCCTTGGCTGATTATCTAAAAAGAAATAGAAGGGAAGTGGATATAGTTAAGATGTTTCAATACAACTAAAGATACAGTTTAATACGCAGAGACATGGTGAAATAAATAAATAAAAAAGTACAATATAGCTCTGCAGAGCATGTCACAACAAAGGTGCATTTAAGAAAGGCCACATATTTTAGTCCTGTCAAAGCAGATAGAGCGATGGCCATATTACAGCAGACGGCATTCTGTATTGTGTGTTTGAAATGTTATCCCATTCTGCTAGAGGGGAAGAAAAAAAAAAGCTCAGCCAAGATGATCCCATTTTAGGCTTTTACAATCCCCTCTCTTCATCTCTCTAGGGGCTTTGGCATATCGTCTGAGCTCACAACAACTCATTGGTTTAGAAACTGAAATCTTTTTTCGTGTAATTAAGTGTAGCTCTTTCTTTCATCCCCTGCTTTCACTCACCTACAGATAGAAAATACAGTACTGAAGGGAAAAATCCAAACTACATGTGGGGAAAACAATGTCAAAGTAACTCGAGTCCTGAGTTCGGACTTTTTGTTAACAGCAATATATAATCAATACAGTGAAACAGAATTAGTGAAACCTCCTGTTAGCAGTCCGAAATAATTCTAAGAGTAGGATCAACTGTAAATAAATCAGACAGAGAAACATTTTAATCCTGTGTTTACACGTATTCATGAACCAGTCACATGCAGGTGAGACACACAAGCTCGGCACAGTTTGATGTCTCTACCAGCTGCTCCAAACACTCAAAAGTGTAAATAGGAAAACAATAAACTTCCATTTGCCTGTGAGCTTGCAAACGTGTGCGCCTCAAATCACAGATTTAGAGTCTATTCTGTTCCCTTGACTGGAGCTGACTGGGTGTCCGCAGGGATTCAACCGACCTCCACAGCACAGCCAAAGGTCACACAGCAGAGGTATGGCTTTCTAATGCAATGCCCTTTTGTGGCGTCTGAACTGCCTGCATTGTATTCCCCTCACATAGACTTCTTGCTGGGAGAGAGGCTTTGAGTAGCAGGATAAGGAGAATAGCATTGACAGCAGTTCTAAAGGGCAATCATACAGATAATTCAGTCCAATGGCCCTCTTTATTGGGATTAAGGCGCCAGCACCTCTGATATTGGATAAACAAAACAATAGGTATTTTCTGTGATGGCCCAAGGACTCAGAGAGATACGGGGAGAGGTGTTTTCTACTTGACGATAGCTTAAGCAGTCACTGGACAGGAGCAGACATTATGCTCTGGTGATGTCATGGTAAAACTTTTATCAAGGTTTGGTTGTTTTACTATTGCTAAAAGAACTTATTTAACATCTCATTTTGTTTTAATGAACTTGGCTGAAGCTTTTTGGAAAGCAGATGAGTCTGGCACCCAGTTGACCTGATTACAAGGAGGCCTCTTTTATATAACAGTATACACACACACACACACACACACATATATGTATAATAACAGTACTGACTGATACTAGTGATTATGAAAAGAAAGTTCTTTTTATCCATTTTTTAAAATAGTAATAAAGGATACTGACAAGCTAAACTATGCAAACACGAAAAAGAAGAAAAGACAAAAACTGAATAAAAATAAAAAAATAAAAATAAAAACAAAAACAAAGCATCAGGTATGTTTGATTTATGTTTGATGTAATAGGACAAAATTAAGTGGGAGCAGAAAAAATTATGTATATACAATGGTGGAGGGGCGGGGTGGTTGGGAGTGGCTGTGGTCACCCCCAGCTAAATCCTGGCCACCCTATTGGCCAACTGCACACACATCCTGTTGTCAGATAATTGGTGCGGTTAGAGATTCCCCTCAGAGTGGCAGCTGTCAGACACAAACAAACAGCAATTAATCAGAGGCACCACTCACCAACAGGCATGCCAGGGAAATGCCTGAGCCCAGTGTGCCGGCCAAATTTGACTCAGTACAGCATGATAATGTAGGTAGTTTGCAATGGTAGCAGTGAACCAGAGCAGAACCCTATAAATGGTCCCCGCCTCTACCCCTTGGTGTTACTGCAAGTAGCGGTGTATCAAACAAACAGGAGAAAGTGAGTTTATCAGTATGAAGAGACGTTTTCTGTCTGTGACAGCAAAGAAAGAAGAAACAGACAGAGCGAAAAGAAGATATCAAGACAGTGGTAAGCAGTGGAGGTAATACTGAAGCTAATTTAGCTCAGAGCAGCTCAGTCGGTCCTCGTGTTGAGTTCCTGGCTGTCATGAGGTGGAAAATAAAAACATATCTTGGACAATACAAACTAAATATGTGTGCAGTTAAACTGTCAAGATAATAATATTAGAAGTTAGAATTTGTTGGTAAGAGATTTAGTTAATGCAAATCTAAAGCTTATAAAAGTAAGTTGAACACAAAGAACTTTTGACTGAGCGTCAATAATCAGTGTGTTTGGAGCAGGTCTGTATTGAAAATTCACATCAGGTCAGATCATAACTTGACTGATTCTCAAACATTGCTTCTGCCATCAGCTGAAAATAATAAAAAACTCAGGAGAACAAATACTTAGAAAACTGGAAGTTTTCCTAATGCACAAACCAAATCTTAAGTACTAATTAATGAGTGTCAGTTATGACTCACCTGCCTAATATCAGCCAGTTAGTATTGTTTTCTAAATTAATTAGGATGATATTATTATGTGCTGAGCAGCCTCATTTCCAGAATTTCTGTGCAAAACTTGTCTCGTTTTGACTTTTATTGGTTTTGAACAACTGTCAAGCCTATGTCCCCATACATTTTCCACAGCGCACAACCTAAAGCATTTGAACCAACAGAAACAGCTCAAAGCTGTATATCAGAAAGGCAGCTGGATCATAGAAATGAAACAGCACAGTCTATCTACATTATCACCTGTGCAGGAAGTCTAGTGTTGAATTTAAAGGGTCAGTAATATCCTTGTGACAGACAGTTATCTTCACTGTATAGTTTCTTGTCAAAATCTCTGTTACTGTTTAAGACTAGCAGTCTGTTTGTATGTTCAAACATTTCTTTAATGTCTGATGTAACCTGTTGCAAGAGCAAACAATGAGGGCAGAAGAAAGCTGCTAGCAGATATGGGATTAGGGGGAAAAAAGTCATTTATCCCCTCCTGGCAATTAGAGCATATTATCTTTGTAATTACTATTATTATCACAGTTAAAAAGGAAAGCATTTGTGAAAAGTGGTGTTCACGACACTGCACATTACCCCCTTATTATGTTAAAATTCTTATTAAAAATCTGAAAGTGCAATTATGTCAGCTGGCGAGAAGTCATTAAATCTAGTATGAAAGCCTCCCTGATATCAAATGGGGGAGATTTTGCTTCTCTTCTAGCCAAACTCTCTCTCCATAATACAGTGAAGCTTTGTCACGCTCTGCAAAGGCTCAACAAAGGACACAGCGGTCCCATTAGCCAAGTAAACAAATCAGAGAATGAAATGAGATGCGTTTCATACCGAAACAATGGATTTCCCATAGGAGAAAATATGGCTAGAGATGAAACCCAATAATGAGGCACAAACTCTTGTAGAAATGTTGAAATGGGAGGCTTGAGTGAAACAGGCCCTACCCGTGCTAAAGAGATGAAAAAAAGTTTTGATGATGATTTATGGATTGAAATGAGAAAGCTCTCTGTTTGGGATTTACAAGTAATTCTGGAGTACAGTATAAGATTTAACTTTTATAGAAACACACATGCTATCATCTGATTGTTAAAGAGGAAAATTTGACCAGGAAATGATGTGTGCGTTATCCTGCACTGTGTTGCATTAAGCTGCTCATATTACAGAAATGGTAACAAAACAGATAAATGTAAATTCTGATTCCCAAGATGCTAAACATGTTTTTTTCCTCAATTTGCTATCTCAGATAATGATATTCCTACTCAACTACCACTGTGCTTGGAATTATTCTGTCTCTATAAGTGTTAGGCTCCCCTGAGTTTTTGTGAGTGCTCAACTCTGAAGCCAGAAAAGATTAGAAGTGGATGGTGGCGACCCCTGTCTTTAGAAGGGAGCTCTTAGGGGAGGCAAGGTTGGTGGCTTCATCTCTATCTGAGACCGAGGAGGCCCCTCCTGGCAGCTGTTTTAACACAGAGGTGCTCTAAGTATGTCTGACATATTATTGATTATTCTTCGCCTTGTGCAGCAGGACTGCATTAGCTCATGACAGCCAAACAGTCATCCCACACACATACACACCCCCATGACCTCAAAACACAAGGTTGGAAAATGCTGTCAAACCACAGTGGTACTGTAAAGGAACACCTGCAAAGGACAGTATTACTGCTGCTTCATCATCATCATCATCATAATCAGAGCAAGGCTACCAAGCATCCTCCCACACGGTCAAGAAGGGGAGGGCCTTCCAGGCACCGTGAGCTAAAGCAGCCCGTGAGCATGACATTTAATTAACGGGTGGAAAAGCCCCTTGGGCTAGACGCAAAGCCAAAGCTGGTAGAGGATATGGAGCAGTCAACTTTCCTGGAAAGCAGACTAGCTTACAGAATGCCTCCCACCTCTACAATCCACCATTTGGTCCTCATCTCTGCCACACAGTGACAGAATGAACTGGACTGCTGTGGACCCAGCAGGCTATCCAAGCATCATTTCCTGCCACTGCATGTACAGCTTCGGTGTCCAGGAAAAGGCAGGGCGATAGAAGACCTTGCTTCACACTACTGTCACCATCAGCACCCAGGCCTCAGCCTCCAATTTCCCGGCCCATGTTTCCTGTGCCACCACCAGCTCCACAGCCCATATCGCCTGTGTTTTCTCCAGCTCCATGGGCCACGTCTCCAGGGCTTCAGCATCCCATGCTGGTGCCTAGATTCTGTCGAGTGCTTCACCATCCCACGCTAGTGCCCAGGTTCTGTCCTGCACTTCATCGGTCCATGTAGCTGACACCACCCATGCCAAGCCTTGTTCCTGTTTCCAAGAGGGTCCCAGAAGTGGACGCTCCTCATCCAGGTAGTTTCTGTTTCCGAGGGGTTCCCAGCATGGAACGCTCCTCATCCTGCTCAAGTCCTTGATTTCGAAGGGTTGCCAGAAAGGGAAACTCTCCCGACTCCTGAGGCTTCTTCTTCTGTGGGAATTCCAGGATGGGATGCTCCTCTGCTTCCTGAGGTTCCTGTTTCTGAGAGGATCCCGGAAGTGGATGCTTCTCATCCAGCTCGAGAACCTGTTTCTGAAGAGGGTCTCGAGATTGGACGCTCTTCATCCTGCTCGAATCCTTTTCCATGGGAATCCCGGAAAGGGACATTCCTCTGCCTCCCGAAGTTTCTGTTCTGAGGGGTTCCCGAGATGAGACACTCTTCCATCTCCTGTGGTTCCTGTTTCCACGGGGGGTTCTGGGTTGGGACCCTCCTTCAACTCTGGTTCCTGCGCTTGAGGAGGTTGCTCCTCCCCTCAGCCTCTAGTTCCTGTCTTTGGGGAGGTTGCTCCTGCTCCGCCCTTAGTTCTTGTCTTGAAGGGGGTCACACCTCCTCCACCCTTGGTACCTGTCTTCAAGGGAGTTGCTCCTCCTCCGCCCTAGGTTTTTGTCTTTGAGGCGCTTGCTCTTCCTCCGCCCTTGGTTCCTATGTTCATCGGGGTCACTCCTCCTTAGCCCTTGGTTCCTGCTCATGTACCTGAGGGGATTGCTGCTCACTGTTTGTTTTGTGGCTTGCTGGAGCTTTCCCTATTCCTTTGTTGCCTGGTCACTGACTGTAAACCAATGTGGTCCTTGCCTCGCTGGCGCTTGGTGTCGTGGCCTCCGGCCTCAGTGTCCTTTCATCATGGCCTCCCAGCCATGAAGATTGTTGATGGCAGCATAATGTTAAGTTGATGCTTCTTAGCGACAGTTCCTCTCCTGTCCTGCAGGTTTTAGGTGTTTCCCCTGCTCCAACACACCTTATTCAAATCAAATGCCTCCAACAGCTTGTTGTCAAGTTCTGTACAATAGCTTATTAAATTTAATTAGGTGTGTTGAATCAGCGAAATATCTAAAACCTGCAGTGATTGATATGTCTTGTTTTTGTCATGCATATGTTTTAAATTTGACTTGTTGGTTCAGATATAATAGATGTTTACTGTATGTGATGTCATGTTTTTATGCTTTATTTATTTATTTTTTGGTAACACTTTGAGGTATGCAGACCCCAGGAAGGGTAGGGTAACTCAAAAGTAGGACGGGTTATCGGATATTAGGGTACCCATCCCAGTTTTCTCACGTGGAAACACCCAAAAATGTGCCCCAACCCGCACCTGTTGGTGGAAACAGGGCTTTAGTGGCAGCTAATGTGGATCCAAATAAAGAATAAAGAATTAAAGACAGTGGCCCTTGAGGACCAGAGTTTGATATGCCTGCATTAAAGTTATACAAATGAAAAAGGATCATACTAATAATGTGGTAAAGGAACAAGCAACAATGCATTTATATTACTTATCAAAGAAGTAAAAACATTCAAGAGGGTCCAAAGGGTCAAAACTTTCATTTGTCTTCCCATATAAAAACTGTTGGAGAACTAAAGTCAAACTTTCCATGTTTTCTTTTCCAAAGGCCGAATAAATTTGAAGTTTGTTGGTAGTTGGCTATATGAAGTGAATGTAACCTCAACTTTACTTCTAGTTATTATCCCATTACTTTAAAGAAAACCTTGTTCAGAGAAACCCTGTGTTTCTGTGTTTTTATGATCAAAAAGTAACTCAATGTTTTATTTGCAGTGCCAGAAAATACAAAAGAAAAGAGAAAAAACATTTTGGAGATACATTACCAGTGACCTACTTGGGTTATTATTCTCTTTGCAGCAGACACTGCTGACACTCTGTCATTTGAGCCATTAATAATAATCAAAAAGTGATTGATTTAGCAGCTTTAAGGCCCAATGAATTCCCAAATCATTGAGGGTGACCTCAAATGAAACACAGTTAATGATCAGTTCATGAAAATGAGTCTCAGCAGAACAAAAAGATGTCACAGAGGACTGCAAGTGAATGCTTGCTATAAACTTTCTGCTTCGGTGCAGTGACTTATATGGTGTATCAGAGTGACATCTGCATGTCTGGCAAATCTAATCTAAATATCAACAACAAATCACCATATGACAGTAAAATATGATATTTGTTATTATAAAACTCGGTTTTATTGTTGTAGCTAGTCATAAAACTATCTGTTGTGATGCTACTGAGTGTGTTTATATGTCTGTTTCTGCCCATCGTACCTGAATACACCTGCTCCCTCCCACTATCTTTATTACAAGTAATATTAATGTAGAGCAGGGCGCTGGTTGACATTTTTATTGAATTATTTACAAGGGAAAATAATGACAGCGGGGTCTCAGGGCTAAACAAATAAATAAATCAGATCCCAAATCAAATCAAGGTGATGTATGTGGAGCAGACTGTTATTAGGTTAGGTGATAGGTGTCAGTGCTCACAGTGCCAGCTGAGGAAGACTGCATGGATTTGTACAAGGGAAACTATTAAATTTTTTTTTTTTTACATGAGATTCTGCTTCTCACACACATGGTTTTATTACAGTGTCTTATATGGTCTATAAACAGAATTTCCTGGATTTTCTTAATTTTGAGGATTTAAATGACAAAAACATGATAAAGGCAAAGGAGTGTCCCATAGGCTGAACAATGGCCAAATTTTAAAAAAAAGGTCAAATTCAGCTGATTTTCTACTTTTATTATTATAAAACCTCCCAAGGATCAAGTGTGCTTTTACAAGAATATATTGACTGATTGATTATTGTGTACATTTTTATCATCTCGTATCATCTCAGAGAGGCAGAAGAACATGTCCAGTTGCATCAAGATGCATCACACGAAGTCTTCATTCTAAGGCCTCCTGCTGTCATACTTTTGGTGTGCTGTTTTGTTCAGTTGGGTGTGGGAAGGTTCGTGGCACCTTGTTAAGTCTTGAAAATATGTTTCTGAAATGTATCTTACTTCATTCTTTTCACTGCTTTGCTGGTTGGAACTATTGATATCTTCAATATTATTAAGTCTTTTTGTGGTGGTATGGGACGGGACGCAGATCAGGTTAGGAGGTGGCGACATGCAAACTATGTCCACGTTTGGCACCTGTTACGTAGCCCCCTCTTTTTTTTTTTTTTTTTTCTTCCTGCAACAGACACAGAAGGAGGACATCTTTGTGAAGCTGTTGTAGGAATACCCCAGCATTACTTTTCCTGACGATGAGAAGGAGATGAGCAGCAGCTAAAAGGGGAAGAGTTCCTAATACCCTCAGGGCAAGACAGGAGTTAAGAGATTTCAGGCTCATTTCAGAGCTGCACCTTTCTGTGACTTTTTCCAGGTCTAACTAAGGCTGAGTAGGAAGCATTTTGACGGCCTGCCAGGGGAGAGTTCCAGTACGACTCACAAAAATCAGAACCAACTTCAGGCAGCTGAATTAATTAGAATGATAGATATAGACTATAGAACATTTGACAATTTGTCTAAGGTTGTGGACAATTTGTGGACATCTCCTAGATTTCCTCTGACGTGTCATCACAGAGCTCTGCACCCAAGTTGGCCTTGTTTTAACTTTAGCTCATGGATGGCAGAGATGGACAAAATGATCAAATATTAGATGTATAGAGACGCAGATGTGGAAGATTCTGAAACAGTTTATAAAAGGTAAAAATATAATTAGCTAAATGGTGATGTTGATTAAAAAGGAAAAGAAAAATTGAAGTGAAGAGCGCCAACAATCTGTAACATGCAGAAGATGACTAAGTTTTGAAGCTGAACAAAAAGAATTTGGAAGCATAATAAAAGTAAGACACCAGATATTTCATGCCAGGCCATCAAGCAAGTGATGTCAAAGCTTCAACCCAGATCACTAAGTGTAAAACAGTCTATTAATTTCTGTATAACACTCTTAGTGCAAAGTATCTCCAAATCTTTTTTAGTGTTAGTGTCACAGGGTTGAAGTGAACGTTCTGTTTTGTTATATGTTTAGAGGTTTTCCTTTTATTTGGTGTTTTTATACAGTTTTTATTTGTATTTATTGCATGGTTTTATCTAGTGTGGTTTTATTCATTGCATGGTTTCTTACTTGGTTTTGATCTGGTTTTAATCGGATGCAAGTTCACTCACCTTGGGCATACAGACTGATTGGGGAGAAATGACTCCCACCTGTGACAAATTGATGGGCCTATCAGCAGCCAGTGTGAGCCAGCCAGAGGGCAGCACCTGGAAATAAAGAGGATCTGGTGACAGCAGAAGGGAGAAGTAACTGGCAACAGTGGGTAAAGGAGGCTGGAAGCAGTGCACAGGAGACCGAGAAGTGGATGAGGGCTGGAGTACAGTGGAGAAGCTGCCACACAACAAAAGGAAGGGGTTGCTACGTGAAAGACACACAGAGGCAGAGCAGGAGGCTCTGCCTGGTGTGTAAGTATCGACTGCACCTTTAGCAACCCTTGTCAAGGGAAGCCTATTGTGGTAGAGGTTACAGACACAGAGTACTGGCAGAAATCTTCCTTCTTCTTCCAGAAGTCCACGGTGGGAGTGACGGCTGTAACAACTACCCGGACTGCGCTGCTTCACCTGGACCTCCAACCTTTGTTTATTATTTTCCCAGGACTTTAGCCTCCCTGATTTTAATTTGTTTCCTGTTACAATTCTGTTGGGTTGGAAGAATAAAAGTTCTTTTCACCCACCATTTGGCGTTGTTTCTCTCTGTTCACCCTGCTCGCTCTCCACCTGTGTCACATAGGAATTTTTTTGGCGTTGTCGGCAGGATACGGGTTTGAGAGCAGTTTGGTTGAGCGGGGAAACAGCGTCAAGAGGATGATGATGCCTGTGTACCCCGGTGCTCCCTGGCTCCCAAAATTTAAAGGGCCAGGAGGTGATTTAAGCTACAGTGAGTGGAAGGAGCAAATCCAGGGGTTGCTTGGTTCCCAGGAACTAACGGAGGCTAAAAAAGTTGATATTGTTCTGGGAGCTTTAGCCGGAGAAGCTAAATGGCAAGTCAGTGTTTTGGAAGATGATGAGAAGGATCATGTTAATAAGATTTTTGCATTTTTGGACTCCCTGTATGGTGATCACGTCCCTCTGCCCATTTTAAGGTTGCAGTTTTTTAGTTGTACACAAAAACCTAATGAACCCATCCAAACATTCATTCTCAGGTTGCGGGAGTTGTATCACAGGTTGCAGCGGCACTACCCAGATGATGCCCCCTCTGATACGGCGCTCCGGGACCAACTACTACTGGGGTTACAAGAGGGGCCATTGGCCCAGGCTCTGAGAGTCTATGCTCGCAGGCATCCAGACGAAGACTTTGCCACAGTGAGAAAAGAGGCCTTACTGCTGGATGTGGAGCATGGCCGCCACCAGACAGAGGTAATATGTACAGCAGTAAATAACTCAGTCATTCCCGAGGCCGCCCCAACAGCCCAGCTGGAAGGAGAGCCTGAAGCAGGAGATTTTGGAGAATGTGAAGTCCCAGATGAGCAGCCTCGCACAGGAGTTGCTAAAAGAGCTCAAACCACTTCTCCAGCCCGCTGCCCCTGTGTCCGTACCCCAAACACAGACAAGGAGATACCGTCCGCGGTCACAGGTGGAAAGTAACCAATGGGATGATCAAGGTAGGCCCATTTGCCATCGTTGTAAGGAGGCTGGACACATGACCAGGGTTTGTAAAGGGTCAGCTGTCAGCCCCGCTGCTTTAAACTAGACCTCCCTGCTGCTGACGCCCATGTGGCAGGGGTTGTGAGTGCACCAGAGGTAGGAGGGGCCACTGAAGCGTTCATAGGACATTGCCCAACTATTGGCGTAATTGTGGAAGGAGTGAAACTGTCAGGATTGTTAGACACAGGATCACAAGTTACGCTAATGGGGCAAAGCCTATTTGAAAAACATTATCACCAGGCTAAGCTTGGGCACACCCCTGTAAATTTCCAGTTAACGGCAGCAAATGGTCTTAGAATCCCCTACACTAACTATGCAGTATTAGATTTCAAGATAGAAGACATAGAGATACCAGGAAGAGGAGTGGTGATAGTTGAAGATGAACATTGTACGCACCCTCTTATTATTGGTATGAATGTTGTGACCGCCTGCTGGGATGCTCTGTTTAAAAAGCCAAAAACATGCAATTTCCCTCTACAGCAATGGACGAGCCAGCCAGAGTGGAGAGATGCTTTTGCTACCTGCCAACGTCTCGAGGTTACCATGGCGGCAGATGGGCTTTTGGGGTATGTACGCCTTGCCAGTAGACAGGAAGTCCTTTTACCCCCAAAAAGCGAAGTGTTGGTCAGGGGCCGGGCTAAGGTGGGCCCTGGAGGTGCAGACTACTGTTCCTTGGTGGAAGCGCTTCCAGACGCCAACAGTGTTGGAGTCGCACGGACCATTGCAGTGGTAAAGAAGGGTAGAGTCCCACTGAGAGTCTGTAACCCCCATGCTTATCAACTGAGGCTAGGGCGCTACCAGAAGCTTGGGAGGCTGTACCATGTGGATGAAGCGGATGTTCATGGACCCCGAGAGTTGCAGCTTTCCCTAAAGGAGGACTCTGTTGAAGTTGCCCTGGTGGACGTTTCTGTTGGCTCAGACAACCAGGAACTCTCAAAAGAGGTGAGTGGCTTTGCTAACCGGCCTGATATGTCTGCAGAGCAACAGGGAGAACTGCGAGCCTTGCTGTGTAAGTGGCAGGAAGTGTTTGCCCGACATGATGAAGATTTTGGACGCACAGACCTTGTGCAGCATAAAATCCACACAGGTGACGCTGCACCCATCAGAGAGGTACCGTACTCCCTCCTATGATGTATAAAGAAATGAGATCTCTCCTTTCGGATATGTTGGAAAAGGGGATCATTAGAGTTGTAGCCCATGGGCCGCACCCATTGTCCTAGTTAAGAAAAAGGATGGGAGCTGGAGATTCTGTGTCGACTATAGAAAACTGAACGCAGTGACTCATAAAGATGCTTTCCCCCTGCCTAGGATTGAAGAGACTCTGACGAGCCTGACCCAAGCAGAATGGTTCTCCACTCTCGACCTGGCCAGTGGTTATTGGCAGGTTGAAATGGATCCACAAGACCGAGAAAAGACAGCCTTCACAACACCACTGGGGTTGTATGAGTTTGACCGCATGCCTTTCGGACTATGTAACGCGCCAGCTACTTTTCAGCAGCTGATGCAGCAGTGCCTGAGTGGACCCCTAACCGAGTTCTTGCTAGTATATCTAGATGATACTATCATACTCTGCTGACTTTTCTTATCTGCAGCACTTGGACGAGGTGTTTAGAAGGCTGTGGCAGCATGGACTAAAACTGCGCCTCGACAAGTGTAAGCTCTTACAGCATGAAGTAAAGTTTTTGGGCCATGTGGTGGATAAGGGTGGGGTGAAACCAGACCCGGATAAGATCCAAGCGGTTTTGGACTGGCACACACCTACAACCATCAAGCAAGTACGAGCCTTTTTGGGGTTTGCAGGCTACTACAGGCATTTTGTGCCCAATTTTGCCAAAATTGCTCGCCCATTAAACCATCTGTTGACTGGAATAACTGTTGACAAGCGGTCTGAAAACCGAAAGGTACAGTGGTCCCCTGAATGCCAGACATCATTTAACACCTTAAAAACCGCTCTGACTCAGTCTCCTGTTCTGGCTTAGATAGATAGAGAGATAGATACTTTATTGATCCCGAGGGAAATTCAGGCTTATGCTGACTACTCACTCCCTTTTAAAGTTTATACAGATGCCAGCAGTCTAGGGCTTGAAGCTGTGCTGGCCCAAGTTCAAGGCGGACATGAGCGGGTGATAGCCTATGCCAGCCGTAGCCTGCATCCCACAGAACACAATGATGCTAATTACTGTTCATTTAAGCTGGAACTTTTGGCATTAAAGTGGGCAGTGACAGAAAAGTTTAAGGACTACCTGACCGGTGTGAAATTTACTGTGTATACTGATAACAATCCTGTAGCCCATCTTCAGACTGCTCGCCTGGGTGCAGTAGAACAACGCTGGGTAGCACAGTTGGCATCCTTTGATTATGACATAAAGTATCGCCCAGGTAAAAGTAATGCAAATGCAGATGCTCTCTCTAGGTTCCCAGTTGCTGTTTCCACCAGGCAAAATGATGTAACCGAGGGGCAGACCATCTCAGCAGCGGTCATCCTGAGCCCTGAAGGAGGGAGTGACTCGTGGGCTGGCAAGGAATGGCAAGAGGTGCAAGCACAGGACCCTGATATCCAAGCAATAAAAACAACTACCCGGACTGCGCTGCTTCACCTGGACCTCCGACCCTTGTTTATTATTTTCCCAGGACTTTAGCCTCCCTGATTTTAATTTGTTTCCTGTTACAATTCTGTTGGGTTGGAAGAATAAAAGTTCTTTTCACCCACCATTTGGCGTTGTTTCTCTCCGTTCACCCTGCTCGCTCTCCACCCGTGTCACATTAGAACCAAAGCTGTTTCACACTTTGGAGCAGAGAAAAAACATCTTATCTCTCATTCTGTCCCAGATATTTCACCGACATAGACAAATGACAATGATCTCCACACTGTACAATGAAAGCCATTAAAATAAATAAATAAATAAACAACTAGCTCTATATTGTGATGCATGCCACAAAATCTTATGTCATTGTAACTGCGCACTTTATCACATGATTGTCAGGTAGCTTCTCATGTGCTCCAAGCAAGAGCAATGAACGTGTAATTATATTGCTCATTGCAAATAACAAGATGTTGGTGAAAAGTCTGTTGCTTTCTAAGTGATTCAGATCATGCTGACATCTCTATTAATTTACTAGAAATGCTGCTACTGGTATAATTTTCATTTCCTGTTGGATCTTTTTCAGGAGGTGTTGGCAAAATAAGACAATAACAGAAATAAGAGGGAAAATAATCATGGACAGTGTTGCTTTGAAAGTATCATGTAGTCACATGGTGATGAAAGAAAGGGTAGTCTTGAAAGAAAAAAAAAATGCATTCAGATTTTGTCTCATTAATAATTTTTGAATCACATCTCAGTCCTGAGTCTTAATTAGATCAATTTGAGAGGTGTCTAGACAGTCCCACCCCTCACAGACAACACGCCCATCCTCATGTTGTGCTCAGCTCATCACAGTGAGTTCTGGTTTTGCATCATGCAACACAGACATGCAGTACATGGGTTCAGAAGCAGGCTGATCTGTGATAAGCAACTTCAAGAATAGGCAAAAGTGTCATCCTTTAAGTTAAGAAGTTAGAGCTGATTTAAAGATTAGCATTTATTGACATCAACCCTGAAACAGAAAGCAAGAGAGGGTAAATCCTGTATCAAGCTGTCTTTATTGTTTTTAATTATGCCTCATCTTATTCTATCCTGTAAAATCTGTTATAGAGAATGCACATTTGAGGTCACTGTGACTTTCCCTGCCATTGGGGGCACCCAGCTACTGTTTCCTTCCACACTTTTAGGTTGCTCACTAGTAAACTGTGTTAAAAACATGTCTAAAGAAACATTTTTACCACCATATGCTCACAAAAGGAGTGAAGAGATGTTACGATGCATGGACACTAATTATTAATAAGTTACATCTGTTAAATAATGAATGAAATATAGGTTTAGATATATAGGTTGCACGATAGTGACCTCTTCCTGAGGTCACTATCGTACTACCAACATGTCTAATGTTACACATTCAGCCAACAAAAATAACAATGATGTAAAATAACTGAAATGATCAAATTGACATATTTAAATTTATTTAGGTTTTTTTTTTTTTTTTTTCTTTTACTTTTTTTATTACATCCTTGGGGTTGCTAAGTAGTTGCTATAGCAACACCAAGCTACCGCCTGACGTTGCCCCTGCCACGCAGCCAGAGGAAAGATGGTGATTGTAAATAAAGCATTAACAATGAATTACACAGTGTGACAGATGGGAGTGTCCAGAATCTTAAATGAAGGTCAGATATGCTTGATGCCCATTCCCCACCCCTACTTGCACACCTTTCTCTTCTACTTTAAGTAAAGCACCAGTATTAGGCTCCTTCATGGGTTCATAAATTAATATTTACACTTTTCTGTTATAACAAATCACATTTAATCTTTTTTTTAACCTTTGGCTTGTAATACAATACAAGGCAGCTGATCACTTTGTTATAATGCCAAACAAGTTAAACAGAATTCAATATGCAATTTGTTTCAGGCAATGTCTTTAAGTAGAGAAAAAGGAAGTTTTTTCCAGCAGTTTAAGTAATATCTTCAGTAGGAGAGTAACTCTCATGGCTATGTCCTTTGGGCTGTGTAACATTGCTTCTAACTTGCAAAGCTATGAAACAAGTGAAAGGGAAAACCCCAAAACCATTACACAACCACTTTAATATAAAATTTACTACTTCCACTATTGATGTCAAACACATAAATTGTGAAATATGTAAAATATTAATTGAATTCTTATAGCTGGAGCATGGCTCTGCAGCTCTTCAATAGCTGGAGGCACAATCCCTCATGTTAAACCACAGGCAGATGTAGCGTGAAAATAAATGGTTCTTGTTTGGATTTCAAACCTTCAGACTTTAATGCACTCTGTAATTACAAAGACATTTAATATTATGTAGAAAAAATCCAGGTTTTTTATCCACAGAACTTTACAGATTGTCTATTGAATAGCGTATGCTCAATTAGTAAATCTCAGATCTAAACTTCTGTTTGGTTTGTGTTTCACTGAAATACGGCAAATAAACATTTACAGCTGGTTCTATTAGATGGACTCAGTAAAGTAAACAAATATCACACATAGTGTCTGCTGAAGATCAAGAATCATTTGTTGGAAAGAAGTGGAGCAGAGTCAGATTAACAAGAAAACAGGCACAACAGCTGTCTTTTATCAGTCTTTCTACCTTTTGATGCTCTTTATCTTATTAGGTAGGATCAGGCATGAAGATTGCTGCTGTGTGGTTGTATATGCAAATGATTGCCAGTTATTAAAAGCAGTTTGTGTCAAATGAAGCATAGTTTAAATTAATGGACTGATGTCTAACTAATGTGAGATTGCCAGATAAGATAGACTTATCAGTAACTGTGGACCACTGTCTTACATCATCAGTACAGCTATCCATGTCAATGTCTGTTGACAGACGGTAGCAGATATGAGAGAATTTGGACTAGCCACTGCAGTAATGGTGGCACCACAAGATGGCGCAGCGCTCATGTAAATTACATTAGGCTGATGTGCGGCTAATGTAGCAGGCAATGGCAGTATGTGTTTTCATGCACGCTAATCAGAACAATCGGCGTATCGGACCCGTCTGGATCGGAATTGAACTTTTATCCAAATGACAGATCATATCAATCTTACAATTATATGGTCAAACTAATTCAAATCTTCTGATTAGTGTGTTTACACAAGACATTTTTATTCCAATCAGGCTTTTAATCTGGATACTTGTGTCGATGTAAATATGAATTTTGTTCCAGATTTGCAGTTGTTTGACTTTTACATGTACCTGACCAAATCACTAAGTTATATCATAGAGACTGCTTGAAATAGACATCTTAAATTTGAAAACCATTTAAAAATGGAGAGTTTCAGTGGTGTCACTCGTTCTTGTTGCATTTATAGCTAAAATGTCAAGAAACTCATATTACAGGTGAACCATTCCCACTGACTGCAGGATCCTAAGTGGACTTAAAACTAACAGTTTAGAAACCCACTGCTCATACAGTTTTATTTGGTAGTCACATTTATATTTTAGTTGTATTATTCAGGGTACAACAGCATATCTTTAGATAAAAATGGTCAGACCACCATGTTCATTGTTTTACCACAGCAGGCAACAGATCCGGCCACTTACAGTCATTAAACCAGTAATCACAACATTTTTCTGATAATATGTCAGTGTTTGGTTGAACTGATGAATACTGGAGTTGTGTGCAGTCATTGCTGTGCATGTCAAGCTCTTTAGTTGAACCACAGGTTTTCCAAAATCTTAAAACGGTTGGAAATCTTCCAACGTGGCTCTTAGAGGCAGTTGTGGAGAGATAAGTGTCTAACAATCTCTCAGCCTTTATTTAGTATTTCATTTTAACACACTCTGTTACCAGCAAACCCAAATGTGATTCTTGCAGATTTCTTAATTAAAACACGAAACCACAAACAAGAGCACAAATTAGATGGCCAAAGTAAATTTAATGACACCAAGCATATTTAGAAGCAGTTAGAGTATCACTAACAAAAATCTTTTAATTAGAAACCAACTATTAGTACAATAAATGTATATATTTGAGTTAAATGACTAAACCTTAAACCTTTTTTGTCCTACATACTTGTTAAAATAACGTTAAGTGCCCTTTCTGCTACAGTGGTGGTTCACAACGAGGTTATTCCCACATGGAGACAAGAGTAAGTGCTTGAAGGAGGTGAGAAAGTCAGTGGTTAATTAACTTCAAATGACACTGACTGGACAATATTTCTGAATGCATTTACAGCAGTGAGGTAGGTTGGCAAGCTAGAAAGAAAGAAATTAAAAATGGACCACTGTTCACAGCAGAAGCCCATTATCCAAACACACCAGAGTGAGGGACACAGAGAAAAAGATGTAGATAATGTGTGTCATTGAAAAACAGAGATGATAAAGGACAAGACCACAGACTGCTGAAAGAACAGCTAAGAACCATTAGTTAAAAAAAAAGAAAAAATTCAAGAGCGAAGGTTTGTCCCTGAAAAGAATGACCTCAGGTGGAAATGAGATAACTTTCCCTCTTTTTATGGTTTTCACAATGAGGTATTATCAGCTAGGACAGGGCATAAAGCTGCGAAAGTGAGACGAGGAAAGAGCATGTAATGGTGAGGGAGGGCTTTTCCTTAATATATCCATCCAAACTTGAGGGTCCCAAACTGACAGGGCCCAAGAGGAGCATCTCCAAAGAGACTGAGAAAGATAAGCTGGTCATTATTCCACAAACTTGAATAATCCCCAGATGGGAAAGCCTCAGCCTTTCCCAAGGGTTATGAGACTTCTAAGCATTTGTGAGGAAGGAAGAAAGTAAAAGAAGGAAATGATTTCAGTCTGCATGGAATAATCTTTAAAGTATAATTTATTTATGCATTATATTGGTCAATATAGGGTATAAGTCCAGATGCTGAATGGCACACATACTATATTGCAATTTCATTCAGTATTTATTAATCCAGAGAAACAATCTAAAATACTATCTTTACTTACTGCAATACCTTGTGTATATTTATTTTTGTTTAAACAGCATTATAAAGATGTAGAGAAACTTCAGTTGTAGAAATGGTTTTTGTCAAATCCTGGAGCAACACAATTGTGGTATTGTGGCCACATCAACAATAGTCATACAAGACTAATATCTGACCTGCATTGTATATTTGAGCACTGCATCTTTGAATGTTCCCTTATGGGTTTCTGGTAATGTTTTTGACCGGCCTACATTTTCCTGTGTCAGAAGTTAACCTAAAAATGCTAGTTTGGAAATGCCAATTAAGTAGCCCAGGGATGCTAATGACAAATGAGGCAATATCATATCTAGGGCCAAATTTAGCAATATAAGCAAATTAGTAAGTGGTTTCAAATGAGGGAGAATACCTTTAGGAGTACCTAGTTGTCCTGGTAAACTTTTACTGTTGCACTAAGTCAGCTCATTTCAGTGATCACCATTCTACCAATCATCCAAGCAGAATTGAGCACAGTCATAAATAAGGGGACGTGTTTATAACAAACAGTGGGCAGTCAATGCAAGTTTTCTGTACAAACATAGTAGTACCATTAAACTGACACACGAAAGTCATGCGGCTTAAATCTTTACCTAAATAACAATCAAATTAAGTGTTGTTTTTCTCCAGTTCAGGAACATGGAAAATGGATGATGTTGAAGTGATCCTTAAGTTATTAAAGCCTAATGTGTCTTATTTACAAGAATTAGTAAATCGTTTTAAACTAATATGACAGTGCGCTATCACCAAAACCTCCTCCACGTCCCTCAGTTTCCATACAAAGAGGCATGTGAATAAGATAAGTCTGCACATAGTCTTTATGTAACAGCTTAGAGAGATTTTTGTCTCCTGTTATTTACCACAGGACTGGATGCAATGCAGATGAAAATGTGGACGGTGAACTGAAGCTTCAGAATACAATACATCAATTCCATCATTAACGTCACATAGTCAGACATACTAATTTAAATTTCTGATAATTCATCCGCACATTGTTTACATCGCTTAGTGCACCCACCTACCAGACTGGAAGGCTATATAATTTTATATTTCAGTACAGCATCCAGTGTGCTAGCGTGTTAGCACAGATGATCTTTGACTAAACTTGGTGTCAGTGCTCTTCTTGCTGGTGGAACTAATGCCAAAGAACAATGCAGTACACAAACAGTAAAGGCAAACATTTAGTGATTATACACCAAGACAATGAATGAACAACAGGTGTGGTAAAAAACCAACCAAGTAAGACACGAGGACTGTTTCACACATTAGGGATTAAGCGATGATTCAGTCAGGTGATCTTGAATGAACTTATCCTTGATTCAGTTTCACAAAAGCAGAATAAGTTACCATGGAGATTTATTCTGTGCAACTAGCCTGCTCCAGAGTAAGCTAACAGCTAGGCTTAGTTAATGCTGCTTTCGTTTATAATTTAGGACTAACTCACATCAGAAATGGCTTGTACATTTTCAAAAGTTTTTAATCAATGTTTTCATATGATGTTCTTTGCTCTTTATTGATTATGTAGCAATAAAATTAAATAACTAGGCTCACAAATAATCATTAAATCATATAATTCAACTGTGAACATCGTCAGTGATTAAAGTCACTTTGCATATTATATGAAAGATTGCAGAACTTATTGATGCTAGATATGCAGATGTGTTTGGTCTGTGTCACTGATATATATTAACTAATCAATATCTAATCAACAATCAAGGTTGCTTTAATTTAGTCAGTGATCAGATTAAAATATAAAGTCCCCACACCTAGTTGTTTCACCTGAGCAATGGCTGCCAGTTTTAGGAGATGTGATTGATGTGGAAGTTCTGATGGTCGGACCCTCTCTCTTTTCCTTGTATGACTGGTGCTGGTGCACCTGTGCAGGCTGCTGGGTCCAAATTACTTTCACATTTATATGATTTTTATTATTTTATTTATTAAGACTATTTGGTCTAAGTTCAAAATAAAAAAAACAAACAAAACAAAACAAAAAAAAAAAAAAAAAAAAAAACTTTTGTATGCTTTATTTCCTCCAGTCCTCTCAGTTTTCACCTGGGACCATGGAAGGCCAAACATGCATAAATTATTCAGTTTGTTAAACTTATATTTTACACTGAAACAACTCATTTATATTTCCATTTCTAGTTTCAGTGAAATTATAAAGTTGTTGTAGGTTTTATTGAAGTAAGGAACAGCAGTTTTTCCATGTTGGCACCAGTTAATCTGTAATCTACTTTCTGGTCTTTTAATGACAGCCTTGAATGTGTATTCAGTACGATTACTGACTCCTGGGTTGACTTGCTCCTCCCCAGTCTGGCTTAATATTCATGAAACCAGTTAAGCCCGGATGCTCTGACATGGCTTGGTCAAGCCCTGCTTTCTTCTCTTATTCTGGATAATCTAATTCTACTTCTGTGAAAAATGCCCCTGCTGTGAATCAAGCACAACTGACAGACCAAACAAAGAATATAAAAAGAAAACAGCTTTTTCAAGATGAAACAGGAAGTAAAGGCCAATTAAGAATCACCTCAAGACAGAAAACCCCCAAACTAACAGAAAAAGGTCACACCAAAACAAGACAACAGGTAAAACCCTGTGACACAAACAACATAAAACCTGTTGACCAATCAATAAACAAAGCAGCTGTTTTTAACATCCGTTTTAGATCCACTTTTACACCAATATTGCTATATATTGAAAATATTCACTGTATTATAAAGCAAACTGCATTACAACGTATGCGTAACATGAATTTAGACTGAACGACTAAAAGTTGGCTAGTTGCTTGTCCTAGACTAGCCACTTCATGGCTGAGGTGTCTAAGGAGTATTATTTTGATGAGGAATTCTCAACAGGTAAAAAAAAAAAATTCACAATTAGCATCAGCACGCTCTTTTAGCTAGCTCTACCCTGTTCATATAATGGGCTATTTCAACAGTAAAATCTCTGAATACTATGTTTTAGTAGACCATGTGAAAAGTTTTCTTTTCAGAAGATCAAAAGTTATGGTTGACACTTCAAACACAACAAAACATCTATTGACCTGTATTTTAAATAAGTGGAAAATTTAGCCTTTTCCCAATAGGCTGCATTTGGACCATTCTCTAAATTGTAATGTAAACAGTCTTAACCAAATTGTTTTATCTAAGTTAGTATGCAGGGTGTTAGCTATGTGGGTTCCATTTCCAGAAGCAAGTTAAATTTTGAAAACAGATTGCAGACAGTGAGGAAAATGCAGCTCCACATCAGATGTATCAAACAGCACTTGAGTGTGTACTGAAAAACATTATACGAAATTAAACATTCCTGGGATAGTTAACTATACTGAAATCAATGGATAGTCAGATCAAGAATGCAAAAAGAAAGTTCTAATGTGAGAGATGACCATTTACACCGTATGTTCAATGCATTTATCACAGTATTGAAAAGGCATAAACTCAAGTTCCATAGTCATGTTAATACTTGGGATGGAGTTTCTCTGTCATCATACATTTCATGCAAAACTTTGCACTTTCTAAGATCTATAATATCAGTTGGTCTATATATCTGTCTCCTGGGGGACCACCTTGGGAAGATTCTGCCTCTGTTCTTCAATCTATTCCAGGAGTTAGGTGGATCAGAATTAAGGGCAGCCAGGCAGAAAATGGCTACAGGGGCCATACAGGCAGCAGCAAACGAACAGCAGGTTGTTTTCAAAGGGGCCGTAAAAACTAACTGTGCTGTGCTGTTCGCACAATCACCCAACTTCAGTTACGTTCCAGTGTTGGCACTTCGCTGCTCTCCAGTTGTATTTGATGATTTATTTATTTATTGGGACTCCAAAATGCACTTTTATTATGAGACATATGTATGTGACACACCTTCATTTACTTTCCTGGAGCTTTTTCATTCTTTCCCAAACACCAGGCAGAATGTATAAAGCTCAGTGAATGAGGTATATTGGACTGCCACCAGAATAGTTTTTCTCTCCAGAAAGTGTAATATAAGGGTTTTTAACAACCTTTCTTTGCCATTTGTGTGGCACTTATTTATTTATTTATTTTTTTCCATTAACACTCAGTAGAGTATCTTGTGGCTCTAGATGTGAAGGACACCTATCTATAGGAGTAAAACCAAGAAAGAGTGGAAAAAGCAGGATAGTTTAGTCTAACAGATAGAGACTAGATGTTTTCTCACAAACATCTATCCCCTTTTTTTTATTAGCGGTGGGTAAAGAGAGAGAGAAAAAGCTGATATATATGCATGAGGAGAAATAAACCAGCAACACTGTCAGTTAATTTTCAGATCTGGTAATCTTCCAAGTTCATTAACAAAAGCCTGTGTCTGACTTGCTGTGGCTTTTGTATGCACCGAGTTGTTGTTGTGATACACCACACTGAATAAGTGATAAGCTGTTTGGGTAATTTGCGAAGTGACACAAGTTTTATTATTTACGGCGTAAACCCTGATGGTTAAGGGGGGAGGGGGCTGGGTGCAGATAACAATGAGTGAATGTGACAGGATTGTGTGGGCGGATTCCACTTAGAACTATTACAATCAGGCTTCATTTACATGAGCGGCCGACAACCTTCAGCTGACTTTGGGGGCTGCATTTGGGAATAACGGACATGGGTATTACAGAGCATAGTGATGCATTTGTAATGGGGGCAGGCAGTGGAGCCTAATGCCGACTAGCTCTGCAAAAGAAAGAGAAAAAAAAAAGTGCTGCAAATGGAAAGAGATCAATTCTCCCTACTTCGCACTGCCTGATGGATGTGACATTCATCAGTGCCCTGTCAACTAATGCATTTGGTTTTAAATTACACCTGAGATTTTCTTCTCTCCCCTTTCTTTTATGGCTTCATGAAGCCAGATTAAAATGGTAAAATTGGGAATTAATTTTTGTGGGGCAGGGAAAGCTAAAAAAATTTTTATTTTGGGGGAATGATGGGGCATTTTATTTTGAGACAAAGGAGTGATATTGAAGGCAGAGGACAAAATAAAGTAAATATTCAATAATAAGTAACTGAACAATTCAGATACAATGATTTTTCTTATAAGTTTTAATATTTTTAGGGCAGTTGCTATTGATTATTTTGGCAGTTGAGTATTCTACTGATTGATTATTTGGAAAAGAAATATTTTCCCCCTCATTAAAATCATTAAAATAATAATTATTACTTTTAGGCAAGGCAAGTTTTTTTGTTAAGCAAACTGTGTGTTCAAAACATTTCAAAGTGTTTTACATAAAACATTAAAAGCATTACAGCAGGATGCAGAAGAAGCATTAAAAGTACATCAAAAAACAAACTTAAAAAGAAATTAAAGGATTTAAATAAAGACAGAAAAAGCTAAACTAGATTAAGATAAAATGCAAGAAATAAAAGTCACAGCGTGAGGAATAATAAATTGATGTCATAAAAGGCAGCAAACAGAAAAGTTTTCCACCCTGATTTAAAACTGAGTTTCAGCAGACCTGGAGTTTTCTGGGAGTTTGTTCCAAAACCTGAACGCTGCCTCTCCATGTTTAGTTCTCACTCTGGGAACAGAAAGTAGACCTGACACTGATGACCTGATCTGGTTCTATCAGTATTTTGGTCCTAAACCATTCAGGTCTTTGTAAACTAACAGCAGGATTTTGAAGTCAATTCAATTGACAGACAAGAAGCAATTGTAAAGATCTTAGGACTAGAGTACTATGATCTACTTTCTTGGTCTCAGTGAGCAGCTTTCTGGACTTAATCCTGGATATGTTCTTTACAGCCTGACTTTACAACTGTCTTAATATGATGCTGAAATTCAGCATCACGTTCAGCATCACTACTCCCAGATTTCTGGCTTTGTAGTTTTAACATTACTGTTTAAAGTTGAAAGCTGACATTCAATTTTGATTTTTAGGCTGCAAAAACTATTCTTTCAGTTTTGTCTTCTATTCACTGAAAGAGGTTCTGACATGTCCAACCTTTAATTTAACCAATAAATTTGATCTGGTGAGATTGTTATGTAAACTGGTGTGTCATCATCATAATTATAATAACACATTTAGTTGCTTTTTAAGTGAGTGGGAGCATGTAGATGTTGAACAGCAGTGGCCCCAAGATTGAGCCTTGGAGAACTCCTCAGCTTATTTTTGTTCGCTCAGATTTATAGTCTCCTCCCTGAGCCGCAACCTTACCATGGCGGAGGAACCTGCGTGTCCTGATGATCCTAGCGGCTATGTTGTCAGGGGCTTTATGCCCCTGTTTGGGTCACCCATGGCAAACAGGTGTCTAGGGGAAGGACCAGGTGAAGCGTGGCTCAAAACACTGCTATGATGACGACAAGGTTTCCCTTGCCCGGACGTGGGTCACCGCCCCCCCCCCCCCCCCCCCCCCCCCCCCCCCCTCCCTTGGAGCCAGGCCTGGAGGTGGGGTATAGAAGAAAGCGCTTGGTGGCTGGGCCTTTACCCATGGGGCTCGGTCAGGCTGAGCCCAAAAGGGTGACATAGGCCCCGACTGCTGTGGGCTCACCACCTGTAGGAGGGGCCATAGGGGTTGGGTGCAGTGTGGACTGAGCTGGTGCGCGAGGTTGAGTGGTTCCGGTTAGATATAGTTGGACTCACCTCAACGTACAACTGTGTGGTGTGGGTATGCTCATTGCCCCGCAACTTGGCACCTGTACCTTGCGGTTTACCCCGGTGGACGAAAGGGTAGTCTCCCTCTGCCTTCAGGTGGGGGACGGGTCCTGACTGTTGTTTGCGCTTATGCACCAAACAGCAGTTCAGAGTACCCACCCTTTTGGAGTCCTTGGAGGGGGTGTTGGAGAGCACTTCTTCTGGGGACTCCCTCGTTCTGCTGGGGGACTTCAATGCCCACATGGGCAATGACAGCGAGACCTGGAGAGGTGTGATTGGGGGGGGGGGGGGGGGGGGGGGGGGGGGCTCTTACCTTGAGTCGGGACGTTGTGAGGCGGTGGAGGGAATACTTCGAAGACCTTCTCAATCCCACCAACATGTCTTCCGATGAGGAAGCAGAGTCTGGGGACCCTGGTGTTGGCTCTCCCATCTCTGGGGCAGAGGTCGCTGAGGTGGTTAAAAAGCTCCTCAGAGGCTGGGCCCTGGGGGTGGATGAGGTCCGCCCAGAGTTCCTTAAGGCTCTGGATTCTGTAGTTCTGTCTTGGCTGACACGCCTCTGGAGCATTGCATGGACACCGGGGACAGTTCGCCTGGACTGGCAAACTGGGGTGGTGGTCCCCCTCTTCAAAAAGTGGGACCGGAGGGTGTGCTCCAACTACATGGGGATCACACTCCTCAGCCTCCCTGGTAAGGTCTATTCTGGGGTGCTGGAGAGGAGTGTCCGTCGGATAGTCAAACCACAGATTGAGGAGGAGCAGTGTAGTTTTCTTCCTGGTTGTGGAACAGTGGACCAGCTCTACACTTTCTTCGGGGTCGTGGAGGGGGTATGGGAGTTCGCTCAGCCAGTCTACATGTGATTTGTGGACTTTCTACCGTGTCCCCTGGGGACTCCTGTGTGGGATACTTCGGGAGTATGGAATGACAGACTCCCTTGGTCCCTGTATGACCAGTGTCAGAGCTTGGTCTGCATTGCCATCAGTAAATCAGAATCATTTCTGGTGCCCTTTGTCACCGATTCTGTTCACAACTTTTTATGGACAGAATTCCTAGGCGCAGCCGAGGTGATGAGGGGAACCGGTTAGGTGGCCTCAGGATTGGGTCTCTGCTCTTTCCGGATGATGTGGTTCTGTTTGCTTTATTGGGCAGGGATCTTCAGCTCTCACTGGAGCGATTCGCAGCAGAGTATGAAGCAGCTGGGATGAGAATCAGCACCTCCAAATCTGAGACCATGGTCCTCAGCCGAAAAAGGGTGAGGTGCCTTCTCTGGGTCGGCAATCAGGTCCTACCCCAAGTGGAGGAGTTCACGTATTTTGGGATCTTGTTCATGAGTGAGGGAAGGATAGAGCATGAGATTGACAGGTGGATCGGTGTGGCTTCTGCAGTGATGCGTACTCTACATCGGTCTGTTGTGGTGAAGAGAGAGCTGAGCCAAAAGGCAAAGCTCTCTTTTTACTGGTCGATCTACGTTCCTACCCTCACATATTGTCACAAGCTGTGGGTAGTGATCGAAAAAACAAGATCGTGAATACACGAGGCCAAAATGACTTTTCTCCACAGGGTGACCAGGCTCTCCTATAGGGATAGGGTCAGAAGCTTGGTGATCCGGGTGGGGATAAAAGTAGAGTCGCTGCTCCTCTGCATCAAGAGGAGCCAGAAGAGGTGGCTCGGGCATCTAGTCAGGCTGCCTCCTGGATGCCTCCCTGGTGAGATGTTACAGGCACGTCCCACCAGAAAGAGGCCCCGGGGAAGATCCAGGACCTGCTGGACGAACTACATCTCTTGGCTGGCCTGGGAAAGCCTCGGGATCCCCCTGGATGAGCTGGTGAATGTGGCCAGGGAGAGGGAAGTTTAGGTTTCTCTGTTTAGGCAGCTGGCCCTGTGACCCGACTCTGGATAAGTGGCAGACAATGGATGGATGGATGGATTTATTGTTATATATAGACAAAAAGTAGCCCCTGTAGTCTGAGTTCATATCCAATTCAAAACTGCTGGTATGAATAATAACAATATTAGTAAAAAAAAATAAATACATAAAAAACCTTTATACCTATATCCATAAACTTTGGAAGCCAAGAGCGGTCATGTCTATAGTTATTTATTTTAAATGGCGTTATCTTGAAATCACAAATAAATTATTCAGTTATCTTCAGATCACTCAACTGATTTACACATGATAAGTTAATTTTTCTCATCATTTCAAGAAATCAGCCGCCTACTATAACTGGTTATCACAAGAAAAAAATACTTCCTTCGGACAAGAAAATGATGAAGGCAAATAGAAAATTACTGTTCAGCTTCTAATTTAATTGGTAATTGACACGACTGATCAAAATCAATAAGTTAAGACATGCATGGGTTTTTTCCTTTTGCTTCCTGGTAATAGCTTTTTTGAACTCAAACAAAGAACATCTTTTTGATTTACTCCTGTGTTTAAAAATAATTAAATTGTCATTTTGAGATAATCTTTGTCAAGACAATGTAATTATTATTTTATTATCTCAAGAAAACAAACTTCTGTTAAAAAATGTTTAAAGAATGGTAGCTTTCGGCTTTCATAATAGCCACAATTAACACAGGTTTTCAATTAGCATCCATGTCAAAAGTTTATTGTTACATGTTACTTTGTGTTGGTTCTGTTCTGTGGATTGATGTGTACCGTGGTTGCTTTCTGCTGAACCGTTGACATTGTACTATTTTGACATAAGGCACATTCGGACAGAGAATTTCTAAGAACACAGTTCTACTAACTGTGCTAGTTCTATGAATTGTCCTTCCCCAGGGAAACAGTTTCCTGTTGCATTCGCACATGAGTTGGGGGCGGTAACGGGACCGATGTGACGCAACCATCTGCGACAGTGACGTGGGATTTTTGCGCCACATAACAATAAAACAAAACCCATGAAAAATAAGGAGAGTACAAAGCGACACCACCAAGCTAATATGGAGAACAAAGTGATCGCTGTGTTCATCCGTTGCTTGACCGAGATGTTACTAATAGACGATAAAATCAGGCGTCTAATGTTGGGGCTGGAAATGCACGTAGAGAGAGTCCAGAGATGAGAAACCCAGCGGCCGACGGTACTTCTTCATTTAATGGAGTGAGAAAGGTGAACAGAGCGCCACAGACAGAGGAAACAACATGTAAGTTTAACTTATAAAACATTTGCCAATTGTATCCTTGTCGTATGAGTAAACAATTCAGATAGTATATTACTGTCTGTGTTGCGCAGATTACAATAAGTAAATATTTCAGGCGGTAGGTTCATTGTAATTCGTGCTCTGTTTGCATTTCAGACATTGTTGTGGCTCATTGAGCAACACTCCTCATCGTCCGGCTGGTCTGGAGCAAAGGAAGTAATCTGTCACTGGAGGGTTGGTTGTGACTGACTTATGGTCTAGAATTATGAGGAGATACAGTCACACAAAATTAGCAATATATGAGGGTTAAAATGTAGTCAGGGGTGGTGAAATGTTTACAGGTGTGTACTTTTCTACAGTCATTTAGAAGACACTTTTTTATCCAAAGTGACTTTTATAAGTGTCCACAAGTATTTGATGCTGTACCTTCGTTAAACATGATGAACTTCATCCTGTGCTGCATTTTAAAAGTTAATAAACTGTAATGTAATGCACACCCCAGGATAAGACTTAAAATGTAGTGAGCAAAGATGGATTATTTAATATTTCATAGCTATTAATGGTTAATGACTACTTAATTTTTTTATTAGCTAACATTTCATAGATGTTGCCAAACCACATCTGACAAAAACTGAATACTTCAGACTCTTTACCAAGTCATTTCTTTTTTATAGTGAATACAGCCGTGCAGAAATAACGATTTACATGTGCGTATATGATGATGCATATCACTTTGGCTTTTCCTGCCATCCTGTCCAGTACACCCAGAGACCATCACAGATCTCTGCTGGCTTCAGTTCTGCCCGTCCAGTCACTCGCTCTGTTCCTGGAAGACCTGCAGCATGTTGAAGCGTGCATCGCTTTGCCTCTGCTGTTCAGCATCTAACAGCTTGTCCTGCACAGCAGCCAGAAGAGTGTCGGCTCTTTTTCCAATTCATGGAAAAATAGGGAGGTGGAGACAGATACTTAATACACAGCAACTATAATAAAATATTTTGAGTTGTAATATAAAAACTCAACAAGATACTTGTCCAATGCTATAGAATATTTCTTTTACCAGGTCCAGGGATGGCAAAGGGTGCTGGCAAGTGGCTGGTGCTGCTGATGGTGGTTGACGCTGTTTCTGGTTTAGTTGCTAAATAGATAAACATTTTAGAATAAAAAACAAGTTATAAACAAGAAGGATGCTAATGAACTTATAATATATAGTGTAAAATTCTCAATTGTCCAGGAGTGCACAAGTTAATAGCAGTCATTTCAAATGAAATTAAAAAATTAAGTTTAGTTCCATTGAAATGACTGAGTCTGCTATTACAATCAGTTCTGTGTGGCTCTATCAGTTCACCCTTTTCCATTTAAACCAGCATCTGTATATAAGCATACAGGCCCTGTTTACATTTGATTTTTGTTATCTCTATTAAATAAAGAACAGATATTTTTATGTCCATTAAAGCTGTTTTATTTACCTGATCGATGTGGCAAGGGCTGCTGGTGGCAGCAGGAGCATCCAGGATGCTGTTTGACTCCGTCTCTGATGAAGTAAACATGGATAAGAACCATATTATATACAAAAAAAGATGGAAAACACGTGAAGTAGATCAGCTTAGTTATTTGGGTGGTATCTGAGAACAACTCTTAGGTCTATACAGAAGCTTTAATGGTTCTTGTCCTGTTTACTAACCTTCAAACTCCTCTGAGTGTGCGGTGTTTTCATTGCAGATAATCACCTCCAGAAAGCATACACAGGGGTCATTTGCTGCGGTGTTGGTGGTCCAAGGTGCCGAATCATTTACTGCTTTTTCAGTTTGTCCCACTCCGGTTTTTGTTGTTCTTAATTTATTTGTTGTCTTGTGTAAGTTTTCTCCATGCGTTGCTTCACGTTAAGATAAATTCCTGCGTTCTCTGACTGAGAACTGATCATCGCAAATATTTTTATATTCCGCTGTGAACCTTCAAAACCTGGCATAGA
This sequence comes from Melanotaenia boesemani, assembly GCF_017639745.1. Taxonomy (NCBI): domain Eukaryota; kingdom Metazoa; phylum Chordata; class Actinopteri; order Atheriniformes; family Melanotaeniidae; genus Melanotaenia; species Melanotaenia boesemani. The sequence goes on from NC_055682.1 coordinate 35,987,868, forward strand.
CGGTCAGAAGAGCTTTGACCTCCTCGTCCATTTGTCGCATGCTCTGTTTTTGCTTTTGTCCGTATGTGCAGCCGTGTTTTTTAAATGTGGCGGGGACACAAGATGCAGAAATCTGGCAAGGGGCGTCGCTACCAGTCACAAAACACCTACATCATGAGGGTTCCTATAGAACCCCGAAAAGACCCTGCCTCGGAGTAGGAGCTAAAATGGTTATAGGAACTAAAGCCCTCAGTTCCTATATGGCTGAATACGCGAAAAAACGGCCTGGTTCCTGAAAAGGTTATAGAAACTGCAGTCAGAAAGGGGCTACAGTGTATAGTATTTTAACCTTTCTATTCTCTGACATGATTCTAAACTTTAGAATTTGCAATCATTTTTGACTTACTTTACTTTACTTTACTTTACTTACTTACTTACTTATTTTGGAAAAAATACCCTGACTGTTTTTTTTTTTGCTTTTTTTTGTTTTTTTTTACCATCTTCTGCTCTGGTACATCTATATCCCTCCCTTCTCTGGTCAACTTCCTCCCCCTTCATCAAAGAACCCATTCACATCACCACCATATATATATATATATATATATATATATGTTTCTTTATAATACATTCTCCTTCCTTTTATACCCTTAATTGTTGTTTTGTGTGTTATTTGGGGTGGTTATTACAGGTCTACTTTAACAGTTAAGACAGGTAAACAGCAGCCAATCTCCTTATTGAGCCTAGATTAGAAGTCACCCACTTGCCCTACTTGATAATTATCCCTTTATAAGCATGACAGAGGCAAGAGAGGCTACACAATAAAAAGAATGCATATCATAATATCAAAATGACAAAATAAAGGTTTGATATGACATAAAAAATGTTCTAATTGTATTTGCAAAGCAGTATTTATTGCAACTGCCTGTTTATTGTAACGGTAGACTACTGCTATTTAATGTTACTGCTATGAATTTAAAGTAATGTGTTAAATTTGTATTTGTCCAGATGCACTGAGAAAGTTTTTGCAGCCAAAACAGGCACCTGTAGAAGCTGCTGAAGAGGAGGCCTCAGCCTCATTGTCTTCACCAGAGGCTCTCAGTGATGAATAGAAGTTAATTCAACAAAGAAAAATGACCGCAGTACTATTTTTATGATGTGTTTTATCTAACAATTATTAAATAATATTTGGATCTGTAGCAAGCAGATCTAAAAGAAGAACACTGAATGCACAAGGCAGAAATGTCATAACGATGACTGAATACAGACAGACTGCCTGTCTGTGTCTCTCTGAGTGGTGGCCTGGTGGCTGGAAGGATATGAGGGAATTCTCTTAATAACTAAACAGCTTTGTGTTACAACTTATGAAACATTCTTCAAAATTTAATTTGATTACTTGATTGATTTTTTTGTTTTACATAGTGGCATTATTTTGTTTAGTTTATCATAATTGTAGCAGTTTTTATAGTTTAATGTGTGGGTTTTTTTTATTCCAGCGTTTTACAGTCTTTTAGGATTTGCACTTGTGTCATTTCTTTTCCTGGACTTTTGTACGAAACGTTATTTATTTTTAACTAAATGTTATTTATTTTGTGCTATTTATCATTATTTATTTTGTAGCATTTTGTTTAGTTTAGAGTGTTTCAGTGTGACTTTTTGTTTGTTAATAATGAGACAAGAATTTATACATTAGTTATGTAGCTTCAGTTTTGGTAAGCATTTTGCCACGTGTGGTGAGGGGCAAAGATCCTGTTTTGCCTAGGGCACCTGCCAGCCTAGAGCCGGCCCTGCATGTCAACAAATGGACATCAACACTTTGGCTGCTTTGAAAGCGCACTGTGGCAGATTTATTAAAAAAAAACAAATCTAATTGTACATAATCAAAGGAAGAGAGGAAAATAAAGAGAGAAAAGGACAGAGGAAGAGATAAGACAAAGTCAACTTCGGACTGACTTTTACTGGCTGGAGAGAGCTCAGAGTACAGGTAGGATGCAAAATGGATGCTGAATTAGCCGTCATTAGGAGGCACCTAATTGAAAAAATCTGCCAAAGTTTAGTAGTGTGGCTTTAAGTTTCTCTTTCATTTTCCTCCATTTCAGTTTGCAACACCTTGACTAAGAAATCTGGACTCAAAACTCCTGCAAATGCTTTGATATAAATATTCTTTGATTTTAAATTTAGCCTTTCCCCAAACACTGGTGTCCTCCCTGGTATTATCCTTCCCACTGAATATTCCTTTATCCTTACATCAAAGTTGATATTAATCTCATGGGCTTTGTTGTTTTTCATTACAGAATACCCATTTAATGCTTCATTAGGCATGACAGGAGAATACTTATCTGTACAATGGTGATAATTCAACCCATGATGTTTATATTACTATTTGGCTTCACACAACAATACATAACCTGTCTGGGAATGTAGAACACATCTCATCCCAAAAGAGGCTTCACTAAACTCTGGGGAAAAAAGGAAGTAATAGCATCATGAACTAAGACAAGCAGAAATCAGTGTTTATAGTTTTTACTAGGAGCTCATGCTGTTTTATAACCATTCAAACTTTGCTCCAAGGCCCTTAGACATGTGGTGAAAATGAAATGCAGAAATAACTCGCAATGGGATGAATTTAAAAGCAGACTCAGCCAACACTCAGGATTTAAGTTTGAAATAATCCACTCAAAGATTCAGAGAATTCTTCTGCAGATGGATATGTAGCTACTGGGTGACAAGTTAGCTCAAATCTGTATTTTATGAGTGAGAAATCCTTCAAATAAAGAATAAATGTATGGAGTAAATAGAAGCTTTAAATTCAGAGTACTCCATTTTAGTTCCTCGGTATGTTTTTTTTTTTTTTTTTTTTGGGCCAATTGCAAAAGTAAAACCTGACATTTCTCTGTCTTAACACAGAGAGGAGCTGTTACATTATTACCACATGGAAGGAACATGTGTGGATATTTAGTCAAGTGGAGTAAGACGTTATGAGACACAGCTCTTTACTGTAACCTATCATTTTTGTGCATTTGTTTTACCATTAATACACTATTTAATTTATTTTATTTTATTAACACATAATGCTGTCACCGAGCTTCTTCTTAAAACTCTTTTTCGTTTCCTCCTTTTTCCTGAAATAGCTCAGACTCACCAAAGCACAAGTCACAGCAGACAGATTGAAATGGCCTTTGCAGATTAAGATCATGATGATTATGATTAGAGTTTGTCAAGTGTAAACAACTGGCTCTGATAAACACTCTTCTGCTCTTTCCAGAATGCTCATCTCTTATCCCCTGACATCATCGTCTTGATGTCCCAATCTCCCAGTAAGTCTCACACTACCCAATTTAAATCAAAGATACATTGATGTGTTTGGAAGAAATGACAAAGCACGCTGTTTGTCACATTAGTGCAGGAAGAGGGAAAAAAGCAGGTTCTGCTTGTTGAACACTGGGAAGATAAAAATGCTGCTTGTTGTCATTATAAAACAGTTTGGGGAAAAAGAAATGTGGATTATAACAAGCAGCATTTCACATGCATCACATTTTGTTTTTTATCTCACACATTAGCTGCCTTCAGTGGGCCACATCCATGCTTGTGCAGGTGCTGCTTCTCCAGAAAAGATGTGATGCCACAGACTGGGTTACATTTCTGCAGGTAATTAATTTGGGCCACAAAGCCTCACCTCCTCGCTGGCAAACGGGTTTTCTGTCCTTTCAACTACTTCATAGATTCTATGTTGCCTGGCAGAGGATGAGAGACACAGCAGAGCGTTTAATCCCTTTTATTTTCTATCAAGGTTACACCGGTGAAAATGCAAACAAGCTGGGATGTTGGTTGAAGTTGAACAGCATGTGTGTTTCATTAGGGAGATCAAATTTCCATTCAATTTATTGATCTATTAAATTAGCATCTTTAAAAATGTCCGAACAGATGGAACATGACTTGATTTGTGCTCTGCTAATACCCATCCACAGTATGAAAACACCTGTGCACTTAACACTTCTGTCCCATAGGTTGGTGTAAATATGCACTAATTGAGGTGACCTATTTTATTTTAATGATGGATGAGTTAATTGGGCAATTAACTCAATAACAGGTGTCCATAATTGCTCAATGCTTCTGAGACTGAGGCTTAAAACTCAGCTCTGTTCATAAACGGCTTGATGGACCAACCTGATCATTAATGTCTGCTGCTGTAAAAAAAAAAATAAAAAAAAAGTGACATCATCTATGAAATTTTATCCATTTTTTACAATTACACATTATACCTTTTTTATTATCATTTTTAGCATAAAGTTAAACAGTCCTTTCTTATCTGGATAATTCTACTGACAAACATTATCTGCAGCATAAAGATTACAATATATGATTTGTTTTGGGTTAAGATGTTTTATTAACACCTAGTTGTGTAGTTTAACATGCTACTACCCAAACTCATTGCCTTAAAAATGAGGAAAATTTAGGGTTTTATGGGATGTCAGTGTGGGGAAAAAGACCCTAAAGCTGAGTTGTGACACATAAATTTCTGTTAATTTAATTGGACTTCTCTCAAATTAAAAAAAAGAACAATGCAATCTCTTTTCAATGCATTGCTATTCAAATCGGCTCAAAATAAAGTCAACCAAGCAAACTGAGCAAACAATGTTGCTTGTTATGATGGTTTTGTTGTCACTAGGTTAAAATGGACTTTGTCCATTCATCCATATCTATACTTGGACATTCCAGTTCAGGGTTACAGGAGGACTGGAGCCTATCCCCGCTGCTATTGGGGGAGAGGCAGGGAAAATAGACTTATTTTGCATCCTGTTTTTACGTTTTTGATTTCATACCCTGTAATACATTCTGTGAATCACATTAAAAAAGGAAATATTTTTGATTTGTTACACATTACAGCATATTAGGTTTCTTATGTTTGGATTGAATGATCCCCACCTGTCATGTGCTGTCCATGAAAACCTAATGACCCACAAGAGGAGTTTATTTAATAAAGAGTGACAGACACGTTATTCTTCAGTGTGAGAAACCTTTAAAAATTTTCTATAACTTTGAAGCAGTCACCTTTACATCCAATTATGTTTCTAAAAGAAACAAGCTGTGCCTGTGTTTTTGGTAAATTACATGCACCTGATCCTCAACTGAGCTGTTTGTTTGGGACCCCTCACTAATTTGCACTAATCTTGTTAGATTGTGATGGCCATTATTGTAATGAAGCATGTGCATAGATCAGCATGTTGTTATTAGAACTGGCTTCTTCCATCTGCACTTTTTCTGGGTTGCAGTTTACTGTTAATTTGCTTATTTTGGTGAATGTGGCACAATGTGTTCTTGCAGTTACCAACAAATAGCTCGAACATAAACAGCATTAGTCTTTTAAGCTTATGATTTGAATTGTTATGTAACATAAACCAGTTACTTTCCCAAACTGTCTTGGATAGTGTAACCTGGAATCTAATATTTAAGTAAACAAATTTCCCACAGTTAAAGACATATTTCTATGTATCTCTTTACAAGTAATCAAAACATTTTTTTGTCATGATGTGAAAGAGAAATGGTGAGATTGCATGAATAAGTGGGAAAAACAAATAACATCAGAGCCAGATTAATCCCTCTGTCTAAGGGCTTCAAAAATGTTGAAAAGAGTCTGTGGCAAAAGGCATTTGTGGATGTGTGGCTCTCATTCATGTGCATTTCATGATCCCTAAGATGGTTGAGGAAAAAAGCAAATAAAAGAGGAGATGCACTGCATTCTTCAGAGTTTTCAGTCCAATTATATGCAAAAATCTTTTTTCATTTCAGTCAGAAAACAACAGGAAGATATCATTCTTATTATAAATTGCTCAAGCTCAATGACAGCAGAATCTGTAATATGTTCTGGCTTGTGCTTTACCCGAAGCTGTGACTGGTTCCTGACATTTTGGAGTAATTGAGTCATTTGATGAAAGACATTACATATTTGATAATGGCATTTAGAGTATTCATGAAAGCAGCAAAGTCATTTGGAAATCAGTGAGCACTCATGCCAGTGGATTTAAAATTGAGCGCTGTGAGCTGTTATGCTGTGTGAAGAGTTGGAAAGAATTACTCTGGAAAACAGCTAGAAGCATCAAACACACACAAAAGAAGCAGAAAAAGATTAAAAATAAATAAAAATGCAGAATTTAGTCATGCCTTCTGATTGATGGGACAAGTAGTACAGTAAAACTAATTCAATGTAACTTCCAATATCCTATTAAGTAAAAACAAAAGCTAACACAAAATAGAATCTTATGCTTTTGTCTTTTAAAGGAAGATCTTCACTTTCCTTGCAATGCAGTCACCGATGTAAAACGTTTTTATGTTTTTCAGCGTGATTTAGCAATACACATTATTGTATTGATTTTTCCAAACCAATAATTTGAGGAACCCACTGCACTAAATAAAATGGTGCTTGTTTTGAAATATTTTTTATTTAAAGCAAACAAAACTATGACATGATAGAAATTATGTGCTTGAAACTATGAAACAATGAGCTCAAAAAGAAAATAAAACAGTCTGATTACTTCTTTAATTTGTTTGGATCGTCATCAAACAGCAAAACAAGCAGTTCGCTTTTGAGAACATGATTTAAGACATTGAGGGTCTCTCAGTAACATAGACAACCAGAAATATCCATGAGTGTGTGCAACGCTATGCAGAAGAACTCAAGAAATCTGAATAAATTTTAGTGAAAAGATAGAAAGCGTGCAACACCTGTACTTACTGGTCACTATCAGGCTTCCCTTGCTAGTACCAGGTCAGACCTCTTTTTTCCTTCAGAACTACCTTAATTCTTGGTTTCACAGATCCAACAAGGTGTAGGAAACAGAGATTTTGTTCCATATTGATATGACAGCATCACACAGTTGCTGCATATTCATAATGAGAATCTCCTGTTCCACTACATCCCAAAGCTGCTCTATTGGAATGAGATCTGGTGACTGTGGAGGCCAGTGGAGTCCAGTGAACTCGTTGTCATGTTCTAGAAAGTAGTTAGAGATGATCTGAGCTTTGTGACATGATGCTACACTGTGGTCATAAATGGATGGACATGGTCAGCAACAATACTCAGGTAGGCTGTGGTGGTTAAACTATGCTGAGTTAAAGCATAAAAGTGTGCAAAGGAAATATCCACCACACCATTACACCAGCAGCAACCTGAACTGTTGATGCATTCATGCTTTCATGTTTTTTGTTTCCACCCAATTCTGATCCTACCATCAGTGTTGCAGCTATAATGGAGACTTATTTTTCCAATCTCTGCCCAGTGTTGGTGAGTCTGTGTGAATTGTAGCTTCAGTTTCCTGTTCTTAGCTGACAGAGGAGGCACCCGGCGTGGTCTTCTGTTGCTGGTCAATCTACTTCAAGGCTGAATGAGTTCAAAGATGGTATTCTACATGCTTTGGTTGGACCAGTGTCTTCCTTTCTATTATCTCCAACCAGTCTTCCCATTCCCCTCTGATCTCTGACATCAACAAGATATTTTGGTGCAGACAACTGCTGCTCACTGGATATTTCCTTTCCAGACCATTCTCTGTACACCCTAGAGATGGTTGTGTGTGAAAATCCTAGTAGATCAGCAGTTTCTGAAAAAGCCACCTAAACTTCCTTTCTTCCTCATTCTGATGCTGAGTTTGAACTTCATCAAGTTGTCTTGACTGTGTCTACACGATTAAATGCATTGAGTTGCTGTTGTGTGACTGACTGATTAGCAAGCAGTTGAATGAGTGGACCTAATAAAGTGTCAGTGAGTCCATGTGATGCTTATTCTCAGATGGCGCTACTTCAAGAACTGTCATCTATTAATGGCTGATTTAACCACATGGCCAAGCGATTATTTTCAGAAACCTTTTGTACTCACAAACACTAATTTACATTCATAAATTCTTCAACAACAAAAAGGCTTATATTAATTTTGTCCAAAGGCTCGTCTACTTCTCTGGACCCCGAGGCATCTACGAGGGCCTATCTCAAAGAGGAAACATGGAACATATATTCTGTTCAATATTCCTAAAAAATTAGCTGTGATGGGTTGTAGATGTGTCAGTGCCTTTGGCAAAGCTCATTTACACTAAATGCAGAAAAATATATTGAAATTTTAAAGCAACATATGCTGTTTTCAAGATGACATCTTTTGCAGGGTCATCTGTGCATTTTTCAACAAGAGGGTGCAAAACCACATTCTGCAAACACTACAAAGGCATGGCTGATGAAGGAGGGGTTAGGAATGCTGGTCTGTCCTGCCTCCAGTCCTCATCCATTCCTTGAAGAGAACTTGTGGAAATCTTCCCAAAAAATGAGATGTGTATATATATATATATATATATATATATATATATATATATATATATATATATATATATATATATATTTGTACCATCTACAGTTAATTTCATGTGCTGTTTTTTGCAATACTGTCCCAGCTTTTCGTGATCTAGGGCTGTATTTTAACCCCCATCCCCAACTCCTCCAGTACACAGTCAAGCTGTCTTTGTGCCTGGTGGACTGTTATTAAATCTGTGTGTGGTCACACAGCCTAAGGTCTTTAAAGCTTGGTTCTTGTTTTTCTTATTCCTCTCACCCTTGCCTTTGTTTGCCTGCCATTGACCTTTCATCATAGCCTTGAGTCAGTGTAAGAAGTTCTGCGGACTGACAGAAAACGCTGTCTACACGTCTGTCCGCCCAGCGTGGAAAAATGTCATCCTACAATATTAACAAGCAGGGACGAAATTATGAATTCAAATGTGGTGGGGCATAGTTGGTGCTGGCACAAATCCTCAGTAGGGTTTTGCTTTATTTTTTTTATTTTATTTTTTTTATTTTTAGATCCGTTGGGAAGTTTAAAAGAACACACCCATGTTTTTTAGAACTCTACAAGTCCCTTTAAACGGATAATCTTCTAAAACGACTTTGTACAACAAAAACAGAACTAAATTGTATAAAACTGACAATAGATGTGAGGAAAGCACATTTGTGTTCTGAAAGTACATAACGAAAAAAGCTTTTGTTGGTGCATTGGTGTTATATAAAGCCTCTTCAAGTATTGCTCAGCCCTTGGTGGGTCTATTGTAGTGCTGACAGTTTACTCTGGATGGTTTGGTGAAGAATAATCCTATTTATTTTACTGGCTTGTGCTTCTCTAGTATACAGGTGGGTCTCAGGTGTCTGATGATGTGATGGTGTCTTTCTCTGACATCTAAGGCAGGCCATTAGACAGCCACTTGAAACTGTGTATGGACAGTTTGTTTTATTTCTTAGGAAGTTCTTTTATGTACCTCAGTCAGAAAAGGGTGGAGTGTTCTCTGCACCAGGAATAAAAGTGGAGGAGTTCAACTATCTCTTGTTCACGAGTGAGGGAAGGATGTAGGAGGAGCAGCGATGCAGACTCTGCTTTGGTCTGTGGCGGTAAAAAAAGAGCTGAGCTGAGTCAACAGGCAAAATTCTTGATTTAGCAGTTGTTGTAGAAAAATTACCAAGAGTCTGGTATGAGTAAAAGTATTTGAAAGTTTATTACAGGAGAAGTATAAAATACAGGAATTACTTGCAAGTCGAGAGCGGTCGTCCTGACTCTAAAAAGCCGGGAGAGTACTCTGGCTTGCTGCATCTTCGAAAACAGTTTTATTCAACCCAACACTGGCTGAAGGCCAGTCGCTAAACTGATAAAGGAGAAGGGAGACTAGAAGGCGCCACTCTCCTACTGCCTCGCCCAAACAGGCTGTTATTTCTAAACAACTGTTTCTATCTAGCAGGTGCCCACCAGTCTCAACTTTTCCCATATCATGAGTCTGGAAGAAAAGTGGTCAGCCTGACCTCACACAAGCCTGCATCATAACCCATCATAACCATAACAGGTTACCATAATACCTTTTGCCCAGTTACTGTAAAGAACCATAGAGTAGTTTTTGACTAGCATTTGTCTTCAATACGTACATAACCGATGCAGGAGATGAACAAAACTGTCCATGCGTCTACGTACCTTTTTTCTGCATCAAGCATAAATGGACCTTTAAAAGAGATTCAGTGTAACTTACTGATTTTTTGTGCTCTATTTTAATAGTCTCATGTCACTACTAACTCATTAATATTTTAACGCAGGTTGTTTTTATGTGTAATGCTTATTTTATTTGAAGTTGTAGTCTATTCCTCACTTGTCTTCTATTATCAGTTATTAAAGCACTCTGGGTTGTGTTCTGCTTCAAAAGTGCCATAGTACCTGGTCCCTAACTAACCTGCCTCGCTGCTGCCACTGTGTCTCATGGTACACCTCAGCTTACTGAGCTGTTATGGTCCCAGCAGGCAGAGTACATAGTAATGCATTCACATCTTCTAACAGAGTTTTAGAGGGTATTTTGTTTCTGCCTTGGCAAAGGGCCACAGAGGGTCCAAATATTCAGTTCATCCATGATCTTCCATCTCAGGTCAGCTGCTCTTGTGTTGAGGTTATCAGGTTTGTAATGGACCTTGGTAACTGTTCTCAGCTGATAGAGATGATGATGCATTTCTCCTGGCCTGGTGTTTCCTGTAGCATCTTTGTTGTGGCTCGCAGATCTCCAGTTATGATAGCAGATTCCATTCACAAACATTATAACAAGGCTTCATCTCTATCATGTTTGATCTCCTTATTTATCTCCTCTTGGCTTGTAATGCCCAGAATGCAGTTGAAATGGATTCAAAAGGAAAAAAAAAAAAAAAAAAAAAAAAAAAATCACTAAAGAACTTTTTGATAGAGACAGATCTAGTTAGAAATGTCTAAACTCACTAGAAATGGTATCGGGAAGAAAGTAACACTGATGATATATATCAGGCTGTGCTGGAGAAATGTTATCTCCAGCATACGCAGACATAGTTAAAAACATTTTCACTGAAAGTTAAAGTTGGTGTGACCTTTACAGACTGAGGTTGTCCTTAAAAAGGATTTATCATATTAGGCCAGCCAGACAAACTATTTTATACCTATAATTACTGAAGTCAGTTTGAAGGCCAGTACAATTTCTTTTCCATTTAGTGATGTTATCCTTATGACAGGGAACATTCGTTGCATTAATTAGAGCAAATTGAAAAGATGGAGTTGGACAAGTGTGTCCCAAAACCTGATGCGGCACTGCTGGAGAAATAAAATGACCACATTTGCAAATCTCCACATTTCTTAGTTTTTTTTTTTTTTTTTTTTCCCCTGAGAGCAGAACAAAAAAAAAATACTTTCTCTTCAGATAATGCAGCAACTTTTCAGGGTAGGCAACATTTATCTCTTAAATAATGTACTCATAATGTCGCAATGTTATAAACTTATGATACTAACAACACTACAATTAAATGAGTCTTTTCAGCAGATTAATGAGTAATATAATGTTTAAATAGCCTTTTCAACATATACTCAATTACTTTATATTTTTCTTGGTTGAATGGAGCAGCATCTTACTAATCATGTTACAAACTACTGATACATTACTTTATCTAGCCCAGACCTTTATGATTATTAAATTAAAGGTAATAAATAAATAAATGAATAGATAAATCCTGCTATCAAGTTAGCAAGTGAAATTCACTAAGCTCAAATGTCTGAACTAAAGTTGTGATTCTGGTCCTGAACGTAGGTGCAGGAGGCAGGGCAGGTTATAAACTAAAACTCACTGAAGGAATCGCAGGAAGAATCAATGTCAATCTGCACAAAAATCAAATCCAAATCCAGCGTTGTTGCTGTGCTGCAGGTTAAAAAACAAGCTCTGCTGAGCAACAGTTACATTTTAAACAAGATTGAGCACATTGTTATGTGCAAAGTTCAATACTGCTGTATGGGCCAAAGTTCAGTATATTTTGGTTTTCAAAGTTGATTTTGAACAACAGTAATCCATTTAACGAGTAGAAATCTATCTATCTCTCTCAAAGATTGATGTAAATGAAATTAAATATACAGTCAAGCCCAAAATTATTCATACCTCTGGCAAATTCTGATTTAAAGCTACTTTTATTTAACCAGCAACTTTTTTCTTGATTGGAAATGATGCAGACGTCTCCCAGAAAATGATAAGATGATGTAGAAGAAGCATCATTGTGGAAAAAAAATATTTCTCAGCTTTTATTTACATTTGAACAAAAAGTGACATGTCCAAAATTATTCATACCTTTCTCAATAATCAATAGAAATGTCTTTATTGGCTATTACAGCAATAAAATGCTTTCTATAATTGATGACCAACTTTTGACATGTCTCCACTGGAATTTTTGCCCATTCTTCTTTAGTGATGAGCTGCAACTCTTTCAGGTTGCAGGGTCTACTTTAGCTTGCTCCATAAATTCTCAATTGGATTCAAATGAGGACTCTGGTTGGGCCACTGCAAAACTTTAATGTTTTTGTCCACTAATGATTTCTTCACCACTTTGCTGTGTGTTTTGGGTCGTTGACGTGCTGAAATGTCCACTGGTGCCCAAGGCCAAGTTTCTCTGCCTGATGTTGTTGATGTTGTTCCCTTGTCCATTGGCAGAAAAACACCCCCCAAAGCATCAGGTTCCCTCCACCATGTTTGATAGTGGGGATGGTGTTCTTAGGGTTGAAGGCTGTTCCTTTTTGACCCCAAATGAAGGACACATCATTTTGGCCAAACAATTCCATTTTTGTTTCATCTGACCATAAAACAGAAGACCAGAAGTCTTCTTCTTTGTCCAGGCAAGCATTTGCAAGGGCCAAGCGGGCTTTTATGTGCCTTATCTGGAGAAGTGGCGTCCTCCCTCGTCTGCGTCCATGGAACCCAGCAGTGTGCAATGTCCGTTGAACTGTCTGCCTTGAGATGTTGCCACCAGCAGAGCCCAGATTCACCAGGATGGCCTTGGCGGTGAGCCTTGGATTCTTTTTCACCTTTCTCACTATCCTCCTGGCCAGCACAGGTGTCACTTTTGGCTTCTGACCATGTCCTCTGAGATTTCCCACAGTGCGAAACGTCTTGTTTTAATAATACTTTGCATTATGGCCACTGGAATTCGAAAACACTTAGAAATGGCCTTATAGTCCTTTCCTGACTTGTGAGCAGCCACAGTGCACAGCTACTGTTCCTCAGTCAGCTCCTTTGTTTTAGCCATGACTGTCTACAAACCAACTGCAGGGAGCTGCTGTTTTTCACCTGTTGAGTTAATTAAAACAGCTGTTCCCAATGAATCACGGTAATTTGGATTCTTTAGAACAGCTTGGACTATTTGGAATGGTCTAGAACTTTGGATTTTCCCATAGACTGTAACAGTTTGCAAAGGGTATAAATAATTTTGGACATGCCACTTTTTGTTCAAATGTGTTTTCCACAATGACACATCATCTACATCATCAACTACATCATCTTATAATCTTCTGGGAGATGCCTGTGTCATTTCCAATCAAGAAAAAAAGATGCTGGTTGAATAAAAGTAACTTCAAATCAGAATTTGCCAGAGGTATGAATAATTTGGACTTGACTGTATATGTATATGACTGTATATGACTGTAAAATTTCAAGGTTTATTTGTTAAAATCTCATAAGTCACAAAGATGATTTTCAAAGATGTGTGGCTCTGCTTTGTTTTTAACCACAGAGGGAATTATGTCTGATAGTGATTCCGGCCATGTGGCGTATTTCCCTGTTGTAACAAAGAAAAAGCTGGATTAGAATCTCTTATATTGTGAGTAAGGAAGTATTTCAAGTGAAGAACAAAGATTATGCCTTCAAACTTCTGTAAATATTCAATAAATCTCCAACATCTTAAAAAAATTCTCTTAAAAGTCCTGTTATGACATATAACCAGGGGGAGAAAAAGTAACATATGAACAACAACAAGGCAATGACATGTTTATTGCATGAGCTCATTTTCTTATAAAATCTGCATTCAAAGTTATATTACAATATTTTTACAGTTAAAGACAGAAGCCAACATGGAAAGAAATCTAATTACTTTAAAAGTTAAAACCTTGAAATAAAAAGAAACACTAAAAAAAAAAACATTTTGGCTTTACACTTCCTGTAGTAATTCCATGAAACAAGTTTTCAGTGAGTGCACCCCCAGTTTGAGCTGAATGAGTGCTACTTATGGCACTTAACGCTCAGTTACAGCACTGGCAAGTGTCCTCTGGGCCACATGTGGTCCAGATGTCAGTTCCTGGCCTGGGCGTAGAGTACCGCTAGTATTCTGTGAGCCAGAAGTGCTCATAATACAGGAAGCCTTCCTTCTGGCAATTTCCTTGTGGGCCACATGTGGTGTTCATGTGTCTGAGTTTTGGCAGCCATACTCACATTTAGTCAACACAGTAAGTCAAGACCAAATTTGGGCCATATTTGGGCCAAACATTTGTTGCTATCTGGATCTCTTTTCCCTGTGTCAGAGCAGAGCTTTGGCAGAGCTGGAGGAGGAACAGACCTCAGCATGAAACCAGTTCAGGTGATCACTCCAGTAGTCTAAAAACAGATGCTCGTAATGGCTCAGGCTAATGAATGCGTTAATGGAATAATAACCTATTTACTGTTTTTTTTTTTTTTAGGGCTGGGCGAGGTAAGAAAAAGAAAATGTAACATTATCTGTACGAAAATCCTGAAAACATCTGCATTCAAAGAAACAGCCATCATTCAAATTGTGAATAAAGTATCCAGAATAAATGTTGCAAACAAAAACTTACACAGTCTGTAAAGCAAGAGAATATAATATACGGCATTATGGATGTTTGTTACTAAAATGCACCATGGAAATTCTTGGGTTTTCAGTTTCAGGTGAGGGAACACTAGTTTGCAAACAGATGTCTTCCCAGTTTGAAGGTGAGTCAGAGCTTCCCTGAGAAAATGGGACATTTTCTTTACAGATCACACAAAAAATGTTTTTCATCTTTTGTTTTTGTTGTTTAGTCTTTTTACTTTCTCAGCTGAAAGATCATCACACAGAAAATTTCAGGATGGGACAGAATATGTAATAAGGCTGTACTCATGATCAAACAAAAAAGCATATATAAAAAGAAGACAAAGTCAGAGCTACTTAGGGGTTCACATGAACAAACATCTCTGAAACTGTTGGACACTCCAGGCAAAGCTCACCAAAGTCTCTAAGATTAAAGTGACTGATCCGACCATGTATTACTTTATATTTTAGCAGTGTTAGTGTGTAAGTCTTTAATGCACAGCCATCAATGAATGTGGCAAAATGGTTGTAAAACAGATTTAAAAGTGCACTGTAGTAAAGAAAAGCTGTCTGAAGTTAGAAGTCAGTGACTTGCTTAAATTTAATGGAAAGCTTATTACTGAGCCTGTTTTTGGCAATGTCTGTTCAGAATCTCATACATTCTTAAGGATAACTGAGAATCAGCAGTTTATTTTCAGTCACCTTGCTCTACGAAGCAAGTTTAATACAGGCAGGGTTTCTGTGAGTCAGCCAGCAAGACAAAACCTAAACCACAATTCAGTGATAACAAATACTGCCATGATCATCCTGATCTCTCCTTCAGTGTTTTTCCATTGCCTGTACCATTGTGTATAACACACTTTTGTTTCATTTTATTTATTTATTTTCGGTTTTTCGTTGTATTGAACTGATAATATCCCATACGTTGTTGGTACTACCTCAGTTGTGCTTCCAAGCATGCAAAGCCGATACTGAACAGTGACACTGAAACACAGGAGAGTGTTGACTGTTCAGCCATCAGCTGTGGGCCAAAACAACTTTTCACAATTGCACACACGTGAACACAATTCCTTTTTCCTCAATATTGTTTGAAATTTATAATATTCAATTCAAATAAGACTATTTTTGTGCACTCATTGCATACTAAGAGCATGAATTATAAATATAAATATAAATACAATACCAGTCACAAACTCATCCACTGCAATAACCACCCCTCACTTCTAAGTAACTCAATGTGATGTAATAAACACATATACACAGTGAAGTTGTATGTCTCCTTTGTGTCGCTGTAGTTTCTCACGTTTTGCATTGAGGGACAGCTGATCCTGCCTACAGTGAGATTATACGATAGAAAGTGAACTGGAGAAAGATGTAGGGTGCTGCACTGCTCTGCACCTTATTGTATGATACAGAACCACGTAACAGAAAAGCTCGAGGTTGTCCCATTCAGGCTCTGAGATAGCTCACATATACCAAAAGGCTTTATGTGTCATACGATACTACCAACACACACATTGGACCAGTTGCACAGTGAAGGAAATAAACTGATATTACTTAGTCTTTGTCTCTGGAACAGCAGGTGCTGCAGATTCTCTTTCAGCAAACTGGCGCTGATGCTTTAGTCCAGCTTTTGTTTGAGGTCACTCGCTCTCCTCTGACTGCCCTAGACTTGCTGCACTCTCTATATCAACAACACTTTCATTTATGAGTAGGGTTAGCATTAGGAGGTTCACCAGGGCTTTCCCTAAAAACAAGCACCGCTTGTAGGCTCGTCAGTGAGTCAGGTGGTTGGGATGCACCGGAGCAGTTTAGCCTTGGTTTGTTTATTCTGTTCTTCCACTTCTCTCTGCCCCCTGCTGTGTATTTGTGGACCTTTAACCAGAGGAGCTGCTGTGAGAGTCAGAGTTGGACCCTTGTTCTTAGGACAAGTCATTATCAGAGGAGCTAGCTCTTTCTAATAATCAGTGGTGGCCAGTAATGGATGAGTTCTTTCTACATGCAGAGTTTGTGGAAGTGATAGTGCAGTAGTGCTTATGTAGAAATGCGAAAGTGCTTGTGTGGTTTGTATAAGTATACATGTTATTTCATGTTTTATATAGTAAGACAAGGATGGAGACATCTATATAAATTGCAGCTGGAGGAGATTATCATGGTTTTACACAATCTGCCAACAAAACACATCTGTGTGTGTTGGTAAGCGCGACACACTGAGGTTACTGTCATGTCCCCTTAATGTTTGCTGGTGTGTTGAATCCACTTTACACTTTCCTCTTATTTTCAGGCAGAGATCAATGAGGACAGACTTTCTGTGCATTCCAAGATAACTTCAGGGATAAGTGCATCTTTATCGTATAAGCTTTATATCACATAGGTGTGACTGCCTCAGGAAAGCTCCACAGAATACAATACATAAATAGATTTACTTAGTGATTTATGCCACAGGAGGAGTAATATACACAGCTCACTACTTGACCTGTCAAACCTGCCTCTAGAGCTTAGAAACAAACAAAAAAAATAAATAAATAAATAATAAAAATAAAAAAAGATAAGGGTCTTACTTGTTCTTCAAGGTAAATCTTTTGAAGTATGCCTTATTAAGGTCAAGCCTGATCACAATGCTCAAACTAAATGACTTATCCAAGTCAACTCAGTCTCCATCAACTGCTTGTGAAGTCACAAACATTGTGAGGGCCCCTAAAATAGAGACTCTGACTCAGTTAACATAAAAAAGCGTCTAGAAATTACAGTGCTCATGTGGCGAGTGCAAGAGGATTTAAGGTTTTCTTGTTATTAATCAATTTGGGTCGACATTGCCAACTGGGGGGAGTATTACCCCCAGTAAGTTAAGGTTTAAAAAAAAAAATAATGCACCTGGACAGACCGATTCCCACATAAAAGTATTTTATTTTAATGATTTTAAAAATAATTAAAAAAATAAAAAGATAAAAGCCAGTCAGCTGTTAAAATTGATAAAACCCGACAACCAAACCTAAAGATAATCGATGCATACGGGCTTAGATTTTTCTTAGAGATTATTCAAACTTACATAAAACAACAATAAAACAAATCCTGTAAAAGCCCCTGGCTGTGTCTGTATGTGTCAGTCGGTTAGAGTTCACCCTTTGCACTTTGATATCCTAACGGTCAGTGTAAAAGAAGTTGAAGGGCAGCCTGCTGTAGGACCAGGTCAGCTGACAGGGATTAAAACCCATTTAAAAATCAAATAAAACAGAACAAGGCAAAACAGCCAAGTGTCAGTCTGTGTTAGAATGTAGTGTGCAGCTGATTCTCGTGCCTAAAAGCAAAAAGGTACACAAAGATCCATTATAAATGCTAGCTGGATTTCTTTTGCCTTTCCAAACAGAACAACGGTCTTACCCAGGGTTTGAATTACAGAGCTTTCGGGGAGCTATATTTTTACGAGTGCACCAAACTTTCCACTCATGTGCACACGC
This sequence comes from Melanotaenia boesemani, assembly GCF_017639745.1. NCBI lineage: Eukaryota > Metazoa > Chordata > Actinopteri > Atheriniformes > Melanotaeniidae > Melanotaenia > Melanotaenia boesemani. The sequence continues at coordinate 36,005,936 of NC_055682.1, forward strand.
ATGTGAATTAGTGCATGGCAGCGTGGTCAAAAAATAGGGTCACTCCCAAAAACATTCTAATACTGTATACAGCTTGGAGACGTGTCATATCGGGGCAATAACATGAAACTATGCAATAATTTCAATAGTATACTCAGAGCAACCAAAAACAATGGGGTAGTAACATATTCTGCCTAATCATACAAAGCCCTTCAAGAATAACAAACTACATGAATAATATACCTGAACAACAAATAACTAAAAGAAACCGTACAGTCAAATGCAGCAGTTGTCTGCTGTTTGCAGCCTTCTCCGATCACAGCCCTCCATTTATCCCGGCCCTTCTCTTTAGCACTGCTTTGTTGTTTTATTTTTTACCCATTGTAATAAAAAGTCGAGGTCAGCAGCCCCCAATTCCCACTGTACACAGTGTTGATGGAGCACGGCTTTCCCCTCCTGAGTCGCTGGATGGTGGACCAGAATCTCCTTGAAGCTGTCCGAAAGTCATTCTCCATGGCCTTTCCAAACTCCTCCCATGGCTGAATTTTTGCCTTAGTGACCGCCGAAGCTGAATTCTACTTAGCCTGCCGATACCCATCAGCTGCCTCGGGAGTCCCACAGGCCAAAAATGCTCGATAGGACTCCTTCTTCAGCTTGACAGCATCCCTTACTGCTGGTGTCCACCAACAAGTTTGGGGGTTACCACCACGACAGGCATCGACCTTGCGGCCAAAGCTGCGGCTGGCTGCCACAAATATAGAGGCATGGAACACAGCCCACTCTGACTCGATGTTCCCGCCTCACCCGGGACATGGTTGAAGCTCTGCCGGAGATGGGAGTTAAAACTCTTTCTGACAGGGGACTCCGCCAGACCTTCAAAACACGCTTGGGTCCCCAGCAGAACGAGGGAGTCCCCGGAAGGGTGGGTACTCTGAACTGTTGTTTGATGCATAAGCACAAACAACAGTCAGGACCCGTCCCCCCACCTGAAGGCGGAGGGAGGCTACCTTTTCATCTACCAGGGTAAACCGCAAGGTACAGGTGCCAAGTTGCGGGGCAATGAGCATGCCCACACCTGCTCCGTGCCTCTCACTGGGAGCAACTTCAGGATGGAAGAGGGTCCAGCCCCTCTCAAGTACTGTGGTTCCAGAGCCCAAGCCGTGAGTTGAGGTGAGTCCATCTATATCTAGCCAGAACAGCTTAACCTCGCACACCAGCTCAGGCTCCTTCCCCACCAGAGAGGTGACATTCCACGTTCCCAGACCTAGCTTCTGCAGCTGAGGATCAGACTGCCAGGGTCCCCTCCTCTGGCAGCCGCCCAGCTCACACTGCACCTGACCCTTATGGGCCCTCCTGCAAGTGGTGAGCCCACGGGTGGGAGGGCCCATGTCACCCTTTCGGGTTGAGCCCAACCGAGCCTCATGGGCACTGCACTAAAAAGAGATAAATGTTCAATGGCTACCCCAGTTATTATCAGATATACTTGGGTAGCCCAGCACTCCTCCGTCAGCATAAGGAACATGGATGCTCTTGATGTTGCATCAGGTACTCCACCATGTTTTGTTCCAATCTGAGGTGAAGCATAAAAATCAAAAGAGAGCACAACAAATCTTGAAGCTAACTATCACTTTGGAGTAGGATGTCAGATACTACTATCAACTCACAAGCTGGACATTACCAAAAGCTTTACAAATCTCCAGACCTCTGGTAGCAAAATTCTTCTTCCAACTTTGTGGGACGCAGCTGGGAGGAGCACGGCAGCCGCTGTAAAGCCATGTCATCTTATCTGTAAAATTAAAAATATTTGTCAAACTTCCTACAAATGTACATGAAGTGTAAAGTAACAATGCAATAGCTTAAACAATTAAAAGATTAAAGATTAAAAAACATAAGGATTTTGACTCCTACAAGGTCTGAATATCATACATGTGGAGGAGGGCTCTCTCGTATAACTGCAGCATTTATTTCAGCTTGTTTTATCTGTGGGGAAGAAGACACGTAATAAACTTACTTCACTCACCTTTCCCCTCATCACCAATGGAGACATTCTGGACCTTCCACAACATATTGGCTAGTTCACTTTCTTGTTGGTCAGGGCATGGTCAGAGAATATCCCAAGCTGTATCACAGGATAACACATTTATTAGGTTCAGTTTGATTCTGTGTCAGACTGTTACTGTCTCTGTTTCTGACCCTGGAGGGTCCTTAGCTGTAGACGACACATGCTTGAATCTTCCTGTGGTTGAATAAGGGAAAGGTGCTTTTCCACACTGGTCAAGATTTCATTGGTTTCCATCTACTGTAATTACATAGAGAACAGTACACTGTGTTGCCTTTAGTCCGTTCTTAGTCCTCAGTCTGGCTGAGTACTGGTGCTGTAATTCTTACTTAAAGGATTACAGCACCACAGCCCATCAATTAGTGCCACATGAGCCACACCTGTTGGATGCAAAGTGGGAAGGAGGAAATCCTACTCGACCACATTCACATTTCAGATTGAGCAACTGGTTTGTCAGAAAGGATTTACTGTTAAAAACGGGAAATGACGACCCTGAGGATCATCCCTTCCTATCTACACTGACCATACACTTACTAAAAGCCACATTAAAGAGATTCTCTAATGTTATTCCTGAGTCAACAAAAACAATTAAGAAAAGGTAAGGTAGGACATCTTGAAAAATGCAGTAGGCAGAGCAGAGAGAGGAAACTGTAAAACAAACCACATTAAGATGTTTTTAAAGGTGGCGGGTGTAGCTCAGGAGGAAGAGCAGTCGTCTTTCGACCGGAAGGTAGGCGGATCGATTCCAGGCTTCCACTGACTACATGCCGAAGTGCCCGTGGGCAAGACACTTAACCCCACATTGCCTCCTGATGTGCCAATTGGGGTGTGAATGGGTGAATGTGATAAGTAGTGTAAGGTGCTTTGAGTAATCAAACTGACTGGAAAAGCACTATATAAGTCCATTTAAAGCAATGCGATATTATTTATTTATATGTGTATATATATATATAGTCTTGTCATAGTTATGAAGTACTTTACAGTGACAGATTGGATTAACACGAATCTTAGTGATGAAGGCAAAGGAGGCCAAACACTGGAGTCCAGATGAAATCAGGTGAGTCGGGACTGGGAAGGGGAGAGAAGAGAAAAGTCCATCAATGCTGGAACAAGGTCCGACGAGGAGTGATTGTGGAGCTGGTTTTTATAAAGCTGGATAGTTAAATTGGTCACAGATGTGGATGATGAGAACTCAGGGACTTGACAGCGGGAATGCAGGTAGGAAGTGGGTCTGTCCGTGTCAGAGACTGGTGTGATTGTAGTATATATATATATATATATATATATATATATATATATATATAATTTTTTTTTTTTTTATATATATTATCAACTTTAGCTTTCACAATATGATAGTATGTTATCCAGTTCAGGCAAGTGAGTTTGAGAATATTTTAATACTGAAACTCTTCCAACAAAAGGCAAGGCACATTTATTTGTATAGCACATTTCATGTACAAGACATTTCAAAGTGCTTTACATAAAAACAAACAAACAAAAAAAAAAAAACATTACAGCAGGGTGCAGAAAGAAATACAAGTGCATTAAAAAAAGATTAAAAGAAATAAAATTAATTAAATAAAAATAGAATGAAAAAGCTCAAATAAAAATAGAAGAAATGCAAGAAATAAAGTTTCATTGTGGGGAAAGACAGTATTAAAACATGATCAACAAAACACACCTCAGAACCGAATGGGAAACCATTTGCACAACAGAGACACTGTCAATATGTATTGATTTGATGTGTAACATCTGAACAACCTGCTTGGCTTCGAAAAACACACTATGGAAATCAAAGATCAACTATGGTGATATTCAAGACAGGCACACTGTATACACACGTGGACAAAATTGTTGGTACCCTTCGGTTAATGAAAGAAAAACTCACAATGGTCACAGAAATAACTTGAATCTGACAAAAGTAAATAAAAATTCTATGAAATTTAACCAATGAAAGTCAGACATTGCTTTTCAACCATGCTTCAACAGAATTATTTAAAAAAAATAAACTCATGAAACAGGCCTGGACAAAAATGATGGTACCCTTAACTTTATATTTGGATGCACAACCTTTTGAGGCAGTCACTGCAATCAAACGATTCCTGTAACTGTAAATGAGACTTCTGCACCTCCTAGCAGGTATTTTGGCCCACTCCTCATAAGCAAACTGCTCCAATTGTCTCAGGTTTGAAGGGAGCCTTTTCCAGATGGCATGTTTCAGGTCCTTCCAAAGATGCTCAATGGGATTTAGGTCAGGGCTCATAGAAGACCACTTTAGAGTAGTCCAGTGTTTTCCTTTTAGCCATTCTTGGGTGTTTTTAGCTGTGTTTTGGGTCATTGTCCTGTTTCAAGACCCATGACCTGTGACTGAGACCAAGCTTTCTGACACTGGCCAGCACATTTCTCTCTACAATCCCTTGATAGTCTTGAGATTTCATTGTACCTGCACAGATTCAAGACACCCTGTGTCAGATACAGCAAAGCAGCCCCAGAGCCCCAGAGTCTCCTCCATGTTCCACAGTAGGGACAGTGTTCTTTTCTTGATGTGCTTCATTTTTCTGTCTGTAAACATAGAGATGATGTGTCTTGGCAAAACGTTCCATTTTTGTCTCATCTGTCCAAAGGACATTCTCCCAGAAGCTTTGTGGCTTGTCAACATGTAGTTTGGCAAATTCCAGTCTGGCTTTGTTATGATTTGTTTTCAACAATGGTGTCCTCCTTGGTCGTCTCCCATTAAGTCCACTTTGGCTCAAACAATGACGGATGGTGCGATCTGACACTGATGTTCCTTAAGCTTGAAGTTCATCTTTAATCTCTTTAGAAGTTTTTCTGGGCTCTTTTGTTACGATTCGTATTATCCGTCTCTTTGTTTTGTCTTCAGTTTTCTTCCTGCGGCCACGTCCAGGGAGTTTGGCTACAGTCCCATGGATCTTTAATTTCTGAATATTATGTGCAACTGTAGTCACAGGAACATCAAGCTGCTTGGAGTTGGTCTTATAGCCTTTACCTTTAACATGCTTGTCTATAATTTTCTTTCTAATCTCCAGAGACAACTCTTTCCTTTGCTTCCTCTGGTCCATGTTGAGTGTGGTACACACCATGTCACAGTGACTACCTGTAGCCTTTATATAGGCCCACTGACTGGTTACAAGATTGTAGACACCTGTGATGCTGATTGGTGGACACAACTTGGATTAACACGTCCCTTTTGATCACATTATTTTCAGTCTTTTCTAGGGGTACCATCATTTTTGTCCAGGCCTGTTTCACGAGTTTATTTTTTTTTAAATAACTCTGTTGAAGCATGGTTGAAAAGCAATGTCTGACTTTCACTGGTTAAATTTCATAGAATTTTTATTTATTTTTAGTTTTGTCAGATTCAAGTTATTTCTGTGACCATTGTCAGTTTTTCTTTCATTAACAGAAGGGTACCAACAATTTTGTCCACGTCTGTACATGCCTCTACTTGCAGGGGTGTAATTCTCTGTACATGTTCGAGCCTACGTCATTCCTTTTCATTGGTTCACTTTCATCCTCTGCAGCATTGATTAATTTTTTTTTTTTTTTTTTTTCCATTTCAATGATTAAAAACCTTCCACTTATCCACGGCACTGCAGGGCATCACAAGAAGTGGCATGGCATGCCAGATCATTAGGCAAAAAACACTGTTGTGGCCTGTCATCAGAAACGAAACACACTTAAGACGTCTTTGAGGCTGATGGAGAGTCAGGCTAAGCCCAAAGGCGGACAAAAAACAAATGTCAGCCGAGAAAAAGTGTAGAAAAAGCAGAATATTGTCATCTTGACTATAAAACAGGGGGAAAAAAGCCTTGGAAAAAAACAAAAAACAAAAACAAAACCAATGGACATTGTTTTTTTAAAAATAAAAAGTCATTTGGTCCATTTAAAGGGAGGTAAGCTAGTCATCGCTTGACCCAGAAAATGGAGCAATACCACCAGAAATTGCAGGGGCAGTGTTGACCAGAATAGCTAACATTTGACCAGCGAAAGAAACAAACCAGAGAAGAACAGCAGGAAGAAAAAAGTAAGCAGCAGAAGAATGAAGATGACGACAACAAATGTAGAAATTGCAGCTTTTTAACAAAGGCTATGGAAGTGTTTACGGCATGTTGTAAACATCTTTATAGAGATAGAATAGAATAGAATATAATAGAATAGAAATACTTTAATAATCCCTTCAGAGAGCCCTCAGGGAAATTTGGGTACCAGTAGCAATACAACACCAACAGTAAAGCAGGACAAGCACAAGACACAATATATACAATACGTTACCACTTTACAAATATGTTTGTACTGTCACACATTAGAGCAAAAAAACTAAATAACTTCAATGAGCTGCTTTGGGATGAGGGTTAAGATGCACATCTATGACTACTTATTTATTTTTTTAATATTATTTTACTTTTCAGGGACATTGAAGCTTGAAAATAGAGCATACAGAAATTTCACAGGGTGGTATCTTGAAGACCGTTAACACATGGCCAGCTGCTATGGGTTATAATAGAAAATAATGAGAATGTCTGTGTTGGTGCGACTTTTCAGGCTTCGGTGTATGCTAGCTTTTAGATACCCACATGTAATGTGTCTCTAAGTTTGCTGATTCCATAATGGATGGACTGAGAGTGAGCACTAATGTAATGTTAGACACTGGTTTTTCTTTGAGTTATTCCACCTTCCACCTTTAACATGAACTTCTGCTCTAAAAAGAAAAAAAAGTCATGACAGGTAAATCACCTACCTACTCTGGCCTTGAGAGCAATATGAATGTCAGCTCATTCTGCTCCATTTTCTGACATGCCCTTCCTTTTGTTGAAATCAAATAGAATATATCTCAGTATTCATTACAAAGACTCTAACTACCAAGCAGCAGTCTCGTTTTTCAGGTAAGTGAGTGTTAAGAGGTCTTAGCAAAGCAGCTCATTTGATCAATGTAGGCAATAAGGCTTATTCAGTTCATTGCAACTCCCGCTCCTCTGACTCAAGAGATTAGGCTGGTGTGTACAGACTGAACGCTACACCTGCTGCAAAAGAGCCCACTGTTCAGGCTCAGCACATACAGACCTTTCAAAGACTCCCTGCTCGAGCTTACATTGAGAAATTAAAGCAAAAAATAGCACACTGTGAAATGTTATTCAGTCAAGATGAGAGGGAACATACTGGTCGTACTTTGACTCTTCATCCCTTGAAATCTCCTCCAACTCTGATGGTTTGTGAGTGGTGAGTCATGGTTGTCAATACACTGTCATTCATCCCCACACCCTCTCCTGAAACCAGAGGCTTAAAATGGAACTACAACATTTGCATTCCAATTAGCATAAATGTAAGAAAGTGGAACAAGTAGCTTTGAAAGTCATCCAGCAGGACGCATATTCAACCAAGAGCATAAAAGGGATGCATGTGTAGGGAGAGAAAAGGAGTAAGGGCATGAAGTAAGAGAGGAGGGCAGAGAAACAGAAGGGGAACAGGAGTTCTGTATAATAATGGTGTGCTGGGCCGTGCACTTGAATCACTGGTGTATGTCTTTTATGAGCTTAAGATTTCACACTGCGTGGAAAATCCGTCCTGCTGCCAGTGCTGTACAGCATTCAGTGTCACTTTTAATGACATTCCTCTTTGGGTTCTGATACTGCTGATCAAAGATGCCTCAACATATTAACAAAAAGGAAAATCCTTGAAAATAACCGTTTGCTGTTTGAGGTGAGTAACAGTTAACACTTAAAGCGTGAAGACTTTAAGGGTTCCTGTAAATGAGTATGTGGTGGGGCTGTATATCTTCTCTGGTCTAACGATTTTATTCGATTATGTTACCTTGTCAATGATTCAGTTCGATTACATCTTGCATCACAATGCATCACTATGTGTTGCATCCTCAATTTTCTTTATTACTGCACATGGCTACTTTCTTCGTCAATGAATACAAGCAGTCAGATAATTATAAAGTGAATGTCCTGACATTGAAAAACTTCATAAACGTAAACAATTATGTTATTTTCAACTTTATTATTTAACTCTATTGTTCCATAGCTGGAAACTCAAGAAAAATTACTGTTATCAAAAATGGTTAATCAGCCCTCTAGTGCAAAATTTCTTGCAGTAAAGCAACGTGTTTTGTTCCTTCAGTCTTTCTGTGTTTAGTTCAGACAGAATATGGAAGTTAAGAAGATGTTTTTCATGTTCTCTTTTATGGCCAGAACATGTTTGCCTGTAAGTATTCTAGACAATTTGTAACTGAACACAAAGAATATTGTTGAGATAAACATTTGTTGATGGACAAGGTTGTTTAAATTTGTTTAGTCCGATCATTCACCGCTAGCCTATCAGTATTTTCCATAGACCAAGGATTCCCAACTCCAGTCCCCAAGGCCCACTGTCCTGCAGACCTTTGATGTTTCCCTACTGCAACACACCTGTTTCAAATTAACGGGTCAATAGCAGACTTGTGCAGAGCTTGTTATTGGTCCATTTAATTTGAATCAGATGTGTCGCAGAAGGGAAATATCTAATCCCTGCAGGTTAGTGGACCTTGAGGACCAGGGTTAGGGATCACTGCCATAGACGTTAGCCTTAAGCTAACTAATCTACATTTTGATGTGTAATATTATGTTATTTCACTGAACAATATTTCCAGAGAGATACTGATGAATTTTCTGTTTGCTTAGTTTTACAGTTTTCCTAAGTAAAGGTCTGAAAACAGATTGAGCCTTGGATCTTTTTTGGGAGACTGTTATAGCTAGCAACAGACTAGCTCATGCCACACACATAATGTAACCAATACATTACTCAATCGATTATGTTCTGTTGCTGTATCAAAGCAAAATCGTCCATCAGGATTCATATTAGAAACAGTTAAATTCAACATCCATACTATGTGGAGTCTTTTATTTTTTTCATCTTGGTGGTGGAGCTCAGAAAGACCTCTATCCACTACAGGTCAGAGGAGCGTTAGCTTAATGAGGTTGAATTATATTTAATGACTAAAACTTTGGTTAAAGTTTCCAACCTGGCAACAGTTATCAGTGATGCAGTATTGTTGCTTTTTTAGTTTGTGGAAATGTTTTATTATATATTTTGGTTCTCTTACTATGTGTAACATGAAAACCTTTTGGCAACCTTTGCGTGTTCATTGTTTTAAAATTCTTTTACCGTTACATTGTAATAAGCCTATGAAAAAACATATGACATCCAAATTATAAGTGATTCTGGGCAATCAAAGGGATATTATAATTATCATATAATCATTGAATAAACACATTAACTTTATGATGGGATAAAAAAGTTAGTTAATTTATAATCTGAATGAATAAATGATTTTACTTGTACTTGTTTTGTGAGAATTATTTAATCACAGATGTCTAAAATAAACTAATTTAACATTATTATATCTTCAAACAAATTAACTTAAATTTCCAGCAATAATAATACAAATTTCAATCACACTCCACCAGTGAATAAATTATACTTACATCAAAGTAGGGCTGGCACCAAACAAATAGCAAAGGCCAGAGAATTAAAAGAATGGGAGAAAGTACTTTCAAACAGCAGTGCTTAGTAGGGTATGCAACATGGCAGTGTTGAGCTCACTGTTGCCTCATTGTACAGAGGAGGAATTTGATCAATTCTCAACCTGTGTTGTTAAAACCCATGCCATCTCTAAATTATGGAGATATGCCCAAGTTATCTACTGTAATTTCAGAGAAAACAGTGAGGTGGAATTCTGTGTTTATTCCTGGATAAACACCTGCGACCCAAGGAGAAGATATTTTTTTGTTTCTTTTTTTTCTTCTCTGTTTTCTTTTCCCTCACTATGTTGTTGGATTCTGCCATCAAAATTATTTAGACAATTTAGAAGGTTTCGAAACATTTTTAGATGAGGTTTGAAATACCCATCAAAATGGCATGCATGTAACAAATGATCAATAATCCATGTATCCATTGCTGAGTACTTCTAAGGGAGGGTTACAGCATTAATTTAGTATATAATGTATTTGCATTCATACAAAATTTCAGGAACTCATGGTGACAATTTGTCTTGAAAAGTTAAGCAGATAAAAGATTATCTGCTTATTATGACATTAAATATGGCAGCTCACTTAAATAACTGAAGTAAGATTACATCTAATTTTAATTATGAATTATTATTATGGCTTAGACGAACTTATCCAAAGTAAGTCGACACCTTGTTTATGCTTGCAACACTCACCAAAGGTGGGGGTGGTAACCTGTGTGAGTGTGTGAGGGCTTATGATAGAAGTGTGTTTTTGTTTTTGATTTGGTTGAGTTATATGCTTAGGTATGTGAAGGCTTATCTTTGGGGCAGCGTGGCTCAGTGGGTAGAGTGGTCATCTTGTAGCCTGAAGGTTGCCGGTTCGATCCCCCTTGGCCTGTCAGGCTCATGTCGAGGTGTTCCTGAGCAAGACACCAAACCCCAAATGCCACCTGATAGGTCATGTTTAGCGCTTTGCATGGCAGCTTCCACCATCAGTGTGTGAATGGGTGAATGTGACATACAATGTAAAGCCCTTTGGGTAAAAGCACTATATAAATACAGAACATTTAATTTTGTTTTGTTGTTGGTATTTAGTTGTTATTGTTGTGTATAAAGCACTTTGTGCTGCTGTTTTGTATGAAAAGTGTTATATAAATAAAAAAAATCATTGATTGATTGACTGAATAACATACCAAATAAGCTGGGTATCATCCTCTCAGTGTGAAAAGAAGGAAATATTACACAAAACTGCAAAAACACATACTAATCCCTTCCAGTGATTGTCATGGTCAATGGTTTCACTGGGTACTTCAATGAATTCTCCCAGTATCTTCATCAGAACTGAAGAAGCTGCTCTGGATGAGATCAAAACATCTTCAACAAACAAAACCCAGTCCAGCTGACTTGACTCAACCCACGTTGAATGCTAATAACATGCAATATAATTTGGCATGTAGAAATTGCACCCTTTTATTAAAACAGGCCAAAAATGCAAGGGGCCCAGGTTACTGCCATAACCAACACCACCAGCAACCATCTCAGGAACTGAAGTGCCTCTGGAATGCATCTGGATCCTTCTGGGATTCTTCTGGAAAAAAAATGGACCACTTTATCAGAGGGTCCCAACCTGTCCTAAGATGCATTGCAGATGTATAAACTTGGTAAAGCAAATTTGTTTGGCACAACACAGCAGTCAGACCATCATTCTGCTTGCTATCATGCTGGATAGGTCAAGTAAAAAAAAAAAAAAACAAAGGTTCAAACTATCAGTATCAGCTATCAGCTAGTCTAGAATTCAAGCGTAATGGATGCGCGTCGTGTTGGTGTTGTGTTACATTTCTCTTCCTAACCTGAAGGTGGCAGCAAGGGTAGTATCGGCTGGTAAACTCACCAGGTCAGAGTTCTGATAGTTAACTTCAGTTCAGTAGGTATTTTCTGTTTTAAAACAACAATGGTGTCCAGTATGTTTCAATGTCTTTATTAGCTTGTGGAAGAAAATGAAGAACTAATTCAATCAGCCTCTAATCAGCTTGATCCACTGGGTATTGTTTTTAAAAATGGTGGTTACCACACAAATTCAGTGAGAAGATAAGGAGCAGAGAAATGAAAGGAAAGGAAGTGCTCAGTGCATCATGGAATGTCCCTCAGCAGTCTAAGCCTATGGCAGCATAACTAAGGGATGACTAGACCACCACTAACTATAAGATTTGTTAAAAAGGAAGTTTGAAGCCTGATCTTAAATATAGAGAGGGTGTCTGCCTCCCGAACCCAAACTGGTAGCTGGTTCCATAAGAGAAGGGACTGATAACTGAAGACTCTGCCTCCCATTGTACTCGCACGGCATCTGTGTGCGGTCAGCTATGGCATAGCTGATGCTGGTGAGTTTGCTCTTGCACTCCAGCGTAAGGGGTACACGTTGTTTTGGTGTCATGTTGCAGTTTCTCCTCCTAATCTGAAGGTAGCAGCAGTGGGGGGTATCCGCTGGTAAACTCACCAGGTTTGGAGTTCTTTTGATGGTTCACTTCAGTTTGGTAGGTATTTTCTGTTTTAAAACAACAATGGCATCCAGTATGGTTCAGTGTCGTTATCAGCTTGTGGATGAAAATGAAGAAATAATTCGATCAGCCTCTCATCAACTTGTTCCCCTGGTTATTGTTTTTCAAAACAGTGGTTACCACACAAATTCAGCAAGAAGATCCAGGTATCCGGCAACACATGATCCCAAACTGACCAATCACAAGGGAGTACCTTCGCACATCTGTCTGAGTAGCAGGGTTGCACGTCAGGTCTGGAAGAGGTGCACATCGAGCCTCTGTGGAGCTACACCGAGCTGAGCCTTATGCAGATGCCACGCAACCATAAATCCGCGTTTACTCTGCGTTGTGTGTGGGAATATTAGGAGGGTTGACTGGCTTGTTGTTTAGGCCGCAGTTTATTGTGAACAAACAAAAGGATGCTGGTCAGACACGGTTGACTCTCACTGATTGTTTACATGCAGTCCACTCGGGCATGTCTATCTCATCACTGGCCATAAGAATTTATAAAAAAAATATATAACAAAGAAAACATGAAAAACAAAAGGATGCTGGTTAGACATGAAGACAGGAAGCCTCTTTAGCATGGGAAGGTTAGCTAGCTTACATTACCGACAGTGCATTTTACTAACACCTGGGCATAAAAGTACAACTGGCCCATTCATTATAGTAGTTAGAAACTCTAACATGCACCCATGTTCACAAAAAGGCATCTGTACAACTCATAATGCAATATAATGTTGAGTGCTTAACCGACCAACCTACCTGTCTGCATGTCTGTCTCGTCGATGGCAACGTTCTGCCACAGCCAGTGGGATTTACTGACCAGCGCCGAGAGAGGACACCCCAGAGCCAACATGTCATATGACTGATACATTTCAATATTTCCTGTGACAAGTGGAATAATGGTTCCATAAAGGGTGAATAATTAGGATTTTGTCCTTAAAAATAATTCAAAATGTTCTCATTTGCTGAGAGGGATAAAAGGAAGCTTCCCTATAAACAATCTCTCTCCTACATCAACAATGTCTTTGTCAAGTTTTTGTCCTTCAAAATAAGAGTTCCGTGCCAGAATAACTTGGGTGCAATGTGTTGCTCTTTCCAACTTCCTGGTTCCTTAACCAATCATATGCGACTCCCCACAGTTGCCTAACAACAACAAGGTGTTTGGTATTTTATGTCTGCAAAAGAGAAGCAGCGTGCAGGTATGGAAGTGAGTAAAAGAACCGGACCAGAAATAGTTTCAGAAAAAACTAAAAAGCCTTGGCATCCTGCTAAAAAAGCAAACAACCAAAAACGGAATAAAACAAGGATCAGTATTGGAGAATCTTTTAAAAGGTGGAGAAGTCTGAGCTGGCAAAGTTTCTCCTCGACAGGTAAGCACCGGAATTTTGCTTAAATTAACCAAAAAGTTTATCTTGATTGACAAATATTTTAGTCTAATTTTTTTCTCGGCACTCATTAAATTAATTTGTGTGACTGTACAGAAGTATTAATGGAGTAAATTAGTGGCTTGTTAGTTTACAACAACAAATGTAACGATGTTTGGGCCAAGTGAATACTGTGCTTGTCCTTATAAACTTATGAAATTACTATTAAATTCATTTATAAAGTGAGACTAAGGGAAAACTGCCGCTGCGTGGCATTTGTTGATTAATGTAGCTTTGTTTACATTCTATTTTATGCTAACGTAAATTAGCGCGTGAAATTAGCGCTAGCATTGCAAAGCATAGCAACTTACTGCATGTGAATCATCTTCGCTCCTCATCATGGTGTTTGCTGGCGCTATGATCTCCGTCCTTCATAGACTGTATAAAAGAACCGTCCTCTCACAAACCGGCAACCTATGTGAAACTCTCCGAGGGGGAGGGGGGAAGAACGCTCTCCGTGTTTTTCTCTTTTTACTGCAGTTCTGATTTGAAACACTAGGTGTCAATGGTACTTATTTTGCCTTTAACTCTGTAACAGAAACACCCAGCAACTGTTATGATACAGTTCTGAGTCCTATCCAGTTGTTGTTGCGTATTAAACTTAAAATCACAAGCTTTCTGTGGTTTTTGGGAAATACTTGGTTTTGAGAACAGATAAACTGGTATTGTTCTTGAATTTGCGTTTATAAAGAGAGGCAGATACGAAAACTCTGCATTTTAAGGCAAAGTCTTCAGTATACCTCTAACTGTGAATGATATCTACATCTTTTGAATATTCCCCTTGGAAATATTATCTATAACAGCAGCATCTTTGCATGATGCTGCAGTGTGAGAGACGACATGAGGAAAAAAATGGGGCTTGCAGTTTCTGTGAGGTAGAACTGGAGGCAATAATCTTTCATTTACCTCAGAATTTTTGGGGCAGAGTCAGAGAGGCAAACTTTTCTAATTTAGTAACTTTTTTTTTTTTTTTTTTTTTTTAAAGAAGATAGTTGCAGAAAGAGGGAGCTAACAGGAAGAAGCTTGCAACAACTGTTGCAGCGGCTCTCCGTTGCTGGATTCTTACAGTTGATACACTGACTGGACACAGCAGCGACAAAGTGATTTAATCTCTGCTGGATGACATTTCTTGTCACTTCATTTGGCAGAGTTTTCTACTGGCATTTTTGTCATGTACCCATTTCCTTAAAGCTATGTTGTTCCATACCACCCACATCCTTCCAGAAGCCTAACCCAAATCCCTTAAAAATGACCTCCATCTAATCTCCTTTGGCTCTGGCCAGCTATACTTCCTGTCCCTGGAGGGACCAACGCTGGAGGAATCTCCATTCCTGCCAAGCAAGTGGCTTGAAGAAATGCCTCTCTAGGCATTGTGCTACAAATATGATGCCATCAATGTGGATCCAATTGAGGTGGAGGCATTTGTGAGTGCCATAGTAGGAGGGGGGGCTTGTGTATGCATGTTTCATGTTTAAAGCATGCTCAGTCACTGAAGAAGATCCTCAAGTGTAGCTTCAGTTCAGTCTATGCATTATATATGGCCTGGAGAATTGTGGAAGTGTGTGGATCTTTTCGCTCAGCAAAGGCTTCCCAGAGGAAGACCACAAGCAACACGCAGAACTTACACCTTAACATTTCACTCTCCCTAGCTGCCACTGCATCTTATTCACAATTCAAAAGCTGCACTTATTTTTGCCATTTACTCAACTCCATGAATGATATGAATCCCTCCTGATTGCCCTTGCCTTTCTTTTTCTTTAGATAAAATAGCACAATCGTACACGTCACTCATAATCAGTAGTATGAAAAATGTATTTGCCAGAGTTATACTGAAACCATAGTCAGAAAAATTACAGTTTCCTTCTACTTCAAAATCTTCAGAAGTAATACAATGAAAGTACACAGTTACATTAACCACTGACAGGTAAGTTACTGACATGTATCCCCTCATTACAATGCAATGCTCAACTGAACAACTTACGCTAAATTCAAATAAATTTTTTTAGTACAGATTAAATGAGAATAAAGAAGAATTTATCTCATAGTTTGTTTTTTTTTCCAAGTACCCCTCTGCTTTCTGTGTGTGTATCAACACCATCAGAAATGCATATGACTGGAGTTCATGCAACTGTGCTTTTTGGCTTCTAAATAAAAGCACGTACAATCTCAGCATGATGAGGAATTTTCTTTTACACTTAATGCCTTTTGAAAGTAAGACTCCCATTTGGCATTTTTTTCCTCTTTTTCTGCCTTATAGCCTGCAATTAAATTTAATTTACAGGATTTGCATCAGTTGTTTCACACAAACAAATCTGCAAGCCTGTTATAACTGATATGTGCAGCAATATTTGAGTCAGGCCACATTTTTCAATTAACGTCTGGATTTTAATGAGACCCTTCCAAGTTTCTGAAATGTTTCCCCTTGACTGTTGCTTTAGCCGTGTGCTTAATGTCATTGTCATGTTGAAAGGTAAACCTCTTGTGTCTTTCTCTGGAAGACCAAACCAAGTCACCTTTGAAAGTCAGTATTTGTCAGTATTCCTTCAACTCTAAATTTTCCAGACCGTGATGATGAAAACCTCCTCAAGGTATAATACCACCACCTTTAGGGGTAATTCTTCATTTGATGAGAGGCATTTTCATTATGTGATGTTTTCCTTGATGAGCAAAAAGTTAGACTTTTGTGTCATAGAGGTCATCAAAGCCCACTGTTTTGTAATATAAACTGGTTCTGTCCCTGCTATGAAGCAATCCAGTTAACCTCCGAGTTTCTTTTAGGCCTGTTTAATGCCCCTCTTTACTAGTGAAACTCACAAATTCTGCTAATGGTTATGTTATTTAACCATATTCGGTTTCCTGGGTTTTCCTCGAAGGCATCGTTTCATCATATGACACCTGTTGAGCCAATCCCATTCCTTGTAGCCTCCACACAACCTGGCTGTGTTACTCCACCAGATGTGGCCGAGAAAGGCTACGGGAAGGCTGCAACAGGTGAGTCAAGTCCAAACGCTTTCCGTTCTGTGTGTTGGGGTGTGTTTAAAGGGAATATATCATGAAAAATCCACTTTTTTAGCCCTTAAATACATGTTTTTTTGCACTATTAGTGTTTATCAAAGCAGAAAATTTAAATACATTTGCTCCTGATGCTGTGTCTATATCATTATATTCTTTTTGGGTCATATTTTTCAGTCTGTTTAGTTTTCTCTACTCTCTATTACATTTTCTTATCTATTATGTCACTCTATTTGCTGTGGGTCTGCTAAAATCATGTCACGGACTCCCGGGCATCCAATTTTGTGAATCCGCTATTTATTTATTTATTTATTTATTTTTTTCTCAAAGCGATTTTGTAGTCTGCATTTAGTTATGCCAAAGTTACCAGTAGACAAGTCAAAATGTGCGGTTGTTGGGTGTACTAACCCACAGAATTCCTTACATCACCATTTGGCATCAGAGTCTCTTCGAAGTGCCTGGTTGGATTTAATTTTTCACGGAAATTTACCGACATCAGTGGGAAAAGTCCTTTTTGTTGGCGCGTAGCACTTCAAGGACGAGTGTTTCAGCAATCTCCACCAGTATTAAGATGGATTTGCAGAAATACTGCGTCTGAATGAAGGGGCAGCTCCTCCTCTCTATGGAAACTATGGACACAGCAAAGCGGTAAGCTCCAAATAATGCTAAAATTACGTCAAGCTTTACTTTAGACATGCATTTTGTGTGTTGATATGATGTACCGGCCGTTGTTTTGATAGTATTAGCATTGTGTGTTCTGCTTCTGTTAGTACTCTGTGCTAACTTTTAGTTTCCTACCTGAGGATATAACTGTACTGTGTGCTAACTTTTAGCTTCCTACCTGAGGATATAACTGTACTCTGTGCTAACTTTTAGTTTCCTACCTGAGGATATAACTGTACTCTGTGCTAACTTTTAGCTTCCTACCTGAGGATATAACTGTACTCTGTGCTAACTTTTAGTTTCCTACCTGAGGATATAACTGTACTGTGTGCTAACTTTTAGCTTCCTACCTGAGGATATAACTGTACTCTGTGCTAACTTTTAGTTTCCTACCTGAGGATATAACTGTACTCTGTGCTAACTTTTAGTTTCCTACCTGAGGATATAACGGTACTGTGGGCTTCGGATAAAATGATTTGGCTTTGTTTTTTGCCGTTTTGTGTAGGGGAACACAGTTTTATACTGCGAGAGAGAGACAGGGAGAGAGAGAGAGACTGTTTTGGCTTTTTTTTTCTATAGATCACTTTGAGTTGCAAAATTGTATGACAATAACTTAACAAAGTCTGACTGATTATGTGACACTTAGAAACATATATGGACTTAATAAAGCTATGAAACTTTGACAGATTTTCAGAGATATTTTCTCACACCCCCTAATGACGGCTTATTTGGCATCCATCTTGCATCCTACCTGTACTATGAGCTCTCTCCAGAGAGTAAAAGTCAATCCAATTTTGACCTCTTGCCTCATTGCTTGCTATGCCCTTTTCTCTCTTTCCCTCACTTTCTATTATGTCTTCTTGCATTTCTTTGATAAATAAACAACAGTGTAAGTGTAAAATAGCCAGCATGTTGGCTTCCACCAGCTAGCATGACACGATACAAAAAGCAAAACTTAGATGTAACCTGATGCATCATCCCAGCAGCAGAAGTTGCTCAGCCTTGGAACATGGCTGGGCAATGATGGCTGTAAGAATGTACATAATAAATGTTACTGTGCAATCATACGAGGCACGGACACAGTTTTAAGGTGCACTCTTTCTGTCATAAGTTCACGTTGGTGCCGCCTCAGGTGACGGGCACAATCCTTCCACAAGCAGACAGTTTGTCGACTATTCCCCAGAAGATTTGTCGATCCTGTGTCCTGGAATCAAGCTGGGTGGCTCGCCATCTACTGGATCCGCTGGAGCTCTTCAGAATCTTTTTCTTCTGGAATTTTTCATCCCAAATAAAAAACCTGACCTGTGTTTAAAAAACAGGTTTTAAAATCTTTGCCCAGATTATTTTAGGACTGTCTATATCTTGCATTTTCCCTCAGGTTTCGCTATTGTTGTACAATAGTTTTTCCAGGTTCTTATATCAATTTAAACACTGCTGGGTGCAAGTACTTATATAAAGAAAGATTACTCTAGTAATTTAACTCAAAATTAAATTATTGAAAAATCATTTGGGTCTAACAAAATATATGCCTGGTATGTTTTTTAACTCACATGAACGATTCAACATTTAGTATTAAACTGCTTCACTTTAACCAATATATTAAAAAGAAATACACAAACATTTCACATAGAACATTTACCAATAAACTTCACCTTCAGTAAAAATAACATTTTAAAAGTTTTCCTACATTACTTTGTTTAACTTATTGTGTAACTTTTAACAATTTAAATCCAAGAGCAACAGTTCACTTTCATAACCACAGAAGTACTGCTTGGCTAATGACTTCTTAATGAAATCATTCATGGAAAAGAACTGACTAATAACTTTCTGCATTAATAAACCAACATATTTCTTCAGGTAAAACACATCATCTTACTCTGACACATAAAGCATATCCCTTTTCAATGTGCTTTTAACAGAGAGAGAGAGAGAGAGAGAAAACATCAGCTAATAAATATGCTGTTTAAGGTGCTAATCACATACAATATGTTTAAATAATTCAAATAAACATTCATTGTGGAACAGCAATTTCAGGAATCAGCAGCAACAATCGGCAACATGTCAACAATCAATAATATCTCACCGAGTTACATATGCTCCACTACTGAGGCACGTGTGGGCCTAGCCTCATGCTGAAACCTTGACAACTGGAAACGCTTGCTGTGTCTTTATTTCAATTTTGGCTACTGCCAGGACTCCACTTCCTGCCGAGTTGGACCAAACACAGAAAAACTATAGATATAGCTGATTTAGCTACTCAAGATTTATCTATATAATTGTGTTCCCTTGAAACCATATCTCAACGTTCTGCTCCTCATGAGCATACTCTTTGCTGCGACGGCAGAGGCAAGAGGCAATGGCATTGCATGATATGCTGTCTTTAGGTGTCCTAGGAAATTTTCCCAGTTAACAAAAAAAAAAAAAAAAAAAAAAATGGAAATTAATGAAATAATTCTCTCACTCTATCAAGTTAGAGTTTGTTAACCGGGTCTTCCTTTTCAGAAGACAAAGAAAGTAGTCTGAATTAGTGTCTTTGTTAAAAGTATTGCATCATTCCCAAAGATTCACTTTTCTCTCCTTCTAAAAGTGGATTTTTATGGGTTCTGATTCCTAAACCGACCAGGAAGAAACTAGGTGACCACTATAAGTCAACCACAACAAAGCCTTTAAATGACGTTTCTTTGACATTGTTTCTGTGGCGCTGGCATTTAGTTGAAAATACTCTACATATCACCATAATATAATGTGCTGTTTACAAGGTAAAACAAAAATGTCAAATATTTCTTTGAGATCAGTTGTGTTTTCTTCTACTGCATGCCAATAATCAGCTGAGCAGAATTACTTACATCATTGTATCCTAGTTCATTTTTAATTAAGTCACTATTATCTACTCTCAGCTTGTAAGGTTTCCACTGACAATTAGCTATTATTCAATTAAATATATTTTTATCTTTGGTGATCTTTGTATTATTTAATTTTTGCTAAAAGACATGTTTCCCATATGATTTCTAAGAACCTTTGTACAACAGTATTGTACAAAACATAAATGATCCATTGTAAACACATGCTTTCATATTCCAAAGTGTAACAGTTTTCACACTGCTTGAAAACCAGTAATGTTTCACTAAGTACTAACATAGTTAAGATGCTCTTACATACACAGTCCTGGGATCTCCTTAGAGAAAAGAATAGCCATTATTTCTGCCAGGCTGATAGCGAAGAAACATATGCACAGTTTCTAGACCAGCTAATTATCAGCTCTCGGCATAATTAAGGCTTATAGATGAGCAAACATAATTAGTAGGCATTATGCAGATCTAATGGGTGGAATGAACAGGTGAACACGTTTCCAGTCCTTTGTTTATTAGCTAAGGGTATACTATAATGAGGTAGGAGAATAAAAGTGGATTAGTTAAGACCTAAATGTGTCCTTATATTGCTTTGATAGAGAACAGAATGTGGTATCTAGCTGTAGTGTTGGAATCACTGCTGCGATATTGACTAATCAGAATCTATATGGGGCATGTTTGGCTGAGGGAGCTCTTGATGTGACAGTATTGAAATTGACAGACTGAATTGTCATACAGTGTGTCTCACCCTTAGTCAGCAGACAGCGCACTGTAAGATTTATGTGACACCAAGGTAATACAGACACTACAATACAGTGCCTCAGCAGTTAAAATGTAACTAACAATGCTGTGTGTTATTGGCCTTTAGGGAAAAATCATTGATCATGCTGTAAGTATTGGTGCTGCAGCTTGTTTATGATGAGACATAGGTAGGCTGGGAAGTATTTGGGCTTGTGTGCGGGGCCTCATAATTGGGCACATGTCATCACTGAATGAAATAGAAGTCCCAATGGCAAGAGCAATTCCATCCTGCATGACACCTTTGAAAATACAACAGGAATAAATCTGGCAGTAAGTAAAAAAAATAAATAAATAAATAAATAAAAAAAAGTGGGAATGTGTGTATGATGCTGCATTTTGTAAATGCAACTAAAACTGGAACCTGGTAACCAGTGTAGACAAAGAAAGTTGAGTACTTTAAAAACAAGGCCTAATTAAATGAGTTATCTTAAATATGAGCATTTGTGTCCTTGCTCATTTCCCTCATGAGAATAATCTGCAGGGTTGTGGGCGGGGACAGAGGGGGGCTTAATTTGTTGAGAAGAATCTATTTCTCTAGGGGTGGCCTAATGAAAGTGAGATCAAAAGATTAGTTAATATTCAACCACATTTATTAAACACAATGCTGATTATGAGCAAACAGCAGTATTAGACAGAATCCTTGTGGGGCATTGGCTATTGCTGATAAGCTTCCTTTAAAAGGCTGCAGTATCACATAGATATCACTCAGGACCTTGCTGGGAAAAGAATGATATTTATTCCCACTCTGTCTGGAATATAATTCTATTGTAACGGATCAGCCAGACCTCGCTTAGATGGTGTCTGTCATGGTGTAAGTCTAGTGGCAAAGCGGAGAACCTCCTGCCATGATTCCATATTGGTTTGATGACTACAGCTTGGAGATTCAATGCTCTTTGTTATAAGTAGCTGAGAAGACCTTGCTCTACCACTGAAACAATTTGCCCTTGTCCACGCTTACTGCTAGAAACTATTTCGGGAAGGACGATGCAAACATTCTGGGTCACCGCTGAACAAAAAAACGTACAGTTCATCATTCTAGACTTGATTTGCCTTAAGGGTCGAAGAATCCATCTGTTTTCTGGTCATATATTCAATACAGCTTTAGATTTTGTAGCTTCAGCAGCTTGAAACGATGCACAGTCGTGCCCTGCGGGAAATGCATCATCACAGTTCTTGTCGAAATTTCTAGAGTAGAAAACACAGAAGGGCTTTAAGGTAGTGTAACACAGAGGATTTGTGCTTTAAGCCAACAGTGACTGCTAGCAACTGGCTTCATTTAAAGCTACAACTTCCCACAAGTAGAAACATACAAAACACAATGCTGATTTTCTAATGTTCTTTAACAGACTGCTCATTTAAACACTGCCACACATGATTGCTTTTATGTTTAGTTAATATCTATTTGTTAGCAACCAAATGTTCTAATTGTAGGAGCCCAGATGATCCACTTTATTTGTAATTTCCCCCCAACATATTTCAGCCTGCAAATTAAACCAATCACTGACAAAAGGGAATGAAAATAATCATGCTATGATTAGATAATAAATCTATCAATTTTAACCCCTGCTGCTGCAAATGCAAAGGTGCAGCTGTGCAAGCTGCCATGTTCATTTTCCCTGGTTGGTTTTGTCACCAGAGGAATAATTCTAACTAGAAAAGTGTATTATTGAAGAATTACTGCAAAAGGTTCTTTTCATTGTAGCATCATGACTTAATTTCTTATGTTTATGTAAGTTTTTATTGCTCTGGCTTTATTTACCATAATAATAAATCAGTAACTGTGAATTGTTACACTCTTCATGCTTGTGGGATTTGATAAATGCTTACAGTATATCACAACAAAGCATTATACAGAAAAACAAAGCACATTATAGCCTGCTCTGTTTCACTTAGTTGTATTTTGTGGCAAAAGATAAATGAACCAGCGTGCAAGTGTATCATGAAGAAAATCTGACTAATTTTGACTTAAATTCATGAATAAAATGCATACATTCACATGGAAAAGAAAGCAAATCCCCTTCCAGTTCTGAGGTTTTACAAATCAGAACATGAAACATTAATGAAATACTTACTGGTCCTTATGCATCTTTAAATGAGGTGCGCTACAACACATGATGCATCATATATTGTTATTGTTTATTTGAAAAAAAAACATCCATACATACATACATATATATATATATATATATATATATATATATATATATATATATATAATATATAATTTCACCTTCCTCAGGCATATTGAAATAGTCCTCTTGACCCAGACACCATGCCTTCATCTCCCTGCTGTGGACAGAAGCCCTGTGGGTGCTTAAAACTCTCATCTACTCACCCTGCCAACTCCAAATGCCAGCTCCCAGTGCAACTAACCACTAAGGCTGGCCTGTGTACATTATTAAACCCACAGCCATATATTTACTGTACTACCCCCTCCTGACTTACTCTCTCAAATACTTTATATCTGACTCCCGCCTCTCTTTTCGCTCTCTTGGAGCAGATCCATACTCAGCAGGACCCTTCTTCTTTTCAGTATCAATCTCATGGCTTTCTATAACAATTTCACTCCTGTATGTGAGGCACACAGCTTTCAGATGCCTGCTACTTTCTTTTCCATTTACCTCCTTCTTGCTAAATATAAGTCTTCACAGACGCAGAGTTTAAAAGGTCTCCATGAGTAAAAACAAACTATGCTGCTTTGAAAGAGTTTTGCTGGAAGTCGATGCAGAGCTAACCAAAGCCTGGCTGGTGTGAATAACAACGGCTCTTCTCTGCATTTCAGATGGATGGAAAAGCTGCAGTATCAGACAAGAAAGAGAATCCATATATTTATATTTTGCCATAGTGGTCTCTTTTAATGTAGAAACTGTAAAAAATGAGCTTATATTTGTGCCAAAAATTGTGTTCAACTGTACTTTGTCACAGGGCCAAACTGGGACAAAAAGTCAAGCCGGGAGTTGTACACTCACCCAGGTCACTCTAACTCATATACTGCTTAAT
This sequence comes from Melanotaenia boesemani, assembly GCF_017639745.1. Classification (NCBI taxonomy): domain Eukaryota; kingdom Metazoa; phylum Chordata; class Actinopteri; order Atheriniformes; family Melanotaeniidae; genus Melanotaenia; species Melanotaenia boesemani. Next base: position 36,029,770 of record NC_055682.1, read on the forward strand.
ATTCTATATAGACCAAAATTCACACAGAACTATAATCTACCAGTCCAGAGCTTTTCTCTCCCCTGCTCTCATCAAAACACCCACTGCAACAGTCACAGCAGGACTCCATTATTCATTTCATGATATTATGTTAATCTGACACAAGATGACTGTGTCATATTGTCAGCAAATAATAGAGATGTCAGTTTAGCATAAATATTACAGTAAGATATTAGCTGGAACAGTAAAAAAAAGAAGTGGTCAACAGCAGCTTTACCTGATGTGATTCGACTCACATGTTTAGTTGTTAAAGTTGTGATTAAGTGAGTGGAAGAAAGTTCTTATTATTAGAAAAACCAAATGTATGATAACTGGCTCAAATCATTCAATCTGCTTAAATCCAAAACTAAACCTGAAAATGAACAACATAGCCATCAAACAAGTACAGGAAACCATTCTTCTTGGTGTTATGATAGATAATAAAGTAACTGGGACCAAACACATTGATAGAATTGCAGCTATGATGGGAGGTGTGATCACAGCACTGAGAAGAAAAGCAACATTTCTACTTACAACTGCAATGAAAGAGATAATCCAATCATTTATCCTACCTGATTCACTGTTCAGTTATCTGGTCCAGCGCATCAAATGAAATACTCAAGAAACTTCAAATACTACAAAAACGAGCAATACTTAAATGTAATCACAGGACCAATGTCATTTCAGTGCATAACAACTTAAATTGGTTACTGGTTAAAGACAGGTTATTATACTGACTACTCACTTTTATCAAGAGTATCTTAGTAACAAAAACACCAGTGATACTATATAAAAACTTTAATTTCAGTAAAAACGTGGGTACACTCAGTAGTGCCCCCAGAAAATTTTCATAGGGGTGGCCAGAGAAAGGCCAGTGAAAATTTTAGGGCGGCACGCTAAACTGCTCCTCCTTGTGGTAAATCAGGTAGAGTCCATCCTGTGGCTGGACTCTACGCTGCATGCCCCTTCACTCTTTTCCATTAAAAAGACCATCTATCCAACACATTTAACTCAAATTTGAGAAACACAAACATTTCAGAAAAAAAGACATTTCATTTGTTATTTCAATTATTTTCCATTATTTACTGTGTCAGCATTTTAGAACAGTTTAACTGTTACTGGGTCTTTTAGCAAGTCTCCCTGAAGAGTTCTGGGAAAGCCAGAAGTTTTGGTGGATCCTCTTCTCTTGATAGAAATGGCTCTAGGATACAAGAGTTAAAAGTTTTTTAGACTTGATTTTAAATTAATAAAAAACAACAACAACATTAATACAAATAGAGACTAAATTAAGTGACCTCTATTGTAACCATATTTGCAACACTGGCCTTTAAACGTTTCTATTCAGACTATTCTGAATTTCAAATACTGATCAAGGTGAATCATAAAGGTTTTATATAATAACATCAAACGTCCTCACTCACTCTAAACATAATATAACCACAGATTTATTATAATGACTTTATCATGTAGCCACCCTTTCCTCTTCCTGTCTGCGAAGGTAGAGAGAATACTCTAGCAACAGAGAAGCCGGAGGGGAAATTAGAGTCAGAATGTGTGAAGCGACTGAGTGAATGACAGAAAAGATGGGTGTTTATTAAATGTTGCTTTTTAAAAATTCAGTTAAACTTACCGCAACACTGCTTCTCTGTTTTCTTCCTCATCTGTTTCTTCTTCTGCTTCCTCGTCTCCTTTGTCTGACTTTTCAGCAGACCTCAAATGAAATATTTTCAGAGGTTACCTGCAGTATAATACCCGAGGTAGTGCCGTCTCATTTTACCGACATTTTTGTTTTTAGAGCAAAATAACTGTAAACAATTCTATATTTTCCCAAAGAGGATAGGAACTATTAAAATAAAGGAGACGACATGTGAACATCACATGTTGTATTTGTGATGTTTTATTGTTTTGCATTGTAATGTATTGTATATAGTCTGTGTTTTTGTAAAAGCCTAACTAGGGACAGGCAATGAGAATTAACCTTGGCCAAAATGCTGTGGTGTGTGACATAACTCATGAAACATACTTGTCCCTATCAAATAAAAAATAAATAAATAAATAAATAAAATAAAATACTTTATTTATATTTAATCAATATGTTCAATTTGGATTGATGCTGTTGGATCATTGATTTGATGTAATTTATTATTACACCCCTACTTTTGTTGCACTCACTGCCATTTTACTGGCTTGTATCATAAATGGTGAATGGCCCACATATAGAGCACCTTTTATCATTTCAATTCTACAAACTCTTTTACACTGTGGTTCTCATTCATGCATTTGCATGAACATTCATACAGTGCATGTCATTAGCTCACATGTACACTCCATAAATATAGTTTTTTTTTTTATTCTTTAAGTTTCTTATCGATGTACTTATTAAGTGCAAAGTGTGTATGAAATTCTTCCTAAAAGACTAGCAACTAGCACTAGACCATACTATACTATACTATACTATACTATACTATACTATACTATACTATACTATACAGTGAGATTAATGGCTTGGTGGGCTATGTTGAGCTGAATCTTAAAGTTTCCATTGTCACAAAGGTAGCTCTCCTTTAACACCAGTTCTTACCTTGTTTACTGTCTATGATATAACCAGGGCAAGAACTGGTGTCAAAGAATTAAACATATAAATATCGTCAGGCATTGCAGTAAAGGTCTGACATTATGCCTGAATTGAACGAGTTTAATTTGCATTTGTGTTTGAGAATAATTATCATACTCTACAGAAATGCATTTATTTTCTTGAGGTGGACAGACAAGGAACAAAGTCTGTTTTGGCCAGGATACATCAGGCATCACGAGAAACTTAATCTACGGTGTGGCGCTGGGTGCGGGTTTGTACTGGGTGGTGTCTGTGGCTTTTTATTCCTGACACAATATGTTGTTTAGATTTTCATATTTCCTCACCACCTTGCCCAGCTTCTTCTCAAAACTATCCAGTCAACCTTGTTGAACCTCTTGCATCTGTAGAAATCTATGAAGGACATATATTATGTTATAATATAAACATGATCACCATAAGACTGACCAGTCTACAACCCTGTTACCCACATGCACAGAGGAAGACATGTTTATGAAAGTAAAAATGGATGCTACACATGTCAGCTTGTGAGTACCTCACAAGCTGACCCTGCCTTCCACCACATGCACCTCGATGCTTACAAAGAAACATATGAAGAAATGTGGTTTCTCACTGAAATGTAAAGAAATGTGTGAAGAATGTGCCACGAAATAGTCTTTAGTTTATTGGCAGCTACTTTGAAAACTATAGTTTAATCCATGTCAGTGTCAGAAGGAGTTATCCATTCCTCTGCTACAGTGTGAGGTGTTTTAAACCAGGAAACTCTGCAAACTATTTCATATGAGTTGAACTTTCAATAAGACAGATACAGCTTTAGTTAAAAAAAAAACAAAAACAAAAAAAAAAAATTGCTATATGCAACAATTGAGTAGTTTATTTCTAAAGTAATCAACAGGCTTCTCTTTTTGTTCAAGTGGTGTTTTAACTTGTTTGGCTTCATACTGTCAGATGCTGATATTTTGAGACATACAACACACTGTGGTCTTTCTTCTTTCTATTTAAATAGCCATTCACTTGAAATTGCCGAACAGTAGTCAACCCTAGATTTGATAAATGCATGAATCCGATTCTCAGCATTGCTTTGAGACACGATACTTCTGATCTTGGAAATATTTCACAGATAAAAAAATCACTGCTGGAAAACATCTGTTAATATGTTAAATAAAAGATATGTCCTGGTCAATAAAGACTCCAATGGTCCTTGCTGTAGTAATGAGAGCTAGGTTGTTGTTTGTTTCTCACCCGCTAACTGCTGGTATATACTCCAGCTTCCCAGTGGACCTGAAATAGAATATGTTCTATGGAAAGGGATGGATGGGGGAGGTGGGGGTAAATGGTTATAAACATAGCTATGCCCACAATTCAACCAAAAGCAATAAACTTGCCTAATTACCTTTGAAAACTGTGATTTTAAGAAATGTTACTCCCTGTTTATTTATTTATTTTAACCACACTTATGAAAAAAAACAAAGAAAAAAGTAAACAAGTCACTACTGGTCCAGAGGTTAAGTGTTAACTTTTACTCTCTACTGTATGAAGAATTCAAATATGGGCTCAGGATATTTCTAAACTCATTCATTTAATCATAAATATATTTACTGTGCCTTATATAGAATAGTAAAGTACCACAAATTCACAAAAATACCAAAGAAATCATTAATGTCAAAAACACACAGTAACTATCTTTTATGTGTAAGTAGAAAAACATTGAAACATTATTGGAAAGAAACAACATGACATTCAGACAAAGATTCTCTCTTTCTACGGTAATGCACCTCTGTGTTTGTTGACATCAACCATGAAAAAGTCAGAAGGAAAGAAAAGAACAGTGCAGAGGAGGAATGGAAGAAACCTGCATTAGAAGCCACAGTAAACTACAACTCAGTGCAGAGAAAAATACCAGAAGACAAGAGCAGAGTTTAAAAAATGTGGTCAGATTGATTGGATGATCAGTAACAGAGGTAGAGGAACAGCTAAAAATAATACAGATTGGTCCTGACGGAGCAGACTCAGAGGGGGTTAACTTCCAAACTAAAGGAACTATCAGATTCAGAGAGAGTCAGTAAAGGAGGAGAGCTGAGTGAAAGCAGAACGACTTAGTTTGTTCATAATATCCAACAAGAAGCAGCACGGTGTCTTTACCATGCTGAGAAAAACTGAAGATATCTTTTTAATAGCTTCTAATCCGTCAATAGGACCCACTATAAGACTGTAAGCAAGACCTTCTGCTGCAGCCAGCATCATCACTGATATAATCACTGATTTATCCTCCTCCGGTGAGGAGAATAGCACCTTTTAGGTTGGGGTCTTGGTGCACCATGTCTCCACTGACCTGTTTACCACATGTCAGAATAAAGTGAAAGCTGAAGGGAGGAGCACGGCTTCAAATCCGTACCCAGCAACTAGAATATTCTGGTACAACGTCACCAGATATGTATGCATCAGAGATGTTGAGATTTCAGCATGCTAAAGATTCTCATCAAACCAAGCCATCAGTTAGGAAATGGCTGAAAGAGAAGAAATGGGGGCTAGTCAATGCAAAGACTGAAACCCAGGTGAAATATTGCAGAATAATTCAAATGGGCAATTCATGAAAGAAATCCCTCAAATATTTGCACTTAAAGGCATTATGCATGGAAGAGTGGTCAAAAGCCTCAAAAAGCTGATGTCAGAGGATGATGGACAGCTATTCAAAGCACTTTTTTCCTTCCCCCCAAAAAAGAAGCAAAAGTGTTTTATTTCTGTGAATAGTAGTTTGAGTATGTCGCTGCTATCTGTGGGCTTCAAAGAGGACTGAATTTTCTCTTGTTAAGATGGGAAGAAAAGTTCTATATTTTTCATGGAATATTTCCTTTTTTACATATTTTATTTTAATCATTATCCAAAGCAACTAATTAGTGAGAAAAATGCTCAAGCCTGTGAGAACATTTAGTAGCGATCAGTCTTGGACAGTACACTGGACTGTGTTTGGTTTGTGGGGAGGGATGGCAGTAGCGGGCTGAGCTCATGACAGGATCCTCTGTTCTTTGCTTAATGGAGAACATGACACATGCTGCAACTAACAAGAGTCTGAGACTCTGAGCTCAAACACATCAAACCAACTTCTAGAAGCAGCTGTATTAAAAGCTCAGCTGCTTTGTCCTCTCATCATATCAACAAGAACATCATATCAACAAGAAACAGGACGTTAGCATGCTGCAAAGACGACCACGTAGCATGTACCATGTCTGCCTGCAAAAGAGGGCACAACTATGCAGGAGGTGACATAAATAAACAGAAAGAAGAAATGTTTGTTTGTCAGTTTTAGATTTTTAGCATCCAACATGGTTCTACTACAAACAAGTTCCATGTAATGTTTATGGCTCAGTTGTGTTTCAGTTTAATCTATGGCCAGTTACTCATTCCTGTAGGCCATCGTTTTCAAACTTTTTTCAACATTGTACCCCCTGTAGGAAATTTTTCCAGCCCAGTACCCCCTAAACCAAGCGTGCCAGCATACATTTTAATTCAGGAGCCACATACAGCGCAGTTTTATCCCAAGCAGGATGGACCAGTAAAATAAAAGTACAATAACTTATAAATAATGAAAAGCCCACAGTTTCTCCTTTGTTTTAGTCTAGAAAAGTACATCAAGGTGTTTATATTTAATGAACAATTCTTTTAGAAAACACTACGAATACTAACTTTAATTACACATTTCTATGATTTATTTTATGTATTTAAATATTATATTCCTTTTTATTTTGATATTTTTATATGCATTTTATATAAAAATATAAAAAAAGAATATCTATGTTTTGTAACATATATAAATGTATTAAATACATCTAATATTTTTAATATATTTTTAAAATGGATAAATTTGATATATTTCTTAAAGATTTGATTAAATTTCTATACATTGAATATATTTTATGTTTTAAATACATTATATTTCTATTTGATATTTTCATCTATATAGACTATTTTTACTCATTTAAATTAAGGTCTTTACTTTATTTAGACTTTTTTTTTCACTTATTTACACACGCAATGAAACTAACAAATCACAAGGGATCTACAAAATTAAGAAAGATTTAATCATAGGTATCTGGAACTGAGAAAAGCAGCATTTCACATTATAATAATTAGAGTAACTTTTCAAGCTCTCAGAGTTATTGTAAATGTACATATGTGTACATTTCCACACCCGTGTACTAATCCTAATTACCTGAACTGACTCTCAGTAATCACAGTAGTTTGCAGTACAAACTGAAGTCAGATCTATTAAGTAACAAAGATATAAAATATGCATCTACAACAAGTTATCCATCTTTTTTATTTTCTTACATATCCCCCGGAGTGTCTCCAAGTACCCCAAGGGGTACATGTACCCCCATCTGAGAAACTCTGATGTCGGCAATCAGCACCCTAATTGTCTGTGTACTACACGTTAGTGGAGGATCGCACCAGGGGGCACACTAAAGAGCACAGACTGCATAGAGCTGCCGGTTTTGGTATTTGCTTAGAATCTGGTTCATGCTGACATCAGAAAGAATGAGAACGGCAGCATTGTAGATGGTTTTTGAGGACACTAAATCAAAGACATGGGATAATGATCACATGGTCTCTACCAGTCACCTCCATTTGGCAACTTGAAGCAGCGTAGCATTATTGTATGATAACGTGCAGAACCAAAACTCCAGATTAATGCAGGATGTGTGAGTTAGACATGACAAACATGCACACAGTTTGTGGAATTAAAAGCAAGTTTATTCCCACCCTACTTGTAATATATTCTTTGTGCATTTAACCAGTGCTTTTATTAACCATTTAAACTCCCTGCATCCATCCTCTATGATCTAAGCAGCCAATCAGAATATCTCTCACTCATAGATCCAACACTGATTCAACATAGAATCAACAGAAAGGAACTTCAATGGAGCCCAGTGGTTTTGCACATACAGAAGAAGAAAAAAAAAAAAAGAAATCACAGCGGACAGATGTTCAGCATCATTTATGACATTCCCAACAATCCACCATCAGCTTGATGTTTCACAGCTGGAAACTTATTCCTACAAACAAATGAAAGCATATGAGGTTCATAAAGTTTTGTAATTAACTCATTTTTACAACAATAATGTTTGTATTGTTTGTCATATGAGTAAAAATAGAAAAGTAGGGTAAATTATTACCATTTGTTTGTGGTTAAATATTTGTTCAAGCTTTTAAATTCAACATATCTCTTAACTCCTACAACAGAGAGAAAAACATTCACTTTTGTACTGTAAAAAACAAAATGCACAGCAAAGGAGGTTGTAGAGAGAGATAAAAGAGGTAAAACAGGAAACAGAGCTAGCGTGTAGAAAAAAATTGCCACTGGCAAGTCGATGAACTGCCTCAGACCAAGCACATGGTCTTCCTTTGCCCCAGCACTGAAATGACATTGCCGATTTGCAATGCGTGTGGTCAAGTGTTCCCTCCAGATGACTGAGATGACAGTCTTCAGTGTGCTATGACTGCATTGCAGCGTTTTATTCCCCCCACCTCACATACAATGTAAGTAAACACATCACTGTCCACAAACCCCAAACATTTATGGATTCCATGGTAGCTTAGAAACAATTTCACTGCTCCAGCTGAAGGATATTTTAGAGCACAGGCACCAGTGGAATCAGATTTACTGGAACAAAAGCAAACAGGATGCAACGTCAAATAACTCCAGACTATTGTTCGACTAAAAATGCATTTTTCAGGGGTGCATATGTCGCATATAAATTACCCAAACATGCGTGTGTCTCCAGCGTGTTTATGGCAAAGCCTCCAGTAATGCATGTGTCTGTTTATGTCTTTGTTTCTTCAGTGCCAGTGTGGTCTCTTACATTATTCTACTCCTATCATGCAGAAATTGCCTGGACAGCCATTTGGCTCGTGCTCACCATCCATTTGTAATTCTGATAGAGGGGCCATGACTGCTCGGGCCTCGGGACAGCAGCAAAATCAATTGGCTAGAAATGACATCTGCCAGAATCTGCCACCGGAACGCTCTTAGGTACCATAAATGAAATCACAAGCTCTAATTGTGTGCTGATTTATTCACTTGTCTGAGTGCATCGCGGTTGGACCAGCAAGTAGCCCCACAGCCTTGTCTGTGTGCTTGGTCATACATAACACATTTATTTATTTACCCATCCCTTCTGATTCATGGCAACACTGGGGGATATACTGCCCTCCCACTACCACCAACAACACACACACTCCTCTGCTAGCACATAACCTCAACCCCCTTTCTTTCTCTACCCCCTCCGCACTAGATTAATTCAGTTTCTACCTCTTTTTCGTGGCAGCATGTAAAATGAAATGGCTGCAGAGACAACTGTCACTTGGCTCAAGTAAGATGAATATGTCGACGCTTGAAGCAGTTAGAGCATGCTCGCGTGTTTGACTGCGCTCAGAATCGAGATGGAGATATTTTTCCCAGCTTACCTTTAAGAAGAGTTTTTGCAGGTTATTCACTTCATCTAATTGCTGCTGAAGCTGTGGGATGATGTCAGTTAAACGTGACATTTTAGCACATGATACACAGTTATGAGACTGAGGCTAAATTTTGAAGTGATGCAGGTTTAATAACGTCCCCCCTTTGTCTCTCATGGACCCTCAATAAAAGGCCACCCAAAAAAAAAAAAAAAAAAAAGCTATTTCCTCTGTGCCTCCGTCTTTCAGGACGTCTGTCAGCTGAAACTTTAACCTAGCTCCAACACCAGCCTGAATAAAACATGAAACAATGCCTGCAAAAAAGTGTCTGTGAGGCAGTAGAACATCAAAAATTAATATAGCCTCCGTGGGCCACATCCAAGAAATTTATCTAATCCCCAGAGTTCATCTTGCTCTTCCTGTCACCTAGGCGACAGTCATGGGAGGTTACAAGCATGCCTGAGATGATACCACAGGAAAGAGCGGACTCTTCTTTTGCCATGAAATAATAAAAAACAAAAAGGGAAATGAATGGAGAAGGGGGCCGAGGCCTAGCAAAATGGATTCAACGGAACAGACACAATCTCAAAGCATTTTTAAAGATGAAAAACAAAGTTGCCACTAAATGGCCTCTCAGAAACAAGGCAGGGAGGAATATCCCACATATGAGAGAGACTCAAATTAGAGATCTGTATTGGTGCTGCAGAAATCTCCCTTTGATGAAGCCATCCTTAAAATATCAAACATGTCCCCGACATTTTCCCTTAAGTGACATTTTCCAATATTTGTCCTACATTGCTGTTAGCGACATCCGAATGTGTGAACATGGCAGTGCGGTGGCCAGTGGGGAGATGTGCTGCGGTATCATTTAAGCAGTGAACAGCCCTGCCTTTTCCAGCTCATTAGCCATCCCCTTCTTTGTCCCAGGCCATTTGATAGCAGCATTAATCTACGGCTCCACTAGGCTTCCTCTCCCTATTTACCAGTATTTCATGAAGATTACACCACTCAACCGTGTAAATGTATGCTTTTTTTTTTTTTTTTTTTCTCCACCTCCCCGCCTAGTGTGGATCACCAAACTCAGTGGAATACCTTGTATAAACTTCTGCAACAAACTACAGATTAAACATTGCATTTCCCCAAAATCCAATGAGATGAGAGGTGGGTGGTGAATGAAAGGCGTTCAAAGTGTTTGCCAGAGTCACGTCCCTGCTTTTTTTCATGTTGTTCATGATTCATCTCTGTGTGTTTACCACCAAGGTGGATGGCACGCTGCCAAATGCACCGTCGTCCTTTAGTTTGGATCACCTTCCTTTTGACTGTGTGTGAACCACATGCCAATGTTAAGGGTAGGTGAGGAACTAAAGTAGCTCTGAACCCACAAAATGCTACGCTAAAACAACTTTGTCAAACTTCTTACAGCCCAGTTTGTCTCAGTATAAAGCATCAGCTCTGTGATCGGTCTGGCAGACTCCATCTCTCATGAGGTATCTAACTTTTATCGGGGAAAGACAGGAGACACAGACTCCCTCTCCCTACAGCTTGCCATTCATCCAGACATGATAGATCTGGGTGTATTTGGCATTTACAGAATCACTGGCATGTTTAAAGGGGTTTTCATTCATTCTCTCCTATGAGGAATGATGCAACATATAATGAATACTGAAAATAAGTTGTCTGACAATAAATGGCAACTCCATCTTTCCACTGTGGCACTGACAAGTCATATGTCTTGTTAAGCTATCCGCACAACAGCTGTGATTTACCATGAGGTAAGAAAAGCCAGTTAAAGAGAAGTTTTTTTTTTTTAGAGCGAACCTCTTTCATTTGATAAATTAATTCTTTCTCAAGGGAAGATAACTAGAAAATGGGAATCTTTTTCTAATTTCTCTACAGCAATATTGATTCACAACACAGACATTCATTTAAAACTTTAATCACAAACAGATAAAAAAGAAGGCAAACTTTAGGCCCCACATCTGTGTGCAGGTCTCATGGCAAAACTCAACATAACCACAAAACAAAGCCATGCAAGTTATCGCTCTAGCTCTCCTCTGTTCATCTGTTTGAGTGGCATCTTTGTGTTAGCTTTTCTCTTGGTGGCTCCCTTTTCTCTCATTTCCACAGCACAGCATAAGTAACTCAACACCCCAACAGTGGGCCTATCATAAAGATACATGCTTGTTAGCTCAGCCAGTTTGTTTACTGCTGTTTAGTTATGTTTTGTGAATAATTGAACTTTAACTTGGTTGAAACAGTGATTTTTATGTGTGTAGCTTGCATGTTCTCCCCATGTATGTGTGCGTTCCCTCTGGGTACTCCGGCTTCCTCCCATCATCCAAAGACATGAATGTTAGTGTTTTCCTTTTGGTTTATTGTGTACATTATAACACACTGTAGTGCTTCTGTAAGATGAAATCTTACCATTTTTTGTATCTTGGTGGTTTCAATAAATGTCTGCAGATGGTAGATAAACTCTACAGTACAATGTCAGATCCTAACACAATAAACCATCAAATAATCTAATTTAGTCAGCTTTTTCTCTTAAATCAGTGTTTCAGATTGTGCATCTGGCTTTGCTTTCAATGGCAAAATGAATGAATAAGATGAGCAGTTTATAGGCAGAAATAAGGGAACTCCTAAGTTTCTTATGAACGAGGAAGTCCAATTTTACACTGAGTGTTGCCAACAAAACAAAATAAAAAGTTTGTTGAAAGGGAAAAATTACAATAAAGTTGACTTCAGCAGAGTTTACCTAAATCCTACTGGTGTCTTTTTATGCAGGATAATGTTGAATTCACCATTTACACAGTGTTTTAGAGATTTTAAAACATCAAGATATATATTGTGTATCGGGAAAAGGAAAAAAATAAATAAATATCAGGATATCAGTTATAGGCTAATCGTCCAGCCCTAGCATCAGTGCACAAAACATCCTCATGTGGCCATCAGCATTATAGGTTCTGAGAAAAGTTTAGTTTGAAAGATGAGTGATCAAGAACACGTTCCTTTTTAATACTATAATATTCATAAAGTCAACTAATGTAAAGTGAATCACTATGTAAATATTTTAAGAGTTTCATGAATTATCCAACTACTGTATGCCAAGAATGGCATGGTTGTTAAGGGAATAAGAGCAAACAACTTTGTATCTGTAGCTCTATTATGATCAGACACCTTTGAAGAAGATGGCTCTTTGAGGATGTGAGGGCAGCAGAGAATGGACAAACAAGATACATCACAGACACAAATGCTCCAACGCTTGTTTAACGAGTTATAACAGAGAGTCATCAAAAGACTATTGGTTCAAATAACATGCTCTGCACCCGTGCTTACCAACATGTCACTGTCGATTTTGAGGCTAACTATCTCCCTGAAAACCTTCACCCCACCCATCCCGCTCTCCCGTTAGCAACAGATGCTGCACTGAAAGAACAATTACATGTGCTAGAATCCTCATCAAATGTGAATAGCAGATCTCATCTCAGTGCAATCTACCCACGTATGCTCTCCAAATCTTGTTTATGCACAAATAAATGAGCCCCTACTCTGCATGTCATAAATTTTTCAAATATCAGAAGGAAAATGTGACCTCACATGTGTCATCTTTTAGTTGATTATAGCAGAAAACAATAACTCAATGATTTTGAACAAAGCTGAAGACTTCAAAAGTTGGCCATGCAACAGTGGGCAATGAATAAGGTTTCATTTCTTTATTCAGAATGCTTCCAGAGACATAAATTATGAAAATATGATGGCTTTTTTCAAAGAGTTGATTGCAAAGGGTTTCTTCACAGCATGTACTTAGCAGAATGATTTTGTAATGATAGTGGTAAAGCCAACATCTAAATAATTTGCACCTAAAGCACCTCCATCCAATGTCGGGATGGCACAAAGATGGAATCATTACAAACCACTGAAGGAGCCTGAAGTAGACATACCAATTCTAACAGCCAAAATTAGAGGGAATATAACTTTTCCACCCTGTTTATTACCCCTTCCTTTCTTTTGATCTATTTTTCTTTTTTGTCTGTTTTGTTTTGGAGAAGGAAGCTGCTGTCAATAAGCATGGCCATGATAGTGTGGAAGTGCTGCCAGTTCCAATAAAGTGGGAGAGAGATCATTGCAATGAAAGGTGACCTTGGCATAATTGAGATTCATCACAGAGAAAGCCAGGCGGCTGAGGCAACAGGGAGCAGAGTGAATGGAAAAAAGAAAAAAAGGACTAAAAACACAACATAAATAAGACTTTCATTTTATCAAGAAGCAGCCAACTGTTGGTTGGGCAGGAGGACCTGAATCTCAGTGGCAATGACTGTATTTATTTAGGCCAAGACTGCAGGCTTATAGACGACTCTGATCCTCCCTGCTTGTGTTCTGTTTTTGCTAGCAGCACACATGTGAAATGAAATAAAAGAAGCGCTCTTCAAACCGAGTGAAAAGAGTCTGATCTGGGGTTGCCTGTTAGCTCTGTGGATGAGATAACACTCCGGCTGCATGTTGGGAAGCACATGCTTTGACCACAGAGGGAGGCGATGTCAGTGCGCCATCATGTTTTTACTTGTGCAAAGCAGCACGGCATTGCAGTGTTAAAGGGACTCTGGAGACATGCAAACACAGAGAGGGATGAATGGAGGTTGGAGGAGGATGTTGGCATGTATGGGGATGGATTATAGTGTCCTTTCAGACCTGCACAATATGCATGTTTGGGTCTGGGCTGGAACCTTCACATTGCAGCCATACAGATCTCTTGTGTTTGGGGGAGGCGGGATCCCACAGACACCCAAGGATTTCTATGGCCTACAACAATGGCCCACATTCTTGGTCTGCAACCCACCTGGCTCTGTCTGATAAATGGTTTTGAAAGAGGACACACACTGCATTGCATCCAGATGGCAATCCATGTGCACATAAACACCTCACTGTCCTTTTTCCTATATCTTGGTTTTTGTTTCTGTGTAGATGATTATTCTGGATTTTCTTGACATTGTTTATGATATATATTCATTTTGGACCATTTTTGAGCTAGTAGGAAAAAAATTAAAATATTACACGAATTTATAGTCAGTTGTAAACCAAATGAACAGAGACTACAATGTCTTTAGATCTAAGATCAGTTTCCATTAACACTCTTTATAACACTGTATTTAACTATATATTATATTTTATTGCAACCTTAACTGCATCTGTGACCCCGCATCTACTGTTTGTAGTACAGTGTGTTGTCTGTACATGTTTTTCCAGAAAAAGAAAATAACTTGTGCTGATACTACAAAACAATAAATAGATGCCTTCATTTACTATAATTAAATGGCTTTGTAATCTTTCGAGGATTAAAAGGCCAACTAATGACCAAAAGAAATGGGATTTGGTAAAATCAAAAACAGATTAATTACTTCTCATACTTTAAAAGGTGACAGTAATTACTTTCATCCACTCAAAAAAAAAAAAAAAAAAAAGGAATGAAATATTTGCCACACTTAATTAAAGGTTATAGATTTGACATGATTGTGAAAGACAAGACAATTAAAAATCCTTTTATTCAACCTAGATATACAAGGAGCAATTGGTACAGTGCTCTCTGGAGGGCTCACAAGTGAAGGCTCTTTGAAAGATGAAAGTGGTTTGGTAAACATCGAGATAGCAAGAAGGATGGACTGCTACATCATTGTAACCCATCCAGACAAGGTTATTGCTGAGGTTCAAACTTCAGAGGCGGCCAGGAGGGAACCCACCCACCTCTATAACAGATCATTGTGAGCCACACAAGTGCTGGGAATGTGAAAATATCCCATTAATGTCAAGGTTACATCAGTGAAATGCCTCAAAAAGTCAATGGGTGTACTCCCAAGGGACTCATTTTGATTTGTTACCTGGATTATTCAGTCAGCACAACTGAGTCACTGAGAATTTTGAATAGCTAAAAATGCTGGTGAGGGTTTAACACCCAGTGTTTCAAGTGTAACCGGGTGGTTTTACTCCAGGGTAATTATGGCAGTGTGTTTTCCGACCCTATGCATGGTCATGAAGGCATCATGGGCCGTACTTCTGCTTCCGTTTCTCCGCTTAGGCTCATCAGGGAGAGTATAAACAGGTGCGGTAGCTAGACAGTCTTCCTCTCTCTACCTTTGGGTGTGTTGGCGGCGGTGCGGCGTGTCGCCACAAGCTGGTTGCCGTGGTTTGTTGCTAGAGCCAGGTCGTCTGGTTTTAGTGGTTGGGCCATGGATTTTCTCTAAGCTTTGCTGGCGAAGGTAAATGCTAGTATGACATTGTAGGATGCATATTATGTATACACCAGGCTAATGTGTATTCTTCCACACTAGACTGTGCTGCTGGTATTTCTGGAGTGGCGTTAGAGTAGAGCTACGTTGCTCGGGACGGAGGTATGGATAAGACAATGGTTGGCTTCTTGGTCAGCATGTGTTACGTCAGCTGATCACCACCTGACTCCATTCCTGAGTGCAACCCTCCGCTCTTGGTTCCTGCATGGGATTGGTTGGACGGGACACACCGCCGCTTTCCCCGTTCCTATTGGACGCGGTTGGACCAATCCCAGCTCCGGAGAACGCCCTCCAGGAAATAAAGCCGGGAGTCCCACGTCAGTCAGGGGGCAACTGTTGACACAGGCAGTCTGCTCCCGGCCTTCGGAATTGGTGTCAGTGTCCCAGAGAATCTGTGTCTTTGTTTTGGTGGCTAGCATTGAGTAGATCAGGCTGTGAGCTTGTGTTTGTTTTGTACTGGTTGATTTGCTAGCGTCAGAGTTTTGTTTGGTGTAGTACCTGTAGACTTGTATAAAGACCTCAAGCCCTTTTGGCTTCGCTTTCTGTTATTGTTATGCCTCGTTTTGATTAAAGAGTTTCAGTTAGGTAACGTAAAACTAGTATATGCTGGGCTAGATACTCGCGGTACGTGTGTTTCCTTTTTAGTTTATTGGAGCTGCCTCCTCACGGTTATTAACATAGCAAGCCAGTTTTATTTTCACCTGTAGTATCTTTGATTTCGGTTTTGGCTGGCTGGTTTTGAGTTTAGAGTGGGTTTGCTTGGTTTATTTGTTTGGGCAGCTTCGTTAACCCCAGCATTTGTTAATTGCCACCAGCAGACTTTGTGCTTCCTGTTCCGTTTTCAACAATAAACGTACCTGCTTTCCTTTTAATACCTGGCCAACGTTTCTTTTGTTACGCCCTTCCTCATACCCCTGACCCTGGGTCGTAACAGCATGTCTCTGCAAAACAGATTGCCTTTGCTCCCTACTGTGCTCTCTTTAGTCTACAGTGCTCTTTAGTCCACAGTGCTCTCTTTAGTCTACAGTGCTCTCAGTAGTTGATTTTGCGCACCTTAGATTTGACTGTCCCACTTACCCTACGTCCTAACAGAGGGTCCACGCCCCTTTTTGGTCAGTTTAATAGTCTGCAAAAGCATTTTTTTAAGGGTTTGGTAATTTGGGGATTTATGTTGTTTGGTTTGGTTTTGTTATTAATTTACTAACTCTTGGTTTGTTTTGGTTTTGGTTGCAGTGGATTTTGTGTTAACATCCAGATTACTCAACATGTTTTATTGTGTTGTGTTTTATGCATTGTTTAATAAAGAGATTGTTTTTATACACTGTCTTGTTTCTATAAATTAATAGCCAGATCCAAACTGAGTACTTCGTAATAGGGAGCCCAAGACCATTCTTTGGGAATTGGGTTGGTCTACCAGTGGGCTCTGGTGGTCCCGCCCTCAGTCACGGTCCGGGCCACATCTCCCCGTGTTACACAAGAATAATATCTAGTTCCTTTTACCTGCAGACCACCAAGTTTTCTCTAATATAAATGATGCAGCATTCAGGCTAACCCCTTCTAGCTCTGCCATTGTTGATTAAGGCCAGCCAAATCTGCCGTTAGAGAAAACTTTGGGTCTGGCTTTTGCTATCAGAAGTGATGTGCAAAATTTTCTATGGACACAGAGGAGTAAATCTGGCTATGTTAATTTTTGGCTTGTAGGTTATCCCTATGCACCATGTGGTAAACATTGGCCCATGATGAGCAACATTAGTCCAGATACTATGCTTAGAGATGCACTACGTAACTTCCCAACCTTAAAACTCTGCATTTGTTGCCACAGTGTCATGTATCATGTGCATTTGTCCAGCAGCGTCCTGAGGCTGAGAAATCGCACTATAAAACATTTTGATCTGGGACGCCTCCTCATGTTGCAGCCAAATTTCGCTTCACATGCCAGCAAGCAGATATAAAAAACACCGGCCGTTTTGAACGCATGCTTTTGCTGATTCAGCAAAGAAACGCAAAAAGTAATTATCGGAAGAAGAGAGGAAAAGAAAGAAAAAAAAAAAACGAAGAAAGGGACAGAACAATGGTCAAGATAAGACTATCTTTTGCTGGCTGGAGTGATCTCACAGAACAGGTAGGATGCAAGATGGATGGAATTAGCCGACAATAGGGGGCTCATTCCACTGGGAAAATGGCAGAAGTTCTTTAGTGCATCTTTAAATCTGAAGGGTTTGATTGTGCTGTGGCTTTCTGGGGCTTAAGCCAGATGAGTATGATTTCTCACTGTGGGATGCTTAATATTACATGTTTTCAACAATGTATTATCACTTTTCACAGGTATGTGGTGTGTTTCAAATGCAGTATTTCCATTTAGATACTTTTCAGTGCCGCTACCCAATCTTGACCATTTAAAATACCATTGCAAACAGTTTGCAATACTGAAAGTACGAGTAAAGCAGGAAATCAGAGAAATAGGAACTTGTTGCACTGATCTACTGTAGTTAGTGCTGAAGCACATAAAAACACCTTTGCACAGCTCCACACAATGCCTTCTTTCTGTGTATAGTTTTATAGGCAGACGTTGTGAAAACATAATCTCCGCCTTGCAGTTACAAAGACAACCAACTTGAAATGTCTTCTTATTCTCCAGACATTGGTAATTTGAGCCAATATCAGAATAAACTCCATGATTATCACAGTAATATGGATATTTCTATGAATCTTTAGGAGGTGGATAACGCTTGATTTACTCAGAACTCAAGGTAACACTCAGTCAGCATTATTGTGACCACATTCTACAGCCATATCTTACATTTCTCTTTATGGGGCCAATTTATGAACCAAGGAAACTGTAGAGACCTTGTAGCTATCTTTTTTTAGTTTATGGTAGAAACCACAGACTATGTTAACAGTGCTGTCAACACTAGGTGTTGGTAGCAAATTGCACAATCTAAACATAAAAGGATAGGTTAACTCAGCAGCTGATCCAGTTAGCTTCGGCATCCATATAAGTAAATGACATAATAGACTAAAAGACTTGGTATAATGGTGGTTAACCTTGACATGCTAATGGCCAGCCTAAACTAGTGCCAAGTTGAGGTAGTATTTAATCCAGCAATTCACCAGCTTGTCTTAACTCCCACTTTGCTAATGCACAGTTGAGACAGTGGATGATCAAATGAGTAGCTACATTACATCCATAAGGTACTAACCAGATGGAATGACTGGTCACATTCTTATTTGCCACCACTGGCCACTCATTTGCCATTGAGGCTTATCATTGGACTAATCAATCAATGGCTATAAAAGGGAAACAGCTGTGCTACAATCAGATTGTCCCTGCAGGTTACTCAGTAGTCCTAATTTTGCTCCTATTGCACCAAGTATCCAAATCTCTAACTGATTGTGGACATTGTAATAGTGAAATAATACTCTTACCTAGACAGAAATAAACAGAGACAGTCTTGACCCTGCACAACAACCTCTTCGTATCTCCAAAACAAAGCCAGGAAGTGCATGTAAGAGACAAGAGATCTTGACTGTGATATCTGGGTCAGGCTTAATCAAACGTCAGATTGTCAACCCAAATGACTGATTCAGAGAGCAGTCATCATTCAAGCCTGCCCTCTTATGGGTTGCTCTCTGACTCAGTCTGTCTCTTTTTTTTCCACCCTCTTCACTCTAATGGACAGCAGCCAGGATCTCTGAGGTGAGCCAGCCAAGGTAATATTCCTCAGGTATCCTCTAATTACCTGTCATTTTGCATTCATGGCCCAAGTATTCATTGCCACTTTGGTCACTGCTAACTGATGAAGAATGAGCTTTTTTCTCAATGATATGCAATTACCCCAAAAGGTAAAAAACCCTCAAGAAGAAAGTGGGGGTGAAGAAAGTAAAAGATTTGCCTGGACAGATGAGAAGGAGAAGTTTTGCTGATGAATGACGGCACCGCTGTGTTGACACAGCCCCTCGGACAAGCTTTAAATGGGTCATCACAAAGCTTCACTGTAGCCAAAAGAAGGAATGTGTCGTATAAAATGTAAAGTTTGACTTGCAGTAACATTTTCATTTTAAAAAATAATAAATAAAAAAATAATAAATAAATGGTATCACCTAACAACTAAAAATATAATGAAGACCTGTACAGATTAAACCCCTCACCAGAGCTATTATTCTATGGCTATGCATCCATCAGGTTCTTAATTACAAAGCTTTGTCTATTAATTTACACTGTCAAAACACTAGTATCTCATAATTGGCTCATTGTTTGGTCATCTGTGCATCCTTCTTATGCTTTCTAAACAGAATATAACATTCTTCCTCAGCACTTGCACCAGATTGATTTTTAATTTACGAAATCATTTTATCTCTGTAAGCTGCCATTCTACTGAAGGGCCATCAGTTTGACTTGCATAGAGAATTAGATTTCTCCAAATGTTTTTTAAATATTTTTAGTCTGACCACTGTTCAGAAAGAGTAAATCCTTTTGTGGATTCTACTGTAATTGTGCATCAAAGCTGTATTCATGTGTTTTAATGCGGAAAATATGAGACTGTGAAATCCAGTGTTTCACAGACGTACCAAAAAGCCTTTGTTCAGCTGGATTTGCCTTTAAGGAATGAACAATCTAATCAAAGCTCTTTACCCCTGAAGAATACTGTTAATGAGGTGCAGCATTCTCGACATTTTCATTCTGTCTTGTGGGTACATAATCTAATAATTCTTGATGTATAATTACCATGAAAACGCTTTAAAAAGTTCTGGAAATGGACAGTGACAGTGTTTGGTGTGCATAAAACACAACCACTGCCACAGATGCACATTGTTTAGTGAGCCGGTATCAAATGGTGAAAACATGGAGTGAATTACATTTGGTGAATGTAAAATGATCTGTGATTGCAAGGACACAGCAGATGTTTTACAGGTCAACAGTGACAGCAGGTCTTTTGCACCAAATGTCATTGTTATGGCAGCATTTTGCTCGTCTCATTCAACCGTTTGACAGCTGCTGTCACTCTTCTGTTTCCCATATCCCAGTCCACTTAGCTACACCACAGATGGAAATTAACATTAAAATTTGGCCCAAAAAAAACCATATATATATATATATATATATATGTTTTTTTTTTTGGGCCATATATATATGTATATATATATATATATATATATATATATATATATATATATATATATATATATATATATATAATTTGTATTTAATCAGTAAATTACTTAATTTGGTGGCCACATTTCCACTTTGCATTGTAGAGAAAAAAGTAAAAAGACAAGAAAAGTCACTGTCTGCCAGCAGGAAGAAGTGGTGGGATTTTTTTCCAGTGAACTTTAACTTTGAATATTTTAAAGTCTCTTTGTCTTTAATCTTAATAACAAAAGGCATCTTGAACCATAGGCCTGCAGCTCCTATTGGCACAAAAGAAAAACTAAAAATATTCCAGTCTTATGTGAAGCTACTATAAATCGTGACCCCAACTTGATTTTTTTTTCTTAGATAATTATTAAAGTAGAAGACAAGACAAAAACTTGCTCATCTACCAGTTTACACAGGGAAACTTCGATTTCTGCCACATAAGTCCACTTCCATTTAGGCCCAGTTTACACCACAATGCTGACACAGTAAAATGTTTTGTTGGTTCTGGCCTCTTGTTTCCCTGGTAACAGAGTTTGGGTGGATAAAACCGCAAAGACCTCCAGAGTGAAATTTTCTCGCAATGCAAGGTGAGTCCCGTCAGTGTAAACTGGAAGTGGAATCTTTTGACAACGATCACATCTTTTACATCATCTTGCACTTGCGCACTCAGACCCTGCTTAACACGTGACAAGTACAACAACAACAATGGCGGACCTCTGTGTCATGTTTGTCCTGCAACATCTTTTTTTAATTTATTTTGTCTGTTTATGCAAATCCTGATTCTGGTAGTGTATTTATTAGGGCTGGGCATGTTAATGTGTTAATCGCGTTTTTTTTTTTTTTTTTTTTTTGTTTTGTTTTG
Organism: Melanotaenia boesemani; assembly: GCF_017639745.1. Taxonomy (NCBI): domain Eukaryota; kingdom Metazoa; phylum Chordata; class Actinopteri; order Atheriniformes; family Melanotaeniidae; genus Melanotaenia; species Melanotaenia boesemani. The sequence goes on from NC_055682.1 coordinate 36,051,114, forward strand.
CTGGCCGCTAGCTTTGGTGACAGAAACATGTAGTCCCTGTCTTCCCTCCCTGCTGCAGCGGTGCGTCTGATGAAACCAGGAGAGAGTGGGTTTTTTAAAATGAAGGCTGGAACTTAAGAAAGAACCAACGTTTCTCTTTGTCTGTTAAAACCCATGCAGATGGGCAGAACATCAAGATTCCTCCAAAAGACAATGACAAACAATTTATTTATTTATTTATTTAAATAAATGCGGCTTTAATTTATGCAAGACAGCAAAGGTAAGACATGTTTTCTGACTTTTACAAACGTAAAGCATAAATCGGGCCTTCTTCTGCCTCTGGTTCAGTGAATCTTGGTCATAGCGAGATAAAACTTTCAGCTGTTGAATCTGTGAGATGTGAGCTTTCAGAAGAGGAGCCATTTGTCTGTGTTCAGGCCATCAGGTGGACACAGGCAGACATCATCTGTGTTCACATATTTCTGACTTTGGTCGACTTTCGGTAGCAGAGGGTGCAGGTGCAGAGGTGTTAAGCTAAACAGTCAAGCTAAGAATGAAAGGTTAGAGAAATTATAGGCCAGAAATCTGGACAATGAAGCACTGAAGGTGCATGGATGGAAGTTATTGTGCATATTGTGAATATTTCTCTCTCCTCACCATCTAGAAGCTGTGAGATTCTAATCCTGCTTTCTGTCTGTTCACCTGATGCTGATATTCATCACATATTGTTCCTTCTGTGTTTAGAAGGAAGCAGCTTCACAGCTTTGAATTCACCCTGCTGACTTTTTACCTTTTAGTTAGTAAATCCTGAACATTTCATCCTTCTTTGTCATAAATATTTGATTTTATTAATATATATGAAGAATATTTTAACGGTTGCTGTTTAAAGAGAAAACTGCTGCTAAACCTTTACAATCCAATGAGCCATTTTTCCCTCAGCCAGCTAAATAAAACTCCTTTAGAAACGCAAATGTTACGAGACCTTTTCAAAAAGGCAACTTAATATATATATTATTAATGAAGAGCCACCATAGGATATTTGTTATTTTTGAAGAACCACATTTTTATTTCCATTTTTGGGTTTTAAAATAAGGAAAAAACATAAACCTTTATAAAAAGAGGACAGACAGGCTTTCTTCTAAGGGATGTAGATATATGTGGAAAATGATGAAAAGTAAAAGAAAAAAAAGTCCCTGGTTTCCAACCTAATGACAAGAAAGATAGATTTACACATATTTACAGGCATTGTGGAAGGTCCAGAGATCCACTTGCGGCTCCAGAGTTGCAGGTTTGAGACCCCTGATGTAGTGTTTGTAAACCAAAAGTTACAGCATTTTCTTTATATAGTCGTAGGCCTTCTTTTAAAGGAAAGAGACACTTTGTAACAGTAGTGCATCTGTGTATCCGCTGATCTCAGATGTCTCCAGTAAAAGTTTACAAAACTGCCAGACAAAAAAATGTGATTAATCACAATTAAAAATTTTAATCGTTGCCCAGCACTAGTATTTATACTTTCAGCGAAGACGCAGAGGTTACATGCGCCAGATAACTAGCGGTTGACACGTAACACTCCTGTTGTTTTGTTGTCTTTTGCAGTGTTGTGAGGATGCAATGCACACCTGGGCGTGATGTTACAAAGTTTAACAGCTTTTTCATTTCAAAAACACAAAGGGAAAATGTTTGCATTTTATGTGGAAACACTGTCGTGTAAACAGGGCCATAGTTTACTTGAAGAAAACCTAAACCTGCATTTTAACGTGGACCAATTTCACATTAACACCTCCACAAACAAACCAAACTTTCTGAGCAAAAAAAAAAAAAAAAAAAAAAAAAAAAGTCTTGTTTGTGTTGTTGTGACATTAGGGATAATGATATGCAGTGTTGCATATGTACTGTAGTTATACAAGAGCTGTGGGCTCTTTACAAGATTAATACATAGTGAGGTTGCAGGGCTGAATATCTACACAGGGAGCTGCAAATTAAAGGTGCAGTGTCTAACAAAATCAAAAGTCAATGACAGAAAGGTTTAACATAAAAACTGATATCTAATAACTTTACTAAAAGAACTATGTTTTTATTTTAATAAAATCAGCCATAAACATACATATTGTGGGTCCGCATACATGGCAGCTGGCCTATTTGCACCACCATTTTTGCTATGGAGTCTCTGAATGGACAAACAACTGTGTGTGTGTGAATTTAGAACCCTCTGAGTTTAAAAGTGGATTACTGGCTTTGTGTGATAGGTGCTAGAGCACTGTTTGGAATAAAAATGCCTACAGGTACTTGTGCAGCCATCGCCGCACCAGATGCCACTGGATCCACCCACAGATAAAAACATGTAATGTCTGGAAAAAGCTCTGGCCACAGATGTCCACCATACAGTCACAACTGTACTTGGTATTGAAAGTAATTTCTATGCCTATTTTTTACGACTAAATGTCAGTAATTATTTACACACTGTACCTTTAAGGAGTAACAACAGTTAGTGGATTGATATTACTTTATTTTACCAGAACCACAATGATAGTTTAGAACCACCATTAAGATGAAGCAAATTTTTTTTGTCTGACAGTTTTATAAACTTTTACTGGAGACATCTGAGATTAGCGGATACACAGATGCACTACTGTCACTACGACTGAGTCGCTATCTCTCTCTCTGGTGTAACTTAGTTAAATCCTCATCATGTCTCGCTGGCCAAAAAAAGTGAAAAAGTGCAGCCTGGGATTTAACTAAGATTATGACTTACTGAAATCCACCCCAAATCTCTTGTTGCCTCTCTTAAAAGTGTAAAAAATATGTGTTACAATTTGGACAAATGATCATAAATAGCTGCCGTATGACTTTCCATGTCAATGGCTCAACACAGATGCTACAACAAAAACACAACGGTCCAAATAAATAACTGCCTCGACTCTTCCTAATATAACAGGGTTTACAAAAATAGATTTAACAGTCTTATTTACATGAAATGTACACCATGTTTCCATGTACTAATGAAAGTACATACTGAGTTTTGTACAACTGTTTAAAGCATCAACAGACTGAAGTTGGGTCTCCGCACACCGTAGACACTGGCTTTACAGGGTACACAACACAGTTTGGTAAGTTCTCCTAATAAGCAAGTTTCTGTAAACAAATACCCTCAAAAATCATGCATACAACGGTTCCTAAACATCATACCAGTATTTAAGAGCAACGTCAGTGTTTTCTTCAAGGAACACAATGTACACATGCGCCAAAGCATTGCAAGATAGCCTCGTGCTTTCTATCTTGTTCTCCTGATTTGCTTCACTGATTTGGGACATTAAAGGAAGAGGTGTCATCTAGTGGCACTATTGTGAATACATTGTTCTGTTGCTTACTGGCCACATCTGCACTTCACATTTTGAGTTATGTTTGCTTAGAATGTTTCATTAAGCTGATCTAAGATCTGTCAGTCAGGGTACTATGTTGTTTTAAGCATTCATGTTTTACTCATTCATATTTGGCCAAATGGTTAACACATTTTTGTGGGATGTGATGAACTCAGGATAGCTATTTTAATTTGGCTATACTCAGACTTTAGGCATCTCCACTGGAAGGGAAAAAATGTAGACAGAGAAATTAATTCCTTAAAATGACCATTTTGTTTACTGCATTGGGGATTTGGATGTTGGAATACTCGCTGTCTCACTTGATTAGCTGCATATTCATTTTCACATGCTAGTATGGTGACACATGGGGGACTAACTCAGCTGCTACATGCACAGAGGATCTTTCTCATTTAAACTGGATATACAGACAAGGAACCAAATACAATCGAAAACAAGACAGGGGTGTTTAAATGTAATTTACAATGATAAATTTGGAGACAAAATGTTCTGGTAAACAAGTTGTACTTAAAGAATTAAAGTGACTTCAAACTTATTTATACATGTTACTGGCACTCAGCCATCTGTGGTTATAAGTCCAGCTTCACAAAGACGTAAGCTTGGCTGTTCCGGTGTTTTCCTGTGCAGGAAACTGCTCCCAGAAGAAAATGAGAATTTTTTTTTTTTTTTTTTATGCAGTTTTATCCTGGTGGACATAAGTTTTGAGGCAAGACAGCAAAGGTAAGACTTGTTTTATGACTATGTTTAACAAACGTGAAGCATGAACTGGACCTTCATTTTAGTTTTGGTCATAACGAGACGAAACCTACAATTTGAAATCTGTGAGATGTGTGCTTTCAGCAGAAGAGTCATTTGTCCATGGTAATGTGATCTAGTGGACATGGGTAGCCATAATTTGTGTTTACATATTTTTTTGGACTTTGTGTACCTGGTCTTTAATTGTTTATCTTAACTGTATTTGGTGGTCGTTGAAATGGTTTTACTGAGCTGAGATTCTGGGCATGTAACCTCTGCGTCTTCGCTGAAAGTATAAATACTAGTGCTGGGCAACGATTAAAATTTTTAATCGCGATTAATCGCATTGTTACACGCAAAATGTCTCTTTCCTTTAAAAGAAGGCCTACAGCTATATAAAGAAAATGCTGTAAATCTTTTTCACAAACACTAAATCAGGGGTCTCTAACCTGCAACTCTGGAGCCGCAAGTGGATCTCTGGACCTTTCACAATGCCTCTAAATATGTGGCTAAAATATTTTTTTAAATCTATCTTTCCTGTCATTAGGTTAGAAACTTTTGCTGTTTAAAGAGAAAACTGCTACTGAATCTATGCATTTGTTTAGTGCAGGGGTCTGTAATCTTTACAATCTGAAGAGCCATTTCTCCCTCAGCCAGCTAAATAAAACTCGCTTTGGGACTCAAATGTTACAAGACCTTTTGAAAAATCACAATTTATAATTTTTATAAGTATATATATGAAAAATATGTAAACACAAAATATGTAAACACAAGTTATGGCTCCACCTGACGACATGAACATGAACATGAACAAACGACTCCTCAACTGAAAGCTCACATCTCACAGATTCCACAGCTGGAAGTTTCATCTCCGTATGACCAAGATTCACCGAACCAGAGGCAGAGAAAGGCTCGATTTATGCTTTATGTTTGTAAAAGTCAGAAAGCATGTCTTACCTTTGCTGTCTTGCATAAATTAAAACCGCATTTTTTACAAAATAAATAAATAACTAAAACATTTCTCATTGTCTTTTGGAAGCAGTTTTCCGTCAAAAAATTATGATGTTCTGCCATCGGCATGGGTTTTGACAGACAAAGAGAAACGTTGGCTCATCTTCTTTCTTAAAGTTTCAGACAGAAAACGTCTCTTCATTTTAATAAACCCGCTCTCTCCTGATTACATCAGACACACTGCTGCAGCAGGGAAGGGAGACATGGACTACTTGTTTCTGTGATCAAAGCCAGCAAAAAAAAACAAACCTTAACTTGCAATTAAAAAAAATAACAGCGTTAATTAAGTGTTGCGTTATTAATTAATTAATTATTTAATCAATTAATTAATTAATGTGCCCAGCCCTAATATATATATATATATATATATATATATATATATATATATATATATATATTTATATGTATATATATATATCGGGTCATTATATATTACTGGTACTTTTGTGTCATTATGTTGTGGAAATTCAGTGCAATTATTCCATTAAAAAAACTGATTTGAAAAACCTGCATTTGTTATTTTTATCTTTATTTAAAAACATTAGTTTGTTCTTCAGCATTTTCAGCCATGTAAGAAGAGTCATTGTGGAAGGTCCATAGAGCCACTTGCGGTAGAGAAAACTCTGGAGCTGCAGGTTGCAGACCCATGATTGACTGCATTTTCTTCATATAGCAGCTAGCCTTCTTTTAGAAAGGAGAAGGAAATTTTGCATATAACAATGCGATTAATCGCAACATTTCATATGATAGATATATATATATATATATATATATATATATCATAAAAAATATGTAACTGTAATCTGCAGTTACAACTATATCAATATTCTTTAAACTGCTATGAAATGTGAAGTCACCGAATTGTCGTAAAGTGCTACTGAAGAACGTCCCTCAACCTTGTAAGTGGAATGACTTGAAAGTTTTAGCTGTTTCTCAAACATCACAGCAAACTTTTACCCAGCAACAGATGAGTAAAGGGGGTGCCATTTTCAGAAATATTGGGCTGCACCGTCCTGCTCACCACCCTGCACCAAACGTGAGTCCTCACTGACAGAGATTACGGAGAGTAGATGAACGGAAGCTTCAGGCTGTCTCCAGGCTTTGCAAAGCGGACAATGAGGGACATCATGCTGCATGACACCTTGCTGCTTCTTTTGTGCTGTAAAAGCTTGGAGCTGCAAGAATGGATAAAGAATGCACAGCTATTAAAACTCTGCATCTAACCTCTGAAGCTGGCTGTTTAGATTTGTTTTAATTATATTGCAGCTGGGGGCTGAGTTCAGAGAGATTCCTCCAGGGCTACTTCTTGTCAGTGTTAATACCCGTTAAACAGTTGTTCACTTATGCTCACTTCCAGCGAGTGCTTTCAGGGTGTTTTTCTACACAGCAATTGTTCCCATGTATGTTAAAACAAAAAGAGAGAGAATTCTTAATTGTCTTAAAATGAACTAGAAATTTTAACTGGTTATTTATACCAAGACTATCAAAATATCAGATTAATTAATTTAAACTGCTTAAATGAAATAATCTTTGATTTCATTGCAATTATGGTTACAGCAACTGCACCTTACTTTTGTTGCAAAGCAATAAGAACATGTAACAATCCCACATGAACATTAAATATTTCTGTTTCATAGATATATTTACAAAAATTGAAAGGTACAACATCCACAACATTCTGGTTCAGAGTTTTACCAGACAAGGTGTATTTTTATTTTCCTTCTTCAGATTAATTTATTCTTTCTGAATAAAACCAAGAGAAACAAACAAAAAGAAAAAAACTAAACTTATATATTAGCTCTGCATCCTGTTAATTACAAATGCCTCCTTTTATTTTAATTGAAAATCATCAGTTAATAGACTAACAACTAACACTAAGATCCCAAAAATTGGGATGTGCACACCCATCAAGCCCCCAACAGCATAGGAGCTATGTCATCTCTAGGAGAGGGGCCAGAACAAGCCCAGGTCTAAGATCCCTATAATCCAGAAAAACCTTGGAACCAAGTTGGGGTTCTCCTCTGGAGCCAGGCCTGGGAGTGAGGTCCATTTGGGCTAAGCCCAAAAGGGTGACATTGGCCCCACCTCCTATGGACTCACCACCTGCAGGAGGGGCTGTAGGGGTCAGGTGCAATGTGAGCTGGGAGGCGGCTGAAGGCAGGAAACCTGGTGACCCAATCCTCAGCTGTAAAAGCTAGATCTAGGAACGTGGAACGTCACCTCTGTAATGGGGAAGGCGCCTGAGCTGGTGTGTGAGCTTAAGTGGTAGTAGTCCAGCTGTAGTGGATTCACCTGACAAAAAAAGATTGGAACTTTTTTTAATCTCCTGACTGAAATTAAACATTTGATGGATTTTCTTCCTTACAAAGTGGACAATTTCTCTCCCTAGCAGAAGTGGGGGTTCTGACTGGTAAAAAATCTGTCATGGTTTGCCTCACAAAGAAATAACACAATGAATCCCAGATTTAGGTTTTGTAACTCAGGACCTCCTTCCTTCAAAACTTGTGTTTTTCTTTAAGCTGATAAGCTTAAAACCCCTTTCTACAGGGTCAGCCTATTCCAATCAGCCCATCTTGCCATCGACCAAGAACTGTTTTTTTTTTTTTTTTTTTTTTTTTTTTTTTGAACATTCCAGGAGAATAATAAAACAAATTAAGGTTCTGTGGTCCCACCACAGAAAAGACAAAGACTTTGAAGAAAAGAGTAAAAGATCCGATATTTACCATTTTAAAGTAATTTTAATTTTAATATACATATGTGCTTATTTTGACAGTGCATGCCATGCATACAATTATCATCTTGTACAAATTTTAATTAACAAGCTTGATTAATGTGACCTGTAACTTTATTAATGTGTTTATCTTTTTAAGGCATCACCTTCTTACTATTTTTTTATGTGTGATTATTGTCTTTTGCAACGTGTCATTTAAAGTTTAATAAGGTTTCATTTAAGACTTTAAGAACTTAGAGACATACAGATGTTTCCACAATGTTGAATTTGATACTCTTACAAAGTGGTCAGAAAGTTTAACACTGAGACAGCCCATGTCTGTTATCCACCAAATTCCTGAATGCTCATTGGTTGAAAGAATTTAAAACACATCCTTACATGTGGGCGTAACCACATTATCTTTCCTTAACTTAGAACAAACAAATTAGTTTAGACTTCTGGTGATTTTCCGGGGACAAAAAGTTCTTCAGGCTTGCTCAACGACATGTCTTTGCACAGACCCGGAATGGACTCGTACAACCGCAAACTATTCACTATCCTGGCATGTGTGACAACACCGATCCAGCTGAACTGCAGAACGAGATTGCATCAGCAGAACTTCCTGAACCACATTTGGGACTACCACGTGACAAATCTTCTGGCCCTCTTGGGAGTCCACCGGGATCCAAACCACCTGTATCAACTTCCTCACCACAACAGTCGTAAGTAGGCTCGATCCAAACAGAACCGGATGAGTCCTGCCCAGACCAATTATCTGCTCATCTGCCAAGGAATGGTTGGTGTGTTGTCCAGATTGGCTCTTAGTGAAGTAGCTCTTAGTTAAATTTCCAGCTTAAACAGATAAGCTTAATTTCTCCTCATCTTCCTTTTTAGGATTCAGAAATCATTTCCAGTTTCTTAAATATTAGTTCAATTAACACCACAGGTTAATTAGCTTTTGTTAAATTTCTTGCACACACATTTTATTCACTCTTCCACAAAGTACATGGCCTTGAAATAAGATTTTGGTTTGAACATCGTATTTGCATTTCACAATGTTGGGTTCACATTTTTTTTCTGAAATTTTATGTAAATCCTCTGTAAACATTTCCCTGGACATTGATACATGATTAGACTAGTAATAAATATCTTATATTTATCCTAAGCTGGTCTGGTTTGTGAATGGTCTCCTTTGAATCATGTTATGGGTCCCTTCGAATTAAGAATTCATGTTATTAGTATCCTGAGACTGATTGATTATTAACTGATTGATTTGACTAGCTTGAATCAATTAATCTATTAAATTAAATAACTAGTACTGTAATGGTGTCCACACGACTATTAGATCAGTATTAGAGCTATTTGTGTGGTGGTGCCTGAGGTATAATCAATATGAAGATTTAAAATTAATAATTTTATTAAAATTAACATTTTTATTAAAAATTTTTATGTTTAATGACACTAAATCACTACACAGCTAGATCTAGTTGGGCTCACCTTGACACACAGCTTTGGCTTTTTATTCAAGAAGAGCTTGACCCTCTACCATTCTGGAGTTTCTCCTGTTGAGAGGCACCAAGCATGTGTGGCCATATTCATTGCCCCCCGACTTGGTGTCTGTACACTTGGGTTTACACTGGTAGAGGATAGGGCAACCTTCCTCTACCTTCGGGTAGAAGGCCTTTTTGGAGTCATTGGAAGGAGTCTTGGAGAGCACTCCTTTCATGTTCTCCCTTGTTCTGCTAGGGGACTTCAATGCCCATGTGGGCAATGGTGAAGGAAGGAGGAGCAACAACCCCCTGATCACAGTCTGAGTGGTATTTCATTAGTTGACTTCATCATGGATTGTCTATAACAACCACAGGCATAAGAATGTCCATATGTGCACTTGGCACCAAATGTCTCGAGTGAAGTGGAGGCCATTGAGTCCGAGTATACTGTAGTCCATGGATTATACTGTACTCCATTCCTGAGGTGGCCAGCTGGTGCTTCCACCATAAAGTCATTGATGCCTGTCACGGCAGTAATCCCCAAACTTGCTGGTGGACACCAGCAGTGAGGGATTTCATCATGCTGAATGATACCCATTGGACCTTTTTGGCCTGTGGGACTCGAGAGGCACCTGATAGGTATCAGCTGAGGTAAAAACTCGGGCATGGGACGAGTTCGGAGAGGCCATGGAGAATGACTTCTGGATGGCTTTGGGGATATTCTGGTCCACCAGGAGGAGATAGCAGCGTTCCATCAACACTGTGAACAGTGGGGATGGCTGCTGATCTCAACTCTGGATGTTTTAGGTCGGAAGGAATACTCTGAGTCCTCAATTCCACAAACACATTTTCTGACAAGGAAGCAGAGTTGGGGCCTAGGGGTGGGCTCTCCTATCTCTTTGGCTAAGGTCACTGTGGTGTTTAAAAAGCTCCTCAGTGGCAGGGCGCCAGGGATGAATGAGATTCGGCTGGAGTTCCTTAGGGATCTTTGTGCTGTGGGGCTTTCCTGGTTGACACGCATTTGCAGCATCACTTGGACATCGGGGCCAGTGCCTCTGAACTGGCAAAATCGAGTGGTCCCCTCCTCAAGTAAGAGCGAAGGGTTTACTTTAAGTACAGGACATGTACATGTCTATTCACTGGCTTCATTGGGCTGTAATCTCCATCTCCAGTGTGATTGGGATAAGAATCAGCACCTCCAAATCCAAGACCATGGTTGAAAAAGGTGAAGTGTCCTTTCCAGGTTGGGAATGAGGCCCTACCCTAAGTGGAGGAATTTAGGATCTTAGGGTCTTGTTCATGAGTGAAGGAAGAACGAAGCGGGAGATCGACAGGAGGATTAGTGCAACTTTGGACTCTGTATCGGTCTGTCTTGATGAAGAAGGAGCTGAGCCAAAAAGTGATGCTCTTGATTTACTGAAGTGACTGTAAGAACGAGATCGTTAATGCAAGTGGCCAATATGAGTTTCCTCTGGCAGGCTGGGCTCTCCCTTAGAGATAGGGTGAGATGCTCAATCATCTGGAAAGGGGTTCAGAGTAAAGCTACTGCTTCTCTGCATCAAGAGGAGTTAAATGAGGTAGCGTCTGTTTAGGATGCCCCCTGGACACCTTCCTGGTGAGGTATTCCAGGCACATCCTACTGAGAGAAGACCCCAGTGAAGACCCAGGACACGCTGGAAGGATTAGATCATCTTTGACCCATGGGGGTGGAGAGGACAGAACAAAGCGTTCAGCAAGCATCATAACTCTAAGCCAGGGATACCTGCTGCGAAAGAAACAGCAATGCCGAAAATGAATAGCAAGAACAATGTCAATTTTTTATGGTGAATAAAGTATAAAACAGACAAACGTGCAGGAAGGGGCTTGGTGCATCAGGGGGTGTCTCCCAGCATCCTAAGCACATGTCAGCATAACTAAAGAGAGGACCAAATAGTTAGAACCATCCATAACTATAAGCTTTTTTAAACCCTGGTATTCTTCTGATCTTGCAGGAATACTGAAAGCATCCTACCTGTGACCCACTGGAATGCCAAAGGGCTAAAAAAGGATTTTTTTCTGTCTAATCTTAGAAATAAAGAGGGTGTTTGCTTCAAAAACCCATCTTTTACTGAGAGGGGCCTGTAAACTGAAGGTTCTACCTTCCATTCTACTTTTAGAATATCTAGGAGGAATACCTGCCAACTAAGATTGAAGTGCTCTGTTGGGAAAACACAAAACTTAAGATCTTTAAGATATGATTATCATTAAGAACTGCATAGTAGAAGCATTTAAAATTGTATTCTGGATTTAACAGGAAGATCACGAAGAAAACTTGAGGAATATATCTTCTGAAGAACTTGACTTTATTTATAGTTTACATAATATCAATGGCTTTATTTTTAGCACAAGCATGGTGGTCAAAATCACTTTTCACAAATGGGTTCAGCATTATTAACACAAAAAATGTGTTTTCATTAACCTGTCACGGTTCCACTTTAGAAATTTGTCCTAACCCAACAGAGGTGGCTCATAAACACAACCAGTAAGCTAGATGAGAAAAACTACAGCTTTAAGAAAAGCTACACTCACAACACTTAACAATACTTGCTTTTAACTTACCAAAACTGAAAAGTGTTGCAAATCTTAACCCTGGTTGGAGAGTGCTCACAGTACAGGATGCAAGACAGATAGTTGGTAAGGGGCACGTCACTGAGAAAATCTCCCAGAGTTCTGTAGTGTGGCTTTAAAACTGTCCAAAACGTGTTTTTGTTTTCCTAAAAATATTTCTTTGACAGTGAATTGGTTGGATTGTGAATGAACTTATCACAATGTAAGTGTCCCATGTCATCAAATCTGAAAATGTAGACTTCCAAAACGTATAATTCATTTGGTTCATACTCAGAAAAATTAATACAAAAGATCATTTAGTTTCCCCCAGATGTTCATTCAAATATTGATGCACACACAGGACTGTTTCGTCTGCTTCGGAAGTAGTTGTGGTTGTTTTTTTGTTTTTTGTTTTTTTAACTGTTTTTAATTTTAAGCAAGAATACCACAATTTTTTCACTGCAATTAAATCCTGCATCTGCTCATTAGTCTCCTTGTAGAGTGAATGTATCTGCAATGTTTGCTGTTTTGATCAAAACTGCAGCAGCCAGCTGTTAGAGTTATAGATTCACTCCATCAAGAACTTTTAAAAATGTCCTGCTTCGTTTCATAAAGACACAGTGAAAGTATCTATAAGTGTAACAGCAGTGATTCATCCTCATGCAGACTTTTTATAATCAAGTAAATGTAATAGAACTTTGTTTATTTGCAAATATAAGTTTTACAGCCTCTGCGGAATGAAGCCCTCATGCATCCCTGTGATTTTATAATGTGTAAAAACTCCATAAAAGGTAAAGAGTTCTTTCTTGTGTCAGAGAAAAGACCCAAAACAGGAAAAAACAGGTTTAAAGTATTGTGAACTTTGCCCCCATATGGCATTCTGCGATGCTTTTGCAGAAAAAGTTGAGAAGCACAACGCAGAGGTATGTTCAGCCATTTAACCCAACCAGGAAGCTTCGCTAGTTAATCATAACAATGTAGTTTCTGACGCATTTTAAACAAGTAAAAGACTGAATTAATAAAACCATTAAAGTGAAGGAAGACCTCATATCATAGTGTCAAACTGGAAAAAAAGAGTTTAATACAAAAAAAAAAAAAAAATGCTGGCAAAAAAAGATGGCAGCTCCAGCTAAAACAAATAGAGTAGGCCACAAACCAGCCGCACAATGGAGCTGCTGGATCTGGGCCACTCCTCTAACCTTAGGGCCTTAGCTTAATCTGACATAACCATGACCAAAAACAAGACTGTCAGTAATTCCCAACTAAACTCATACCCAATGACAAAGCAAAAGCAAACAAAGAAATATTGTCTGGTCGGACCAGGACACTGCAACCCTCCAGCTTTATTTAGGCCCATATGAACACTTCCAGCTAATGAAAAGAGGAGAGAGAACACACAAGTTGATCTAAGTGGAAAAATCAGAATAATACATCAGAATACAGGCAGGCGAAAACAATACAGACAAAATATGCACTGATAACAATGATGTAATGGTATGTCAAGAACTGATGGTTTACAGGTCCATCAGTGCAGATACGTGAGACATGATGGGATTTTTTTTTCTTGTTTCCTTGGTCACAGCCAAATGTGTATGTGGTTAAAAAGCATGTGGATGCAATCTCCCAAGCATGATTGAATTTACAGGCAATTATAGAAAATAGTATGTTTATGTGCTGACCCACATGTATGTGTGTGGATCAGCAAATGGGTAATGAGATTTTCCCTGATACAACAGGAAGTGAAATGGAATATAGTGTGTTTGTGTGTCCTGGCTGACTTTTATTAAACAGAGAATGAGTAAATGAATAGGGTTATGTTTGCATTGTGAACACAGGCTGTGCATTTAATGCTTTCATGCTTAATCAGCATTCTGCACAGCTGTTTAAGATTTTGGTAAAAACTATTAAGAAAATACACAGTGAGCAAGTCTTGAAACCAGTTTATGTTGTGTGAGGTTTGGCAGAAAAACTAAAAAAACTAAAAAATAAAAGGTGGTTGCAGATAAGGAAAAGACATCAACCCCCCCCCCCCCCCCTTTTTTTTTTTTTTAACAAATAACTGCAGGTTTTTGTTAAAACCCTTAATGTCTAATAGAAAACTATACTATAAAGTGAGTGGAGCATTTAATGGAGTCTCAAGCTGCAGAAGCATGCTGGCCCAACATGATTTCTGGGATGAATTCTAATAAGAAATAGATCCTCTGAATGCTTACAGAGTACATGACGGGAGGTAGGGAGGATACAGGAACTTCTTTAAAGAATGAGTTCAGTGACGGCATTAACTGAGCCAACTGTGTTATGCTGCTCTTCTGCATACCAATCATACATTTCTGCCTCTCTTCTGTGCTGTGCAAAGAAATTCTGAAGGAATTCTTAACATTTGACCATGTTTAACATTTGAAAGCCCATACAAAGGGACATATTTTTACATCATCCCCTACAGAAAATTTATTTGAATACGATTTAGACTCGCTCAAATGCTCACTCGATTCATATGAACATTCTTCAGTTATTTCTGATTCAGTATCATCTTGTCAAAGGTTTACACAGCCAACTTCTACTCATGTTTATCAGATCTGTGGTGCACCGGGTAAAATTGATCAGGATGATAACTGAAAGGAAGACTCTAAGCTCAAAATTCAATCAAATGTACTTCAGCAGAGTTTCACTTAGGATTGATCTGCAGATATAAGGCATGGACAAAAACACTGACAAGCAGGGGCAACTTGGGCCTACCAAAGAAACAAACATCAATATTGTATTGGGTATAATGTAATATAATCTATCACGTGGTGTTTGCTCTGCTGTGAGACAGGCGGTCCAGAGGAACCCTACCATACTTTACTGAAGGGTAAAGCTTAAATCATTCCGTTCTAAATAAAATGTCCTTCGTATTTTGTGTTTCCACTCTGTGTTGCAGGAAGACTATTATCTTTGACATATGTACAGTGGTTGCTGCGGAAGAGTGCACAGTGCCCTTCATTTGAGTTATAGTTGGCATCTCAATGTATAAAATGTGACTTAAAGTGATGATTAGGCCTTGTTCCAGATTTCTCTCTCTCTTTTTTTTTTCTTTTTGTAACTCTGTATGCTCACATGTCATTTGGCAGCATTCTACAGCAGCCTAAGGCAGGCCCTCACAGCCACCCTGGATTACAGTAAATTGCTGTGAAGATAAAGCTGTTGCCTGGGAGCTAGACAGAACAGTAATTCTCCACTCCACTTCTATTATGGGCTTTTCATTTCTTCCATTTACTTCATAGTGACTGAATAAGACTGAACTCTTCATCATCCTTCCACTGTTACCATCTGCCTACATACCTGCCCTGCAAAAGAACAAATGCCATCCAACAAATACCAAAGCTCAGTGAAGCTTTAAGGAATAATAACAAAGCTGATAGAAAGTTTATCGTGTCTATTGTCTTCACCTACTAGAGCAAAACAAAAGCTCCCTGACAGCATGAATGACCTTCTTGCACAAACTAAATTGGAGCATCACACCTAAATGTGATGCTAATCCTGAATCCGTGAGATTAAAGAAGTTGCACTCGGTGGTGTTAGAAGAGGAAATAATAATCTGGCGGACACACTTCATTTCATTTTCTGGATGCTGGCATGGAAATGAGGCTCATTTGTATAATCTTTTCAAATGAAAAACAGATAATCAAAGGCCATCAGAAACTATTAATATTCAATTAGGTGTCATTTATGCAAAGTCATGCGGCTGAAGGAACCGAAAGGGCTGGCAAGAGAGCCACTCTGAGAAGAGGAGACAAATTGGCATACTAAGCATTGTGTCATGTGAAGTGACTGGAAGCCATGCTTTTACAGTCCATCACCACATTAGTGGTGCTTCTCTGTGCTTCTTTAGTGGATTGATGTGGATTTTTCCAACAATTTCAGTTTCTTTAATATAGGATTGATATTTATAGGGACCACAATAACTAGACAGACTGTATTTTTTTTGCAATGTCTCATCACATATGTGTTATAAAAGCACTACACACCCATGTGACAAGTACCTGATCATTTATGACAGTATTACTGATCCCTTCATATAAACTGTACAAACTTGAGAGCACATGGATCTTAGTCATGATGCTTTCTGGATTCTTTGTGTAAGAGCCTCCACATATTGATCCTCTAAATAGAAAATGACATCTAAAGGAGGATTTATTGAAGGCCACCCTCAAAATCCATACAGACACAGACTGTGTTTCTGAAGCAGTAAATCTTCAGGTCATCGAGCAGCTGAGGAGTCTGGTCATTTACCCAATGATTGATAGCGTAATATTGAATAGATAAAGGCTTAATAAAGTTGATAAAAGTAGAATTACCACATTGGGCTTGTCAGCCTCAGCCAGCCAGCCAGGCATCTGTGTCTCCTTCTGTTCTGATTTATCATTCATTCTATCCACTAAGACATTTACCCATAATAAGCATCTTGAAGAGATATTTGAGTTCAATCAATTTGAGAGTCAGTGTCAGACAGTTTAACTCTGTTATGTTTATCCTCAAATACAAAATAATCCTCACATACTGTATTTTTTTGTCTGCACCACAATACTAAATTCTGTGTGACTGGGACTGGTCGAACACCATAATACTCTGACGCATTACTCTTTAAATAAAGTAACTCAGTTACTGTTACCCTATGATGCGTTACTCAATTACTAGCTAATGAATACATTTCGGCCAGCAGATGTGAGCTTCTTCCTGTTTACAGCGGTGATGCAGCACAAAATGGGTGGTGCTGCAAAGTCTGCTTGTTGCACTTGTTTTTCTGTGAAGTTGCTTGTAAATATCATCACTTGCAGGTTGAGGGTTCCTCTGCTACCTTTTTAAGCCCTCCTGGTTCTCTTACAGTTTTCCACAAAGCAATAACACCCTAGATGCAGAATGGAAAAGTGAACGTAACAATTCTTTTTTTTTTTCAGGAATTGGTGTCCACAGCCCCGTTTCCTTGGTTACCATGGGACTAGCCAAACCGGCACGCCCCTACCAACACACACATCTTCACTTGACAGAGAGACCGTGTGACAATACTCACAAATAACTAAGGAAATGTGTAAATAAAAATATAAAATAAAAGGTAGAAGAAAGATGCATTGTGCATTGGAGGGCTCAACATGCAACACAGATTTCTTTTGAGAAGCTGTTATATTACATATTCTTTATGTCAAATAATCTGCTGGCCTGACATAAATAAATTAGGGGTTGAAAAATGACTTTGAATTTGAGTTTGTTTCATATTTCGTACAAAACTGTAATTCAGTTATAAGGATATTAATGGGAGAATTTTTAAGAATGTTCTTTTGCAAAAGTAACTAAAAGTTCATTTTAACAGACAAAGGCTGCCAAAAACAACGCGTTAACGGAGGTCTCTAATTTAAATAATTAATTATTCATTTTAATATTTTAAGGCATTTAACGCATGATAAGCCCAGTACATCTGCCATTTCTCCTTTTTCTTTTTTTTTTTTTTTTTTTTGCTGCTTTTGCATAAACATGGCTGGTCTAATGATTCTCTGGTCATCTCTGCTTCTGTGCAGCAGCTTCCTCCTCCTCCTCTCCTGTTGCTCTGTGTGATGTATTTTGGGTCAGGTGATGTGAGAAAAAATGGCTTTCAGGAAAAAAAACGTCTCTGGACATCAGCTTCATGTATAATAAAAAGATTTATTACAAAAAGTCAGGCATCAAAAACAGATCTGCAGAATCTGTGAGGTCTCTGGCCAATTTCTGAGAATCCCACAAAAAATATGTGTGAAGCACTTAATATAGACAGACATTCCTCAAATTCCCTGACTTGACCAATCATGTGGAGACCAAATGTTGACATATATGATATTTGTGTGCTGAAGTTCAGTCTCTAAGGCACCTAGGACACTAAGAACCTTTTATGGTACAAACCTGAGTGTTTCTTATGCTCGGACATGACACATGAATTATGGAGGCTGTCTGTGATCAGCTGATTGGCTTTTCTCTTTTGTTGCGTTTGATTATGTTTCAGGTGAGAAGGAAGAAACTACCAGTCCATGGTTCACACTGGAGCATATTTACCCCAAGCCAGTACCAGTAGTTACTGGTTGTAGAAAGCATTTAAACTTCAGCTATGCAGGGGCAGGTCTAGAAAGGTTTTGATGGGGAGCCAGGCAGGTGTACTGACCAGGAAAAGGGGACACAAATTAGACTTTTTTTTTGTCTAGATTTTTATAAAAATTTTACTGATTATTACAACTAAAGTGATCATCTAATGTAAAAAATAAAGAGAAGAAAAACATGTAAAAAAAAAACAAAAAACAGCCAAAGATAAATGAGATGATGCAGAACAACATATAGAAGTACATTACATGCTGCATTTACTGACAATTGGACATCTGATGTTTACCAAAGGGAAGGTCAGTTAATAGTAAATATGGGTAAGCATTGGCTTGTTCTTTTGATACATACAGTAAAAACAGGCAAATGTGGTGTCGAAAAAGATTTTGTTTTTCAATTTAAAATTATATCTACATCATATATAATAAAATATGTATAATCATAAGTCATAAAATTCTATTTATTGGTTTCCCCCTAATTCCAAACCAGCTCTAGCACCTATGAAACAAAACTCTTACTTCATAGATTCAACTTTCTCCATTCAGAGCCACAGTAAGAAGAATGGTGGCACAAATATGACAGTTATGATGAATGCAGACCCACGACAAGTAGATATAAATAGCTCATTCTAAGAAAGTTAAAAAGTTATTTTAGTGATGAGAAACCAATTACAAAACCCAGTTTTTACTAATATATTACATCTTTCTGTTAATGACATTTGATTTTTGTGACACACTGCACCTTTAAACATAAAAGACAAAGACCAGGTGGATTACCAAAAATGCTTTTCATCGACTGCATTTGTCGCCTAATGAAGAGATGTCATAAAATGAACATGAACATTTTACACTTTCACATAATTTTTCACTTTAAAATGATATTTTCATGAGTCTTTGAAGTCTAACAAGGTGATTCTTCTTTTATGTTTTTTTCTTTTTGAGTACAAACTAATTACCAAAGTGGAACTAATGGCCTAATAAGTTGTCCCAACCAGGTGCACATCCATAATATTGTGGATGCAAGTCCTGCAGTTAACATAAGACAACACCAACCCAAGATTTTTTCTCTCCATTCTCTCAGAGCTTACAAGTGAAAAACAGCCTACTGAGCATACCAACAGGTGAAAATGAGTCTTACTGGTCACATCTACTAAGAATAACTGGGTTTGTTACGCATGGGTCCATTAACTCCCAGCTGATTCTCTGTTAGGCCTAAAGCTTCAACACTATTCCCATCTATGAGATGAGAGACTCAGTGGCTTGAAATTAGCTGGAAACTAGCTGGCCTCCAGCAACATCTTTAAAAACTGATAATAAAAAATAAGAAAAACATTTAATAGGCTGATAACAAAAGCTGGTGCATGATTGTATAAACTGATTTATATGAAAAGAGAAATGGAGCAGGAATAGAATCTTGTAAAACTCATAGAACTGTGTAATCACACAGGGTCCTTTTCCTTGGAGCAATCATAGCACAATGTTTAATCTTTCTTCACTTTTTTATACATTTTTCTCTGATGAATTAAACTTTGGTAAGATTTTGATTGCGAATATCATGGCTCAACATCTAGAAAAGTTCCCCTTTAATGAATGCACATCTGAAACATTTTCAATGAAAGACTGTTTGTAATCATTTTGTCTACCACGAGCCAGTTTATCTACTCGAGCCCATCCCTGCAATTTTACATAACTATTATCGGGTTAGAGCAGAACTGACCCAGCCCAGATGTGGTGCTGACTTGACCCATGCAGTCAGCCTCATCACAGTCCCTCTGCTGAATACTAATGTACACCTGCTATGGTAGCGCAGGCTAAATAGATGTCTTGTATCCATTCAGTGTCAGATCCTGTGGTCTCTCATATCTAGACTCTTTAACCCTTGTTTTCCCTTAAGGAATAATCTGAGAAAAACAACTATAGATTCACTTCAATCACGTATTCAGTTTTAATGTACTGAGCGGTGAGCTCAGGGCTGGAGATCATGGCAAACAATCGGATGAATTCAAAAGCAGATCATAAACTAAGTTACCTTATTCAAACTGTGGGAAATAGTTCCAAGTCTTGCTCCCACATTTACTCTATTTTTTCCTCCTGTCTCTTTTTTTCAAGTCAGAAATCCTCTTAAGAGAGGTTTTCCAAAATAACATTATCTTCAAACAAACATTTCACTTTTAATCATTGAATTTTTCTCCCTTATACAATTCATCATGGTATTGCAGGCCCTTTTGAAGCTGTTCTTTTTCTGAGCGTCTACTGGGATTTTCTCCCCCATGGCCTCTCTGCTTACACCAAAGCTTCTCTTTTCAAACCAGGCTTTGAGTAAAGACTGAAAAATGGGGGAGAAAAAAAGAAACCTCATAGGAAAATGCATGATGAACTGATGAGGAATTCACTGGTGCATACCCGACAGGAATAGTGATGTTATCACCTTGTCTATTCACTGTAACACAGAAATATGATTTCTCACTGGACATTCTCATGTCAGTCAAGAAGTTGGGAAGATCATACACAAAAACGGTTCATTACACACAGCTGTGCATGCTTAGATGACCCAATGAGGTGGGAGGAAAGGAAATGCCTCTCTGTTTGCTGCTGTCAGTTTATCTCAGGTTCCTCTAGAAGTAACTGAACTTAAGAAAACATATATTTCTTATTTTGAAAAAAGAAAAAAAAAAAAAAAGATCAGTTATTACCTAATCTTAATTTATTTTTCTGCTTTGAGTGATTTATCACCCCAAATGCAAGTTAAAATTTAATTTTGGTGGGTATAAATAAAAACTTACTGGCCAGTTTGGCAGGTAATACTGAAGCAAATTGTTTTATTTGTCCAGGGAATTTTATCCCTACATTCCCCATGACAACTTCTCCATGACAAAGCATACATCCCTTGGCCATGTGCTAACTTTAGCATGTGTGGTAATTGTTAATGTGCTACAACCTGAAAAAACTGTACCTGAATGAGGAGCCAAATTTAAACTAATTAAGCGATGTGTAGAATGAAAAACAAAAATAAGAATATAGATGGACGGTGTAAAGAGTGAGGCTGGTCACAAGAAAAGAAAGGAGGTAGGGAAGATTGTTGATGATGGGAGAGTAGTTCAAAGACACAGAGATCGAACATGCACATAGTTTGCAGTAGAGCTCATGAACAAACACCAAGGGAGGGGCACAGATTCAAATGGGGGCTCTAAAGATCATAGTTCTGATGAGAGCTCAAGATATTTGATTGTGTGTCAATCAAAAAGGACTTAGGATGGACCGTAAAGTTAAGATGATTGTGTGTAGGCCCGGTGATGGACTGGCAATCTGTCCAGGGTGTATCCTGCCTCTCACCTGGTAACAGCTGTAATAGGGTCCAGTAAAACATAAACTTACTAATTTACTAAGCTAAAGTTTAAAGTAGATTATTTCAAATGTGTTAAGACCAAAAGTTACGTTTTGTGCTGTGTTTATATTTAATACTTTTGATCTTTTTAAATGTCCAGTCAAAATAAAAACGCTTCATGAAAACATGTCAGCTCATCCGATCGGCCTCAATCGGAAAGAATTTTGAATCCTGTCGAGAGGGGTGGTTTAAACCTTTTTGTCTTTATTTATTCACTTTACCCAGCGTCTATGTAATGATGTCAGCTGGAATCTTTGAAGGGATTGATTTCAATTGGACAGATGGAATATTTGTCCATGCAGAGGCGGACCTATGGGTGGAAGGAGGGGCAACTCCCCCCCTACTTTAGAGCTTGTTCTTAAATTATACATGTAAAGGCTAGGGGTGGGACTCAATTAATAGAAAAAAAAAAAGTCTAATTAGAGGCTTTGTAATTGATTAATCACAATTAATTTAATTTAAATTTCATAACAATATTTGCACCAAAAAGCAGCATTTTTTAATTTAGATGTTGTTCAGTGGACGACTGAAACAAATAATAGACACAGACAATAATGTTGTAAACTCAAGCTCTTTTAATGTCTGGAAAAATGCATTTAATTGCATTCTAATTCAAAACAGTAGAAAAAGAAATAGAAAAATATCCCTGGCTAAAAGTAAATAGACCTAAAGTTAAAGTGCCTTTATCAGCTCCAGCTGTTCTCTAATTAAGAGTCTACAACATATTACAGTACTTTTAACTTTTTAAATGTTTCTGTAAACACTTTTTATTAATAGGCATTAGTATCTGACAGTAAGCCTGGGTGGGATCAGCCAGCAGCAGCTTTGAGTCTGGTCATGGTGCACAGGTGAACATATTCTGCTTTGGAGGCTGGAGCTACGCAAGGGCTGAGGCTGTTGAATGCTTATGGATGGGAAAGGGGCCTGAATGAGCACTGCTGTTTGACAAGAATAAATGTTACATGCTTTCAGGTCAATCTCCAGAAGTCTCCAATATCACCAGAATAATGGGCAAGACACACAGGAGGTGACAAACGACAGCGACAAGCAAAACTCATCGCCACCCTTGTGAAACCGAACACAAAGGACGTGACAAACAGCAGTGACGGTGGCAGTGCCGTGCATCGTGCTCTTGGATCACTTTTCTCCAAGAAATTTGATTGCTTATATATTGGAGGGTATTTTGACATTTTCAAACCAGTCCGTGACAGACAAAGTATGAAAGATGAAGAGTCAGAAGATTTTGCATAAATTGACAGAAATTTTGCTGTTTACTGTACAAAAGAGAAAGAAAACCCTGAATTCATCTGAGTTTACAAAATAGGTAACAGCATCGTGAATTTCATAATTTGATGGCGGACCTCAAGGCTGATCCAGATAAATCCAGAAACTATGTCAGACAAATTCACCCTGGCGCCACACGGCTGCCTTTCCATTTACATCTCTATAATCTTTGTGTGAAGTATTGTAAAGTACGGGAAAGTCAGACACAGCAAAAATGATCTGTTCTTCCATGTTGAAAGTGTTTGCAGACGATGCTGTCTAATCTGCTCTCATTGGTCAGTAAATGAAGCCCCTCTCTGATTGGTTGTAGAACTATGTGACAGCGACAAAAGTTTAAAATTTTTAACAATTTTCTTGTGTCCTGTCGCAAGCCCCGTGTGCACATCAACGTGAAAAAGCGCAACATTTCACATACATGAATCTTGGCTGGAAAAGGGCCGCGATTTTCAGCTCATCACACAAGTTCCATAGAAAATGAATGGAGAAGGAGCGACGTCGCCTCCCGTATGTCGAGCCCATAAATCTCTAGATTTGTTGCCACTAGTTTTTAAAATATAAATCGCCAAGGTCTTGCTAACTATGGCACCCATGTGTCCATTGCTGCTATTGGTAAACCAGTAACGATGCCCTGACAAACATTCTGTGTTGTTTGGAATGCAAACTGTGATTAAATGCATTATATTTTTTTTAACGCTTTTTTTTCTGTTATTTCTTAATCATAATTAATGCGTTACAGTCCTACCCCTAGTAAAAGCAAATCTTTTGCATACCCAAATGCCTCTCATAGCATTAAATTTTCACAAAAAGTGATTATCAATATGATCTTTAGCCCCTCAAATTTTAGTTGCACTCTTGCATCAAACAGCGTCTGCCTCCCACCCCGCGGAGGTGCATCACAGATACAAGTAGCAGCCTGTCTGCAACCTGACTAACATGCTCAACTTTCTCCAGGTGAAGTCAGTTTCTTCAGGTGGAAGTTAAATTATATTAGTAATAAATTAAATGTCTGCTCAAGGTGATGGATGGTTGCGATTCAGTACATCCATTACTCGCTTGCCAACAGTGACTTACTCGTGTGTGATTTTTTGGGAGCATATTTCTTCTTCGTTGGTTTTGATTGCAGTAAACCCAAAAGCAGTTTATAAAGAATTTAGATTTGAAAAATAAGTTTAAGGAGTCACTGTTTCAGAGGCTGAACCTTCACTGACTGTTCTATATGATTACATCTATGAGGCTGCATTATTAAACCATGTAACATCCTTACTGACAGACTGAGAAAATAACAAATAGGCTTCAATAAGAACAGGGAATCTAAATGACACTGCTGGGCCACTTCTGTGCATGTGAGGAATAATTTTTGGTTCCATTTTGTTATAGGTTTCTTAAACGTAAAGACAATAGTTTCTAGTTAAAAATAAAAGAGAGAAATGAGCAGGTGAGAACGAGAGAAAAATGAAGAAGAAATATTGGCTCAGAGTAGAGATGTGATTTATGGCTTTTTAAAGGGAACCAGATCTTGAGGAGATGCGCCTTTCAAAGAGCCATTTAAAAGACTGGCTTATTCTTATTTTTTTTATTTATTTTCTTTTAGAATTCAGTGAAGGGTTACTAATTTTATGTCAAGGAAATAATCACTGGTAGGAATTATAAGGTAAGATTTGGATCAGAATAATTTAAAAACTTATTATTATTTTGTAATATTACTAATTTCATTTGGATTGTGTTTTCATTGTAACTATTCATTAACATGGCTCTATATCGCCATGCTTTGACAGTGAGATCACTGTTTAGGATTTTCTCTCCCCCCAAAACTTGTGGCACAACAAAAACTAAGCAAGCTACAAATAACTTCAGTACAAAATAATTTTATTCCAAACTTTTTTACACAAGAACATTTTAGTAATGCAAATAAACTCACATGAAGAAAGAAGAAAATTTGACTCATGGAAATTCTGATTGGCTGGTAACTTTTTTTTTTTTTAATCTCCCAGCAATATTGGCTGTTGATTAAAAACAAAAACAAAAAAAAAAAAAAAAAAAGAAAGAAAGAAAAAGTTCATTTAAGTAAACAAAATTTGGAGATGCATGTTATGCCAGCCCTTTGAGAATCCAAAACTTTTGTGTCCTTCTGAACATATTTCTTTGAAAGAAAACAAGTTCAGTTCATCATCACAGCTGAGATTTTCACATATTACGGTTGGAATTCTAAAGGTCTAAAGTTTCATTCACTCCTAACAGACTCAGTGTGACTGTGGACTCAGTTCAGTTGGGGGTTGGTCAGAGTTTGCTTTCTCACTGTGTTTAGTCCAGGGTGTCAAACTTCGGTCTTCAAGGGCCGCTCTGGTTCAAATCAAATGGATCCATCAGCTTCTTGTCAACTTCTTCTCAATGACCCAATTATTTCAGTCAGGATATTGGAGCAGGGAAACAACAACAACCTGCAGGATAGCAGGCCTTTGAGAACCAGAAATTGACACCTATGGTTTACTCAAATAAACCAAGTGTATAACGTATTCCCCTCCAGCACTGCATCAAGAAATATTAAAGATATAGATAAAGATAAACAATGAACCATATTTCTTTCAGAGTTTAAACCTTTTTACTCTGTCTGACCACGAGTCATTTCTTCCAGCTATTGCTGTACACATACATATGTTTTTGGTTGTGTTTACCCACAATGCTATTCATTATACTTAATTTCCTGAATTTTATTCAGTTGAAGTGAACTGAGATCTACATTTTTTGGGTGGAATTGAGTTCACTCCGCTTCAGTTCAGTTGTGCATTCACACCTCCCCAAACAAACTTGACTCTCTGAGCAAACAAATGCACCTGATTCAGATAGGTTGGTGTGAATGCATCCTAAAACCAGGTTTGTCATGTGTAAAAAAAACCGAGCACCAGTTTTAAATTCACTGATTGATGCAGCTTTATAACTGTTTTCATCAGCCCACCAAATTGAATATTCAGAATTTCAGTATCGTTTCTCAGCATTCCCTGTTTTTCTTGGAAAGGTTCAACAAGTAAAATTGTATATTTTTTCAGCTTGCAGATTTTCAAATTAGGCTCTGTAATGGACTGACCTCCAGTCCATGATGTACCTCGCCCTTCGTCTGATAGCAGCTTGGATAGACTCCAGCCCCCATGCTTGGTTGAAGCAAGCATAAAAAATGGATGGATGGAGTCTGAAATTAGAATATTAACATATTAGTTGAATAAGTCTTTAAACTGCATTAGTTATTTATTTTCTATGAATAATGAATGTGCATGAAAGGGAGCTAAATATGTATAAGATAAGGTTTTGTGGGAATCATCTTTATCTTGTTTCTTTGGTACAGAGTGCTGAAAGTGCATTTTTGTTATTACATAGCCGTTCTTCGTGTTTCTGAAAATGATAAAGAATGTCGTTATGATTCCTTAAAAGAGAAATGGGATTAAATGATTCATACCCTAATCTCCCATCAACAACTATATGATTTCTAAATATTCTGTATAAATTATGAAGAGATGGATGGAAAGGTTTTAGAGCAGGGGTGCCCAACTCCGGTCCTAGAGATCAACTATCCTGCAACTTTTAGATGTGTTCCTTCTCCAACACGCCTGAATGAAATGGCTGAATTCCCTCATGCGCGTGCCATCCAGCTCTGCAGAGGCCTGGTAATGAGCCATTCATTTGATTCAGGTGTGTTGGAGAAGGGATGCATCTAAAAGTTGCAGGACAGTAGTTCTCCAGGACTGGACTTGGGCACTCCTGTTTTAGAGGAAGGACATTTCCAGTTGGATATAAACTGATAGAAATGTAACAGCCAAACTAATGACAAACTCATGACTAATGTGTTGGCTGAGGTAATGGGGGGTATTTGGGAGTGTGCAGTTGCTTGTCTATTTGTACAAGATGCAGAATATACACATTTTGTAGACACATACTGTATTTTTGTGGCATTAACTCTTTGAAAAGAGTTTAAAAGAAGACTTTATATGAAAAAGTTTAAAAACATATGAAAACACTAAACTATCCGTGTCATGCAAGTATTGTACTTGTGATGTGATATTAAATAAGTGAAAACATGTTTTATGGTGCCTTCATGTTATAAATTTGGATAAAGTGATAAAACATCAGCTTGATGTTACAGTGATGTTACATCCCTTCATGGGATGAATTGTATATAGAGAATGGAAATAATTTGCTTAAGGTTTCTATGCTAATTTATTAGCATAAAAAATACGTATGCAAATTTATTTGCAGTTGTAATTATTTAACACCAAATAAAAGAGAGTTAGTCAAGCAGACAACATTTGTTGCTTACTGGCCAAAAGTAGTATTCAAAAAAAAAAAAAAAAACACTTTTAAAGTTTAGTACAGTAGAGCAATGTGCAGGACATACACCAGAACTTTAACCACTCAGCGAACTCTGAAGTTCCCTTATCTGCTTTTTTTTTTTTTTTTTTTTTTTCTCTCTGCTTCTTTACATATTTCCTTTAGGTTCTTATGCAGAACAACAAACTGTAGGGGCTTTCTGACCACTCATCAGGAACCATGGCTGTTGTAGCTTGTGAACTCCTGTTATATGGTCTTTGTTTAATTCCTACTTCATCTCAGAAGCATTCCTATAGGGAAACACCTGTAAAACAGATATATAGGGACCAGCCAAAATGACTTAACTGTACAGCAATTAGTCCTATTGCAAATTAAGGGCATGGTGGCTGAATGTTTGATATTATTGTTCCAGACTGAACCCCTAATCAGAGATAAGGTAAAGTGAGCTGAAGAGGTTTGGCTGACAGGTAACTTAAATACTGGAGTTCACAGATCTGTTGAAAGGGCTCAGGTCCTTGCAGACTGGGTGGTGAGCTGATAGCCTATAAGCATTTGGAGAATATGAGCAACAAGTAAAAATAGTCAGCAAAAATTTTGCTCAAAAAGTTTTTTGAGCAAAAACTGCAATGTTCTTTCTCTTCATTGTTCTTTTCTGCTGTGAGAAAACGACCAGAGATAAATTTTATGATAGTATGCTTCAGGAAGCTTACTAGACCCATGACGCTTGTATTGCCCCCAAAACTGTTGGTCTAAATGGGTTGTTATAAGCATGTTTAATTCATTTGTCAAAAAGGCATTTAAAACCGCTTCCCTAAATATTGACCACTGATGCCTTGATAATAATGGGAATGCTTAAATGTAGCTTAACAGAATCATATCACAAAATCAATAATGTCATTTACAAAAAACATGCTAACATCAATTTCAGGGCCATATCTGTACAAAACATTGGGAACAAACTGATAACCACAAAAAGTACAGGTGTAGCTGCTAACTCCTGGAGTCTATAGTGCTGGCCATTTAATCCTTATAATTGGCTGGTTTGCTCTTCACTCTCTCTTTATTAATGATACATGAAAGACAGCCGTTTCGGGATTGCAATATCTTTTGGGATGGAGGAATCATCACATGATTTTTATTTTGATAATTCAGCATTCCCAATCTGCAAATGCAACCAGAGAAAAAGCCACTTAAGGTATCTTGTCCTTTAGGAAGTTCAACAGTGTCATAACCCTCAGAAAATGCTTAGAGCTGTTTGGTGTAAATGTGTCTTATTTCTTTCATTTTTTTTTTTCGTATACTAGCTTAGCATAAAGACTAGAAACAGCTATTGTTTGTGTTGCTATAAAGGTTGTTAGGTGAAAAATACACCAACATTCAGTTTAACTCTATGTCAGATCATATCTTTTCTACATTTAGGATTCTTTTGTACAAACTAAGCAAGACATGGTATACCAGCTTCAGAGGTGCTTGTTAGTGGATTTCTTGGATGGAGCCAGATTTGTTGTTATGTTGCTGTATTTAGCCTCTTTGTCCCTGGATAATAAAGTATTAATGTGAGGGCAACAGGATTGTATAGATTCTGCAGGTTCAAGTATCCAGGAGCCCCTTTAGAAAGTGACCTATCACAGCATTTCAAGTTATGATTTATGGATAGACTGACATTGTTCTTTGTTCTATTCAAAGTGCTTCTAAGACCCAACACAATGGTGAGATTAGAGGCATGATTGGACATATTCCCGAGACGTGTAATGTTTAAAAACTCCTGACTGCTTGTAATTCTCCTCCAGTCTACCCCGACCCTATAACAACAGACCCTTTGATAATGTTATTGCTCATGGTTCATGACCAGTGAAGATAAGAGAAATAGGCTTCCTTAAGCCCTGCACAGGCTTAACCTATGACTCTACTTATAGCAAACACCGTAGACCCAGACAGCTCTGTTAGCTTTAGTTCTGTACAATACCTTGACACAGTACGTGATAGATTTTAATACTCTCCATGTACCGTATGTGTACCGGAATCAGAACATACCTATGCAAATCCATGTTCACTGAAAGGCTATGAATATGGCACCTAATGTAATATACCTAATGTAATGTATGAACAGCATAATTTTGACACCGATAATAAGCTGGGCTGCCTTTAAGTAATTTTATTGTATAGCATGATAAAAACACATTTTAAGAAAATTCATCACCAAAAATTAAATCAGAAATTTGTTTATCCTGGGTTCACCACAAAGATTCTTAGAAATCAGGTTTGTAAGATCTATGACACTGAGAATCTCTGATAGTCTAATTACAACAGAAATTCAGAAGAATTAACTGAGATAGTATTAAAATATGCACCTATAGGGTAAGATCATTTGTAGATCAATTTATTGTTTTTGTAGAAAAACACAAACAAAAAAAAACAAACAAAAAAAAAAAACACAATGTCATCTGAATAGGTACTGTTTCCTCTACTGTTCTCTTTGGAACTTTGAATTCTAGGGATTTTTTGCTGGCAAAGTGATTCTGTTTTTCCGAATGGGAACTAGTAAGTTTCAGAGGATCCCGAGAATCTAGATTTAATGATGGCTGGGCTCAGTAGCACTTGTAGCTCATTGTTGTCTTTATTAAAAAATTTTTATGTTTTGTGTCCATTAGGTTTCTAATGTAAACAGCAAGTGCTTGTTATCGATAAATACATCGTTACAGCGTGCTTGTTCGTAAAAAATCAAGTCAGTATGTTTATTGATCACTGTCACCAAAATTAGCTGCTGTTCTCATGGTGCACATTTTTACATAGGGTTTGTGATTCTGTAGTTTTGTAGATGCTTACAAATAGGCTGTTATGGAAGCGTCCATTTTTTCTGAGTTGGTGCTACTAGAACGTTGACTACCTCGTAGTCATCTACTCTAGACCGCTTGGAATTCTGAGACCAATGGAACGCACCATTCTTCTGGTAACAGTTGCAACCAGACTTTGTACAGAAGTGACTTATTGGTAAAGACGTAATTTTAACTGCTCACTTCCTCGTTATCCTTAAAGCTGCACTAATTAACTTTACAACCTTGGAATGCCAGCTCCAAACCCATTTAAATGCACAGTGACATCTATTATCAGCATTAGCTATTATACATATATATTCATTATTTTCATTGTCTTGACTGCTTATACCATTATGGGTGACGGGTGAGCTGGAGCCTATCCCAGCATTTTAACAGATGAGAGGCAGGGTACACCATGGACAGGTCATGAGTCTGTCGCAGGGCCAACACAGATAGACAAAACAACCATTCGCACGCACACTCTCTCCTAGGGAGAATTTAGAATAACCAATTAACCTATCATGCATGTCTTTGGACGGTGGGAGAAAGCCGGAGAACCCGGAGAGAACCCATGCATACACGGGAAGAACATGCAAACTCCACACAGAAAGGTCACCGCCCCCCAGGTTCGAACTTCCCCCTAGCCTAGATTCATGTAATGATCTGATCTGACATATCTTCATGCACTTCTGAAATACTATATTCGAAAGATGGTTGTCTACATTTACCAGTACATAATCAGATTTATTGTGAATGAAAAAAAAATATTGCCAGGCATCGGTAAGAAACGCAGGAGTAGTCTGACTTTTTTTATGAAGTGAAGACTTATGAATTAATATGGTATTAATTAAATTTGAATTGATTGAAATCGATTTACTGATTTATGTAACCCAACACTTAGTGCCCCCATTTTTCAGGAACCTTTCAGGGTTCCTGTTTTTGTGATTGAAGGATATAAAACTTGGAATCAAAGCTGTACTAATACATTTTCTTCCCATTTTAATTATTCAGTTAATCAATGTATTCAAACATGACGTTACTTGTACTGTGCAAACAATAAAATGGTCTGTAAAAGGTTTCCAAACAGTTTCTACAAACATTTATAGACTTCAAAGATGCATAAAAAGGGAAAAGAATTAATGTTACATTGAGAGATTTAAAAGTTATTGATGAAAAAAAATGACGATGTGTCATTCAAAACATAACCTTACACTAGGGATGGGTGAGGTCCAGATTGATACTCTGCAGTTGATACTTCAATATCAGCCAATCAAAATATTGGATTCTTTACGTTGAGTATTGAGATACAACTCTGCTCATACAAAACATGCCATTTGTTTTAACATCTGAGAGTTTTAGGCCAGGGATCCACAACTCCAGTCCTCGAGGCTCACTGTCCTGCAGATATTCATTGTTTCCCTGCTTCAACACACTAGAATAAATTAATAGCTTTTTAACAGACTTGTGCAGAGCTTGTCAAAGAACGATTTAATTTGAATCAGAAGTGTTGCAACAGGGAGGCATGTAAGTCCTGCAGGATGGGCCTTGAGGACCAGGGTTGGGGACCGCTGTTTAAAGCCCAGCCACAGTGCTTTTTGTCTGTATCACATGATTATGGTAGGTGATCAGCTGCTGCTACTGTTAGTGATGATGACGTTTTGTTTTAATATTTTCCTGATTTAATGCAGGATATTGCGCATAATGTTTTATTATATGTATCATATTACTATTGCATATATATATTTATTTTCCATTTAATAAATTTGAATAATCTTGATTTAAAAAGACACATTATTTGTCATTTTTTATTTCATACTGCCCTTGCAATAAAGATATTAATGCACACTGTAAAATCATGATTTTCCTTCAAGGGTCAAAAAGTATTGCTATAGGTATCGGTATCACTGAAAAAAGTATCATAAACTAATTGATAGTTTATGATATAGGTATCGCATCAACAGGAAAAATGTTGGCATCGCCCATCACTACCTTTCACCCTCAGTGCCAAGCAATCACAACTGCACACAATCTGAATCAACTCTCCAACAAGAGACATGTGGAGGGCTGTGTCTGTAAAAAGAAGAGGGGGCTGGGAAATATAACAATAGGATTACCACTGGGGTTATAAAGTAGGGAACCTCCCATCACAGATGTTTAATTGAACTCAGCTCACAGCACCTCCGGCATGATCAACCGTAGATCCTGAAATCTCTGAAACTCCCTCCCCTACTGTTTACCTGCTCACTGCTTTAATTAAACCCACACAGATCATCTCCAGTTTTACATTCTGCACAGGGGGCTACTCCCAAATTTAGACTCAGCCACAACTTCCCATCATTTCTTTGTGTTAGTTCCATTAACATAACCTAATAAGATAGTCAATCCTTACAGACTGAATACGCTTCGCTCCACGCAGTGGAATCCACAGTTTCTCCTTTGACTTCACAATGATTATTTTCACATTTGCGACTGAAAGCTGTCAAAGGTCAAACCTAAGAAATACATTAAAAAAGGAAAAAAAAAATACATATATTATTTCTAAAATATAAGCACAAAGTTAGGAATTGTTTTAGTTACATATGGATTTAGAGATTAAAATTATTATGAATAAATACTTGAAAGATCTCACTTTGCAAGTAATGAGTCTCTATAATAGTTTCCCCTTTTAAGTGGAATTACTGAAATAAATTAAGTTTTGCTCAATATTTATTTTTTTTATTTTCTCTTGTATATATAATACATAAATGCTCTCTCTCTCTCTCTCTCTCTCTATATATATATATATATATATATATATTATATATATAAATATACACACACATACAGGTAGGATGCAAGAGCTAAATAACATTATAAAAATATAACTAGAGGTATTTTCATAGCAGCACAGAACTGCTATGAAAATTTCACTGTGCAGAATTTGCACAGTGCAAATTCAACAGAATCAGTAAATGCATATTGTTTGAATACACAGGCTGGTGTGGTGGTTCCCACCATTGCCTCACACCAAGATAATTTCTGGTTCAAAGCTCGGCTGGGGCCTTTTTGTTTGCATGTTCTACTGGTGCATTGGGACTCACTTGATTTCCTTCCACAGTCCAAAAACATACCTTAGGTCATAAGATTTTCATCTATACTTACAAATAACAGTATTGATTCATGCCTGGTAGTGCAGGGGAAAAAAGGCTACCTCTCAAAACTTCTAATACTGAATCATAATAAATTAAAAATTTCCAGACAACCCACAAGAGCAGAAAGAAATCATTATTGTGAGAGGCCTCCATAAATGGCTTAAACAATTGATAATGGTAATGCAGTCTTCAAACATGTGAGTGAGTTGCACGCTGAAGGTTAAATATGATCAGTAAAATTGAATCTGACAAAGCTACATTACAATCCATCTTGGGATATTAAACATTTCAAATTTTCAGAATGAAGGACTAATAAGGCTGCTGAGATGAGTACGAGATGGATGGTCTTGGTTAACAATCACAAAACAGATCTGATGAGAGTAAATGGCATCAGAGTTGACATTTGATAATGTAGAGTGGAAAAATGAAATCGTAAATTATTTTGTATCCTCTGAGACTGAGACAGCTATTTTCAGAGCATATCAGGTGCTAACTGGAAAAAAAAAGTACAGATTTTGTTTGGATTAGTCAAACTTTTTAATGGACCGGCTCTCTTATATTTCGCCAAAGGAGATGGCAATTAAAAGATTACACCCCAGGCTGCTGTTAATTGTGTAAATTACATTAATTACTTGGTTTTTGACTGCTGGATGCTGTTTTCCTGGCAGCAGGATTTACTTGATGCTTTAAGGAAAAACTGAGAGAAACAAAATATCTCAAAGTAACACACTTAGCACTGTTGGCAAAACTCTGAGTTCAAATGGCAACGGTCTAATCTTAGCTTAGCTAACATAAACAGGCACAGCAGGCCTGTATATCTTTTGATTTTGACACATGCTGAGAAACTGCACATTAATTGGTAATACTAATCATACCCATTATTTAAACTGTTATTTTCAGCCTTTACAAGTGTAAGAAATCAGTCAAACGGTGCTCTTAACTCAGAGTTCAGAGTAATTCCAGCAATTGCAGCAACACTGTCCTGTTTTTTTACCAGGAATACGTGAATTTCCCGGAGCAAATCCAAACAAATTTATTAGATAGTGATCATTTTGTCAGACAGTTACTCTTCAACCTTTCCAAACCATTGGGTTTGTAAAAGAAGAAAGCATACTTCTTGAACATACAAAAGCTAATAGACCTATCTCACTGCAGTTATTTTGACTTCGCACAGCAGGGATGGCAGGGCTGGAGGTACTATTAATAACAATACCTGTGCTCTGCTAAGTTTTTCATGAATTCCCTACAGTGAGCCAACAATGCCTGGAATGGATTACAGCCATTTTAATATTATTCCACCCTGGAGGTCCCTGTATGGGAACCTTGCTTTATCTTTTA
This sequence comes from Melanotaenia boesemani, assembly GCF_017639745.1. Taxonomy (NCBI): domain Eukaryota; kingdom Metazoa; phylum Chordata; class Actinopteri; order Atheriniformes; family Melanotaeniidae; genus Melanotaenia; species Melanotaenia boesemani. The sequence goes on from NC_055682.1 coordinate 36,085,371, forward strand.
TTAGGCTTCCAGATTTGTGTGGGGCACATTCAGTGAATGAGCCACCTAACACTGCTTTGATTGTTGCCACTCACTTGCTGTATCAAATTTGGTAGCGTTATAAAGAACATTTTGATGTAATTACTTAACACAGCCTTCAACTAATTCTTTAAAGGATGCTTTTTACTCTAAATTATAGTTTTGATTTTGCATAAGTAGCTTAAAATCCCTAAGGACTTTAATGACATTAAATTCACGGGCAGGTTTGCATCTATCTCGCGCCCTCTCCCTTGCACTGGCTGGCGCCTCTTGGCGCATTTTTTGCTAGCATGCTAATAAGCTAGCATGTTAGCTAACGTGCTAACATGCTAGGTAATATGGTAAAGGGCTACCTGAGAATCTGAAATGTGATTCAACTAGTTAGCATTTTTTGCTAGCATGGTAATTTGTTAGCATTATAGCTAACGTAATAACGTAACGTAATAAAGACAGTAAGGAAAAATCAATAAGCATTTAGTTTAATTTATAAACTTGTTTATTTTCTTCCAAAAGAAATTGGTTAGTGTAAATTCTGATTGGCTGGAAACTTTTGCAATTCACCATAAACATGGTATATTGTTGATTTTTACATTTTATGTATGGATTTGTTTAGTACATTGTATTTTCCTCCATGTAGTTTCATCATTAGCCCCCATCAGAACTCTGTTGCTAAGCGATAGAACCGTTCTTAACGCAGGATCTTTTTATTTACATGAATGGCCATTTATGTGTGCAGGCAAATCAGTTTTTCTTTCTATTTAAATCTTTTTTTATTTATTTATTTATTTATTTATTTAAACCTTTTAGGTGCATTTTAATTTATTTTATGTTCCTGAGTGTGGACACCTGACTGGTTTACCTGGAGGCTGGAGCTCTGATCATCTCAGAGGCTCCAAATATTTATGGTCCAAATGTAATGTAACATCTGTAATGGTTTTTATATCAAGACGAGTCGTCTTTTGAACTAAAAACTTTCCAGGAACATGTCAGGATTGTCAGAGAAACATCTTTTTACATGTGAAATGTGGAACGCTCCATGTTTCCTACATGATCATACATACCGCAGCAGCGGATGCAGCCAACAATTGTTTTTTTTTGTGTATTTATATATTTTAGTTATTGATATATATATGTTTTGTGTAATTTTGTGTTTTTTAATGTTTATTTTTGCTGATTTTTACATTTTGTGTATGGATTTGTTTTGTACATTGTATTTTGTTCTATCTAAATATATATATGGATATTTCTATATTTTAGTTTATATATATTTATCCCGAAAAGCTTTTGCTTATTTTCCACAGAGATGAATACCATTTTGGCTTTTTTGTTTTTTTAGTAATTTCCTTTTTGAAAATGGCCAGAATAAATTCATCTACCAAGGGGTACTTTACATCTCTGAAATGTAGCTTAAAAACACGTGGGAGATCAGCATCTTTAAACACGACTGCATCGATCTTTCTGTAAATGTGTCTAAACTCCTTTGTTGAAATTTTAAAATCTTGCTTTTCAGCTTCAGCGTAGAGTTTGTTACACAGCCGGTTTTTTAGTTCTTCATAGTCTTGTTGACTACATGGTGAATCTGAATTCATGTCGAGACTAGCAATTATCCAAACAACCATTTTGGTAATGTTATACTTGCATTCAGTTTGTCTTTGCCTTCTCTCCTGTTCACATATGTCGTCCGTTTTGAAGTCACTGTCTGAACTGCTTGATGAATCCTGATTGGAGGGCTCTGGAGGAGTTATCAGATTCTCAACAAAATACTCTGAACTGGTTGGCAGATACTCAACAAAGCACTTTGAACTGCTTAGAGAATCCTTACTGGAACACTTTGGCCTTGAGATCCGGTCCTCAACCTTTGGGTCAATGACAGCAGGGATCTCTGGAGAAATCTTATTACTTCTTTTAAAAAAATGACAGATCTTTCTGAAACATGAGAACTTGGTACAAGATCTCTTTGATACATGTTTTGTAAAAAGGCTGGCAATCTGGTAATCTATAAACGAGTCATCCATCTGGAAAATTAACCGAGCAAAGTATTTTGGAAAAGTAAGCACTTTACAAAGATCTTTGTAAATAGCCTTTTCTAGGTGTTCAAATTTTTCTGGAGGAATGTCAAAATCTAACTTTTCAGCTTCCACCCAGATTTTCTTGAAGAAACGCTGTTTCAAAGCGTCAAATTTGTACTGGGAACATCCCATCTTTGCTTTTCTAAATATGAGCAAAATTAAATTTGCCACAAAGGTTGTCACCATAATTTTGCACCATTCTTTTTGTTGGATATAGCTTTTAGAAGTCTGTGTTGTTTTATCTAACTTGGTGAAAGCCTTTGGCTCCTTTTTCAGAAGACATGGAGGCTCCACATGTGGGATTTCTCTGGGCTCCTCAGGAATGAGAGATAAGGCTGTCTTAGCTTTACAGCTGGATTCTAAAACGGTCTTCTGTTCTTTTAGATGGCTTGCTTGGTTTATTGTAAATTTTGGGAGAGAAGTAACTGTCTCTTCCAGACGCTTGACGTCTGAAGCTTCTTGTATCTGTAGAGGGCAGACAAGTTTAAATGATTTGTCCACAGAGGTTTTCTTCAAGTACAAGCTCTGAGTGTGAGTTTCTTCTTGTGTGGACTCCACTCCTAAGGTTTTTGCTGTTTTCACTGCAAGAAGTTTGGATTTCTTTGTCCGCTTACATGTTCTCTTTAGTTTGCAAATGTTAAAAAATTTTTTCAACATTTCGCATGTGTATGAGACCATTCCGTCCATATTTTTAATAGGAGAGCCAGGTTCTTCAGAGATGCTGACAGAATTCACTCTATCTGTCACCTCTTTAGCAATTAAGCTTGTCAATGAATCCTGTTTTTCGAGGTCGACGTCCTCTTTGATTTTTAAAACTTCTGCAAAAGTCTTGGGTATAGCATCACCTACTGTGGCCAAAACGTCTTCCTTGTAAATTTCACTTTCCAGATGAATTTTCTCCCTGACTAAATTTGTGATGATCATTACCACTTGAAAAATTAATTCTTTTAAAATGACTTCGGCCTCCTCATCTTGTTCTCCAAACATCAGATTATAACACTGCGTCCGGGTCAGCTTCCTGAGAGAGGATTCAATCGCTGGTCGGATCAGTTCCATTAAAGTAGCCTCTGGTGTCTGTTCAATTAGAACAGGGCTCGTTGGTTCCATAAACATCTTCATTTTCTTTGAGAATGTAGTTATTCTTCAGCTTCAATTTGTAGTGACAGAATGTTTAAAATGTTTATAAGCAGGGATATTTATACTCTGTAGCTGACATCATCAAAGGACAAATATCCTGTTGCTAGGAGATGTAGTTTCATCAAAGGAATTACCTTCCATTAGGATCTTTTTATTTACATGAATGGCCATTTATGCGTGCAGGCAAATCAGTTTTTCTTTCTATTTAAATCTTTATTTATTTATTTATTTATTTATTTTTATCTTTATCTTTTTATTTAGATGAATGGCCATTAAATTAAATTCACGGGCAGGTTTGCATCTATCTCGCGCCGTCTCCCTTGCGCTGGCTGGCGCCTCTCGGCGTCCCGCGCCAGGGGAGGTGGCGGTACAAGGGGCACGGCGACGCGACGGGGGCATTGGCATCCATCAAAATTTCTTTGAAATTTTCTAGTTTTGTTTTAATCTTCAGTTTTTCTCTAAATGATAAAATGCTCCCCTGCTGCTACTGCTCGATGCTGTTAACTAAATGCAGAAATGTTATATTGTCATATTTAGCCTAACCTGTTGTTCCAGGGGCATGATTTTTTTAAAAAAATGTTCTTTCATAACCTGAACCCCTTAAAAAATAATATTTTCATAAGAATTTTAAAGCCACATTTTTCTCTTTGTTATATCAATCACTGTGAAACTATACACAGATGCACAGGCCTAATTTCCACTCCCATTTTTTGAATGGATGTGGGCATGCCCTTAATTAATCATTTGCTCATAACAACATCTGTTACACCACAACTAAATACTGCTGCGTTCAGTTTACGCTGCATTTCCCTCCTCCAGCAGATGCAAATGAAATGCATTTCCACAACAGCTTGCCCTCAAGTTCTGCACAAACCTGTTAATGATCCATTTCAGTTGAAGCAGGAAGACGTTTCAAATCTACAAGGTGGTGGCCCTCAAGTACCAAAGTGGGAAAAGACTGCTGTTCAGTTTGATAAAGGAGTAAAATGCAGATGTAAAGAGTTTGTATGTACATTTTTATCTTTAATAATCATTAACAGACTAGAGCTGCACATGAACCAACCTTGTGCCAAAAAAAAGAAGAAAAAAAAAATCTTTGAATGGTTCTTTTTTAAAACCCCATTTGCAGTTTTTCAACAGCAAAAATAAATAAATAAATAAAAATAAAAATAGACAATTAAATAAATACAACCAAGATAATATTAAAAAAGAGGAAAATATAAAAAAAAATCAGGAAAAAGAAATTCTATTACCTTTTTTTCCTGATTCTACATAACAAAATCAAGTTGATTGAAACATGTGTCTATGGTCTAAGGAATAAGGGAAGTGCATGCATTGTTACTATAGTCTTTCTATATATACCTGCACGCATGTATTATTCATTTGCTAGGTCTATTTTGCCCAGAAACACTTGAAATATTTCATATTTGAGGCATATATCTGTTTCTGACATCTGGCCAGAGAGATATATAATATCTTATAAAATGGTCTAAATAGAAATGTCTATTAGTATAATCATTTGTTTATGAATGTATTTAAGTGTTTTAGGAGTATCATCATTTTTAAGATGATCCAATATGTCTGTTATAATTTAGTTCAGCTCAATACATTTTTATACACAATTTCTTCCAGATAAATTTGTGTACAAAGTTGGTAACACAACAAAGTTTGACAAAGTGTGTGAGTGTTTCATGTGTTTCTGTGTGTGCTGAATGTTGGGGGAATAGTTGTTTATGAGAGGATCTTGACAATTTATTCCAGACAGCTGCATCGTTGACAGGCCATCATTAGCAGAGTGATTCCTCAGGTTGTTTCATTCCCCTGTGGCCAAGACAAACTGCACAAGATCTTAATTGCTGGTATGAATAAAAGTTCATTTTCCAAAGGCTGGTATCATTATAAATGTAGTATAAAAGATTACTGAGAAGATGAATATGTCAAGTACTGTACTTTCACACTAGAGCAATAAAGAAGCTAATAAACCTGGGATGGGCCAGAGGGTTATTCAGGGACAATAGAGAAGATAAATGCTGTTTATCTCCAATTACAGTACATTCTTATGACTGTCTTGGTACAGAAGGGTGTGAGAAAGACAGAGGGAAGCAGATGTAGGTAGTGGCAAACGGAGACAGAGAAGTCTCAGTGAGAGCGTCTCTCTTGAAGGTTTTTGTTTTTAATCTATTTTCCACCCAGTCTCCTGTTGTTGTTTTTGCTCCCTTAAAATTGTTCCTGACAAACAAATGAGAGGTTGTCTTTGTCTCAAATACTTGTCACTATAGAAAGCAAACTGAATGAAATTGCAGTCTGGAGAACGCTGTCTGGTAATTCTTCTCATGTACAAATGTGGTCAAGGGACTGTGGAGGAGGCAGGATTAGGACCACTCTCTAGGGATGGACTTCTCTGTAATATAGCATGTTAATAATGATGAGCCATTTATTCCAAATACCCTCATTAGATACATCAGATCTCTTCACCAAGTCATTACCCTAAAAAGGGTCTGCAAAGTTCTGGGATATAATTAAAAAGCACTGTAGGTGGCAACATGTCAATAAATAAGGTAAATCTGTGCTTTTTTCTTGCTAAACTTATTAGAAATTCTTAAAATAACCAAAACTTGCTTGAAAGTGTTAGTGATTCAATTTTCCTGACCCTTTTATTTTTCTAATAATGATTAAATTTTCCTTTCAACATGTCTTTAGGAATATTTTATATGTCCATCCATCTATAAAACTATTAAGGGTGGCAGCGAAGGCAAGGCAAGTTTATTTGTATAGCACATTTTATGTACAAGACAATTAAAAGTGTGTTACATAAAACATTAAAAGCATTACAGCAGGGTGCAGAAAGCAATAACAAGTGCATTAAAAATAAACTTTAAAAGAAATTAAATAAAATCAAAGAGACAAAAAGCTAAAGTAAAGCAGATAAAATGAAAGAAAGTTCCAGTGTGGGGAATGTAATGGTTGTTTTGATAACAGGCAGCAAATAGAAAAGTTTTAACCCTGATTTTAAACTGCTAAGAGTTTCAGCAGATCTGCACTTTTCTGAGTTTGTTCCACATTTAAGGGCCAGAAAAATCAGTCTCCATCAGTCTACATATTAGACATATGCATCGAGCATAAATGGGCCTTTAGTCTTTCTTAAGGCAGCATATATAAATGGCAGTCATCTGCATAAAAATTAAATGAAATATTATATTTACAAAATATGGTGCCTAAGGAGTGCAAACACAAAGTGAAAAGAAGAGGGCGAAGAAGTGAGCCCTGTAGCACCCAACAAGTAAGGGGGGTTGACGAAGGCATAAAATTTTTAAGATTTAAAAAGTAGCTTCTCTCAGATGAATAAGACTTGAACCAGCCTTGTCTCAAGCCAGCAGAAGCTTGTATGCCAACACAGTGTTCCAGGCATGAAAAATGTTTCTGGTCGACAGTGTCAAAAGTTGCTGTCAGATCTAAAAGCACCACAAAAACAGTATCCCAAGTCTGTCGCAAGTGAGATGTCATTTCTAGAATGCGCCGCTAGGTGGCAGCAGCAATTGTAGTAGCTCTGTTTTTAACTTGTGATCTTTTGCAATATAGCCGTCTTTTTTAAGATATCAGCTGTCAATCTGTGTCTGTTCGGGTAGATTTTTTCGCGCTGGTCAGAGGCTGTGCTATACGGGAGATTTTTCTGAATATTTTTTCTTTTTTGCAAGACTTGTTATTGTGAGTCTCCATGGCAATGAGACTTGTTTACCATCGGGATCAACTGATAAAACTCTCCAAACTCAAGATTATCAGTGAAACAACACTTCAAATCCCAACGGAGTTGAAAAGAAAGAGAAGAGGATGCAGGGCAGGAGCGAGGCAGAGAGAAAAACGGTGGCGATTCAAACCGTTTCTTCCAACGGTTGTTATGGGAAACGTGAGATCGCTAGTTAACAAAATTGATGAACTTCAGGTGCTAACCAGGTCTCTTAAAGAATACAGAGAGTGCAGTATTATGTGCTTCACCGAGACATGGCTGCATGAACACATCCCAGACTGTAATGCGTCTGTACATGGCTTCAGGACGGTCCGTGCAGACCGCAATAAACAACTCAGCGGGAAGCTGAAGGGAGGTGGAATTGCGGTGCTGGTAAACCAGCGCTGGTGTCATCCTGAACATGTCACTGTTAAAGAGAAGATCTGCAAAAGAGACATTGAACTGCTAGCTGTGAGTCTCCGCCCGTATTATTTACCCAGAGAGTTCACATGCGTTATTCTGGTAGCGGTATATATATTACCTGGTACCGCTCCAGACGCAGCCTGTGATGTCATTAACTCTGTAGTGGCCAGGCTTCAAACACAACATCCAAACGCATTTGTGGCGATCTCTGGAGATTTTAACAACATCTCCCTCTCTGCAGCTCTACCAACTTTCCAACAGTTTGTCAGCTGCTCCACCAGAGAAAACAAAACGTTGGACTTATTTTATGCAAATATTAAAAATGCATACAGCTCCTTTGCCCTGCCACCTTTAGGAAGATCAGACCATAACCTAGTTCTTCTCTCCTCCTCCTACAAGCCCATCGTTCAGCAACAACCAGTCATTAGAAAGGCTATTAGAACCTGGTCTAATGAAGCTGAAGATGCTCTGAGAGGATGCTTCGAGGCTACAGACTGGAACGTCCTATGTGAACCTCATGGAGATGACATCAATGCCTTGACTGAGTGTGTGACAGATTATATTAACTTCTGTGTGGACAGCACCGTTCCAACAAGAACAGTGAGGTGCTTCCCCAATAACAAACCCTGGATCACCAGTGACCTGAAAAAGCTGCTGAACATCAAAAAGAAAGCTTTTAGGGATGGAGACAGGGAGTTATTGAAGTCCACACAAAAACAACTTAAAACACAAATGAAGAAGTGCAAGGAGGACTACAGGAAGAAGTTGGAAAGTAAGCTTCAGAAAAACAATGTGAGGGATGTGTGGTCAGGAATGAAGAAGATCACTGGCTTCGGGATAAAGGAGGATCAGACTGATGGAGGTCTGGACAGAGCGAATGAACTGAACATGTTCTTCAATAGGTTTAGCTCACCTCCTGCTTCAACCCCAACTAACCACACACCCTCCATGAGCCCACAGCTTTCCTGTCACACCTCCACTCTGTCACCCTGCAGCTCAGTCAAGGACCTGGACACAACCTCATCTCCCTCCACATCAGGACTTCCTGAAACCTCCTCTGCCTCCACCTCCACTCTGTCTGTCTCCTGTAACCAAGTCATGCAACAACTGGTGAAACTGAACCAGAACAAGGCTGCAGGTCCAGATGGTGTCAATCCCAGAGTTCTCAAGACCTGCTCAAAACAGCTATGTCCGATTCTCCAGCACCTGTTCAACACCAGCCTGAGCCAGAGAAGAATCCCGGTGCTGTGGAAAACATCCTGCCTTGTTCCAGTGCCTAAAAAACCACAACCAGCTGAACCAAAAGACTACAGACCAGTCGCCCTGACATCTCACGTCATGAAAGTCCTGGAGAGACTCTTACTGGCTCACCTCAGCAAGCAGGTGAACACCTTTCAGGACCCATTACAGTTTGCATACCGTAATGGGCTTGGGGTTGAAGATGCCATCATATACCTGCTTCAGAGAGCCCACTCTCATCTGGACCAGTCAGGCAGCACTTTGAGGGTCATGTTCTTTGATTTCTCAAGTGCTTTTAATACGATTCAGCCTGCTCTGCTGTGTGAGAAGCTGCAGAAATTCCAGGTGGATCCCTCCACAACCACCTGGATTTACGACTACCTCACAAACAGACCACAGTTTGTGAGACTGAAAGGTTGTGTGTCTGAGATGGTGGTCAGCTGCACTGGAACACCACAAGGGACTGTACTTTCACCATTTCTATTCACGCTGTACACCTCAGACTTCCAGTACAACTCTGAGTTCTGTCATCTGCAGAAATACTCTGATGACTCAGCAGTTGTTGGGTGTATCAGTGATGGACAAGAAGCAGAGTACAGAGAACTGGTTGGTCAGTTTGTGAAATGGTGCGGTGACAATCATCTCATCTTGAATACCAAGAAAACAAAGGAGATGATTGTTGACTTCAGGAGGAACAAGAACACACATAGAAGTGTTTCCATCATGGGAGAGGAGGTGGAGGTGGTGGAGGAATACAAGTACCTTGGAGTTCAGCTGGACAACAGACTTGAGTGGAAAAGCAACACTGAGTACATTTACAAGAAAGGTCAGAGCAGACTCTACTTCTTACGGAAGCTGAGATCTTTTAACGTCTGCACCAAAATGTTGCAAATGTTCTACAGGTCTGTTGTTGAAAGTGCAATCAGCTTTGCAGCAATCTGCTGGGGCAGCGGCATCAGAACCAGAGACTTGAAAAGAATTAACAAACTGATCAAGAAAGCCGGTTCTGTGCTTGGAGTAACTCTGGAGCCGCTGGAGTTGATCATCAAAAAAAGAATTCTGTACAAGCTGACGAAGATAATGGAAGATCCTTCACACCCTCTACACAACGCCGTGACGAAACAACAGAGTGTGTTCAGTGGGAGTCTTGTTCAAGTCCGATGCAAGACAGAGAGATACAGAAGATCCTTCCTTCCAGCAGCTATCAGGCTGAAGAACAAAGCCCTTAATTAATTAACGTGATTGTTTTACTAAAAAATTACTACTACTACAATATTGAATTTCCCTTTGGGATTAATAAAGTATTTTTCATTCATTCATTCATTTTCATTTCATTCATTCATTCATTAAAAACTTTTAAAAGTGCAGTTTGCATACTGTGATGAGTTTTAACTGAAAGACCTCAAGAATTTTGTTTCTATATAAAAAGTTCTTCAGTTAGATTAAAAAAAAATAATAATAATAAAATTTTGGAAGGGGAACCTAGATATTGGAATAAAATTAGACAAAGCTGAGGGGTCCATACCAGGTTTTTTGATGAGTGGTTCTATGATTGCATGTTTACAATCACCAGAGGACAGACTGCTGTTAACAACACTGAGGACGTAACTCACAGGCATAACATCTTTTAAAAGATGAGGGGCACAACATCCATTAATGAGCCTGATGTTAAGCTGGCCAATTATGTCCTTGAAGAAGCTGAGGGACACCTGTTCAAACTGCTGAACTAGAGGAGAACAATGGGAAGCACAGGACAGAGCAAGCGAATGGGGAGAGAAATGTGCTCTAATGATGAAAATCTTTTCAATAAAAAAGTGGAGAAACTTCTTAAAGACTGCTGAAGATGCTTCCCAACTATCAGGATGGAGAGGATTCAGGACACCATTTAATGGTGTTAAAAAGCACATAGGGGTTCTGTGAATTGTACAGGATAATATCTGATAAATATTTAGTATTAGCTCACAGTCCTCTGATATTGACACGAGCTGTACTTCAATATTTCAAAAGACACCTGCAGCTTAACCCTTTTCCACTTTTGCTCAGCCCCTCTACACTCTTCTCTAGCCTACACGAGTAGCATCATTCAGCCATGGCTCAGTTTTAGGCTTAAGATGTTGGATTTTTAACTGGGCAACCTTGTCTAGGACAGCTTGGTAAGTTGTGTGAAACTAAAACAGAAGCCCTTCAGTATCAAAACATGTATTGAAATCTAAAGAATCTAAAGTCACAGTCGAGAAGAGGAGGGTGTCTGGTTTGGTCACCTCAGGGTTGCATCCCTGTTTTTTTTTCTTTGTAGATGATTTTGTTCTTTTTGCCTTCTTGTGCTAATAGCTTCAGCATGCACTGAAGCAGTTTGCAGCTGAGTGTGAAGTAATCAGGATGAAAGTCAGCCTAAGTGATTTCGTTCAGGGGTGATGGTAAGATGGAACAAGAGATAGACAGACCGACTGGGGCTTCATTCATCATTCGCAATGAGAGCATTGTACTGATAGGATGTGACGACGAAAGATCTCACTGAAAGGCAAAGCTTTGATATAGTAGACTGTGTACATTCCAACCATCACCCATTGTAACAAAATTTAGTTAATAGAATGAGATCGAAGATACTAATGGGTGAAATGACCTCCCTTGGAACAGTAGCTGGGCTCAACCAAACAGACTGGCCAAAGAGCTCATACGTCTGGAGGGAACATGGTTTGTAACTGCAGATTTACCCGACACATCCTACTGGGAGGAGACTGGGACATGCCCAGATCTCAATGGATGAATTGTATTTTTCGTCTGGGAACCAGAGAGTGACACTGGGGAGGTGAATGTCTGGTCTCCCATCTGAATGTATTGTTTCTGCAACCTGATCTTGGATAGGTTGAATAAAATGGATGTAGGGATGGACTTTGTGGCTGACCCTCTACATGAACATGTAAATGGAGTGGAAGTGGGTTGGAATGGAAGTAGTGAGTTTTAGAAATGCTTATAGTGCACTTCAGTTGTCTACTTTTCAGATGTGAAGCTTTAACAGTTTGGAATTAAGGTTTCTTTGATTGGATTATAACTGGACTACAGTCAGTTGTACTGAATTTGAAAATTGTTACAACTGTCTGGAGATGACTTGCCTGAGTTTAAAGTGTTGCTTCAGCACATCGTGCTGGTGAAGCTGTTGGAATGCTGCATCACTGAAGATACTAAATTCAGTTCTCTTTTGATTTAAGGACAATCATCAGACATATCAGTAAGTTAAATCTTCTAATCTGTTAATTTAAGGAAGAAGTGGGTGGGCTCAAGGGGATTGCTGAGGAATGAGAAGAAATAGCAAGTTCAGCTAAACCCAATGAAGAAAAGCCGAATGTTTGTTCTCTTTCACAAAGACTTTACACTGACTTTCATTTACATAAAAACTTAATTTATTCCAAATCCTGCTCGGCTTATATATTGCTCACCATTTTAAATAAAGACATGGATATCAGATCACCAAGGCAACAGGCTGTGGGAATATGCATGGAAACATAATGCATTTCCAAGAACAACTCCAAACTTAACATTATTAAGATGCTTGAAATGCTGAAAAGTTGAGATGCAGTGATTATAAAATGCACTGAGTGTCAATTAAAATGTTTAAAATAAATAATAAAGACTGCTCCAGTCTATTAAAGGTGCAGTGACTTATAATGATGTTCAGCTGCAGTAAAAGGAGAAATTTACAGCAATGACTTGCTTTAATGAAATTTTCTTGTGCATTTAGAATGAGCAGTGGGACTGTAAAGAAAATTATTATTGCAAATTAGTGTAAATCAAGCAAAACAATAAACAATATTTTAAATGTAACTTTAATTTCTGTAAAAAAAAAAAAGAGAGTATTATTAATTCTTGAAAAACCTACTCATGATTTTAGCTTTCTGGCATTTGTGTTTTAGAACTGATGGTGTTGTGTGAATATTAAACTCCATTTAGTTATATATATATATATATATATATATGTGTGTGTGTGTGTGTGTGTGTGTATACACATATATACGCGTGTTTGAAAAGAAAGGAACCCCAGAGGGCTTGTGGTTAAAATATATTTTTCACATGCTGCAGCCCTTCCATGTAATTACTGCTGATTTTGGTTGTCTTGAATGCAACCCGTAACCAATATTAATCTGAACTGACAGCAGTATTCAGGCGATAAGCTTGCGCAAGGCAACAAAAACAAAAGTTGACACATCCCATTCTGTAGCCAGCATATTTTAGCTTGAGCCTTCCAGTTTTGGCTGAATTGTGGCATTTCTTCTAAAAAGCAATCAAGACAGACATTTAGCTTTCTTTCCATTGCTGGGTCTCATTGTCCTTCCTGCCAGGAAGTTTCCTCAAGGAATTAGCAAAAAAAAGTACCTTAGCTAATGGCTAATGTCTCAGGAAAGCTACCATAAGTTGTCTCCCCAGTCAAGGATTTCACCCAATAATATTTTCTGGGCTCATGTGATCCCAATATGATGGTATATGTGGTCCATATGGGTGAATAATCTGATATAATAATATAACTACATTCTGCACTTTAAACAAATTATATTCTACTGAGAATGTTGCCAAGATAAAGTTTAGTATTTTCCGACATTTTGCAGCTGTAGTACGACATTTTTTGGAATACTGCTGTGGCCATGACCTAGGTGTTGCATCACTCAGAAGGGCTGCGGTGAAATCCTTCCATGTGTTGAAGTGTCCTGGGGCAAGACACAAAACCCCACATTTCTCCCAATGTGTTCATCAGAGTGTGAGTGTGTATCATAGAGAAATGTTGCTGCATGTACATAATTAAAAGTGATATGTGAAATAGTAAAGAATAAAACAGTCATGTGACCTAGAAAGTCTTTCAATATAATTAAATATTAGTTGGCATTTATTATGCCTGAAAATTAGGCCATTTGAACTTTGGAAGGCAGCTTACACTACATTATGAGCTTTCTTTTTTGTTTACAAAAACAAACCTAAAATGCAGAAACAGTTTGTGGAAAACCAGGTACACCATTCCTGGTGTCTTAGAAATGAACACTGGTGAGCAGCAGCTTGGTGCTGTGACTCAAATTGTTGATCAACTGATCACCAGAAAGTGTGAATACATCTGTAAAAGCAGATGTTTGCTGGTCTGTAACAGTCTGGCATGTGCTAAAGCTGACAGGGAAAGACATCAACAATAATGTTAGAGAAGTAATAGTTGCGGTGGTTCATTTGGGAGGGGATGTAGGGCCATTTCAAACAAACTGGGATGGAGTACATCATCTTACAGTAAGACAGATTATTCACAAGTGGAAAACATGCAAGACCGTCAGCAATCTTCTGTGGAGTAGATGTCCCAGCAACTTCACGCCAAGGGCAATTAAATGTTCAGAGAAACTACAAAATACGCAAGAGCTTGTCATGGATTGCAGAATGTAAGGACCCAAAAGCAGGATGGAGAGGCAAGAGGCAGAAGGAATGCAGGAATAAAGTTTTTTAATTCAAGAATGTGAAAAAAAGGCGAAACATGAGACATGACGAGAAACACAACAGGTGTTCTGGCAAAGGAAAGCTGAAACCAAGGGGTAAATACACTGAGGAACTAATAGGAAACAGATGAAGTGAATTTGCTAATTAAACCAGGTGAGCTGATGAACAGGAAGTAAAACAGAACACAATACACAAGGTGAATGAACTACAAAATGAAAACAGGAAACCAGACAAGGCAGTGAACCCATAAGACAATAAAACTAAACCAAAATCACACAGAGCATGACAAAGCTACATCTTAGACCAGGGCTACTCAATTCGGTCCTATAAGGGCCGCAATCCAGCAGGTTTTCCATGTATCCCTGCACCAACACACCTGAGTCAAATTAATGAGTTATTGTGTAGAACCTGATTGGCTGTTAGAGCCACCTAATTTGACTCAGGTGTGTTGGTGCAGGGATACATGGAAAACCTGCTGGATTGCGGCCCTCGTAGGACCGAATTGAGTAGCCCTGTCTTAGACTAACCTCGGGGCGGGAAACCCTGGTTGTCAAGGGCTGCTGTCCTGCAGGTTTTAGATGTTTCCCTACTCCAACACACCTGATTCAAATCAAATAGGTCCAACGGCCTATCAAGTTCTGCCCAGTGACTCATTCATTTGAATTAGGTGTGTTGAAGCAGAGAAACATCTAACACTTGCAGAACAAAGGCCAAGTGGAGACACATGGTCAAAATGTGTAGCGTCATATTTGCTAAAAACTCAAACACAACATTTCAGCACAAACACCTCATACTAACTTTAAAAAAAGGTGGTGGAAGACAGGTGGTTTGGGCTTGTTTCACAGTCAAAGGACGAGGACATTAAGTTGACCATAAACTCCTTTTGTATGCCAAAGTATTCAAATTTCAGGCCCCCTGTTTAAAATTAGCAGGCACCTTAAGAACTAACTAAACAAGAAATAAATGTCCCAGTAATCCAGTTAAAGTCCAGCTAAATGTGCTTTTACAAGCTGTTAAATTATAATTGTACTTAAACGTAGTTCCACACTCACAGTATTTGCATTTTTACTTACACTACCGTTCAAAAGTTTGGGGTCACTTTGCCATGGGATTCAATCGGGAAGTGACCCCAAACTTTTGAACAGTAGTGTAGTTTTTGTTAAATAATAATTGACATGTTCTAAGATATTGTGTTGTTTACCACAATATATTGGTCAGCACAGTCATCTGACATTTGATATTAAAATATGGTGAGGGCCAGTTTATTTATTCATTTACTTTACGAAAACTTTCTGTTCATCAACTGATTTGTAAAACTTTCAAATTAAAAGGTGTACATTATTTTAATATTAAGTTCTTTGACACCTTTCCTGTTTTATTCCTACCCTGACATAAATCACCACTTATGAGTTGTTGACTATAAAAAAAAAAAGATATATTTAATTTCCTAGGACTAGCCAGCTGTATAATAATCTTTATTAAGTTTAATAAACAACCTAATCATAGAAATAGTTCAGATAAAATGGAAATGTTATTTAATGAATGCACTTGCAGTATTTTGAAGACTTCTTAGCTTCAGGTGACGGTATTTCATATCCACATTGGAGGAATCCAGCACTGAAGAATCCATCTATCCATCCATGCATTATCCATACTGCTTAGTCCAGTTCAGTGTCACGGGGGAGCTGGAGCCCATCCCAGCAGTTAGTGAGAGGCAGGGTACACCCTGGACAGGTCACCAGTCCATCACAGACCTTGAAGAATCATAAAACTTTAATATGGAAAACTTTCTTCATGGGGATCCAAAACAAAATTGGAAAAATGGGCATCATTAGAATAATATGAAGTCTGGAACCCAGAGGCATCAGCAGAAATGGTAATCCTCCCTTAGTTTGCTTTCGTCAGGCCTGTACTGCATCTGCCTTCAGTCGATGTTTGTTTTTGTTGTTTCTGTCTTTAGTTTTGTGTTTAATATCTTCTTTAACCGCTTTGACCAGCCCACTGTCCCCCCTCCCCCACTGCAGTATACATCCTCCCTGACTTCATCCCCTGTGCAGCCCCCCTGCCAACCTTTACCCCTCCCCCCATCTCAACACCCTCCACACATAACAGCAGAACAGGTGAGGGAAGAACTGAGGAAGCTACACCCATGGAAAGCAGCAGGCCCTTACGGAGTGCCTCCTCGTCTGCTTAGGACCTGCGCTGCTGAACTGGGGGAACCACTGGCTGGATAACAAACTGGACTGGACATGCTGTACAAATCACCTGTACAAGAAGGGCCAAAGCCGTCTGTACTTCCTGTGAAGACTGAGATCTTTTAACATCTGCAGGAAACTCCTGTGGATGTTCTATCAATCTGTGGTGGCTAGTACGCTTTTTTATGCTGTTGTCTGCTGGGGGGGTAACATGACAAAAAGGTGTGCTAACAGGCTAGAAAAACTCATCAGGCGGGCGGGCTCTGTGGTTGGCATGAAGCTGGACTCCCTGGTGACAGTGGCAGAGAGGAGAACACTAAAAAAACTACTGGCTATTGTGAATGATGCCAGTCACCCTCTGCACACTGTCATTAGTGCACAGAGAAGCCTGACCAGTAACAGGCTGCTCCTCCCCAAGAGTAGGACCAACCGGCTCAGAGACTCCTTTGTCCCCCGAGCCATCAAACTGTACAACTCTGCATTAGGCAGGAGGGGGAGAAGGAGGGGGAGAACAATAACCCATACAAACAGTTGAAATAACTTATACGTGCAATAGTGCACTGGGAATCTGTACCACCTCTACTGTGTGCAATGCTTGTTTATATTGTTTTATTAACTTATTGTTATTATTGTTATATTTATTGCATTCTATTTGCCTCTATTTTGCTTTGTACCTGTGTATATTGTGTCTTGTGCTTGTCCTGCTTTACTGTTGGTGTTGTATTGCTACTGGTACCCAAATTTCCCTGAGGGCTCTCTGAAGGGATTAATAAAGTATTTCTATTCTATTCTATTCTATTCTATAATAAGTGAAATATTGCTCAGCTGGGTTGAGTTTTGGCAACTTCTAAAGTTGATCTCAGTTTCATCTATTCAAGGATTAGTTTAAAACTCATTTTTGAACTTCCTAAGACTTTCTTTCTTCCTCAAAATGTAATTTGGCCAATTTATGTTTAAAGCTGATGACTTGTTTACACCTCATGTTAAGTGTTGTCTGTATTGTAGTTTTGATAGTGTGCAAACCTCCTGGACAGTGTTTATTTCTTGGCTTGATGCTGTGAAGATTTGTTGATTTCTTATCCATTTATTTTCTCTTTGGTGGAAAGATCCTGTTAGGATCCATCACCATGACTTGCACAGACATCCATACCTTTTTGTATCAGTGTGTGTATTTTCTTTTTCTCAGAACCAATGTGTGTATTACTAATGTTCCTGTCAGGATCTGTCTGTCTGTCTAAGGTATAGCCTCTCTCACTTACTCACACTGAGAGTTAATTTAATTTGTTTGCTCACAACAGGACTAAGAGATCTGAACACATAACACCAGTTTTGAAATCTTTACACTGGCTTCCTGTCAGTCACAGAATAGATTTTAAAACCCTTCTGATTGTTTACAAATCCCAGAACGGTTTAGGCCCAGAATACATCTGTGATATGTTCAGAGAATATAAACCTAGCAGAGCTCTTACATCCAAAGACTCTGGTCAACTAGTCCAGACCAGAGTCCAGACTAAACATGGAGAAGCAGCATTTAGCTGTTATGCTGCCAACAAGTGGAACAAACTGCCAGTGGAGATTAAATTTTCACCAAATGTAGACATTTTTAAATCCAGGTTAAAAACATTTCTTTTCTCATGCGCCTATGCATGAAATCTGTATTTTAACTTTTTAACTTATCTTGCTTTTAATCATTTTAATGTAATTTATTATTTTA
The DNA here is from genome assembly GCF_017639745.1 of Melanotaenia boesemani. Taxonomy (NCBI): domain Eukaryota; kingdom Metazoa; phylum Chordata; class Actinopteri; order Atheriniformes; family Melanotaeniidae; genus Melanotaenia; species Melanotaenia boesemani. Next base: position 36,103,353 of record NC_055682.1, read on the forward strand.
TTGTGATTATGTGTTGATGTCTTTTACTATTTCTTAATATCTTTAATGTTTTTGTTTTATGTAAAGCACTTTGAATTGTCCTGTACATGCAATGTGCTATACAAATAAACTGCAAAAAACAGCTTTTAGATGCATCCCGCATGGAATCAACTTCGGTTCTTCTACCTGGATCACAGGTGAAGGCATTGAAGGCATAGTGGAGACACAAACCACACCTGTCCATGTATACTGACTGTGATTCAACTACTACTACTACTATTACTACTACTACTACTATACTATCACCCTCAGGTTGAACTGAAAGTCTGCACCTTAAAGATGCACTACAGAACTTTTGCAATTTTCTCAGTGACACGCCCCTATCCACAGCTAATTCAGCTTTCATCCTGGATCCTACCTGTACACTGAGCTCTCTCCGAACAGTAAATTACAGTTACGTGCATAATTTGGTCCGTTTTAAGGGAGCTTAGCTATCCGTCACTTGACACAGAAGACAGGGCAATACTACCGGAAATCGCTGGGGCAGTGCTGAGCAGAATAGCTGACATGCAACCAGCAAAAGAAACAAACCAGAGAAAAAGAGGAGGATCAGAAAGAAAAAGAACTTTAAAATGAAGGATTAAGGTTTTTTTTTTTCTCCATAAAGTAAATTACTCCAGAGAGCTCAAAGAACAGCAATAAATAGCGTGATCTGTGTCATGTCAGGGCACTTTAAAAAAACAGTCCAATCCAATTTATTATCTAATTTAAGGTAATTCACTGCAATTTAGCTATAATTCAGTAAATCAAATTTTAATATTATCCACGATAGTCTAATTTAGTTCCATAGAGAGGTAAGAATATAATGTAACTCAGAATTGGAAATTCCCGTACCTCATGCCCAATCAGCTTTTCTCATGTATAAATGAACTGTTTTTTAAACTTCTGGTCTTTTGTGCATAGAATGCAGCAACTAACAAAAAAACTAATATTCAGAAAAACATTTAATTAACATGTGTCTGAAACACATGATTAATAACATGGTAATGAGGAGCATTCATACATTCGTACGTGTAGTAGCTTTCTAGTGTGCATGTAATGAACCTGCAAAGGAGAGAGTTAAAATAAAAGTACAATGACTGTCTGTGTAGTGAATAAAAACGTTAATTAACACAAATAGAAAATCATCACTCACATGACTTGAAACTTTCCGCTAAACCATCAGTTAAGGCAGCTGCACATTGTGGGAACACTGGGACCAGCATAACTGCAAACCCTAAGGTCAGTGGGTGAATACTGGAACCTCATTAGCATGCTGACGGCCTGCTGATGTCAAAAATCCTTTATTAAAAACTTGTGGTAAACAATCTTTACAATGCAATGCATTTAACAAAGCGTATTGTTATGGGCTGCTATTACTCAGAACGTGTCTATGTATAATTATATGTGTATTGTATATAATGTAAGTAGTCATAATTTTATATGTTTGTAGCTGGAGCTGGGAGTGAATGGGTCAAAACTTACATTGAGACTATTGTGTCACAGCAGCAGTCAATATGGTGATGGAGAAGAAACTTTACCTTTAAAATTTCCATAAATACTCATATTTCCATAAAGACGCAAAGACTGTATAAGTGTTCTGTCCATACAGACATCTTAGCAAAGAACCCATTTTAAATTATATGTCAACAGTTTTAAACAAAGGCTTTAGATTTGGATTCATCCCTCCATAAAGCCTGTTACTGCAGATTTTTGGTCCAGTTCTTGAGTCGCTCAGCATACGTCTTCCTTTTGTCCCTGTTTGCCTTTCTTAAAAATGGCTTCTTGACAGCTACCCTGTCACGGACACCATTTTTGATGAGGGTTTCACCAACAGCAGATGGATCAGGTGAAGGTACACATGCATCTCTACAGTTCTGTATCAGATATTTGCTGGATTTTTCCTGTTGCTTCAGAACATCACTTTCAGACACTGCTTATCTGCTATAGACGGAGTTTTTGTTTAATTTATTTGGTGTTTTTTATTACTTTCCTTCCAAGTGCTTTTTTTTTTAGATGTTTTTAGGAGAAAATGCAAACCACTTAACTTCATGCACCATTTTGGTGCGAAATACTAATTTATGCTCGTTCATCTTTAGCTTTCATAGAAGCAACTAGAGACATGGGAACAAATTACATTAACAGTCTGTTGTTAAAAACATGCTTAAAAATCCAATTTAAAATGGGTTCTTTGCTAAATTCAGGTCATCAGGTATAACTGAAAAAGAAGAACTTTGAGCTATTGGTCATTATAACTCTGAAAATTACAGGGAAGTTTGACTAGTTGGAAGCAAAATGCTATAAGGTAAATTATAATCTTGTAAATGCACCTACATCAACAAAGAATAGATAGATATCTTCATACGGTATTATTAATTGAAAGACCTTCAGATGCAGTTCCACAGAGATGTGTGCTGTGCTCACATGCAGCTGCTTAGCATGACTGAGGAAGTGTGAGAGAGCCTCACAGCACAGTGCAAAGGGATTGATCTGTCAATATACAAATGTAGTTCTGGTCACACTCACCATTTTCCCACACTGAAACTAACATACACAGAATAATAATGTTGGCTTTGCACATTATGGGATTCTTGTACCAGATGTTTCTATAGTCTGGGTAGATTCTTAATAGCAAGTCAGTGACCTTGCGGTATTTTGGAAAAAGCCAGTGTGAAGTTCAGACAAAGAAAAAAAAAAGAAAAAGAAATAAAATCCTTGGGGCTTACTAGTAAAATATTTATGGAAAACATGTCAAAACTTGCACTGTGGAGATTTTTTGTGAGATAGACAAATGAGCAGATTTTCTTGACATTGCATCATTGATATGACATTTTTGGATATCATAAAGTCAGAAGGAGTGGTGTGGAGGAATTCAGACAACGTGACCACACTGTCAAACTGCTATAAAAAAGGAAAGTCATTTGAAGTTCTGTTAATATATTATGAAGTGAAAACCCCCTCAAAAATTCGGATAATCTTGCCTGTTATATTGATGAGCCAGTGGAGGAGCTGCTGTATGCTTCGTTGCAGTTTCCATCCAGGGGAATCCCAAATGTTCAGTGTAGAGTTATCCCATGACTGTCGCTGCAAATTCATGCCGGTAACATTTTTAAGGAAACTCCTGAGAGCTTCTATGTCATTCATCATTACTTACAGTGAAGTGCACTGAGTGGTCCAAACCTTTTCGCCCTGTGTTTCGCTTTCTCATTTTTCCCACCCTAGTTCCCAGATTGGGAAGAATGTGCCTTGATTGATGACAAATCACTCCAAACTGCTTTAGAGAACTTTCCGTTCACTATGAGGAAATTGGTCTTCTCTCTTACGCATACTTCATCCTGGGCCGAACAGGGCAGCCCTGCCCAGTTCAGTGCAGAGCCTGACAATAAAATGATGATTAATATCAGCCTATATCAGCATCCAATTATAATATCCCTTTGACTTTGATGCTATAGACAGCTAGCAGAATGAAGCTGATATGTTTTGATTTCTGATGGTTAACTATGAAAACAGTCCTGTGCAGATGAAGTGGAATAATGTGTTCATTTATCAATCTGTCACATATCGAGTCTTTGGAGAATGTCATGCGTTAATGGCTCTTGAGAGTTTCTTGTATCTCAGCAAATTTTCCTGATAGCTAGGACATGAGTACTTGTCCTGTGAATACTGATTGGCATTAATGTCAGTGGACCAGTAGCAAATATGGCCTAAATAGGCTTGCAGCCTATCCAAAGAGTCCTTAAAATATTAACAGTCTTGCAGATCCATCTATAGCCACAATAAAAAGACATTTTAATTCCTATATTAGTACATAGAAAAACTGCTGGCCTTTATCTGGTTTCAAAATTAGGTAAATCCAACTTTAGATATATCACAAATAACTCTGTCATTATTTATCTGACATAAACTAAATCCAAATGCAGAAGCTGTGTGAAAAACTTGACATTTTCTCATGTTATTTTGGATACATCTGTAGAACTAGAGTGTTCTTTGAGGTTTGCAGATATTGATTTTTGCTAGTTTCTGTCCAGGTCCATTCACATCATTGCATTCAGTTCCAGGTCTAGACTTTGATTGGGTCATTAAAAAACTTAAAATCTATTCTTTTTCAGCCATTACCGTGTTGATTTGCCTATTCATTGGGATCTGACTCAGTTACAGCCAAACTGTAGCTACCAGGTAGATGGTTTCTCATTTGACACAAAACTATTTTTGTGTACAGATTAATTTATTGTCAACTCAATGATGGCCAGGTCCGGGGACTAAAAACAGGTCATAATTCTCACCACTCCAGCACAATGCTTGACTCTTAGAAAAAAGTGCTTGGACTGATGTGCTGTGTTTGTTTTAAACCCAAATATGATGGCGTGCATCAACCTTTTCTAAGAGAGCAACACTTGTTCATTCTTCTTATAGTTGTACATTAAGTTAAACTTAAACAAGACTGTAGAGTCTGAGATGGAGCTCCTGGGTTTTTTCCAGTTTCTTTGATCATTATACAGTCTGAGGGTTAGGGGATGGGAAATACCAATGTCTTTCCTATCGACATGATATTAGTTTATGGTACTTTTTCATCTATACCAATATCGATAGATACTTCTTGCCCCTTAAAGGAAAATTACTATTGTACAGTGTGCATTAATATCTTGCAAGGGCAGTGTGATACATAAATAAAACTCAAGAACATCCAGAATTGAAAGAAATGCTTTTAAATCAATAATAGATTATACTGATAAAATAAGATAAATCTTTTTAAAATGATAATATAATTAAGCCACGGATTCACGAAAGATTATTAACATTTATTAAATGAAAAATTTAAATATATATATATAATATGTAATAGTAATATAATAAATATAATAAAAATAATGCAACATAACCTGCATTAAACCAGTTAAATATTAAACAAAACATAATCATCATTACTAGTAGCAGCATCATCATAACATTGTGATATCTGATAGGCTACTATAATCATGTGACACAGAAAGACTACACTGTTGCTGGCCTTCGCAAAAAAATTTATTGGCTAAACTCTCAGAATTGAAAACAAATGGCGTGTTTTGCATCAGTAGAGTGGTATTTCAGTACTTAAAACAGTATCAAATCCCATATTTTGACTGGCTGATATTGACGTATAGACTCAGAGTATCAATAGGCCAATCCCTATTTGGGGTGATCTTTCTTGTACGTCCACTGGCTTGAGTGTTTCCCACCCATAAATAATCATTTTCAGTGTAGAATTATAGACTCCATATTGTTTGGGAAATTGCCTTTGACCAAGGGGTAGTAATCACCAAAAACTTCTGCTTTTAATAAAAGTTTGAACTTGCTTTGGATCAGTTAATTACGTGTATTTTATAAACAACACCTTGTGAGATCTTTGGTCAAAACCATGTTTATAAGCAGAAAACTATATATCCTGTTATTCAAAATCTTGGAAGTGAAAGTGGATATACCTTTTCATCGTTACTGTAGATAAAAGTCATGGTCTGCTTTTACTGGATTGTAAAATTTTAACAAAAGTGCTGGATTTAAATCTAAAAATACATGCTACATAACATTATATCCTTTTATCAAACTGACTTCATGAGGAAAAGTAAGTTAAAAAATGAGATAAGTAAAAAAAAAAGAAAGGCTTTTTAAGAGGTAAAACAGAGTTCTTTTTCCACTTTAGCCCATTTTGAGTTCAACCAATGTTTTTTTCATTAGATTAACTTTTCATTCAAATATAAATAACCAAAGACTGCAGTGATAATTGATGAGGTTATATTATCCCTATTTGGCATTTCAAGAGAGGCCTGTCAAGGTCAGTCACTCAGCAATTTTACATTTTAAATTTTCTATACAGACTAGCTGTATTAAGATAAATAAAGATATCAAGAGAACAAAGGCTGATAATCAGGTTATGTTTTAGCTGCTAAAATTCCCCCATCCAAGTGGGTTGAGATAAAAAAAAAAAAAAAAAAAAAATAAAACATATCTTGGAAGAAGATATTTTCAGGAATTAAAAAGAGCTTCCGCCCTGGAGTTTTAAGAGGTTATAAAGGATGAAAACAAATTTTTGTACACAGAGAAGGTGAACTTAATCTTTGGGGAAAAGTTGGTATTTCTAAAATGATTTGATGATGCAGTAACGGTGGTGCCAGTTATTGTTAAAAGGTTTGACGACATAGAGCTAATTTGAAAGGGAAAGACAGCGTTAAATTGGCAAATTGTTAGCTTAAAAAAAGGAGGTGTAAAAGATCTGAGACTGCACATTTCTTAATTGCAGATGTGTTATCTGTATTGTAAAAATATCAGCGTCCAAGCTAACACAGGGCCTCAGATTTTTATACACCGCCCCCTCCTTTTGCGGCCCTTGTACCCAAGTAAATTCATTAATCTAAACAGTTATTATGAAACTTTCTTTCTTGATCATCAACCAAGGCAGTGAAATCATGGGGGAGGTGTGTCTGTCATAGTGTGCATGAGTGTGCTTGCTTTTGTGCGTGCATGTGTGCCTAAGTAAGTAAAATTAAGTGAGCCTGTGAACTTTCTCTCAGTTCCTCTCTCCAGTCTCTGCCACCGGATGATAGTAGAGTGACCTTGGGAGCTGATCCAGGAAAGGTCCACAGCCTGAGAAGATGGGAGGGGGGAGGACTGGGGGCAGAGCCTCCATCTGCATAACATTTCCAGGGGAACTTAATAACCAGTCATTCAAGGCCAGTACAGGGAGCCAGATTAAGATAACAGGATTTGTTTTGGTTCAGGCTAGAGCATGTTTCGTCTGCTTTGAGTCTCTCAGTGGTCTCTTGGTGCCTCCAATTCTTCCAAATTTGGATCAGTGCAGCCGAGCCAAAAACTTCTCCAAGTTGGTGTCCTAAAATCGGATCCAGCAGATATCAGACATAAGAGGACAGATTTTACAGAAAATAAAGCCTTTCATTAACAATAACAAAGTCAGTCTCGTCATTTCAAACAATAATCAAGACTTAAATTAAATGACAAAGAATGATAAAGAATTAAATGGCAGATTGTAAAAGGTTGAGATCAGTTAATCAAACAACCTAAACAGCAACTTGAGAGACGTTCAGACCCGTATGGATCAAATTTTACACATAACAACATAAATGCTCAGCATAACGCAGATGTTTCCATCATGCTCTAGCCACTCAACAGAGTTCCACATCCCAGCCAAAGAAGAACCGTGGTGGAACACTTGGTAAGGTACTAACCTGCACAAGTTTACATAAGTTCATCTTAGAGAAAGGTAAAAAGAGCTCAGCCAAACTGATCCACTTTCATTTTGTGCAACTTCAACTCTGTAAAACATCAGGAAACATCTGCAGCAGACAAAAACTGGACATTTGTCACAGAGCTATTGTGCCAGTTAAGACTCAACATTTTTGCCTTGGTCACAGTACAGTACAGTACTTCAGGGCAGTGAAATGGCTGGAGTACATAGGTCAAAAGGCATGTTCTGTCATTAGGGCGGTATGGTCTAAAGTAGGGACTGCTCATGCAAACTTTGTGAACAAATCAGTCATAAGTATATTTTGATATCTGTCAGTAGGGCGGCTCAATGTGAAGAAATCAATGTTTATGATTTGCATTGGGGCTTTTGCAGTAAGTGGCACTAAATGGGCCTTATCTTGAGGCCTGGGCTTGGAACTTAAAGAACGCATTTTGTTCTTTAAATTATTGGTGATTTGGTGATTACAAGCAGCCATAGATTAAATATACAAACACACACATACAACTTGCAAATATCTCAAGAGATTTCTGTGCATATAGACAATATACAGAAATCACTTTTTAAGTTCATTTATTTACTATTTTTGCCCGTATGTTATACTGATGTAACTCTTTATCAAAGAATCGAATCATTCTGAACCTGACTTCATAATTATTTAAAAAAAAAAATTACATCTAGAACCTTTCTACACTTTTTCCAGGAACAGTTTTCATCTGATCATCATTTATCATGTCTGTGCTATTTTCTTTCTTCCACAAACACAAAGTAGGATGAATTCTGCTCTAATATTCATCGATGTGCTAGAGTATAAATGCTTATTTTATTAATAAATGACACTTTTTGAAAATCTTTAACATTCACATTGAGTCCTGCTACCTCACTGCATGTTTTTAGTGGCTTTAAGGACTGCACGGTTCCTATTTTTAGATGGTTTTCAACCATGCTTCAACAGAATTATTTAAAAAAATAAACTCATGAAACACGCCTGGACAAAAATAATGGTACACCTAAAAAAGACTGAAATAATGTGACCAAAGGGACATGTTAATCCAAGTTGTATATATACATATATAGGGCTACACGTAGTCACTGTGCTGTCTGGTGACATGGTGTGTACCACACTCAACATGGAGCAGAAGAAGCAAAGGAAAGAGTTGTCTCTAGAGACTAGAAAGAAAATTATAGACAAGCATGTTAAAGGTAAAGGCTATAAGACCATCTCCAAGCAGCTTGATGTTCCTGTGACTACAGTTGCACATATTATTCAGAAATTTAGGATCCATGGGACTGTAGCCAACCTCCCTGGACGTGGTCGCAGGAGGAAAATTGATGACAAATGAAAGATATGGATAAATGATAAATAGTCTGTACTTATATAGCGCTTTTATCAAAAGCGCTTTACATGTATGTCAAGTTCACCCATACACACACACATTCACACACTGATGGCGGAAGCTACCATGCAAGGCGCTAACCACGACCCATAAGGAGCAATTAGGGGTTCGGTGTCTTCCTCAGGGACACATCAACATGAGCTCTCCAGGCCGGGATCGTACTGGCAACACTTGGGCTGCAGAACGAACACTCTACCAACTGAACCACGCCGCCACTGAGCCATGTCGCCTATATTACGAATGGTAACAAAAGAGCCCAGAGAAACTTAAAGAGATTAAAGGTGAACTTCAAGGTCAAGGAACATCAGTTTCAGATCGTACCATCAGTCGTTGTTTGAGCTAAAGTGGACTTAATGGGAGACGACCAAGGAGGACACCATTGTTGAAAACAAATCATAACAAAGCCAGACTGGAATTTGCCAAACTACATGTTCTGGGAGAATATCCTATGAACAGATGAGACAAAAATGGAACTTTTTGCCAAGGCACATCAGCTCTATGTTTACAGACAGAAAAATGAAGCATATCAAGAAAAGAACACTGTCCCTACTGTGGAACATGGAGGAGACTCTGTTATGTTCTGGGGCTGCTTTGCTTCATCTGACACAGGGTGTCTTGAATCTGTGCAGGTACAATGAAATGTTAAGACTATCAAGGGATTCTAGAGAGAAATGTGCTGGCCAGTGTCAGAAAGCTTGGTCTCAGTCGCAGGTCATGGGTTTTGCAACAGGACAATGACCCAAAACACAGCTAAAAACACCCAGAATGGCTAAGAGGAAAACACTGGGCTATTCTAAAGCGGCCTTCTATGAGCCCTGAACAAAATCCTACTGAGCATCTTTGGAAGGAGCTGAAACATGCCGTCTGGAAAAGGCTCCCTTCAAACCTGAGACAACTGGAGCAGTTTGCTTATGAGGAGTGGGCCAAAATACCTGCTGAGAGGTGCAGAAGTCTCATTTACAGTTACAGGAATTGTTTGATTGCAATGATTGCCTCAAAAGGTTGTGCAACAAAATATTACAGTAAGGGTACCATAATTTTTGTGCAGGCGTGTTTCATGAGTTTATTTTTTTAAATAATTCTGTTGAAGCATGGTTGAAAAGCAATGTCTGACTTTCGTTGGATAAATTTCATAGAATTTTTATTTATTACTTTTGTCAGATTCAAGTTATTTCTGTGACCATTGTGAGTTTTTCTTTCATTCACCAAAAGGTACCAACAATTTTGTCCACGTGTGTATTCTTGCTGGTTTTAAAGGCAATATTAGGGAGCATGAAAATAATTTAGCTAATCATGTCTGACCTGGCACTAATTTTTTCTATATTTTGCATCTCCTCAAGGTTTCTTTTGAGTTAGTAAATGAACTTGTTCTAAGAGTCCTACACCACAGAGCCAATTTTATTAGCTCTGAACCAATTAATGGAAACATGTCTGCTTCACGTTCATATTTGTGGCTTTTCTAAAGATCACTTAAGATTTGCTTCATTAATGAACCAAACCAGAGTTTATGTTCTGCTTGTACCTACATGGGTTTTTTTCCCCAGGTTGTCCCAGTTTAAAACTTGTGTGTTAGGTTAAGTGATTCTAATGAGACCGAGGATGTGATGGCTGTTACCAGTGGATATACGCTGCTCAAAAAAATAAAGGGAACACTAAAATAACACATCCTAGATCTGAATGAATGAATATTCTTTGTTCTTTACATAGCTGAATGTGCTGACAACAAAATCACACAAAAATGATCAATGGAAATCAAATTTATTAACCCATGGAGGTCTGGATTTGGAGTCACACTCAAAATTAAAGTGGAAAAACACACTACAGACTGATCCAACTTTGATGTAATGTCCTTAAAACAAGCAAAAATGAGTCTCAGTAGAATGTGTGGCCTCCACGTGCCTGTATGACCTCCCTACAACGCCTTGGCATGCTCCTGATGAGGTGGCAGATGGTCCCCTGATGGATCTCCTCCCAGACCTGAACTAAAGCATCCACCAACTCCTGGACAGTTTGTGGTGCAACGTGGCATTGGCAGATGGAGTGAGACATGATGTCCCAGTTGTGCTCAATTGAATTCAGGTCTAGGGAACGGGCGGGCCAGTCCATAGCATCAATGCCTTCGTCTTGCAGGAACTGCTGACACACTCCAGCCACATGAGGTCTAGCATTGTCTTGCATTAGGAGGAACCCAGGGCCAACTGCACCAACATATGATCTCACAAGGGGTCTGAGGATCTCATCTCGGTACCTAATGACAGTCAGGCTACCTCTGGCGAGAGCATGGAGGGCTATGTGGCCCTCCAAAGAAATGCCACCCCACACTATTACTGACCCACTGCCAAACCAGTCATGCTGGAGGATGTTGCAGGCAGCAGATCGTTCTCCACGGCGTCTCCAGACTCCATCACGTCTATCACATGTGCTCAGTGTGAACCTGCTTTCATCTGTGAAGAGCACAGGGCACCATTGGCGACATTGCCAATCTTGGTGTTCTCTGGCATATGCCAAACGTCCTGCACTGTGTTGGGCTGTAAGAACAACCCCCACCTGTGGACGTCGGGCCCTCATAACACCCTCATGGAGTCTGTTTCTGTCCGTTTGAGCAGACACATGCACATTTGTGGCGTGCTGGAGGTCATTCTGCAGGGCTCTGGCTGTGCTCCTCCTAATTACCTATAATTTCCACCTGCTGTCTATTCCATTTGCACAACAGCATGTGAAATTGATTGTCAATCAGTGTTGCTTCCTAAGTGTACAGTTTGATTTCACAGAAGTTTGATTGACTTGGAGTTACGTTGTGTTGTTTAAGTGTTTTCTTTATTTATTTATTTTTTAGCAGTGTATTTCTGTACCACAACACAAAGGTAAGAAGTATAGAACTGTTCTTTAAAAAGACACAAACAAAAAGATACAACAATGTTCCAGTTTTAGTGCTGGAAGAAAGAGATGGAGCAACACTGGGACCATTTCTATACTGGGTTCGAAGTGTGTAGGCAGCAATCTCTGACTTTTTCTGACCTCAAAGAATATATGTAAAGTGATAATTACTTTTTTCAGGCTACCTTGATATAGCTTTGTGTTCCCAAGTCCTTGACTCCACGAAGTAACCTCAGTGAAAGTTTATTTTTAAACAACCATAGATTAACAATATATTTTAAATCAGTCCAGCAAAGAACAAGTAGCTTTGCTTATCAAAGTAACGTGTTTGATAAAAGAAAAGTGAGGGGAAGAAATAAAGAAAATACCAAAAACCATTTCCCAAAACATTTAAAAGGTTCCAGCAGATCTTCAACTTTCATTTAATGCTAGTTTTATTCAAACTGGAGGAAGAACTTGAAAAAAAAAACATGTTTGTTCTTAGAATTCCTTTTTTTCTGAGGCTTAGAAACATTTTTATCTATTTAAAAGCAGATTTGTTTCATTTTGAATAAAACAGAAGAAAAATCTTATTTTCCTGAGTTATTTTTCAAGTGTAGCTTTTACATTTGGAAACCTGCTGTAAACCACAATATGTATAGTGGAAAAAATTAAGTCAAGAGAGGATATATCAACTTTCAACAATCAACAATGTTTTTCTCAGAGAAAAACAGGAAAACACTGGTGAGCTAAAAACCTGGAAGTCTTCAGAAGATGCCAGTGGTGGATAATCTCCGGATCTTTCCTTCATGAAATCCAGCCAAGTGAGTGTCCTCACTCATACTTGGAAATATGCTTAAAAATAAAAACAGCTCTGACCATCTGCATGCATCAGAATCTAGGGGCAGAACAAAGGAACTGTAATATCTTTCCTTTTTTGCCACCGGGTAATTCTTAGCATCCTCTTACATTAATAGTCTCCTCAAGGTAACAACTTCTCAGTTAGTTTTCATGTTTCTTTTTAAATAAACTTACAAAGAACTTATTGCTGATCTCTGCACTGCAGTGAGAACAACTTCAGAAAGCTGATCTGATTAGTGAGATCACACTGACCTCTGATTGGATGACATATCCCAGAAGAGGTGCAGTTAAATTTATTCCCCCTGATTAATTCAACACCAAGCTGAAAACAAATTGGAGCTGGATCTCTAATTATGCTGGCAATGTATGTCTGAAAGTCACCTTAAATCAAGTAAATTTCATTCATACATGTTCAAAACCAACCGAGGTTAACCGAAGAGCTTCACAGAGAAAAAATAAACAAAGGTGGCCATTCTGTTGGGTTCTGTCCTTCAGACACATGCCGCGTCTGTGTGCTTAATACTGGATGATTTAACAGTTTCTTTTGTTATTTTATTTCTCTTTTCTCTCTGTTAAACACACTTTTCATAATGGTATATTGTTTACGAGGCTTCTTAATTCTATGTCACATGAATCATATGTGATACAACCAATTTCTGAAAACCTTTGCATCACTTTATGGTAAAAACTTTGCTAAAAACCCTAAATACAATCTAATACTTGTCTTCGGCCTGATGGATAACTTTTGCACAAAAATATATAATATCATCAATCTTCTGATCTTGAGTTTTTGTAAATGTGCTTCAAATGTGTGTTTTGTTTTCTTTTTTTTAAACACATTGCATTTCCTCATGGTGAAATTCAGCACATAATTAAGTTATATCTAAAGTGATGTGGTGCTACCATATAAAGTTAAATGAGTGCATTTCTGAATGCTAATGACGCAAACATGGTGCTTTGGAATATCACCAATTTATCAGCAGCTCATTCCTACCAGTCAAAAATGTTTGACAGATTTTTATTTTTTCCTACAAAAGGCTGACAAATATGGGCCCTGCAGCTAGTAAATAATTTTCCTATGCTAACATTAAGCAACACAAGGCCGGATGGATCCATGTTGTTTCCACCTAATTCTCGCCCTTCTAAATGCTGCAGCTCATCAGACCAGGTAAAGTTCTTCAAATCTTTTAACGTCAAATATGAATTCCTCTGTCACCAACAAGACATTTTGGTCAGGAAAACTGCTGCTCACTCGATGTTTTCTCTTTTTCAGACCATTTTCTGTAAACTCTCTCTAGAAATCACCAGTTTGTGAAATACTCAGACCAACAACCATGCCACATCCAGTCATTTAAATCCCCTTTTCTCCTCTTTCTGTTGCTCCGTTTGAACTTAAGCAAGTCGTCTTCACCATGTCTACATGACTAAATGCACTGAGCTGCTGTCATGGGATTGGCTGATTAGATATTTGTGTTAACAAGTTGTTGAACAGATGGACCAAGTACAAAAAAAAAAAAAAAAAGAAAGGAAAAACGAAAACCCCAGCTGCTCCATGGACAGGGTTATATGGCTACCAGTTACCAGCTAAACTACATTAGCTGAAATCGAGCCTCAGCTGAGGTTAAGAAGGATGATCCTGTAATAGCTGTTTCATTTTGGCATCCTTCATTAGGTGTGAAAATAATGGCACAAAGCTCATATGGTCCTGTCTGAAGTTTGATAATGGTGTTTGTTCTTGTCAACAATAAGATTATCTTAGCAAGTCAGTGATTTAAATCTCCCCACGCAGCAGCTGACCTAACAGTGCCTGAATTTCATGTGGCATTTGCTACATTGCTTGTGTTCAGCTCATTGTTTGGCAAAGCTTAAGGCTCACTTGGTTACCATTCTGTGAATAACATGGGAGCTTTATGAGGATTATGCCAAAGCTTCATGTCTCAAATTGGTTTTTAGAATGGAGATTGGGGTGTAAAGCACTGTCCTTTCCATGAGGCTCTGTGAATGTCACATGCTGGCGAGCTTGGCACAGAGTGTATGAGCGAGGCAAGAAAGGCGATTGAAAACTGGCAATGAACGCAAATACCATCAGAGAAATGGTGACAGACGTGGCGAAAGGGCAAAATCTGACACACATTGCTTTCCACTGGGGAGCAAGCGACCCTATGGAGAAACACACACTGAGAAACTTCTGTTACTATTTGAAACACGACTTGAGCATATGACATTGTTGCTCTTAACTGCAGGCATTTGCCGCTGGGAGTCATTTCTCACCACTGACTCCCTGTTTTCGTTTTTTTTCTACCTGCCCGTCATCTCAAACTCTTGAAAAGCCTACTTCTCCTCCTTGTCTCTCCTCTGCTTCCCCCTCCCTACTTCTGCTCTGACGGGGGTCACTGCAGTTAGACAGAAAACAGACCCAGAAGTGAATTTCCAATTGAATTGTCAGAAGCTGGCTGCTTTAATAAATCCTGCCCAATAAAAGGGCAAGTTACCCTTTGTGAAGAAGCTTCACCCATGATGCTCAGCTTGGGCGCTCACCGGTGAACCTTGTCTGCTACAACCAGCTTCGCCAAGATAAAAAGCACCTGGCAGGTTTTCACTTTAGAAAAGCACAGGATGGATAAATGAGTGTGGACAAGTTGAGGTAATAAATCCAACACTATGGTGGGAACACAATTAAGCTGATTTAAAACCGAAATGGTCACACTCTTTCTAGAGAAATTTTGATTGTACAAATAATGAGACATCAGCTTCATTCAATGAACACATGTTCACAGATATTTTGTCTAACATATATTTATTAATGCATTTTCGCCTTCTGTCTACATGCAAGCCCAATCTTGGTACATTGGCAAGAACTCTTTAAGAAAACACTTTCAAAGTTAAAGATTTTAGAATAATCTGGCTGTGTATATATGGGACAATAACCAGTCATTTTGACTTGCAATGTCAGATTGTACGTCTTGTCTTGCTTTTGAGTATCTACCATTACCTCCTTTGTTTTCATGGCAACAGAAGATGTAGCTAAGAAGGTGCTAGCATTCTTGATAACAAAACTTTTTAGGTTTGCTTATTATTCTGCTTTTACATGTGACACCTTTTTTATTGGATTTGTCAGAGGTTGTCATTATTATTATTTTTTTCAGCCTTCTGATTGAGCAGGCAAGAGGCAGGGTACACCCTGGATAGGTTAGCCACTCCATCGAAGGGTGTTTCTGTCCTATCTGTGCATCTTCATGTAGACAGAAATCTTTTTGTAAACAATGCCGTGTGGAAGTTATCTTGAGGTAACATAAGAGGGGAAAACTCTTGTGAACACACAGCGATAGGCTCTGACATCACAAAAAGGGGTAAAACTTTAAGTGATATGTTGCCAGCTGCATCCCCTAACTGGTTTGGTAGATTTGTGCTCATGATAGGTACTTAGGTACTGATTTTGGCTAAAATCATTACACAGCATGCAATGCAAAATTTGCAATATGTGAAAAGTGCTTGCACGGTGTAATGATTTGGAAATATTTCTCAGCAAGCATCTGACCAGTCAAATCCTGTAGCCCATAATGCAATGCAGCAGTCTCCAAAATGAAACAGTGTATTTCATTATTATTTTATTATTATTCTTTTACAGCTGAGTGACACACAGCTATTGTTATTTAACTTTCTGTTGAGCTTCTTTTTTATTTTGCCACTGTAAGGTGGTGTCACCTTGCAGGCATCAGATAAGTAAATAAAACAGTTGCATCATAAAGATGTTCATTTCATTATTTCACACATGGGCATTAAAAAGCATTAAAAAGATAAATACACTTGTGACATTGTACAGAAACTATATCATCCTCTCTGTCACGATTGCTCTCTGTTCATTGGCTGTTTGTTTAAACAAACTGCATCTGATGGTAAAAGTCAGTCTCAAACAAAAACACTGCTATTAAAATGGATGGAGCATTGTTACATGAAACTTCAGATTTTTTTATTCCAGGTCCAGATATTCAGGTTAAGTTTCTTTTAAGAATGAATGTTTTAAGGAGGTTATCATTTTTTTTTGTAGCACAAGTAGTAGTGACAATTTCGCTTTATACAAATCTTACTTTGGCTTGTTGACGGCGTTCAGAAGACTAAACAGCCAACAGTTCTCCAGTATGGTCTTCTGCTCAGGTTGTCCATCCAACAGTTCTTTAAGAAAGGTCAGATTTAGCTCCAAAATGTTCAACAAGGTAACAATCTTATGCAGTTGGGCTTCGACCATAGCCGTAATGACTTTCAGTTTTTAAGTGTTTGAAGAAATTGTCGGGGAAACAAAGCTTTTGCTGAGGAAAACTGCAGAGTGCACACTTGCACATTTGTCCCCCCTGAGAGACTATTTTAAAAGAGTTCTTCAGATCTTAGTGCTTTTGGACAAGAGAAGCTTTTAATAGTTCTTGGAACTATTGGAGATGGTTCCCCATGTGTTTGTGTCCCCACACTTAGGAACTGATGTCATGTTTATGGGCTCCAGGAGCCAGCTTTAATGTGGCTGCATATAACTGTATGACAAGCAGATAGACAAACAAGCAGTGCATGCTATTAAAAAATAAGTAAATAAAAATAAAAAAACATATAAGCTTAAGTCAGTAGTTTCTAATGCTAGACTTTAAAAACCTAAACAAGCCTCAGAGGAGCGGAGCAACAGCGAAGCCCAGATAACTCATGTGTGACAGAGGAGTCAGAATAAGATCATCAATCATCTACTAGCCATCTAAGCTGACTAAAGTGAAAAAAAAAACTGACTCTACAAACTAAAACATGTAAGACTGAACTTAAAACAACATGACTAGAAACTAAGACTAACAGAACTACAATCCCTAAGACCCAACAGTTGCTTCCATTTAGTTTTTGTTTCTCCTGGGAAAAAAAACAGCTAGGGTGTTTCCATCCAGGGACCCACACAGTCTCTAACCCCCCGAGAGCCCAGACAACTGCTTGGTTTGAATGTGTCTGGTCTTATTATAAACTTGCTTTAGTACAGATGTTCAAGAGACCCAAGCAGTTGCTTCTCTAAACATCGGCCATTACTGTCTTCAAAATAAAGTTTGAATGTAGTCAAAAAGAAGAACATCTAGAGCACAATAAAGTTTACAGAAACATGTCAATGTCAGTCTTAGGGCCATATCTGTATAATACCTTTAACACAATCTAATGGTCACGCTGAATAAGAGTGTAGCTGCAAAACCCTATAACATCTATAAAGTCAATAAATTATGCTTTTATTCCTGTTGTTTTCTATAAAGATGTGAAATTTGGCTTTAACTACATTAATTAGGATAAAAAAAGAATGTAAACAAAGTGACAGCAGATAGCAACTGTGGATATTTTTTCTTTTCAAATCTTAAAGAAAGAACATTAACCTATTCTCCAGCAGTTGCAGCAAGGCAAGGCAAATTTATTTGTATAGCACATTTCATGTACAAGACAATTCAAAGTAAGGGTAGGTTTTCACTCCCATAAGCTCATTAAAACAGAGAGGTTTGTGAGCACCATGATGATGCTGGTCAACACTCAGCACATTCAATGGGGTGGCAAAATAATCACTCAGAGAGAAAGGAAGAAGGTGGGTGAAGAGTGACAGGAATGATTAGGATGACCAGGCCTTTGTTGTCATTTAGTTTAGATTTTGTAATGCTTGTGAAAAATATATGCCTTCACATTTTCCTCTGGATTAAAATAAATTGATGAGCCACAGTATATTTAAACTGTTGAAAGGTAGTTTGAAAGGTAGTTGACTTAGTTTACCCAGAGTTTGTCTTTTGACTCAGAGGTAGATGAACCTTCTTTGTGAAACAGTCCTCCACTAGCCTAACAATGCTAAGATCTGGAAGCTGATGCTATGTGTTGGTCAAATGCTGATTGGCTGACAAGTTAGATCAAGCCAGGATGGTTCAAGTCCAGAAGACAATAACCAATTTCTCAAAGAACAGGATAATAAGGGTGCCAGAAATGTTACCGTCTTGAAAAGAAGTATAATGCATAGTTTATCCTCAAAAGATAATGAGCTCTTTCTCGTGTCCCAGCAAAAACCAGCAACAGGCCAAATAAAAATGAGGGGTTTCAAACTGTTCCATGTTTTGAACACGCCCCCATGTGGCAGTGGAAAGTTAAAACATGAAGTGACATGTTTGCAGGATGGTGACGTGTCATTCATGAATGAGCTGCCTCTTCTTTGATGTGAGGGAGTAGTGAATTACCATCAGGGAGCTAAATCTTCAAAAAGGGCACGACTTGGGAACACCATGCAGCCAGTCACGTGAGGAAAGACTAAGATCATTATGTAAGAGAGGGGAGGTGGGCAGAAGATGATGGTACAGATAAGGTACACAGTGACATACATATTGCATAAAAAAAAGAATATAAAGGAATCTAATGTAAAACACACACACACACACACACACACACACACACAAACAACACATTACTACAACACTAGATTACAATTTCCCTCTGGGATTAAAGCTTTTATTTATATGATTTGTTTATTGTGGTTTTGTGTACATTTGTTCGTTTAAAGTGCATAAAAATAAAGCTTTTATGAAAGCACTAAATAAAAATTGCTTACCAATATAAAAGCCATCCATAACTGCTAAATTAGGTTAATACAGAAGCTCTGAGCGATATTAAATGCAGAGCCGTCTGGAAGCTGTAAGAGTCAGCTTTTCTAAGGTAACTGAGCCAAAATCTTTGACAGGAGCCAGACTTTCCATCACTGTTACAGGAGCTGTTGAGAGGCACTACATAGAAAGATGTTCAGACCATCACTCTCCACAATCAGTATGCGCTTGCTGCAATGACTTGAGATTTAATGCTAATAAAAGACAAAAGTTGCTCTGCCTCTCATCTGAGAGCAGCTGGGATCGGCTCCAGCCATTACATCCTGTATTGGAATAAGTGTGTATAGGCGATGGATGAACAGATAAATACAAGTCTGAGAACTAAATAAAACTCAATGGAATTGTCTAATAATTATAATCTCTTACATGCCTACAAGTAAATGGACAAACAGCAAATTTCTTAGACGTTAGAATACATTTCATATTATGTAGCACAGAGATTAAAAAAAAAAACAAACAACGAAAAGCTGCCCACTCTAATTAAAATTGCTTCTTGGTTTCAAGAAATCATGATGTAAGGCCTATTCAGCAGCTGCAGCAGCCTGTCAAGCCCTCCTAAATAATTTGACATGGTCAGTAGGAAGTAAGATTACTCCATATCGGCATGTCTTTCTCTTATCTTTATGGTGCAGTTTGGAGATAAGAAGTGATCATCCATGCTGCTGCTGTGTACTTGTGCTGCATAAGATGCATACAATTATGCAAATGGTACTCAAAGTCATAAAACCACGTTCGAGACTGAGAATCCCACCGTTTTGGATGGCAGTGAAGGTGGTGCTTATGCAGCGGGCGTGCATTTGTAATAAGAGACACACCGGGAAAGAAAGCATAAAAGCTTTCTGAGTGAGCATAGTCTGTTCTGTGGGCAGCTGTGTGTGTTCATCAACTTACAGAGTGGTCGGTCGAGACTCTCAGCTGGCTGATCAGAGGTTGCCCCCTCCCTGGTCAAGTATCAACACAGTTAAGAGCCCTGCAGTGTGTAGGTGCGGTAATTATACAGGTGGTGAGTGAACAAGCACCCTTACCTGTAACACTTTCTTCCTGTCAAAGGAATCCAAGGTAACCTGTAGAGAGAAGCTTCACCTGCTCATGTAACAGTGTAAAAATATTATGGCCTGTGTCTCTTTTTCTGCAAAGGCATCTTTATTTCAACTCTTTCTGTCGGCTCCTAACGTTAATGCAGAGTGCTGACGTTAAGTCTGAATTTTTAACAGCTTCTTAGAGCAAAAGGTTTCTGTTCCTAAAACAGATAAATTTACATGAATAATTCATATTAGTGCAGGTTGCATCACAGCCACTGTCACTGATAATCAGATGACACTGTTAGGATAATTTGTATGGTTCCCATAACACAGGGGCAAAGAGGATAATCAGACTTTCAGATGAGCTGGAACAATACGCAATATAATGAGCATGATGTGGAAGCCCTTCAGTACAGAGCTGCTCTTTCCCGGCATCAAGATATCTGGGATGGATAAGATAATTATCAGACTGCTTTGGCGTGTTCTACATTAGCTGTGCACAGTGATTACAGGAACTGAATTACAAGGCTGATTTCTAAATCATTACGGTGGCTGTTATCACAGACTGATGCTAATGAGAAATCCTGAGTTGGAATGACAGAAGTGAGTTAAGAGGGGCCAAAGACTAGAATAGGACACTCCAGCTTGAATTAAAAACTGGCATTATTCTGATGGATTTGAGAGAATATTTGACCTGTTGACTGGCTGTAAAACCAGAGCATTGCTTGAAAAGAATAAAATTCAAGTTTTTAATACTATTTTTCTTTTTTTGTGACAGAGAAATAACAAATTTAGGGCTTCAACACACGTTTGCAGTTGTTAGACATAAGTTCTCCCATACGGTTACAAACATTGACATGGTCTAAAAAGAAAATGTCATATTTCTACAACATAATTTGTAATTCAAATAAGATGCAAAGCAAGAGGTTTTGCCTTCAGAGCACTTTTGCTTGAGTCTGCTTGGCATTCTGCAGCTGAAGAAATAGATACAGGTATACAAGCGTTAGGATATAAAAGAAGAAGACAGATATGCAGCATAATGCAGAAGAAAAAGGCCTTTCACCTGAAAATGCATCTAAATAAAATTCCTGTTATAGAAGATATGCCAAGATTAGCTGATGAAAAATAAACAAGTCATCACTTGTATATTCTGAGTTGTATATTCTACAAAGAATATACAACTCAGAAATTCCTTTATGGACGTAGATTCGGCTTGTTCAGCTGTTTGCATTGCCGTGACGACCGTGAGGCTATCGGTGTAACACTGGAAAAGGAGAAATATTCCATTTGCTCTTCAATGGAGTAAGATACTTCCATCTTCACCTGCCTGAGAGACTTTTGAAAACTCCCATATATTTCTCTGATTTTCAGCTGTTTGACGTGTTTTCCAACACATGCACTCTGTGCTCTGACAAAAACCTGTGTGTGCGCACATGTTTCTGTGTGTGCTCACTGCCATGGACACAGAGAGCAGCTATAACATGCATTCATGTAAGTCAGATAAATAGCATCAGACTGTTTACTGTTTGATAAAAAGATGAAATGTAAACCTGTTCTTGAGGAAATGTGACTTTAAATGACTATATTCCATTTATTTTAAACTACGTATGTGGTGACATAACTTCCTGTTGTTGAACGTGACGGCACTTGTTAGCATTAGCTGCTAATTTGAGTGCCACGTTTTTAGCGTTAGTGGCTAATGTGAGCGGTAATACGCTGCAAAACTCAACTCAACTCAACTCAACTTTATTTATATAGCCCTTTAAAACAACCACAGCTGAAACAAAGTGCTGTACATAAATGGACAAAGCAACACATAAAGTACAAAAATCAACCAGGAAATAAATAATATCATAAAATATAATAAAATAATTGTTCATTGTTTTAAAAACGGTTTTAAAACAATAAGCAATTTTAAAAGAACAAATATAAACAAATAAAACCAATAAGTAAAACAAACCACTGCACACTAAAACAGGGACAGTCTCATACTGGGCTGAAAGCCAAAGAATAAAAATGGGTTTTAAGATGAGTTTTAAAAATAGACAATGAAGAAGCTTGTCTAATGTGGAGAGGAAGCTCATTCCACAGTTTTGGACCAGCGACTGAAAAAGTTTGATCCTCCCTGAGCTTCCGTTTGGACCTCGGTACGTCCAGGAGCAGCAGGTCAGCTGACCTGAGGCACCGAGCAGGAGCGTAGGGGTGGAGTAGCTCCGAGAGGTAAGGAGGCGCCAGACCATTTAAAGATTTAAAAACAAATAAAAGAATCTTAAAATGAACTCTGTAGTGCACTGGCAGCCAGTGAAGTGAGGCCAGGATGGGGGTTATGTGCTCCCTCTTACGTACTCCAGCTAGGAGGCGTGCACTTTAAAAGACTTTATAGATGAATGTAATCCACACTGGTGAATGAAAACATCTGACTGTGACATGATGTCGGTTAAAGAAGCTGATTTTGGACAGAGGAAACACAGGAAACCAGTTGTGTGTGTATGTATTCTAAGATCTTACCGAGCCTTGGTAAGTCATGTGAGAGTAGGATTATGGTACCGCAAATCAAGACATTTATAAAAATCGATCTGCAAGGTTTATGAATTGATATTTGACTTATTTAATTTGAATTGATTAAAATCGCTGAATCAGCTTTTTTTTATCCTAGCCCTACAATCCAACAGCTTTTCAAGTTCTGCTCAATGACCCTTTCATTTGATTTACGTGTGTTGGAACAGGGAAACATCAAAGAGGACTCCTGTCAGACTGAACCCCAGGGAAGCCGGACACAAGTGCAGATAAAGACGTAGATGCTTTTTAAGAAAGCTTCACAAACAGTGCGTAGAGACACACACAAAAGAGAACTGGTACAGGCTTGATGAGAATCATAACCAGACCACACAAGGGAGCTGCATGATCAGCAAGTATAAATAAAGATGAACAGGTGAGATGAATGAGGGTGATGATGAGACAAAGGTGTAGTCCATGATGGCAGTGGTAGAGGAATCCTGGGTAATGTAGTCAGAACTGGTGATCAGTAGGCTGGCGATGCTGATCGCACCAGCAGAGGAGAAGCAGGCATGACAACTGCAGGACTGTGGCTCTTGAAGACTGGAGTTGCCTCCCCTTGCAGTAGAATAAAAAAAACAAATAAAAAAACAAAAACAGACTCTAATTTAGAGAACCTCTGGGCCATGGAAACCTCATGATGGGTAGGAACCACTGTCCCACTGTATCTTCATCAATATCTGAAGGCCAGGTTTAATGACCAGTTTGAAACATAATTGAAACTTTGCTCTTAAAATACAAACATAACAGTCTTTGATGAAGAAGAAACAACTCTGTCTTGATGATTTAAAACAAAAAGTTTAATACTGACTATTTTTATTTGTATGACTGATAAGGCAACATCATAGCATTGAGATTACATGTCTGTGTTATGGGATTCACGTGTGCACACAAGTATTGGCCTCACAGAGCACTTCATACCGGCTTTTATGTATCCATTCATGCTGTCATAGTTACAGGCCTGTCTTCTGGTAGTCAGTAGTAATTTCTGGACCTAGCCATGAGAGCATCTGTAGATGAACACACTTTTACTGGCAATAGGAAAGGGTTTAATCATGTTGTTTTACCAGGTGTGACCATGTCAAAGAAAAAAACAACAACAAAAAAAAAGCATTTAAACACGCTAGTTGTGGCATAAAAACACCATAAAACAGCATTTGCTTCCAACATCAAATACCGTTGCAGCCATTGCATCAAATCAGCACCGCAAAGGACATCTCTTGCTTATCACAGAGACACTGGCTTTGACAAAAATGGCTAAATTTGACACTCTGGGCACAAGAACAGCTTGAAATGATCTTTGAGATTAGTTTTATGATTCACTACAAGTAACAAAATACATGAATATGCTGGGAAAAAATAAAATAAAATAAAACATATTAAAACCAAAAACTAAATGTTGCATTTGTGTTGTCAAATCAGTGACGGCGTTTCTTTAATTTGTGAGGCCGTAAAAGCTTTTCACAATCACCCAAAGATTTCTGATTCAATGCAGTTCAAAGCAAGTCTGACGCTATGCACTGAGACAATTAAACAAAATATTTTTGAACATACTGCAACCAAAATGAGGATGTCTGTGCGGCAACAATGATCAAAGAAGACGTGACTACTTTCAAGGACAGAATCTCTTTGGTGTATTTGTTTGCTTCTGTTGCTCCTCCTGCCAGTAATCTCGGGAGAGCCGGCTGTGTTTTTTGGATTGGTGCGGGCCGTGGATGGAGCCTGGAGAGCGCTGCAGGCAAGTGTCACTTCCCATTGAATGTTCCTGGTAACTATTATACATGTTTCAAAACAAATGGTCACGTGCCGGGTCTGAGATGTTTTCCTATCTCCAACCTCCTTTTAACTCTATGACTTTGACAAACTAAATGCAGCTTATGGCTTTGTGAGGAGGGTGACTGAGAAGGTTATCTGGTTAGCAAAAGAATATTAGAGTACCAAGGTTGGGTTAGTTAGAGGTGTGAAAGAATTGTTTTGAAGATAGACCATACCTCTAATTAGGATCCTTCTCCACTATCTTTTAATTATTCCATGAAATAAAGCTGCTGGTTTGCATGAGAAAAACATAGTAAACAAAAAAGGAGAACATAATAAATGAATAACGATCAAACTAAAAGCATGGTATTGTTTCTACTCTGTCAGATATAATAAAAAGTTGCGCCTGGATATAAAGTTCCCTGTTTTCTACTCTCAGGCCGCAACTCTCCAGACACGCTTTGCCTCTCTCAGTGTCAGTGTAATTGCACTTCACTCTCAGATGCTTCTCAACATATTTGATACATTGACAAATTCCCCCATTCAGTGTTCTCATCATGGCTATTCCCTGGAAATGTACAAGAAAGAGGCGTAAAGACAAGCAGAGAGCAGGCTCAGCTTCCCAGATGGGTTGTACCACATCGATTGACTGGTGAAATATATCTCATATTGTACAAAACCAGCTCAGGGCCAACATATCTCTTTAGGGAGAAAACCCTGGGTCTCCCAAAAGGCTTCTGGAAAACAACTGACAAGATGCTTTTTGCTGCAACTGAGAAATCTATAATAATCGCAGTGGGTCTGCTGAATGTGTTCTCTGCTCATCCCGGGTTGAAATATCATCTTAGGTGTTGATTTCTTTGATTTATTGGACAATTAAGATTCACATTAAGAGTAGTTTATTCTATTTCATCATCAGGGGGAATCTCTCTTGAAGGAAATTACTCGTGTTCTCATTGAAGAGACACACTGATTTGGGTAAAAAATAAATAAAGGGGCACAATCTGGAAGTGGAATTGTCATATTTTCATTGTTTCTACTTTAAACCTAAACTTTGTAAATTTATCAAAAATGTTTTCCAACAGATGTACACCCCCAAATCCATCCATAGAGCCAGACATCTGGTCTTGCCTTTACACACACATCTCAACATGCTGTGTATGCATACACAATTACTTACATAAACTAGTATTTGTGCAGGGGAATAATTTGCAGGTAAAAAGTCTGATTGCTGCAGAAATGAAGGATGCATAATGTCTGGATGTGTATGTCTCTGGCTGAAGTGGCTGCATGTTGCTCTGCCCTGTCTCATACACAGGGTGAGAGGTGTTGGTCATGGATGTCAGCTCTTCACCAGCTTGTCTAACCTCCTGCTGTCCCTCTCATTGGACCAACCTCCCCTGCAGACCACTGCATAGAAGATGGCTGAAGCAAGTATGGTGTCATTAGAAGTCTTCAGGATAGTTCTGCACACTCTGGATTAGGTCTGGATTGTGGTGTTTTTGTGCAAAGAGTGTCATGCAGCCCAGATTTAAATGTGTACCCATTACGCTAAGCAGCCAAAGCCTTCTCTGTATATGTAGTGCCTTCTTTACCATTTGAGCTAAATGCATCTTTTTAACAGCAATACTTATATTGCATGACTTCTAAATTCTAATACGTGCAGTACAGACAATTTATGTACAAGAAAAGTAGCATCAATCTTAGCATGTAGCATACAACAATGACTAGAATAAACTCAGCTAACAGTCTCTACAGAGCACTGCAGCCAAACAAATAACATTTTAAAACTGATGGTCTTTCTTGCCTTTGCTGTTTTCACTTTTAAAACAGTGTAAAGTGTACTCAGCATTAGTTGTCCTGAGGTCCAGGTCATTTATTTTGAGAGGAACAGTTTTTGTTTTTGTTTGTTTGTTTTGTTTTGTTTTAGGATAGTGTGTTTTCCTTCTACAAGAAACTCTTTAGGTTTATTTTTTTATTTATTTATTTTTTTTTTATGTTTTAGTTGTTTCAGCTGGTGAAAAGCTCACACTTACACACTTCAGTTTGCTAGTAAATACTTCTCAGTGTAATGCAGTTCATTACAGCTTTACTTATAGCACAAATTCCTCTCAAGACACTTTTAATCATACAATCTAATACAATGATAATCCAATTCAATCCAATTGACTGTGATCCAGTTATGATCCTGTTAAAGCCAGGTCACGTTTGAAAACTGGAATTGTATCTACCTGTATATATATATATATATATATATATATATATATATATATATATATATATATATATATATATATATATATACCAATAATTTTGTAATCTACTATAGTTCAATTAATGTAAAATCAATTTCACAAAAAGATTTGCCAGCTAAGAAAACACCATGGATTGCCCCAAATTTACCCTTCAATTTATTCCCCCATCCTGAGCATGCACAGGGTGATGGGCACCAGTGGAGTGGAAAAATCCATTCTTTTAACAGTAAAATAACAGCTCCAGCAGAACCTGACTCAAGAGAGGCTGCTGGGGGTGACATCTAAGACTAGCTGGATCCTAGGTACAATGCTAACTGTTCATAAGCCTGTTCCTAATTAAAGAAAAGTGGAAAATAAAACGTTTTATTATTTTTATATATTTATCCTATGTAGGTTTGTGGACCCAGTCAAAAGAATTTTTCCAACAGATGAGAACCAAAGACTGACAGACTTTAGTTGGCTTAGAGAAAAATTTTAAAAAGAAAGCCTATAGGAGGTGCAGGAAAAGAGAGGAGGGTACAGAGAATAAAAATGGTTATAACTAAACAATCCACAATAGCAGCTTGGCAGTTGAACACACAAACTAAATACACAAGAGAACACATGAATCTGGTTAAACAGAAAACAGGTGGAGAAAGACAAACAATAAAAAATAAAACATGATGCATCATAAATAATGACTTGGTGGAAGCAGCTTACGCGTCATAGAGAAATACATGCAATGCATCAGCTCTGTGGAAGTTTTGTGCAGTAATAGTGTTTATATCTCTGAAGTCTCTGTGAACCCTTCCTGAACTTCTGTTTGCATGTTTATTTAAAGGGTTTATGATAAGTATTCACAATTCAGCTGCCATTACACATCACTGATTTTATACACTATTTTATATACTATAAAGAAATGTTACTAATCTGAACTGGATTCTAGGTCATAATTACTGGCACTACCAAATACTATAAGGAGGATAGATATTATTTAAAGAAATGAATGTAAATTAAACCATTTTCTTTAAAAAGACATCCCAGTCTTTAAGAAGTTTATATAACTATCACTATATGCCAGGGGTGCCCAAGTCCAGTCCTCAAGATCTACTATTCTGTAACTTTTAGATGCAACCCTGAATCAACTGAATGGTGCGTTACCAGGCATCTGCAGAGCTGAAAGGCATGTAGATAAGGGAACTGAGACATTTGATTCAGGTGTATTGGTGAAGGGTTGCATCTAAAAGTTCCAGGATAGTAGATCTCGAGTACTGAACTTGGGCTCTCCTGCTACATGCCAGCTACAGTAACGGCAAACAGGAATATCATCAATTTCATCTGTAGGTGGCAAAAAAGGCCCATGACTGGGAGTTGGAGGGGATGGTGGTGGAGTAAAACACACAACCCAGATACCATTAAAAATATATTTTTTGTTTGCTGTCTGGTATGACGGAATATTTAGGCCACATTAACAACAATATTTTTTTACAAGCTTCGAGAATAAACTTGTAATATTACGAGAATAAAGTAATAATTTTACAAGAATAAAGTTGGAATTTTTATGAGAATGACGTCATAACTTAATGAAAATAAAGTCGGAATTGTACCAGTTTCAGCCATTTCCCCCTCTGCAAAAGCAGCAATTTCCTCCAACGTCCCCTGCTTCTTTCTGGAATAGATTAATTTTCTTGCAGATTATTTTCAAAGTCCTGATTCTAATGCTAATGTGGTGCTGATGTGCCTAAAGATTAAGTGTCTCCTAGTTTGTGTAACCTGTGCTGAGGTACAATTTTAGGAAACGCTCCACTGCCCTTATTTTAACAACATTCATCCACTGGTTAACATATAACTTTCAACTGTCAAATAAATGTATTTTACTCTGTCTCCCTTCCAAGTACCCACACGTTATACACCATTTGAACGCTAAGATTCTTGAGATGTGAATGGTGTATACCATTCCAGGCTATAATCATAGCTGTAGATTTAGTAAAAACTTATTTTTGACTAGTTGCCAATGCAGTTTATCTTTGAAGCCATACTGTATTCCAGTAGCAGATGATACTGCAACAAGAGTGCTCCTGTTACATCAGCAAGGGTCCAGTAAAAGTAGTCCAGTACAGTAGTTGGTCCACAACAAGTCTTAGTCATAAAAGATCTGTGTTGATTCCATGTGTGATATCAACTGAAAGTGTAAAATCTCAGCTAAAAGCTTATTAAAATACTCAAGACCAGGCTGTTAGTCATTTATTTAAGTTTCAAAAGCACGTTCTCCTTCAAGTGTCTTGATGTTTAATATTAATATATCAATATAAGTTCACTTTAACTAAAAGTGTATTTTTGTAGTAACCCAGCTTTGTTGATTTCAACCCATAGTCATTCTTTCAAATCACCTTTCATTTCACGTGGAGGTTGGACAGAAAATTGTGCTCATTAACAAATCCTTGCACATACTGGAAGAAAAAATAAAAATATAAACTAGCTAAAGCTATTTGTCTTATGACCTTTTCAGTGACATACTGTACTTACAAGGCAGGAGAGGAGGCGAAGGCCAATCGGCCTCCAGTTTACTGTTCCACCAAGTGAACACTTCATGCCAATACTCTGAGAGCTGTTATTGTTCAAGTTTGTATTTATTCAGGCAAGCCCCAGGCCATCTCATATTCAATAGGTGCTGCTTGGAGCCAGGTTTCCTCTCCGGTATGATAACTTCCCAAGGCCATAGTGTTGAGAAGCACAGCAGGTCGCAGAGCCCCTGACCAGCAGAGGTCTGTGAGAGGCCAGCAGGCCTTTTGCTCATGGATTCAAGGCTCTCTTTTGGTTCTTTTTTTTTTTTTAAAGCTGTAATGAGAGGGTAGTCCCACTGTAAAACAAGAGTTGATCTCATGTTAGTTGTATTGTATTTTGTTAGATAATGTGAAAGACTGCTGCCCTACACATAAACTTTAATTTGTACACAAGGCAAAAACAAGGGTCATAGGTCGTGTTTCTGCTTACTGTAGCCTTGGGCAAGACACCTAACCCCACGTTGCCTCCCGATGTGCCTATCGGGGTGTGAATGGGTGAATGTGATAAGTAGTGTAAAGCACTTTGAGTGGTCAAACTGGCCGGAAAAGCGCTATATAAGTCCATAACATCTACAGGATATATTGCTGTGATGCAGTTGCAGAATCCAGACCATGATTCTTGCTGACTCTGGTGAACCCCTGCCTTTTTCCTTTACAAGTTAACCTTTGTAATTTTTTTTTTTTTTTTGGGGGGGGGGGGGGGGGGGGGGGGGGGGTAACTCAACGATGACGGGATAGATTGCCAAAAAATTGTGGCTGCAGACCTCCTCAGGATTAACTGTATAATCTTTGATAATCCCTACTGAATTTTCCAACATGCTACCATCCAGTCAGAATTTGAAATAGCTTTGGTTTGTAAGCAAGGCTCATTACAAAGTACAAAACTGGCTAAACAGAGAATATCATATTCTGCAAATGGGCAGCAGTTTAGTTTTTGTTTGTCTGTTTGTTTTACAGCACATGCTTTTAATGAATCCGGTTTCAGATGGAGGTTTGGTTCATGTCACCATAATTTTTTCTGTGAATGAAAGGAATATTTTTATGTAGTATGTGATTCTAGTGTCCATTTAAATGCAAACATGAGGTCAACATGACATTAATTAGATATTTGTTAATGTTTAATCTAAACAGAAGCTGAAATCAATGAGGATAAGTAAGTTTAATTAAGTGAAGTAAAAACATCCTTGGCTGAGACAGGTGTAAAATTCAGCTCTTTGGCTTTGTTAAAGTCCAACACCACACCCCTTGCAGTGCTGGACTTTGAAATATAAAAATATCTGTTACTTTCCAGACTTTTCTAAGGCAACTTTCATAATGTGGATAAAAGCCTATCAGATGGATTTGTTTTTTTTTTTTTTGTTTTTTTTTTATCAGTTTTTTTTATTTTATGGTATAAATATTTTTAACAAGCTGATGTAAGTGGACGTTATAGCACTGGTGTATGAGCATTGATGCAGTTTACGTGAAAGAAGCTGGAGTTGCAGAAGGAGCATTCGCTACCATGGAGACTCATTATGCTGCACCAGTGTAGGAATAGACACAGCCTGTGATGTGACAACTTCTGATGTACCTTCTTAAATTTAAAACTTGACATTAATGACTCTGATTACAGATTTAAATATTTTTCTAAAAACAGATATGGAAATACTCTCACCGGTGAAGCTTTTTCTTACTGCAGAGGATTAAGAGGCATGTAGATAGTCAAAGATGGCAGCGAGCCTATTTGATTTTAGACCGGTTGGTGCTTGTAAAATATTAGAAAAAATGCTTTAATTTAGTGTATTCTACACAAATAATGAACAATTTATGCCATCTGTGGATACTTTTGTATCCATTTCCTCTGTATCTTACATTTGACACACTTACTTCTGTCTGATTACTCATCAAACTCGAAACCATCTACAACAGTGCTGTTATGTGGGTTGATATGTTGTCTGAGATGGGCTGAGACAGCATTAGTCTCTGTCATGCCATATTCTGCCACATATGTGGTGTTGGAATGTAGAGCTTGGAAGGATAAATGTAGGATCTGCTTATAAACAAGCCAATATTGTGCTGGAATCTGATTCACTGCTAAATCCAAACGCTTTTTATGGCCAGTTTAGTAAGGGAATTGCAATACTTCAAAATGCATTAGCTTGACTATATATTTTCCTTACAGGATACCGTGGACGTGAGGACCCAAGTGCAGGCAGAAGAGGTAGGAGGCAGGTAAAGGTTTAAATAACTAAAACTAAACTCTTAGACACCTGCAACTTATTCAGAACTCTGCTGCTCCTCTGGTGGTCCTCACTAAGGCCTGGTACACATAAAGATTATCAGGCTGTTTTTGTCCTAATTTTGCCCCTTCCCGACCAAGGACAGCAAACGTCCAATTATCTTGAGTCTTATAAGATTTTCCATTAAAATATAATTTGGTCTGAAGTGTCTTAAGAGTGAATTCATCCTGATAATCGGCTCCGAAACGGGTCGTGACCGACAATCAGAAATATTACACATGTTCAGTATTTACGACCAAAACTCTTAATGTGTGTGAGGAAAGCCAACGTCTCCTGAGTTGTGACTGTGTGGGTTGTGATGTGGAATGGAATGTAGCCAATCAGAGAGCGAGCTGACTGGGTAACAAGGAAGGATATAAAGTCTGTGTTCACTCTGTTTCCAGTCTGTTATTTTTTTCAGTTCTGGATTTTTCTGTTAACAATATTCCCAAGACCACCATCATTCCCTCGTCATGTATATCCTCTTCCATGCTTGGTGTTGCGTTTTCCGGTTGCTGCTATGGATCTTCTTCTATGTTTTTGTTAGATCATGTTTGGTCACATGAAATTTCTGGCTCAGACTACTACATTTTAGATCGGTTGCAGGACAGCATCGTTATGTGTGTATTGTTCTGTGATGAGATTATCTGAGCACACCACACATAGTATGATTAACACTATTACATGCCTGATTTTTTATCTTCACGTGTGACCAGATAAAGAAATTTCATCAGATTAAACAAAAACTTTATGTGTGTACCAGGCCTAAGACCAAGAAAGTGGACCACATAAGTCCATCTCTGAGGTCTTTACAGTGGCTGCCTGTTCTTCAGAGAATAGAATTTAAAGTTATGTTGCTGATCTATAAAGCTCTGAATGGTTTAGGACCAAAATACATCAGACTACAAAAACAAAAGACTATGGTGGCTCCTCCTATGGCCCGGAGGAGGGACCAGACCTAAGCAAACAGTCCAGGTAACAGTTCTGAAGGACGGCTGGAAGGCTGCGTAAACAGGAGACAGGGCTCTGGAGGATGGCCAGGAGACCGCATAGACAGCACCCAAACCTCTGGTGAGTCCAGAATCTGCTCAAACACAGGTCCTGGCATTAAAGGCAGAGGAGGTGCAACCTCATTGGAGATGTGAACCACAGGAGACGAAGGAGGTGCAACCTCCTTGGAGATGTGAACCACATGAGACATAGGAGCTTACCGACCCGGGACCTTCTTGGGAGACAGCATGGACCTGGATGCCGGACGCTGAAGTGCTGGAGAAGATTTGGGTGCCAGTGTGGGACACTGCAGAGCTCGTGGCGACACTGGGGACGTGGACTGAAGAGCTGGAGGAGACACTGGAGACGTCCTTCTGGCCACCGCCGCGGTCCATGCAGACCCATGAGGTGTAGGTGTTTCAGGAGGCACCCAGATCACCCGTCTGGACCCCCAAAATGGCAAACTCGGGAGTGTCGTCAATCAACGAGGCACTCCAGCCAACTCACCAGTTCCACTGAGGTGATGTAGGGGTGGCTCGCTATGGTGGCAAAACGCTGACATGGCATGAAACACAAAACAGACAAACAAAAAGCAAAGAATGGACCAGCAAGAAGGAACTGAAACACATGTAAAACTGTAAATTATGATATTTTCCACAATCATATGCAGTGGGTTGTATGAGGTATAATAAGAAGGTAGAATAGATTTATACTTAAAAAAGTGTTTTAATCTTGAAGTGCATTTGAAACATGTTTTCTTTGCTTACTATGGACATAAATGTTTAACATGTTGTTATGAGGACTGGAAATGGACAGATTTCATTCTGTAGCTCGATCCTACAATTTTAGTGTAGAAACACAAACCTGAAGTTAGAATTCAGGGTCTGGGCATAAAAACGCAGCCTCTGAGAAAGCAGGGATGAAATATGGTGTCAGAACAAACTTTGATTTCAACTTTCCTCACAGAATCTTGTTTTTTTTGTGCTATAGAAATAACTGCGTACAGTTGACCTGAATGTCACTTTGTTGCCTGGCAACTGATTATAATTTCAGCAGGTGATTTTTGCAAGCTGGTGTTGATGTCCTAACATCTGAAGAAATTCACGTTGTCTCAGTGTATTGTTTATTTTAGAAACAATATGATGATGGATTATGATAGGACCTGGTTACAGGACCAAATCTACAGGACATTTATGTTTTCATATGTCCACTTCACCTATTTTGGTTGTAGCTAAACTGGTGTAAACGTGAGCTGGTTCGCCATAAAGCACAGAGGTTCTGAGACTTGGAGCCAGAGTCAGAACCGTTTCTGTGAATCAGAACCAGATTTGTGTGAAAGAACTATCATAGCAAGTATCCCTGATTCATAAAGTTACGGTGCTTGTTGACCCCTCTTACCCGTCCTCTCCACCCTCAACACTTTTGAGGCAGATGGCCGCTCTTCTTGAGTCTGCCTCTGCTGAAGTCTTTTCTTCCTATCAAAGGGGAGATTTTCCTCTCTGCCATGGGCAAGCTCAGGATGGGGGAATGAATTAAAGACTAGATTCATTGTAATCTGTTGATGTTCTTTGGTAGGGAGTTATTATTGTATGAATCAGCATTTTATACATACAAGTATTATATATGTTGAACTAATGTGGATTATTAGCCCAATCATATCATGGATTTGTTTTAGTTGGATTATAATTGGATTACAGTTATTTTAATTGAACTGAATCTTTAAAGTACCAAGAGATGACTTTTTCATTAATTGCTTTCATACAAATAAAACCAATTTGACTTTAATTTCATGTAATCTATGCTATAATAATACCACATTACTCTTTAAAACTCTATTTATTGCCTTCAGGTTTGTGGGAGGAAGCCAAAGATCGTGGAGAAAACCTCTGCATAGAGAAGTTGTGCAGAAAGGCCACAGGCAGGATTCAAACCAATATCTTCTTGTTATTGCGTGACAGTTCTGACCACCACTCTACCGTGCAGACTGCTATACCTCTAAAAATTTAAAATGAAAAGCTGAGGTACAATTTTGCCCCAGGGGTTACATCTGGCTGAGAGCATGCATGTTTTCTCTTTTCTGCTCTGTTCAACTATGAAACCAAACCTACCATTATAATTTTACTGTAAATCAAGACATGATGGAGAGGATTAGACAATACATTCCTTTTATTTCCTTCATTTTGGTCATTGTCATGTAAGTTACAGTGAAGAATTAGGCATAATTGAGCTATAAGAACACACACAGTCAGAGAAACCCATATCATTTCCCTGCAGACAGCACATGCTGTTGACAATTTTACATAATGATGATGTGAATCTATATTTCAATTCACTGCTCATAATTATGCTTCCATTACACTGTTGTCTGTTAT
The DNA here is from genome assembly GCF_017639745.1 of Melanotaenia boesemani. Classification (NCBI taxonomy): domain Eukaryota; kingdom Metazoa; phylum Chordata; class Actinopteri; order Atheriniformes; family Melanotaeniidae; genus Melanotaenia; species Melanotaenia boesemani. The sequence continues at coordinate 36,138,111 of NC_055682.1, forward strand.
AAATGCAGAGTGGCGATAATCCATTTTAGTATGATAGAAAGCTTCATTAATACAGAGAATACACAGCAGAGTGGTGACAGTGCCAGCAATACAAATATCTGATTTCTTCTTGCTTGTTTTTCCCGAAATGTGCACTTCTGCATTAACTGACAATAAAAATGTTTTTGTTTGTGTGTGAAACCCTGCTTTCAGGTATGAAGGTTTCAGCTCTGATCAAGGTTAGCTCCTCATATCTTACAAATTTCTGCATGTTCATGATCAAAGTTTAACCTCCAGATTTGTCCTTAAAAAAACAAACAATAAAAAAATAACAAAATAAACAAACAAGAAAAAAAACAAAACAAAACAAAACAATAGAATAGAATGCATGAAATCATGCCATTAGGTTCAAACCATCTAAACCCCAACAAGGTTGTGCCCAAAGGAGGTTCATAATTATTCAGCATCCTTGAAAATTTGCAATTTCACCTCCAAACATCCACATGTCCTTTGTTCTGCATCGGACAGTCTCTCTCCGCTATAAGTGAGGCAGCAAAGCAAATTAATGAAGGTGGTAGTCCCAAGAAAAAGAAAAAAGGAAAACCCCAGTCAGACACCAACTGCTAAAGCTTAAGATGGTAGAGAAGAGCTACAGCAGTGAGGGAAATGTGCTGCTACGGAGTGGCGGAGGAGGGGTTAGATGAATATGCCTGCCGCTATTGTTGCAATGTTATGACCAGTCTAATGAGATCTGGGGAGAGTTGGGCCTCTCATTTTGTTGTATCACCTATACACTCGCCCGCACAGGAAATCCACTGTGGAATTGTCCGCAGACACATCCACTCAGATGGATGGATGCATTTGCTGATGTTCCAAACAACAGAGCATCACTCAGTGGCTTTTTTTTTTTTTCATTTCTTTTTCTTTTTTTTTTTTTTATGGTTTACATATAAACACACCAGAGTCCTCTTATAATGGTTCTTTTCTGTTATTTTTTATATTCCCATATTCAACACTGGAAAAAAAAATCAAAATTTGTGTCTTTGCTGATCTCCAGGAATATAAAATCCTTTTGTTTTCCCTTCCTTGTGTGGTACAATAAATCACGTGCCAGCAGCTTTCTTTTCTTTTTTTCCCTGGAAATCTCATCAAAGTAGGGCCAAAATAATCCTGATCTATCACCTCTGGAAAGCCAGCATTCCCTCCCTCCCCCCTCCTACACACATGCAGGTGTACACTTGTCACACAACGCTTTTGCACTTCACAACAATTGCTTGGCCATCTCTGCTCGCACAGAGAAAACAGAACAATAGGAGAGCTCAGCAACTACACAGCACATGCCTCCGAGGTCACATCCACGGGGCTGCATGCATATTTGTTAGCAGTTTTAATTTTTGCTACGCCAGACCATCTGCTCTGCAATTGTGAACGATGATGAAAGAAGGGAAAAAGCAAACTACTGCTTCCAGTGCTGCAGCTCTTCATTTGCTTGTTTATTTTTTTTATTAATTCAGTTCTTTATTTCATTTCATTTCATTTCGTTCCTGCAACTGTTGGTCCACCAATTTAAATATCAGGAGTAAGGTTATTTTCTTTATCTATCTATCTATCTATCTATCTATCTATCTATCTATCTATCTATCTATCTATCTATCTATCTATCCATCCATCCATCCATCCATCCATCCATCCATCCATCCATCCATCCATCCATGAGGTTGATTGATTGTTTTGTCTGGCATTCTTTTCTTTTCTTTTAAACTTTATTTAAACACAGAATGTATTACATCACCTTTGTGAACATTGTCATTAAAAATATGTTTTTATAGATTGAGAAGGAGAGGATTTTAGCACTTCAGCAGCCCCTAAAGAAAACTAATTGCATCCAGTCTCTTTTCTGGGCTCTCTCCAGCCAGTGAAAGTCAGTTTAATGCTGACTTTCAGTTTATCTATTGCTCTGTTTTTCTTTTCCATGCAGCCTCCAATAATGTCCTCTGGCATTTCTTTGCTTAGCACCTTCAAAATGGCCACTGTGTCGATATGCAGTTCCTGGTGTGTGACAAGGTGCCATAAAGCAAAATGCAACTGACTCTCCAGAAATATAAAGTTGTTTCTCAGCCTCAGGATGCTGCAGGGCAATGATAGTCAGGAGGATAGCGTTGTAAGGTCAGAAACATAGCGTTGCTTTACTGTACTGTTATAGATTCTTTCCATGACATCACAATAATTGTGATTTCGAGAAAACAAAGTTCTGTCTCAGTTACAAAAGGTAGGTATTTAAAATAAATTATATATATTATGATCCAAAAAATAACAGAACAATGTATTTACAATATCCGGACATAACATAAAACAGGCCACTTTCAGGTTCCATATTCATGAACTTCTGTGAGACAGTAAAACAAATTATGTTCCTTATTTCTTCTGATAGTTTCCATTGATTTATATTAATGCTGAAGAAGTTTAACGAGAATGTTGTAAAGCAAGTTCTTCAGCAGTGTGACTCAAATTTTGTAGATCTATACAGTGAGTTAAATAATGAGCAGCATACTCAACAGATTTTTAGATAAGTGAGACAAAAATGCACAACCAAGCTGATATGAAGCCAAACCAGAATGTAGATGAACCATTGCACTGAGGTATCCCAGTGCAGTCAAGTAGCCATGAATGTAGTCCAGCAGTGTGTAGCCATCTTGTTGTTTGACATTATTTTTCATTTTTGTGACAGAACAAAGCACCAACTCAGAGAAATGCAACTATAATTACTAATTAACACTGAAAACACAAAGTCCAAACTGCTTGTTGCTCAGCGGCTGTGCAGGATTGTACACGGACATAAAGTCGGGCAGTGATTAGTTTTTCTTAACCCGAACAAGTTTGGCCCAACAACAGTCCAGTAAAAGCAAAGTATGAACGAACAAGCACACTTTTCTAGTGGGTCATAAGTGATGATTAAAAAAGATTACTTTTCTCCTTTTTATATTCCATTTTTCTTTTTTATTAATATTCATCTCACTTTGCCTTTCAGTAAGACGGTGCCATCTCCCCTGTCTTCTCGATTATGACTTACTTTGTCATAGTCATAATTATGAGATAAGAGCTCCAATCTTTTTTCTTTTGTGAATACAATGTGCGTTGTTAAATTATTAAAGTTTCCTCATTTCCAGAAGAAGACATTAAGATTGACGTTAATGCAACACTGGCACTTCAGATATGTGTTATGATCAGACAGGAGAACCTTTTCAGATTTCACATTTGAGTTGAGGTAGCAATGTTTTTTCTTCTTCTTTTTTTCACCCCAAAACTGGGAAATGTAAAGGTGGAGGTAAACAGATATCTTATGTCTTGTCAAAGCTGATGTTTTTATTCATTTTTCCTATGTTTTTTGTAATCAGGAACTTATCTGAGTTGTATAAAGATCAGGAGAATAGGAGCACGGGGCAGCTACAGGACCCAATGTAAAATATTTTGAACTCTTTTGAAACCAAAGCTTTTTAAGCTTTTTAAGCAAAAAATGAAAAATCCAAGACATTTTTATTGGGTCTATGTTCCACATTGTACTCATCCTTATTTGACATTTAACTGAAAGCATATACTTATCAGCTCCTTCATCAGGTCCACCTGTTCAATTACTTCTTGACATAAATACAGAATTTGATTAGTCAAACACATGGCAGCAACTCAATCCATTTAGTTATGTAGACATGGTCAACCGAACTTGCTGAAGTTCAAATTGAGTATCACAATTAGGAAGTAAGAGGATTTAGGTAACTTTTTAACGTGAAATGGTTGTTGGTGCCAGACGTGTTGGTCTGAATATTTCTACTTTTAACACGCAGCCATCTCTAGGATTTACAGATGGGTTCAAGATGAGGCAACAGTAACTCAAATAGCAACTGGTTACAGCCAAGGTAAGCGGAACACCATCTCAGAACAAACAACACATCCAACTGCAAAGCAGCAGAAGACAACTCTGCGTGCTAATCGTGTCAGTTAGGAAGAGGAAACTGAGGCTGTAATTCACATGCGCTCTCCATTATTGGACAATGAAAGATTGGAAAAACATTGCCTGGTCTGATGAGTCAGAATATCGTGGAAATAATACAAAAGCATGGATCCTTCCTGCTTTGGCTCGTTGGTTCAACCGTTTAAACACCACAGCCTACCTGCTTATTTTTGCTGACCATGTCCATCCCTTTATGACCACAGTGTAGCATCTTCTGATGCTACTTCCAGCAGGATAATGCACCATGTCACAAAGCTCAGATCATCTCCACCTGCTTTGTAGAACATGACAATAAGTTCACTGTACTCCAACAGCCTCTACAGTCACCAGATCTCAATCCAACAGAGCAGCTTTAGGATGAGGTGGAACGGGAGATTCTCATCATGGATGTGCAGCAACTGTGGTGCTGTCATGTCAATATGGAGCACCATACATGACATATGACACCAAGAATTAAGGCAATTCTGAAGGTAAAAGAAGGTCCAACTCAGTACTATCAAGGGATACATAAATAAAGTGGTTGGTGACTGTAAATCTTTGTACCCTGTACATCACTAAAATATTACATCCTCCCAAATGATAAAAAAGAAAAGAAAAGAAAACAATTGTTGTATTTAAAAAAATACATTGTGAGAATTGTTTAAACTCTGAAACATTTACATGCTGTTCTAATGCTTTCAAGCCCAAACAGTTAAAAAATATTACTAGCAGTAAAATTTCAGTGCCATCACTGAACTACGGTTCTGGTTAGTATGTGTGTGTGTGTGTGTGTGTGTGTGTGTGTGAGAGAGAGAGAGAGAGAGAGAGAGAGAGAGCATGTGCATGTAAATCTGCAGTCATTGGTCTGTCCAGGCTCAATGACTGTGCCCACTTAATGTCTTACAGATGACTGAGTCAATCATTCAAGTTGTAGCACTGATTGCAATGAACTCTCCCACTAGAACTTCCATTCTCCATGTTTTAATCACCCCATTCTTCAGATGAAAATGGGCAGCAAGCATTAAAAAACAGAAAGACTTTCATATTCTCTTCCGAAAAGGAACTCAATTAAAAGGTCCCAGAAGGGCCCTTTAATGGCTTATGAGAAAAGCAGTGATGAAAAAGACAGAAGTTATAAATATTTCAGGTAATTTTGTTATCTATTCATCTTTCTTTCTTTATGTAGTCTGCAATCTGTCTCATCTCACAGCTAGATTATTTGATTATGCTGTTTACATTCTTGCACAACTTACTGAGTGTTCCTACACAGTGTATTTTGTGCACTCTGCTATTCAGTTATTTTTATATTTATGCACTTAGTTGTAAAGGCTCCTTTGTTACAGTTCCTTCAGCCACTTGTTTAACCAACAGTGCATTGATTTTTGTTTAAGTTTAGTTAATTTTCCAATACAGCAGTCTGTTGAAGAAGTGTGATTTAGTTTTGACGTCTGTTGCGATCAGCCACAATAGTGGCTAGCCATTCCCTGATCTTCTAACTTTTGTTTTGAAAGCAGTTCCATAAAGCAAGACTTTACTGTCACCTCAAGCTGGACTGGACTTAAAGTGCAATTTGCAGGTTAACAGCCTCTGTGACACAAAATGTAGACACATGCAGGACTAACAGGTCTTTAAATAACCTTTTGTGCTTGTTAACCTATAAGTTGCACTTTAAGTGCAGGAGAGACTATATTTAGCCCACACTGAGTCATTCAAGTGGATAAGGTCATGAGTAATGTTTAGTTAATTGCAGCTATGTTGAAACAGGCTTTTAGGGTGCACTGCACACACACAAAAAAAGAACATGAGGAAACCATATACATTTTTTTAAAAAAAAAGATAAAGCTAAAATAAAAATAGATTTTAAAAAAGTGAGGAAATATTTTTTTCGTGGAAATGTTTGATTTATGGTAATTTCCCTGCAAAGGGATTAATAAAGTATTTTTCATTCATTCATGTCCTATGTAAACATGTATCTTGTATAAAATACATACTGTTAATGAAGTTCATGTTCAGTAGATTTTTAAATCACTTTTTAGGTGACAATGTTGCACAGCATGCTGCTCTTGAACAAGGTTAAACACACACAAAACATAAAAACTCTTCCCTCACCCAACCTTCCATCTCCCCCGGGTAGGCTGGGTGGCTCTTCATCTCAACTCTACCAGAGTTCTGGGAGCTTAAGGGTCCTACACAGTATCTGAGCTGTTCCTAGGACTGCACTCTTCTGGATGGAGATGTCTGATGAATCTGATGTGGATTCACCCACATGTTTAACTGACACACCTATATTTGCCCCATTATAATCTGTCCCCTGTGGGATTTAAACTCAGGTCTCCCACATGGGAGATGGATGTGCTGCCAACTGAGCTATCCAGCCTATCCAGTCAACCAGCAATAGACTAATCGATTACGTAACTAGTTGAAACAGCAATCAAAGTCTAATTTATGCTACTTTTTAGTCAACTTTGAGTCTATTTGGGCACAGTTGACTATTTTTGTTTGTAGGAGAGTTACATTTAATTGCTCAGAGATGCATAACTAGTCAGAGATGTTTAGAAAAAATGGCATGGCACTTTAGGAATGAACTACAAAGACAGTGTGTGTGTGTGTGTGTGAGAGAGAGAGAGAGAGAGAGAGAGAGAGAGAGAGAGAGAGCACATCATGTCAGCTGGTCCGGCACAGAGCACAGGACTGAGTTAGAGCGGAGAGGTTGGCACCAGGAAAAAGTTAGCTGTGAATGTTCAGTTTTTGCTATAAGCTTCATTGATAAATACCAAATCTCTTCTGGTTACAGCACAGTCCAATGTCTGCTTTCTGCTGTGTAAAGTGAAGAAAGTTAACCCCCACAGGTAGCTGCAGGTTCAGCCAAGTGGAGTCACATCGCCTCCACCGGCGGAGGCAATAAAGTTTACCAGACATTTCTGCCATAGATTTCACCTATAATGGAAGAAACACATCAAAGCAGCAAGGTTATTAAATTATCACAAAAATGTTGCCCTTCAGGAGCGAAAACAGCAGATGGGAAGACAATGAGAAAAAATATGGAATATAATAAGGAAAAATAGGGAAATTTGTTGATGCTGAAGACTCCTGTGGACGTGGTGTCCACATTAGTCCAGTTCCAAATCACTGATGTTTCAAAGCAGTGTTACTTTGAAATTTCATTGTGAGATTCAATCACTGTTTCTTTGCACTTTGTCATTTTACAACAATTAACAAATAACTTCAGTGATATTAGGCAATAAAAATAAGTTAACATCAGCAAAAAAACAAAGTTTTCTGTTTTGTGACTATTTGAACTATTTGTGTGATACCACTCATAATATCTTAACATCATATGACATGTTAAAAGACTAAGAACTAACCACTTTATAGACTTCCTCTTACTAGCTGTAAGCTAGTTTATGAGCCAGGGCTACACCATTAATGAATCATTGGATGCAGGTAAAATAAGGCTAGGCTGGTGGGAGCCCATTTTAGGGGTTAGTGGGGGCTCCCATTTTGACATTGTAAGAAAAAGAAAGAGAAGAAGAAGAAGATGGAAGGCACTCAATATAAGAAGTAACAGGTGTGCAGAGCAGGTGACCATTTGGAAACAAATGAATGGAGAGGGAGTGTTTGAGGTGTGATTCTGCTCCTGAATGTCAGCTAAAAATATTTCCATTTAGATGAGTTCCTGAAACATACTGAGTGCTGCACAGTGGGACGTCCATCTCTACGCCGTCTTGGGACTTGTCAAGGGGAGAACTCGTCCTTGACCAACGGATCTTAAAAAGATAAGATCCTTTAAAAAGGAATTCATCAGGGTTTGCGTTTTATGGCTGTTAATGGAAGATGAATGAGGATTTCTTTTGTTAGCCGTTAAGTGTTTTCTAGTTGCCTTTTTTTTGTCTCGTCAGATGAAATGAATGAATATGTAGCAAAAGGCTTCATGTACACGTTTTTTCGTACATATCCACTGCTTTTGGCAATGTTTACAGCAAGTCAAACCACCTGGAGATTCGCTGATTGCAGTAGACCAGGCAGTTGGATGTAAACAGCAATTCTCCCACACTACACGCGGCTGATCCCAGATCAAATCAAACAAATTAAGTAGTTAGATTTTTGGGGGTTTGTTCCTATTAGTGTAATGCAGTTTGTTTTTTAATCCAATGTAAAGATGGCACCCAGCAAGCCACAGTAGCAAATAGGTCTCTGCGAGGATTGGAAAGTTTACCAGGAGGCACACAAGGGACCTCAAAACGTACGGCTATAAAGCTTCCAGATTTGAATCATGTAAACAGTAAACAAACCTAAAACAGAGGCATTAATGTTTGGTATGATTTGATTTCTAGCAGAAAGAATTGCAGCAGAGGCTAGATTGTATACAGTCAGAATGATAAAAGGGTTACTTTCTTTTTCACATAAGGTTAAGCAGGACTTAAGAAGAATGTGTATCCTTATGTGTATCCTTACCAGGTCTAAGCAAGCTTAGATAAAGGACAACACAATGACATATTAAAAACTTCAATTATACTAAATCTGTGATATTTATCACCAGGGCTCTAAATGAAGACACACCAACCTTCCAAATGTGGGTAAAAAATTTCATTTTGCAGGTTTAAATAAAATCTCTATGATGCTGAAACATCAGCTGCTGTCCTCAGCAGGTGGGGGAGGGACTTTAGTTTGATTGACACGCCATGCATCCAATCCCTTGTTAGGAAGAGTTGGCTCAAACCATATCTGAAAAAAATGAAGGGGGTCAGCTCTGTTACTTTATTTAAACTTCAGACTTTGGCCTTTTTATGTGTTTGTTGTGGTTTGCTTTTCATTTAAATGTTTGATTAAAATATTAAACAATAAAAATATATGAAAATAAGACTTTAAGGAAAACACTGATTAAATTTGCTTACCAACACAATTAAATCACAATTGCTAAATTAAGCTAAAACAGAAGCTCAGAGTTATGCTAACTGAAGAGCCAATGCTTTTGAGCTGAATCTTTGACAAGAGATGGATCTCCCATCATCTTGATGAATGAAGCAAATCATTGCATTTCCCATGAGCACAATTTCACAATGTTTCATACATCCATTGGCTGCGTAAAGTGTGCATGGTGTTTTTCACGAGCTACTGCCTAAACAAAGTGCAGCTAAATGCAGAGAGAAATTTAAATTTAAATAAAAAATAAGATACATGAAGAAAAGGTCTGTAACCACATTTTAATCTTAAAATCTACAAATTATCTGGTGACAGGTATGGGTGCCAGGACTGGGTATTATAATATAGCCACCAAAACCTTAATCTTATGAATTAAGGTTTTGGTTTTAATTTGATTAATTCAAAATTATGAATATCATCCATTTTTGAAAATCTAGAATCAGTTACATTACAGATAGATTTAGGATGTTTTGGGAATCCTCTTAGGATTTTTCATAAAATCATGCTATAATTAGGTAAACCAGCAAAAGCCTGCATTTGTGATGGTATGAGGAAGTATTGATGCCCATGACAAGAACTATTTGCATAAATTTGAAGGTACCATTCATACTGAAGTGTTAGTTGGAATTTTTGAGAAAAAGTATGCTAACCTTAAGGTTGTGCTTTTTTTTCCTGAGAAGGCTGTGGTTATTTCATGTTAGACTTTATTCTACACAAGTCAAAAGAGGTTTGCATCACAGACCCACAGTGTGTGTTCGAACGTTTCCCTGTAGTTCACCTGGAAAATCAGAGAACTATGACTTTGGATTGTCAAGACACTGAAATCTTGTATTCAGCATGAAGGAACAAATGTAAACTAATAACTTGCTCTATACTGGTGTCTTTTTAAAATTTGATTTACATATTAAGATAGATTTAAAAATTTGACAGATTCTTATTGCCTTTCCAACAAGAAAAACAGAAAAAAAAAACCTTACAATTTTTCTGAAAATAGCATTTTTGCATATTTGCTTCTCCCATCCTTTCCTTAATCTGGATCATAATCAAGTTTTATGTTTAGGGGGGAAAAAAAAACTATTCACATGATTCAACTGGCAAAATGGGAAAATTTGATCTGTTCTGTAAAGAGTCTTTGCTTCATTCAGGCAGCATAAATGATGTCTATTATGTATCTGAAAGTCGAACACATGCAGTGCTGAGGCACAGTTTTATTTGAAAGCACTTCAGGGTTTCTTGTGATGGTGGTGGGTTATGTCTATGGAACAGATACATTATGCCACAACAGGTTTGCACTAACTGCTCTGATTTAATAGTCAGATAACTGTCTCTCAGCCTCTGTTTGATGGATCTTTATGTATGTCTATGCATACTGTGTGACACAGAGCTGTATTTACTGGTTAATAAAATCACAATGTCTTCATAAAAACTGGGTTGAGGAAATAGAAAGTAATCTACAAAGGCCATGGTGTGTAAAATTGGATTTTCCATAGGAGCCACAGAGAGGAACAGTTGTCGATAGAGGTGGATGCACTCTAGAGTGTTTATCATTTTGCCTTTTCAATGTAGAGAAAAATAAGTTCATGAAGAATAATAGTCTTATATACTTTGTCATTTGCATCCATTGTTTGTAGATTATGGTCATGGGGCAGCATCCAATGCAATACCCCATTAGTCTGACTCAGCATTTTCCTTCAACTTGAATAGGTGCATTAATTCTGCACAAATGTAGAAGCACATGGTTCACAAAGTAGACTTGTCTAGGATAAGTGTGCATTTTACAGTACATTACTGTTACATTAATGCAAAGCCAAATCACTACCATCTGGAATCAAACACTGTTACATAGATTTTTCAAATCAATCCACATTTACAGGCAGATGCTAATTTAATTTCTTGCTGTCATTATTCAACAAATACTAAACTATATCAGAGCTTTTTTTTCTCGCTTTTTAGAACCAATATAAGAGCTAAGTATCATAAATTAATCAAGTGACCAGTAACTTTTGCCTTGTAAAACTACATATTAGTTCTATCCATGGAATCTGTCAGTGCCTTGATTATTTTGCCATCACAATGAACTGAAGCAGGGACCACAGCTTTTAAATTGCCTTAAAAAGAGGCAGACTGACTTACCTAATTTTAAATATCACATTTGAGAGGGATCAGTCAGTCCCCACCATGACTTAAGTCTGGTACAGAAGGGGGTCTGGTCTTCTGCACCAGACTTAAGTCTGATCCTGTCATCTTTGAAGCATTTGTTGGCTAACTTGGAAGTTATCTTTAGCCTTTTTATGACACATGTACCTTTCTACACTACCTTATGATCCAACACAAACCAGTATTAGTGTACTAGTGTTTTTTCTTCATTTCAGTTTGTTTTGTTTGTTGTTGTTGTTGTTGTTGTTTTTTTCTGGCTGAGGGTGTCTGCCTCCCGAACCTAAACTGGAAGCTGGTTCTGTAAGAGAAAGGCTGATAGCCAAAGGCTCTGCTTCCCATTGTACTCTTAGACTCTGAGAACCACAAGTAAACCTGCAGTCTGAGAGCAAAGTGCTCTGCTGGGAATATATGGAACTATGCGACCTTGATATACAATGGAGCCTGGTCTTGGGGAGCTTAAAGAGAAGATTTTTAAATTCTATCCTAGATTTAACAGGGATCCAATGAAGAGAGGCTAAAACTGGAGAAATATGAGCTCCCCTGCTACTTCTCTTCAGAACCTTTGCTGCAGGATTTTGGATCAGCTGGAAAATTAATAAAATATTGCCGTAATCCAGTCTTGAAGTAACAAAAGCATGGAGTAGTTTTACTGCATCACTCAGAGAGGATGTCCCTAATTCTTGAAATATTACACAGGTGGAAGAAGGCGGTTCTAGAAACCTACTTTAAATGCAAGCTAAACAACAAATCTTGGTAAAAAATAACTCCAAGGTTCCTCTCTGTAATACTGGAAGCCAAGTTAATGCCATCCAGATTATTTACATGGCTAAACATTTTTTTCCTGACTTTTCCAGATCCAAAGACAACAGCATCTTCAGTCTAAATTTAGAAGGAGAAAATGTAGGCATCCAGGTTTTTATGTCTTTAAGACATTTCTTCGTAATCTAACAAAACTGTCACCACAGGATACCTATTCTGCAGCTACACTGTTGTACATGCAGTGATCACAAAGTTTAGCTTAAATGAAGAGATAAAGAAGATAAAAGCCTTCTATCTGGTATAACTCATCAATCATAATGACAATTTGCTTTCCACGACCCTTTAATCCCCATCCTAAACCAGCCTTTTAATCACTCACAGACACTTAAGACAGTTTTTAAACAGAAACAGTCTGTGTAAATAAGTTTAAATGGTTTTATTTTAATTTTATGTTTCTCTATTTGATTTGACTTTTTTGTTTTCAGAACTGTAAATTTATATGATAAAAAGGATTGAAATGCAGACATTTTCACATGCACAGAGAGAATCTGCCATGTGCAGAACAGTCCATCCAGACCCCCCTTTTAATGCAAACTGAATCTTTAATAGGACTACTCAGCATGCATCAAGCAATAAAACAAAAGATAAATCTTGCCTATATTTTAAGCCAGTGCCTCAATGACCCTTTTGGTAGTCCTGCAGGGGACTTAGACACTCTTGTTTCAATAATGTTGATAAGGAGAGATTGTTCTTCACCCCTACTGACAGAATCCATGCAGCAATAATTAAACTACAAGCTGAAATTCTATGCAAGAGGAATGACTTGCATAACATATGAGGTATTTTAAAGTGTCTTTAATTACAAAATGTCTAAGTGCTACATGGCATTGACAGGGCCTTTTCATGATCACAAAAGCAAAGTCCTTCAACTAGTGAACTAATTACCATGTAATCTTTTTCTTTTGTGCCAGGGCGTAAGATCAAACATGCACCATTAAAGGAAACCTCAGTAAGCCATGTCACCACTTCAGCTCTGCAAACTAGCGTTTCTTTGGCAACCGTAACAACGCAGCTGTCTGAATCATGAAAAAATTTATCTCTTGATACTTCAAAGACCAAGATATCTTAAATTTAAAAGATATCAACAGAATACCCCTCAAGATGACATTAAAATTGCCTTAAGAGAAATAGAAATTATTATTTTATCAGTATTTATATTTAAATTACTCATCTGAAGTCAACTTCACAACATTTTCCTCAATTACATAAGTAATAAGGTAAAGGTGGAAGATTTTTCTGCCATTACTGAAGATGCTCCCGAATTAATGGCATCAAAATATTCTTTTTCACTTTATGAAAGTCTGCTTGTAATTTTATACGAGAACTTAAAGCATAACTCCACCCACTGCTAAATTAGAATCAATACTCATGATGGCATGAGACTTTGCAGCTGGTACAGAAAACGGGACACAGTTGTAATCAGGGTTTGAATTACACAGGAGGTTTGGGGGGTAGCCTTAACTTCAGACAAGCACCATGGCTTCCCAAGTCACATGGAAAGTAAAAAAAAAAAAAAAATGTTCAGAAAGTTCTTTTTAAAAAACTGAAAAAAGGAAGCCAGTCATTGGTCACTGCTTGAGTGTTTCACAGCACATTTCTGCTTTCCATTGCTGTCCTGTAGTGAGTCTTATTGAAACAGAATGGATTGCCTGCGTCTTAGTTTAGAAACACACTGGCATCATTATCAAAATCAGAAAATACAGCAATATTAAATTGGACTAAGGTCAGTCATGTTTATAAGCATACCCTAAGTCAATAGCAGCCACAGCAGTCTGGGCTGCAAAACTGTTTTTATTGCTGTTTTCCACGGTTACAAACTTGCTAATGACCCATTTAATAACATGCCATGAATGAGCAGTATGGGTGGCTTCAAAAGTGCATTTCATAAATGTATAAAGTACATCTGACACACGGTAAGCACTGATGTTTAAAATGAACCAGGTGGCAACACATCTGTGATGGTAGCACCTACAGCCACACATTACCCCATACACCTACACATTTCAGTTATATAAGCTTATAATTTAACACTATTTTGTTTACATATTTGGATAAAACTTGGTTAAAATGCTTTAGTATTTTTTGTTGGCGCGCACATTAAGACTTTTGTTTATTTGTTTAACGTGTATTGGTTTTTCTTACTGGTGCTGGGGGGGTAATGTGAAAGCTTGGGGACAGAAGTGAGCATTACTGTCAAAGCCAAGGAACAGGAAGTGCCATGGTCCTGTACCAAGCCAGCTCCCTCCAGAGGGGAGATCATTTGCTCCATATTCTTTATATATTTAGATTTGTTGTTTTGACTTTGAGTAGTTTGATTTCTTCTTTCATTTTTGGAAGTTCATTTGTTTGAGTACTAAGTAAACTAACTGTTAGGTTCTGTTTCTTTGTTTTGATTATTTGTTAATATTTGTTAAGCCCCCCCATGTTCCATGTTAACAGTTAGTTGTAAGTTACTGAGTTACCATTATACCTTTAGTTTATTTTTGTTAATTTGACCTCATTTAAGGGCTCAAATGCTTTTGAGTATTTTTTGGGAAAATAATACTTGTTCTTTTTGAAACCACCTGTGTTCTTGTTCTTCATCAGCTCAGTCCCTCACGACATCTAAATCTGATGTGATGTGCTGTGAAGCACTGATGCTTCACAGCAAGACGGTTCCTGGTTTGAATGTCAGCTGGGAGTTCTCTGTGTAGATTTAACCAAATAGTAAGTGTGCATGTAAATTTGGCTGATGACAAATAAGAAATCTCACTTAGTAGTTTCAACCAATGTGATGACATGAGCCATTACATTACATTACAGATCCATTGGGATCCTGTGGGAAATTATCCCACAGGAAACTGAGTATTGACAGAAGTCATCTCAGCTGACATGGCTGAACCATAACATTTGACATGCATACTGTAGCTTACTGTACTCGGTCGTGTTGACACGTGTTTAAGGGCAGTAATAAAACATTAAAGTCTCTGTCAACCTTTTTTTTTTTTCTTTTTAAAAAGAGCAACACAAGAACAACACTGCAGCATCTCACGCCATCCTTAGCTCTTTAACTAGGAAAGAATTCAGCTAACATCACAAAAGGTTATTTATCTTGGCTAGCTGCTGCCCCAGGCAGGAAACAGCAAAGCACTTAATAGCCAACAAGTGACATCTTTTTTCAAATGATTCAACAGCCATCTAAAAACAGAGCTAACCAGTGGCCTGTGGCAATTGTTAGTGTCTAGTGTGACTTATAGCATTATGTCAATGCACCCGCAGAGGGGCAAATAGGGGCTTAGCATAAATTAAAGTCTCTCAAAATAACTATGAACCTACTGAAAATCAAAGCAGGCCAAAAAAGGCAAGCTCTATAATGAACCCCTGTATGAGGTGATCTATTTTCCTTTTCTTTGCTAATACAAGTGAACAGACCACATGCGTGTAAACCATCCAGCATGTGCAGCACATATTTAAAGACTTTATTTCAAAGCAATAAACACACTAAAATGTTTCCAATAAATAGTACAAGTGCTAGATTGAAAAAAACTGTATGGAAACCACAACAACTATTATGCATCCATTAAATTTTAAACATATTAACACACATTTTTATGAACTTTAGTTGAATAAAGAATCTGTATTCTTGAGTGTATGCAAATGTGTGCGGGCTTGTGTTGTAAAGCATGACTTGACTACCAGTGCTGTTTTATTAATGAGTTTCCTTTTTTCTGTGCATTTTAATACCATACAATATTGCAATATGGTGAAAAATTAAACAGTTCTTTCCCAGCCAGTTGGTCCAATGCCTGCTGACATAATCTGCTACTGGGAAGGGGAGCAGTCTATGACCCATTTAAAGCTTTAGAACCATGATAATGTCCAGACTAACAGAAATTCTGACGCAAAGCCGAAAGAATAACACTGAGGCTCATTCAATGTAAAATAGGACCCTACACATAGATAAAAAAAGATTCCACCTGTACGTCTGCATTTACAAAGTATGCCACTGTTGCTCTTGCTGTTTTTCTCTTTCATTGGGGTTTTGTTTTGATTTACTGCTCTGCGTTTGAGGTCTAATTCAACTTAGTGAGCAGAAGGTGCCCCAGAAAAGCTGACTTGTTTTAAAAAATCCAGCTCCCCAATTCAGACTTAAAAGATAAGGATGGATTTAATTAATGAAGTAAACACAACATGTCTTATGTTAAATAAAAGATCTTTTCAGCAACTTATGATGAAGAGTCTCTTGAACTAAATAAAAAACAGCAAATGAAAAACTAACTAGTTAAATTAGGATTTTCCATTAATAGAGTGCAGGGATTTTTTTTTTTTTTTTTTTTTTTTTTACGAGCGATCTGACTCAGCCAATAAACAGGATGTATCTGACCCTTAATTTAAGATTCATCTTGGATTTCGACAATCAAGTTAGCTTAAATCCTATCTCTAAATCAGACCCATGTTGCACACATTTTCAACTGAGAAATCACAAGTCAACAGGCTTACTTCTGCAAATCCCTGGATTAAAATGAAATTAATAATGATAATGAAAGTGGTTTATATTAAACTTCATACATATAGTAATAATCTATAACTTATTTTGAACTGACAGCCTTGTGAATGATTCACTTGTCCACATCAGCTGACAGTAAAGTTCACAGATCATAAGTTTAAAAGGTTTAAAAGGGCTTTAAAAGTGTAGAGCTGACACAGGCTCTCCTATGAACCCAGTGAAAAGTGTAATGAAGCTGCTCCAGCATGATAGCTGCTCTCATCCTGTGCCAAACCACACATAGCTGCAGTAAGGGATTTTTGGCAAAGATTCATCAAGACAGATTTCTGTAGAAATCCAAAGGCCTTCACTGAAGAGATAAGAGACCTCCTGTCACAGCAAGGTGGGCCACTGACTGTGTTTCACATGGTCCCACTAACACTGTGCTGATCTGCAATTCTGTTTTATCCAATTGTTACATGCAATTTTATAAGATGATGATTCATTTAATGCTTCATATAGAGCAGGAGGCTTTAGATCCAGTTAAATTCATAGAGGGTTATATACTATATACACTACCAGTCAAAAGTTTGGACACTTTTATCCTTTTGATTTAATGGGAAAGTGTGTCCAAACAGGGCTCTAAACTGACACCCGCCAATCCGCCATATGTGGGTTAAAATTAAATTTGGCAGATATAAATAAAAGCTTAAGAGCCATTTTGGCCAGTGATGAATGAGAGCTCCATCTTTGTAGAGAACAAGAAGAGCGGAGACCCAGTGGAGCTGAATCTTCAGCTGCTGCTCAGCAGTCTGGGGCGGGACTTTAGTTTGTTAGGCACACTGTGCAGTCAATCACATGCTAGAAAGACTTGGATCATTATGAGGAAGAATGAAAGGGGCAGATCTTTTGATGAGTGTAGTGCAGGGGTGCGCAAGCTCAGTCCTCCAGATCTCCCATCCTGCAACTTTTAGATGCATCCCTTCTTCAATACACCTGAATCAAATGAATGGCTCATTACCAGGCTTCTGCAGAGCTGAATGATAGGCACATGAGGGAATTCAGCCATTTGATTCAGATGTGTTGGAGAAGGGTTGCTTCAAAAAGTCACAGGATAGTTGATCTCAAAGACTGGACATGGGCTCCCCTGGTGTAGAGGTACAGGCCAGGTTTACAGAGCAACAGTAACTTCTTGTTAAGATATGCATAATGATAGGAGAAATATGTAATCCTTATTAAACAAAAAAAAAAGAAAAAAAATGATGGTAGAAACAATTTTAGTATATTGATGATCTAAAAATTGTAGAAGTTTAAGTTTTTCCAGCACCATAAGATCTTCAAAACTAAGGGGAGAGATTCCTGTTAATTTTTGACTAGAATTTAATAGCCACAACTACTTTATTATAGTAACCCCCTGCATTCAATGAAGTTCATCAATATGTATTAAAAATGCTGAAAAGCTTCATAATCTATCATCTACATTTCCCCATGTGAGAACTGGACTTTCCATGTAAGCCTTCTTTACAGAGGTTACACATTTTGTCTCGGTCCATGCTGCCCTGTTTCCTTTAGTTCACACCTAAGCATGTACATATTTTAAATAATCTAGACTTACTGTACCAGACTTACAAAATATGAACTATTATCTCCTCAACACTGCACTCCAACAATAATGAAAAGAGATAATAAAAACTCAGTAATGGGTTTTGATTCTACTCTGGTACACATTATATTGATTGTGCTTGCAGAAAGAGGAAAGATTTTAGAAGAGTTACTGTCCCCCACCCTGCTGGCCCTCCACCTCTCAGTTCCCCCTCCTCCCGACTGCAGATGGTCAAGACACTCAGCCGATGTTGCCCCCTGATTCACACCCTTGTTGAGGGATGCGAGCCGAGTGCTTTTTAGCAACAGCTCTGATTCACAGAGGCTTTTCATGTGTTCCTTTCATCTTCTCTGCAGAGCAAAATGTATTCCATTAGATTACCACAATTTCAGAGATTGCCATTAGATCACTGTGCATGCAGTTGTTTGCAGACACAGTCTATAGGATATGAATAATGTTTTATAAGTTTTATTTTAGATTCAGTTCAGTTCTGCTGACTTAAGTTTCAGCAAACTAAAACCTACTGTCCTTAATGTGAGCATGTGTACTTTATCTCTCAATGTTTCCTTTGTTTCAGGCAAAGTAAAGAAAAATGTTTATACCAAAAATCAGGATTTTGGATCATATCAATACAGCAATAGATGTTATTGTAGTTTCTCCCAGAAATGCTTTTGCATATAATTTACTTATAAACCACACAAAAACAAATTAAAGAAAATATTCTCAGTGTGACTGTTTTTGTGATGCATCTGCAGAATTTCTGCAGGAAATTATTTCAGTGGCGCAGCTTCACTCTTCTGACATTTTTTTTATTGTGGATTATATTTTTATTTTTAAATATAAAATATATAAAACGGGCTGTTTGACACATATCTCTTTTTCCAGAAGCCAGCACATGAATGTTGTGATTTTTAACAAATCACAGCTCCTTTCTCAATGCAGGGGCAGGAATTTTGCCACTAGATGTAGCTGAAGTACTCGGGTATACCTGCCACAGTGCTCAGAAAACGTGCTGTGCTTGGTGCAGTTTAATGCTGCTTTGGCAGGTCTTTTCCCCTTATGGTGAAACTGAAAGTGAAAAAGCACAATGCCTTTGTCTGTAAGGATTATTTAGCTTTTTGGTCTGTTTTGTTTCCTCTATTTAGTACCATGTTTTACACTTTCAGAGAAATGTTTCATTAGATTAAAAAAGTGGCTGAAACATGTTGTACAATTGTGTCTTTAAAGTGATCAATAAAAATAACGCCTCATGCCATAAATTCACTGTTTTCTGTTATGCACATGAAACTGATAGACGTGGGTCATATGCAGCATAACTTCAAGCGACGTGCCCTTCCTCCGTTGCTGCCCAGTGGCTCCCTCTTAGTCTTATGTTGTGTCTGCATTATTCACTCTCTAGCAGACTGCAGTGAGACAGTGGGGGTGGTGGTGGAATAGAGGTTAGCACTGATTGTGCCATCTTTTCTCCTTTTCAAATCACCCGACTCTGCTCTCCAAATGTAAAAATCACCAGGAGGGTGGGATAGAGACACCGACATTTGACCTGATTTTGCACAGATCTATGACCACTAGCTCGGTGCCTGGCTTTTACGCACCGCGTGTAACTTAAAGTGACACTTGCCTGAAGCTCCCTTGGAGGCGCAAAGCTTGGTTGGCACTCTGAAACCACATATGACAAGCAGGGGAAAGGGAGCTTGCCAGGGTGAGGGGTGTTTGTCAGAAAGATAGCAATGAAAGGCAGTTGGGAAAAAAAACAAAAAAAAAAAAAAAAAAAAACTCTTTCTTTTTATTCTCATATATTGGTGTGTTTGACTGTCTGTCTGTGTGGCTGTTGTGCTGTTTTCTTCACCTAAGCAATGTCCTTGGATAGTTAACATTTCAACAGTAAGTGGCACCGTGAGAGAGAGAGAGAGAGAGAGAGAGAGAGAGAGAGAGAGAGAAGAGAGAGAGAGAGAGAAAGAGACAGACAAATAGAGAGAGGGAAAAAAGAGGGCACTTGGAAGAGGGATGTCAGGCCACAGAGGCAGCTGCAAAGATTTTATTGCTTCTTTCAATTGAATCGACTTGATGTTGCAAACACAAACCAAATCCATAGCAGACAAATGATAATATGCCATCTGATGGGGTTATTACTGGACTCATGTTGACTGGCTGAAGCTGTTTGCTGCAATCATTGTCACAGAACCTTTTTCAGTAGAGAGCAGTCATTGATGTTTATGTCAAATCAAGTAAAACATGAATGGTTACAAATGACCCGTCATTAAAAACCATCCATTCCATAGATACTGCATCCAAACAGACCAGGACTGTAAGGTCTGTGGTTTTGTAAAATTCCTATCCTTTTTTTTTTTTGTCTTTCCAGTGTAGACTGCAGTTGCTAGCATGTCTGGCTATATAGATTAGCAAGTGGCAGCCTTTGCTTTTTACATTATCTTTTAAAACGGCATTTCAGTAATAAAAAAAGGCCTTTAATAAATAAACCATGACATTAGGGCAATGTGCTATTGTCATGTGATGTAACCAGCTCATTTTCACACACATTAAGCTTACAGCAAATTGAGTGATTTAGCTAAAAGTTAAACAACTGTAAGAGTTACAATAAAAGATATCTAAAAACAGAATAATATTCAGTATGTCTTTACTAAAGAATCAATAGCAAACTGTCACCATCAGCTTAATGAACACATTAAATGAGAAATCAAAACTGTTTTTAAGAATAGGCAATGTTAGCTGTAAGTTTAAGCTGGCTAGCAAATGTTATTAGTCACAACAATCCAAACCATGGAATAATTATATTGAATGATGGAAGAAATGACTCTGTTATTTTAAAGTACTCTCTAAACAACAGACAAGTGAACTTGCTAGATTAATCTAACTTTATGTCATTTTTCTATTGATACATAATGCTAAAAGAACTAAATTCACTATGTACAAACCAAAGACATTTCAGGGTGTAGAGAATGGCTAGTAAAGATGTAAGAATCCGCAAAACTCCCCAAAGTCACTTGAATAGATTCTCAAACCATTTTTCCCAGCTGAGGCAGGGCTGCTAGCTGGGATGTTAGCAAAAACTCACAATGTTAAATTTTCTTGAAATGTCCTTAAAAAAAAAATCATTTTTCCTTCCCTCAACCACTGTGCATAAAGAAAAAAAAAAGGCTATGCATCATGGCTAAATACCAAACAAAAATAAATAAATTAATAAATAAAGGCACCACAGCTACTCAGTGTTTGCAACTATGCTAGCTGCTACATTTGTTTGTATTTCTTAAGCTAACTAGTGGAACTACAGTAATATGCCAACATAGGCTCAAATGCACCGTTTTGTTTCAGATAAACATAATATAGCAATTTCAAATTCGAATCCTGGTTGAAACCGGACATCCGACAGTCTCCATTAGTTTCAAGACCACTTATTTGTTTGTTTAAATCAAATTTTTGAATTCTTCAAAGCATATTATTTTCCACCCAAAGACAGCAATGTTAAAAGAAAAAAAAAAATGGAATTCCTCTAGAACAGCCCACCTCTGAACTTAGGTTTATTTCCTAAAATAATATTTTATCTCTGTATATCTCATGATCATTTATGGAATGGGACAAGAGGTTTAAAAAGAAACAAAAAAACACTGATGTAGGTTAGTTCATGGAATGTAGTAAAATATGGTTCAACTTAACCCCAGATGTGCCAAACCTAATTCAGTTTGTATCTTACAAGAACTTTCCATATATAGAAATCTAATGATAGACTGCAGTTAAAAGGTAAGTATTGTAACTGTTCCGTTACTTGGTGGTTTGAGGCTTTCATTATCGTTTTTTTTTTTTTTGTTTTTTTTTAATCAATTTATTTTTTTAATGAACCAAATAATTTTTTTTTCCTTTCTTATCTTTTTTTTTTTTTTTTTAACCAGACTGTAAACTGTTTGGATGTTACGGTTGTGTTTGTGCATGGACGTCTTTGGAAATTGATTTGTTTTTGGAGCAAACCTAAAGTAACTGCTCAAGGAGCGGCAGTTTACAACAGTTTTGCATTGGCTTCGAATGTGAAGGGTGGAATTTTGGAAAGTGACGGTGTGCAGCTGCGTAAGTAAAGTCTGCACACCATCATGCCAGATGCCTCGCTATATTAAGCATTTTGCATGCCCACCTCCAACCATTAAGCTGAGAGAAACACAAATCTTTTTTTTTTTGTTGTTTGTTTTTCAGTGTCAAGTAGAATGAATTCTTAAGTAGATGTGTACATAAAATGTGCATGTGTCCTCGTTTTCATTGCATTTGAATATTTTAATGTGTTTTTTTCTGTATTTGTAGAATTTCATTTTCCAGATAGCTTGCCTTTGTTTTAGATGTGTTGCACATGTTTTCTGAAGAGCCACGATATTTGCAGGGTTCAAAACCTTGAAAGATAAAAAAAGGGCATTTGAACATGCTGAACTTACATTAGCTTTATTAGCTTGCCATGAAAAGGAAATGAATAAAATGAGAAACCTGCTTTGGGATAACTGACAGCTTTGGAAGCAGTAAAGGAGGCTTGTGGGGCCATCAATTCGCCATTCAGGTGGACAGATAGCAGATCACAGTGCAGTACAAAAGAAATACACTGGAAGCTCTGTTATGATCTTTACCACCATTCAGCTAAAGTCAGAAGATGTGACCGGTTGCTGGCTGTGTCTAAGATGGATATGTGCGCTTTCAGTTCTCCAGCTCACAGAATTATAGAACTCAATACTTGATTGTTCCAGATGACATGATGAATGCATAATGGATATTCAAAATGCACAAAAAAGTCTTTCTTTGATCTAACATTTGAATGCGTGGAGGCAGTACCTGAGTAAATGAATCTGCACACCTTACAGACACCGAACAATACAGTAATTACCACTGTTAATCATCATTTGGGAGGACTTCATGTGGTTCAGTAGGTGTTGAGCATGTGAGAGGGAAGATGAATATTGCATGCTTTGAGGAAGAGTGAGAGAGCAGGCTCTCATCCTCTCTCTCTCTCTCTCTCTCTCTCTTTCACACACACACATACACACACACGGACACACACAGTCAACCGAATCTAGAAACAGGGAAGTTGTATACTTGAAGTGTGTTTTAATGCAGGAAGGAGCACCTGAAGGCCTACATGGCTTATTGACCTACAAGGATAACAGGGTGGGTACATCCCCATTGTTTATCTTTTTACTACGCTGTGTGCATCATTTGTCAGGCTTGTATCATGTAGGAAGGCAGACTGTGCTGAAGTGTGCATATGTGGTTGAACTGCTGCATGTGGTTGTTATTCATGACGGCACTGTGTCTGGTCCACTTCTTCTAGCCACACCTCTCTTTTGTAAACCTAAGATTGATGCTGTCTAATGACTTCCCTCCTCTGAACTAGACATGACTGTATATCAGCCTTCAGGATATTTTTAAGAGCTTTCTGCCAGCACACAGTGAAGCAGAGAAAAGCAGCTTCTTTTAACAGTTTTAACCTTATTCTAAAAAGGACACTGGTGCTGTATAAATAAATATAATAAAATGAAAGCTAGAAGTTAGATTAAATTTGTTGAGTTAATAAATGCTTTTATGTGATAAAACTTTTATTTTGTTGTTCTGTGTCACTACATTCACATTTGCTGGTTCTACGGTACAGGGGTTTCCTTAAGGTAACGGTAGAAACACCTCTATGTTTTATTCATGGAGAATAAAGAATTCCACAAAAAAGAAATAATACAGAAAGCCTAAAATAAAACTGATTTAATTAAGACTTTGTCAGATATCTCTGTTGGATGAAAAACATAATACTGGCTTTTAGGAGGATAACACAAAGGGGGAGAGGCTGTGTAGCCAGAGGTAGTTTGACGACCATGTGTGATTGCAAAGACCATGAAAACGTCTGAAGAACATCTTTCTTAGAAATGAGTTGGATCCATCTTCTGAAATGACCTCACTCTGGCTAAATTAGTGCTGTAATGGTTCAATACATGACACAGAGGGTCAGACTACGGTAAGAGCAGTTCAAACTAAAACAAACCTAAACCTAAACCTTTAGTACCCTCAGTGATCTGAAAATCTGAAAAAAAAAGTGTTTCATTTAGTCTTTTTCCTTTTCAAGTGGGAGGTATTTTGAATAATAAGGATGGTCAATTAGGTAAATGAAAGTAAGATGCCCCCCCCCCCCCCCCCCGAATGTTCCTGATTGCACAGGACAAAGTCACGTCCACTACTGTGCTTGCACTGCAGAAAGTGCTTTTACGATGTAGAACAGAGAGAATCAGATTACAGAACTCACAGAAAGCTATTATCCTAGTAAAGTCTGACATATGAAAAACAAAAGAAATAAAAAAAAAATCCTATTGAAAACTTTTATATGGGCCTTTGATCAAAATTCAACCATTTCTTTCTGTATCACAGGAGGATCGGGAGTACTTTGAAAAATTACTGTCCCTCAATAAACCCCATTACTGCATCCAGAAACTGAATAAAAAAGACAAAAAGACAGTGGACATGTGCTATGGTCACATGACTTACAGCTTTTTTTCAGAAAAACAGACATTGTGCTTTACAAGCCAAAGAAGAGGAAGACCACCTGGTTTGTTATCGGGCAAAAGCTAGCATCTAAGATGGTGTTGGAGTGCATCAGTGCCCATGGCAAGGGAGACAAAAAGCCACCATACACACATCTTTTCCATTCAGGTCAATCAATATTTCAATAAGCCGATAGTAGACCTAATTCTTCAACTTGTATATGGCTTCATACATACAGTGTATGACTTCTCTGACCAGTCTGCAGTCCAGATCGATCTCCCATTGATAACTTAGGAAGACTAGAAAAACATATCAATGAACAAAAATGAACAAGCATTTAAAATAAAAACTGCATTTGTCCAAATATTTCTAGATACATCAGCATGATATAGAAATGCTGTACTGTGTAAGTAATTCAAATTTTAAATAAACACATTTATAAACACTGTAAACATCAGAGGAGAAAAACATCTTAGCTAATGCATATATTATGGATATAAAATGTTCTATTAACAGCAGTAAACTAAATGGGTTTGACACAACAGTACCTAAAAAAAAATATCAGAGAATCTTTTTTCCCCTAAACCAGCTCTGTAATGTCTCTTGAAATGGTATGTGCATTATGTTTGAATTACCTGCCTCTGCAAATATACAGTATCTGTTGCTTAAGGCAAAGCGGTGTCTTCAACAAGCTGTTTGTCAGCCAGAAACATTTTCAGCAGCATTAATGGACTGTTAATATGTTGATCTGTTCATATCCATGAGGCGTTTTCCTGCCAGAACAAATAACCATCAAATTTCAAGACTGACAGCCCTCAAATGACAAATGCTGACTAGCTTGTTTTTTCTTTGTTCCCATTTAATACTGAAAAGTTCACACTAGAGAAAAAACATCATAGTACGAAGTAAGAAGCACCTCCCTCCTCATGTCTTCACTCTGCTTCCTGCTTCCTCATTGCTAAAAGAAAAAAAAATCAGCATTATAAGACAGACATATACTACACATAAAATACAGTATATACAAACCTGACAGTCATTTAAGCCATTTTAACTTCTTTAATTCAGCTTGTTTCAACACAAGTCACTCTGACACTCAGGGAGAAAAAAACAATGAAAATTCATCTTAACCAGGAGAATATTTTATGGCAGTCTCTGGACTCCAAGCCCCATTGGGGGACAATAATTAATCAAGCTAGCATTAAGTAGATGGGGTGCAGAGGTAATAGATCAATTGACAAGCTGATGATAAGAACTGATGGAAGAGATAACCTTGGCTGAGGTGCAGCGATTGGAAGATGGAAAGAGAAAGTCGAGGCAAAGGAGAGTGAGTTGAAATGCAAAGATGTGATGACTTCAGTTTACTATTGTCATCTATAAAGTGTGTTAGCTTCACAGTCGCCTAAAAGCAAGGTACGCTGACATTGCAGCCACGGTACAGCGTAGTCAAAGGAAATTGATTTCCATGCAAATAAACTATTTATAGGTTCAACATAGTCACGGGGTGAATTCTGCTCTGGATGACGGGTATTTGGCCCAAGAATATCCACAGTGGCCTAATGTAGAAGAAATACAGGAGTATTTGCAGTACTTTTTTTTTTTTAAGTATAATTTGGGGTTTTCTTCACTAATTAAAGTACAACTTGCTGGTTAACGATCCCAATGACTAAAAGTGTTGGGATGTGTACCAGCAGCTAGAGTTTTTTTTGTAAAAAAAATATCATAGATTTGAAAAACAAAAAAAAACAAAAAAAAAAAAACAAAAAAACAGAAAACATGGCAGTATGAAAAGAACAAATGGAAACCTGAGAAGGTGTACTGCCGAGTTAGCCACATTAGCTAACACCTGCTAATTTTGTCACAAATCTATAAAATTTAACATCACATAATAGAACCCGAGCCGGCTCATGGCGTAGACCATACAGGCGGCTCCCTGCTACCTGCTGGAGGGGGCACAGCTGTGAGCCATTAAAAAAAACAGAAGAAGAAAAAATAATAATAATTATCAATAATTTACAGCCATGACTGGCTTCCTTCACTCATGCTCTGTCATGAAAATAAAAACAAATACAGAAAAGAATAAACACAATTCCACATGTGCTGTATTTTACTTTTTTGTTTTTTTTATTTTATTTTTTTTTTGCCAGGGGCACTAAAATGGCAAGAGTATAACAATCCTGGTAGTTGTTTGTTGGTGGAGTATTAAACAACACATAAAACCAGCCACATTACACTCTGTATAACAAAGCCAAGCTCTGTTTCATGATATGTGACATAAATATTGGAGTAAGGGGGCTGATATGAAATATGTGGGAATTAGGAAATTAGGAAAGAAGACTTTGATTGCATAGTTCCTTTCTGGGAGGTTGAAAAAGTAGTGACAAGGGGTTAAGAACATCCGAATCAGGTGGGATTAACCACTATCTGATAACACTATCATGCAGTGTTCCTTCTTTCTGAATCCCATTTGTAATACCATAATAAAATATACAGTAAATAACATCCTGTCTGCCATACAACTGTGTTTGTTGTAACAAGTCCACCAGTAAAACTCCCCCTGCATCCAGGCAGGAAAGTTCCACTTAGCTCCTTGAGCTGATAAGAAGCGTAACATCTGTCTTCTGATTGGATAGTTTGTGAAACTTGCTGTAACAAAGTTGTGTTTGTTCACCATCTTCTCTTCTTACCTGGTTTGTCTTGGCAACAGCCTGAAAGGTGATAGTAACTGAGATTACATGTCTCTAGGCAGTCTTCCTTCCTGGACTTTTTAAAAAGTATTCTGTTTCTAAAGTGCAGAAAGGCTGATTGTATATTAAATAGCTCCATGGTAGCTCTTACTCTCACCTCCATTCTAAACTAAGTAAACCAATTCCTGGCTGAGCCCCCACATTTAAAGAACATGAGTGGTATTGATTTCATCACATTTCTCAGAGCACTGAACTATACTTCTTTCTATGTTGAAAGCCCATCACTTCTGAATCATTGCTGGGAGACGCTGTTTTACAATGATGCTGAGAAAATGTATTGTTGTGCAAAAGCTTTACTTGACAATAGTACATGACACTTGTACAGAAGGTTTGACATCTTTCTGCTGCAGTTGCTGTCCTTGCCTCCAATTTTTCTTTCATAAAAACAAGTTAAAAAAGAAAACTGCCTGATTTATAGGAATTCTGAAAACGTCCATTATGTTACAACATCCATTATATTACAGCTTAGTCTGAATACTACATTTTCTTTCTTTCCTTCCTTTTTTTTTGTGACTTGAGTTTGTCTCTCTCAGTTGAGTCCAAACAGTGATGGAGGATAAAACTGATGACAAGCTGGATTTGGCAGCTAACCATCTACAAAGATACAAATTGTATGTGATAATGAAATGTAATGTATCCCTTCTGATCCTAATATGCTACTGATGCACAACTAGTCATCCTCCATCTGTACAAAGTGCATGAGTTTTTTTTTTTTTTTTTTCTAACCCTGTCCTGTCCAGCATCCTAACATACAGAACGAAGGTCTGTGTGCCGTATTTTGCTTGACAGATTTGCTCTACCAAGGGAGACATGTTATATACATGGCTGCCCTTGATATTTTCATTATTTTTATTGTAATTTTATTTTCTTTAGTCTTTATATGTCAGTGCCGAATCTGACAGGGAGATAGAGGAAGAGGGGGAAAAAAAGGGAGAAAAGGACAGGATTAAAATGTGTAAATAACAGTTGTCTAGGCTGCCTAAACACACCACAAAAAAACAATATAAACTACCACAGAAAAAATAGGATAATGATGATATAAAAGAGTACAGTAGTCATCAAACGTACCTGCAGTGAAACGTACCAACACACAAACATCAGGAACATCTAGTCAGAAGCTGATGGAAAGACAAGCACGTTTGTGAGCATGCATGTGTGAATGTGCGTGTGTGGCCACGCAACAAGCAAGAAATGTGTGCTTGCAAGGGGGCCGTGATCACGCCGCACCCCGAAGCATCAGCGGGGGACGGGGGGAGCCCGAGGCCCCTAAGGCCCAGCAGATCCATAGAACACCAAGCCAAGGAAGGCCAAAGCAGACAGAGCAGCGGCCCACTCAGACCAGAGCAGAGGGGCCCCCAGACTGGAGTTCCCTGGCACGACGGGGCAGGGGCACCAGGCAGCACAGGGTGATGGTGAGCAGGCCCAGCGGGCGCCACGGTGAGGGCCACACAGAGGGCAGGCACCCCACAGGCCCAAGCACCCCACAGGCCCAAGGGCCACCTATTCCCCCCAGCAGAGCCCCGCCCAGGGGTCCGACCGCCCCAGGCAAAACCACCGCCGGCCACGCCAACCCAACACCAAGGCTAGGCACCCCAGGGACTGTGTTAGCATGAGTGTGGGCTATTTATAATGCCCACACCCACTCCAAAGGAGCCCCCAGAGGGAGGGGAGAGAGCGAGAAGGAGAGCAGACTCCACCCCCCATGAGCCTTAATCCCCCCCACTGCCCATAGTATTATTGAGGAGTTGTTTTTTTTTTTTTTGGAGAAATTCCCACCAGGCTGTCAGGAAAGTGCTGATGTTGACACTTTTGAAGTACTTCAGCTTTTTTATACTTAAGTTGAAAAAAGGAAAGATT
Source organism: Melanotaenia boesemani (assembly GCF_017639745.1). Classification (NCBI taxonomy): domain Eukaryota; kingdom Metazoa; phylum Chordata; class Actinopteri; order Atheriniformes; family Melanotaeniidae; genus Melanotaenia; species Melanotaenia boesemani. The sequence goes on from NC_055682.1 coordinate 36,167,156, forward strand.
AGAAATTTTCAAATTGTCACAAAATGCTTGTTCTATGTCAATCCACAGGTCATCTAGTAGAATAGGTTTGAGCCAGTTTAGGACATATTGCAACCTATTAGCTTGGAAGTAATGTTGAAAGTTAGGCAGGTCTAATCCTCCCGTCTTTGGGCTTCTGTAAAGTTTTTAAACTGATCCTGGCAGGTTTTTTTTTCCAGAGAAATCGGGAGATTTGTGATTCTAGTGATTTAAACCAGGTGGAGGGGGGTATCATAGGAATCATAGAAAACAAACTGATTTTGGCTAGAACCATCATTTTTATAGTGGCAACTCTCCCCATGAGTTAAATTGGGTAGAGATTCCCAGCGAGCAAGATCATCTTCTATAGTCTTAAGAAGGTGAATGTGATTAAGTTTTGAGTTCTGAGAGCCTTGAGGGAATATTTACACCCAGGTATCTAATGTCACTGTAATCTGAGAGTGATACGAATTTATTAATTACCCCTAATGATTTAATTCTAATATTTTTTAGTTTTCTTTCTTTTTTTTATTGTGATACAAAAGAGATAATTTTGCATCGCATTACCGCCTTCCCTGCTTCCCACAGAACACATGCTGAGACTCCTGGTTTGTCATTGTTTTCTAAGTATTTAGCCCATTCTTTTGTGAAGTAGCTGAGAAAGTTGGGATCTTTAAACAACGCTGTATTAAATATCCAGCTTTTAGCCAGTGGTGTGATTCTCATGTTCCTCAAAGTGAAGGAACCTGGTGCAAGGTCGCTGATAGTGGTGGGGTGAATCTGGGTCTCTGAAATCACACTTACCAAAGAGCTGCTAACCAGAAAATAATCTAGCCTAGAGTATGAATGGTGAACTGAGGAAAAGAAGGTTTACTCTCTGATATTAGGGTGATAAGACCGCCATATATCGCAAAGTCCAAAATCCTCCATATATTGTTTAACAGTGTTTGTGGATTACCAGTTTCGATGGTTTACAGTGTTATTAAATCTATCAGCTGAGCCCAGAACCATGTTAAAATCCCCTCCTGCGATTAGTATGCTATCTGCATGCTCAGAAAGTGATGTGAAGAAAGAGTGAAAGAAAGAGGGATCATCAACATCTGGGCCATAGAAGTTAGCTATGCATAACTTCATATTTTTATTAGATAATGTTACTATGATAAATCTCCCTTCTGAGTAAAGCATTTTTAATAGGCATTTTCAGCCTTTAAAGAGAACATTGCAAAGTATCAACACGGTACATTTACGTTTATTGTCACATGAGCTTTTTATGTGTTCTGTCACATGCTTCGGTTTGCGTGTGATCTCCTTGCTTCACCGTTTTGTCAGGATTCAATGTTCTGAAGTAAAATGTTGATTCTAATTGTACTGTTGTTTTCCTAAAATGTGAAGCTTTTCAAAAAGAGAAATAGATAGAGGCCTATAACCACATGTTTTCTTTGTTTTTATTCTGGTTTTATTACCACATTGCCACCTCTCCAGACTCTCTGCTGGGGGTAAAGCTTTCCTTGTGAACAATAATACTGTGTATCCTTAAAAGCACTCTGCATCTCCATCGAAACCCAGTAGAGTGAAAAAATATTACATGTGTGTTTGGTTCATTTTCACATTATTTATCACACAAATCTTATAATGCGATGTTTGAGATGTTTATGCTTTTAGTTGGTAATGTTTGTCCTTCACTGGTAACATGGGACTCTCTCTCAGCATTAGCAGTGAAAGAAATGTTCGTGCTCCCTGCTCTCTTTAAGTTATGTTGTTATTTCTGTATTTGGAAAGTAACATTTACTTGATTTCACAATAAATCATGGTATTAAACACTAAGATTAATTATTTGTAAAGATTTGTACTTTGCATAAGATTATACCTGAACCAAAACAGCAGATCAGCGTAACTTTCACAAAGAACGAAACAAAGTTATGCCACGTTACGTTACGTGTTTCTGTCTGCTTTGTTTTTGTGTCATGTTAGTTGTAGAATGAGACTTTTTGGTTACTTTACTTTGTTGCTATATTGTTTTATTTATTGTTTTGTTATATTTGGATTATAGATAATAAATAGAAATAAATGAAAGGTGAGACTTATAGGGAGTGTGCATATGATTTTTCACATCAAGAGTTGTAAAATGAATAAACACATAATTGTGATAATCGTACAATTATTTCTTTGACAATGATCATACCAAGAAAATCTGTAACTCTGACATCCCTATTTTGTCCAAATATATATGAAAAAATGCTCATAAATATTTCTGATTGCACATTTGAGGCTGGCCATCAGGTTTTTGGCATCGAAGTCAAATAATCCTCATATTTATACTCACCACTCATACTTAGTGCTACTGGATAAACATAATCAGGCATTGTTTAACAAGCTGTGACTGCAATGACCTAGGGGACAGAATTATGTCCTTTGTTTCATGAGGATGGGCCAGTGTATCTTGTCCTAAAGGATATCACAGATGAAGCATTGGATCTTTTTTCTGTAGTGTTTGGAGAATTTGAGCAGCTCTTATCATGGTTGTTGCTTCAATATGTTCAGATCATTTCACTCAGGAAGGTTCCTAAGCCAAACAGGCAATTTGACTGAAACGGAAGATTAATCCTGGCTCTTGTCCAGAAGCAGTGATGACACCCCTGCCAATGATTTGCTGAACAACTGCATCAGTCAGGAGAAACTTCAGAAACTGAAGATTTGATCAGTTTTAACCATCAGCCACAGCCAAATTGGCTGTTTTCCCATCTTCACAGCCTTTATGCTAAAATAAGCCATGCTAAGGCTTGCTGGTGTTGCTGGTCCCATATTTAGTAAATAAAACTGTGCATTACTTGTTACACACAAACCTAATAAAAAAGGACAGTCTTGCTACACAACACGGTGGAATACAAAAGAGCAACAAGAAATATGGTGAATGTGTTTTATGCATGAAGCATTACTTTCTATAGAATATTCTAGATATATAGCATTTTTTTTTTTTCTTTGGTTTACTAATACAAAAAAAAAAAAAAAAACAGGAAGCCTCAGAGGCAGAAAAATAGGAAATACTAGATAATGTGTAAGGTGGACAGTAATGGCTGTATAGGTTTCATCACAAACTGCATCAGTGTTGCTGTGACTCTCCCAACTCCTGTGAACATGGCTTATAAAATCAACATAAACAACCCTTTAGGGAAAGAAGTATAGACATGAGGGAACATATAGAAAATCCCAGCAAGGCAAACATTGGTGGTTCAAGATAGGTCCAACAGTGTTCAATGCAGCAGAATACAGCAGAATGAATGAGTTGAGGGTATATCATATATGTTGGACTTTTTTTTTTTTTTTTGTTGTTACACCTGATTCCTGAACTTGATGGCCCTACCCCAACTCGCCTCCAGCACACCAGATGGTGCCTTCCCCTGCATCTTGCCCTCTCTTCACCCATCACTAGTCCACAGGGCATTTTTCCACCTGGATGAAACTGATGGGAATCATATGTTTGACTCCACACTTGGCTTTAATATCATCGTAACCCTCTGGTGAAGGTATCAGATCCATACATTTATAAATGCATGGAATACATACTAAAAGTGCATTTGAGTTAAAAAGCCAAATAGTCAACTCCCAAAAATAATCCCATTTTCAAAACCATTGACATGTCCTCTACATTTCCTACATGTCGACATTGTATCATAAATGGCCAAAGCAAAGCCCCTTATGAATGATGATGCATGGAAATGAGCTTGCTCATTGGTGGATTTTGACAGATTGTTGCAGTAGTGGAGAAAAGATGAAAAAAATGCTTTGAGGTCCTCTACACGTGCTAATGCATCCATCATGCAATATTATGCAAAAGAGAGAGCACAGTGTTTTTATGTTTGCAGCAATCAGACTGATTGATTCACTCCTTGGCAAAATGATCCCAACAATCAGAGGCATCTCCCACCCTGTGAAATAATTCCAAAATGGGAGTTTGGTAATTGAATTATATTAATTTATTTAGCCTGTTTGCTCATGATTTGTTAAAGTGATTTTGGCAATGAGTAGATGGAGCACAATTGTTGTTTGAAACCTTTATCTTCAGTTTTCTGGTCAGTGTTCATTAAAAAGTGCATCTGAAACATATGACATTAAAAACTAAAACTTTGAGACAGTGACTTTATATACATATATATATATATATTTATATATATATTAGTGCTGGGCAACAATTAAAATTTTTTAATCGCGATTAATCACATGACATGCTGCAATTAATGTCTCCTTCCTTTAAAAGAAGGCCAATGGCTATATAAAGAAAATGCAGTAAATTTTGGTTTACAAACACTACATCAGGGGCTTCTAACTTGTGACACAGGTGGCTGTCTGGGCCTTCCACAATGCCTCTAAATACATGGCTAAAATATATATTTTTTAATCTATCTTTCTTGTCATTAGGTTGGAAACCAGGGACTTTTTCTTCCTTTTACATCATTTTCCACATATATCTACATCCCTTAGAAGAAAGTCTGTTTGTCCTCTTTTTATAAAGGTTTTATGTTTTTCTTTATTTTAAAACCTAAAAGTAAAAATGAAAATGTGGTTTTTCAAAAATAACAAATATCCTATGGTGGCTCTTCAATAAAAAAAAAATATATATTAAGTTGCCTTTTTGAAAAGTCTCGTAACATTTGCGTCTCAAAGGAGTTTTATTTAGCCGGCTGAGGGAAAAATGGCTCTTTGGATTGGAAAGGCTGCAGACCCCTGCACTAAACACATAAACAGGTTTAGCAGCAGTTTTCTCTTTAAACAGCAACAGTTAAAATATTTCTTCATATATATTTATAAAATCAAATATTCATGCAAAAGAAGGATGAAATGTTCAGGATTTACTAACGAAAAGGTAAAAAGTCAGCAGGATGAATTTAAAGCTGTGAAGCTGCTTCCTTCTAAACACAGAAGGAACAAGATGTGATGAATATCAGCATCAGGTGAACAGACAGAAAGCAGGATTAGAATCTCACAGCTTCTAGATGGTGAGGAGAGAGAAATATTCACAATATGCACAATAACTTCCATCCATGCACCTTCAGTGCTTCATTATCCAGATTTTTGGCATATAAATTCTCTAAACTTTAATTTTTAGCTTGACTGTACCTGCAGCCTCCGCTACCAGGAGTTAGGGGGTTAACATCTCGTTTCTGGGTGTAGCGTCAGATGTGCAACTAAATCCACAGAAAGTCCAGAATCTCAGCTACCAGCTCAGCAAAACCATTTCTATGACCAACACACACAGTTAAGATAACAAATATTTCGAAGACCAGCTTCATAAAGTCTGAAAAATATGTAAACACAGATGATGTCTCCCCATGAACACGAACAAACGACTCCACTACTGAAAGCTCACATCTCACAGATTCCACAGCTGGAAGTTTCATCTCACTATGACCAAGATTCACCGAACCAGAGGCAGAAGAAGGCCCGACTTATGCTGCACGTTAAAAATCAGAAAGCATGTCTTACCTTTGCTGTCTTGCATAAATTAAAACCGCATTTAAAAAAAATAAATAAATAAAATCATAATGAATTAAAATTTTCTCATTGTCTTTTGGGAGCAGTTTCCCATCCAAAAATCACGATGTTTTGCCATCTGCATGGGTTTAGACAAAGAGAAACGTCGGTTCTTAAGTTCCAGACAGAAAACGTCTCTTCATTTTAATAAACCCGCTCTCTCCTGATTACATCAGACGCACCGCTGCAGCAGGAAAGGGAGACAGAGACGCATGTTTCTGTTATCAAAGCCAGCGGCCAGCAAAAAAAAAACAACAACAGGCGATTAAAGAAATGAACGGCATTAATAAAGCTTTGCCTTAACTCGCGATGAACGCGTTAACGTGCCCAGCACTAATATATATATATATATATATATAGCCAAGTGGACTAAAATACACATGTGTCAGGGGAAAACAGAGCTTTGTAGGTTTTAAGCTGTTTACCTTTCACTGGGGTATTTTGGCAACGCTGCCCCTTTAAGAGCAGCTTGAAGATAGCGCACAGAAGCACATAGCTTTCCGTCACACACTGCATGCTGTGAACGGAAGCCGTGGAGAACTATAGACTGCAGAGGCATGCGTGGCTGTTTTAACTCAAGATTTCTGAAACGTGCAACACGTGTGTGTGCGTGTGAGGGCTGACCACGCTGTGAGCAACACGGAAGAGTGGGTTAGCAGGGCAGATATCTTACGGTGTGAATCCTGAGAATGTGTGTGTAACCTAGCATGCAGGCCGCGCACATAAAAACTCACTACAGTTGTCTATATTGATGGGGTTTAGTATTTGAATTAATAGAGTTTTTGAGCAAATGCACCTGTTTATTGTTCATTCAGGGATATTAGGCCGAGCCATCGGTAGAGTGGTTATAGCTAGTTTGTTTTGGGTCAGCAGCCCAATAAGTGCCTGTGAAGCCTCTAGCAGGGCATTATTTACTTATTAATTAATTTTGTTTAAAAGTTCAAACTCAAAACTATTAAATTAAAACTGTGCTCCCCTTGAGTGCATTTTGGGAACAAAAGACCCACAAACGAATATTTCCTGTGTCCTGTCTCATCTCTCATGACCGGGTAACATATTTTGGTGTCAGAAGTGGGATTCTCAGTTAGTCTTGAGTTTACGTTCAGAAAGAAAGAGACAGTGAGTAGGCCTTTATAGACAACAGTAGTGGCTGAGAAGATTCCAGTCCTGGTTCTAGAAGGAGGCAACTGCTGTGTGGAGGTCCCAGGGTAATCGTGTGCAATAGCTGGACAAGAGGAGGGCCTGTATCAGCTGCCTGGGGAAGAGAGCGCAGGCAATAGACTTTTGAACTCTTGCTTCTCAACTCAAAGTGACTGTGTGATCCTGTCATGAAAAGAACTCAGAGACACTGCTGCATGTCACAAGAGGAGGAGGGAGCAGGTCCTTCAGGGGCTGCAGCTAGTCCGGTTGAAGATAGTCAAGCGGTCTCTTTGCTTGACACTGGAGGTAATCCATTGGTGCAGCTTCAGACACAAATCCTCAAACTGAGTAGAACACATGATGCTGTTATATCAAGTATTGCTAATATGGGTAATGTTCAAACCAGATCTGTTCTTTACATTTCAAGAGAAAAAGTGATTGTACCTTTTAGTGGAGAACAAGGGAAAAATGCTTACACTGTTGATTAATTTATAGAAGAAGGATTTAGAGAGAAACACACCACTCCACTACTCTTGCATGCTTTCTATGCTTGTCGGCAACTAGATGGGGAAGACCTGCAAGATTATTCACACGCCCTTTCTCAGTTGCTCAACTCTGCGCTACAACAGTCCCCTAATATAGTACCTGACAAACAGCTAACAATCCAAGATCAGTTTGTTGAAGGTGTGCGTGACTCCACACTTTGACGTGAACTGCGTAGGCTCATTAGGGAGAAGCCTGAGTGTAATCTCTTTGATGTTAGAGAGGAAGCATTAATCTGGACTATGGAAGACCATCCATGCAGTGCTAATGTGGCAAGAAATAGAAATATAGTAAGTGACAGACCAGATGAAACCTTGGAAAAGACAGACTCTACAAGGAATGCACTGACAGACTTGACTTTGCAAGAGGTGGTTAAAATAATTGCACAACAGGGTAAAGCAATAGGAGATTTAACCAATGTATTACGGGAGCTCACCACACAGACTGCCAGTCCTGAAGACAGTAGAGGTGTAAAAACCAAACCCAAACCCAAGTACATTAGAGACGGTCAACCTATTTGTCTGCGATGTGAAGGGATGGGACATATGGCCAGACACTGCAATGCACCACAAAAGTCAGTCTGCATCCATGCCCAGTTCAGCGGCGCAGGAAAACGGGAGCCCTCCATTGCCATGAGCCGAGCAATGCGAGGCAAGTCAGAAGGCTCAAAAGAAACGCTAACCAGAGAACATTTTCTGGAGCATGCTGTAGGACAGTTGTCCAGAAGTAGATATTCAGACAGGGGGTGTTCCCCTTAAATGCTTGCTTGACACAGGAAGTAATGTAAGCACTTTGACAGAAAGCTTCTTCCGAAATCACCTCCATGGAGAAGATACGGATATGCACTGTACTGCCAAATGGCTAAAAATAACAGCAGCCAACAAACTGCCATTGCCTTATTTAGGCTATGTAGAACTAGATGTAGAGGTGATGGGGCTTACCATCCCAGAGTGTGGTTTCCTCGTAATCAAAGATGCTGATGCAAAAAAAGGTGGCCCCAAAGAGCCAGATCCATCCCCTCCTGGCATTATAGGGATGAACATTACAAAACAGTGCCGACGATTAGTGCTTTCAGAGTTTGACACTACCCTTGGTGGGGAGCTTGATTGCAACTGGATGGAAGCCTGCCACCGTGTACAAGAAACTGAGCTGGTGGAAAAGGTGTCAACTGCCCGTGTTGCGAGCAAACACAAAGTGCGTGTCCCTACGTCATCCATTGCCACTGTCTATGCAAAGGGCCGCAGTAAACGATTTAAGAACATGTTACTTGAACCAGGAAATGCTCCACTGCCAGGTGGGTTACTAGTGACCCCGACCTTGGTGTCAACTGAGAGCCTGGTGTTCCTAGTTCAAGTCATTAATCTCTCCCAGGAAGTGCATGGTTGTCACCTAAGGCAAGGCTAGGAATTCTCAGTCAGGGCCAGTGTGTGGAAAGTGACTCATATGAAGTGAAGTTTGAGCGCATTTCTGCCAACCATGAGAAGGTGACCCTTAACCAGAAAGATTGTCAGGGGACCAACAGTGACATACATGACTTGCTGAGCCAACTACATATAGGAGGTAATCCAGAAGAACAGGCAAAGATCAAAGTTCTCCTGAGAAACTATGCAGATGTCTTTGCACTTCATGATGAGGATTTGATGAGCACTTCATGATGAGGATTGAAATCCCTGTTGTGGATGAGGCACCTGTTTCTCAGCCATGTAGGTGCATTCCACCTAATCAGTACAAAGAGGTAAGGGAGTACATTTTGGAACTGTTGAGAAAAGGGGTGATTCAGGAGAGTTCAAGCTCCTATGCTTAACCAGTCATTTTGGTGCGAAAATCAGATGGAAACCTTAGACTGTGTGTTGACTACTGCAGGCTAAATGCAAAAACCAGACGTGATGCATTTCCACTCCCTCGTTTTAAGGAAAGCCTGGAAGCCCTGAGTGGTGCAGAGTTCTTCTCAACTATTGATCTGGCAAGTGGCTACCACCAGGTGGCAGTCCATGAGAAGGATAGAGACAAAATAGCCTTTACCACACCATTTGGCCTGTATGAGTACGTGAGGATGCCTTTCAGGTTGTGCAACACCCCTGCAACATTTCAACGTGTCATGCAGGCCATGATGAGTGATTTGGCCTTTCAGAGTGTATTGATCTATTTGGATGATCTGCTTGTGTTCTCAAAAACATTCCAAGATCACCTGGCAAGACTGGAGATTGTCCTGCAAAGACTGAGGGAGACAGGGCTAAAGGTTAAATTCGGAAAGCGCCATTACCTCCAGCCCAAAGTCAGGTTTCTCGGTCATGAAGTCTCAGCCCAGGGCATAAGCACAGATCCTGACAAGAATAGTGTGGTGACAAAATAGCCCATTCCTAGTACCGTGAAAGAGTTGAGGTCCTTCTTAGGATTCTGTAGTTACTACAGAAGATTTATTCAGGGTTTCTCTCAGATTGCATGGCTGCTGCATGGTGCTGTCAAAGAGACCAGTCAGGCCAGGAGCAAGTAACTTTTTGCTTTAGCGTGGACACCACAGTGTCTACAAGCTTTTGAGCTACTCAAGTAAAAGTTGACTAGCGCCCCCCACTCTTGGCTATGCTGACTTAGGCTCCCCTTCACGCTGGTGACAGATGCTAGCAGTCTAGGTTTAGGTGCTGTTCTTTATCAGACACGGGGGGGAAGAAGAAAGTCACTGCTTATGTTAGTAGAAGGCTCAGAGGGGCTGAAAAGACTGATCAAAACTACAGCAGCATGAAGCTTGAACTTCTTGCATTAAAGTGGGTAGTCACAGACAAATTTAGAAGTTATCTGCTGAGTTACAAGTTTTCAGTCATTACAGATAACAACCCACTTTGTCACCTGTCCACAGCTAATTTAGGAGCCATTCAGCAGAGATGGATTGCCCAACTGTCTGTGTTTGACTTTGACGCCAAATATCGCTCTGGACTTGCAACACTGCTGCTGACGCGCTCTTCAGGCTACAAAACGTTGACGAGCCAGAGCCTGACAGTGAGGATGCAGAATATGATGACTGTGTAGCCATATGCAACATGCTCAGGGCAGGTACAAATCTAAGTTCAGATTTGGTTACAGCTGCTGTTGAGGCGTGTAAGACTAGGCTGCTGCATACATCAGAGGCAGATGAGGAAATTGTCAGTGAGACTGTGCAGGACAACACCCCAACGTTGCTGGGTTATTCTAATATATAAGCATCACTAAAAACATTCAGACAATTAAGTATTTTTTAAGTAGATGTGGGAACATTTACACACATGTTTTCCCAAAGATAGTAATCAATATTTGCACTCAATTTAAATAACTGTCAAATGCAAACCCTGTTCACTTGTTTTTAGCTTGGTCTTGCTCTCCTTCTGCTAATTGTCTGCTGGAAGACTGTTGAGCTGAAAACTGAAAAGAGCAGAAATTTAGATGCATGACTGAAGCCATTCAATGATTCCTCTCACATACTGATAATGTCTATTGTTAATGTAAAAAACTTTGACTTCAGCACAGTTGCAACAACTTAGTCAGTTTAATTTATTTAACAGATTAATCTGGTGATGAGTAAATATTTATTTATTTATTCATTCATTTTAACATTTTATTTTACTCTTAGTTTTTATTACCTCATCTTAAACTTTTCAAACTGAACTAATATTATATGCACATAAACTCTATTGTATATGCTATAAAAAAAAATTAAATTCTAGGCAAAATTGAAAGTGGTTGGGGTTACAATGTGGGAAAGTTAATGCTGTATATATATATATATATATATATATATATATATGTATATATAGTTTCTTTTGTAATTTAAAATTAATGAGCTTGCTCAGTCAACCTATGGTGGTTTTTTTGTTTTGTTTGTTTGTTTGTTTTAAAAGTCTCTCTTTTAAGAACAAAATAAATAAAACTGTCACATCAGATAAACCAAAGCTCAGTCTAAAACAAACTGAGCCAAAAACAATGTGAAACCTAAAGTAAAGCTCTGTAAAGACCTCTTAGATCTCTCAAACCCATGTTGGCATTGACGTTATTCCTCTTTTTGTGGAAGTCTTTTAGCTTGTTAGTAAAATAGTAGTTTTGTGCGTTGAGGTTTAAGATGTGGCATCTCAGAACTTTGAATATAATGAACCACATTTTCTAAATGTTAAATATTTGATTTTCCCTTCATCTTTATCTCTGCTGCAGTCACACAATTTAAAAAATGTAATATACTTAAGATTTGGTGACATTTAAAATACAATCATTCTTCAGTCTACACTGTATTCTGACCCACACTAAGGCTTGCTTTCACTTCGATAAGAAATGTTTCCTTTTCAGTGCGCTCATGGGTCACATGCTGCTTGCCGTGGTTTTATATTTCTTCTGTATGTTTTTTAATGAAAGTGTAAATAAGACAAATTTGCTCTTTAATTCACCTTGACAAGTCTCCCGGTTTTGAAGCATTAATTCCCCTTCTGCTATCCAAATGTGTTATTAGAGCAGTGGAGTCCTTAACAAGAATGCAGTGTAGGCAGGTCAAAGAAGCCGTTTAACGTTTCTATTTAGCTTCAGCTACAAGACCTCGTCCTTTGGGCCCCCTGTCTGCCTTTCCCTTATCCTGACAATTATTGTGCTGCTAACACTGAGCACTCCAAATTAAAGTTTGCCTGGCAAGGAGCGCACATTCATCAACGAAGCTCGCTGAAACGTGCTGCGCTTTCAAGAGTGAATAATGCCAAAGAAATGAAGCTCTACGTGGATTTTCTGCCTGCTCCCCTGCATGGCACTCAAATCAGAGCGCCCATTTGAAGTGTTTAGTCTTGGCAACATTAATCCCTGTAATTTCAGGTCTGGTGTGGCTTCTCTGTCAGGTACATTAGGGTTGCATTGGAGAACCAGTAAAACAGCATGGAGGCCCCCATGTTGTCCGGCAGTAATTAAAATACCATGTGTTCTTCCTTACCAGGTGAGACCGACTGTCAAACTTTAATGTTTCCACTGAGAAAAAGAAAAAAAAAAGGGGGAGGGGGAGAGTGACAAACAGATGAGGGAGAAAAAAAGAGGATGTTGAAGGAAGGCTGGACTTATCTAAAACACTCTATTGTCCCAGTTCTTTTGAAACGGACGATGCTCATGCTCATTTATGTAATGACCCACCACCAGGGAGGTTTTTAGTTCATGTTTTTTCTTTATTTGATCGTCAAACAGTATTGAAATAATTGTAACTCAGTGTGGTGAAAAGCTTGTCAGAGGGTTAATAAAAGGACATATGATTGGATTTTTCATGTGCAAGATATCTTGCACCAGGTCGCAATTTAAATGGTCTTAAAACACTTTAGCCAAAAACAGTTATTTGTGTTGTTTATACCAAGCAATATTAATGAGGGCTGAATACGCTTAATTTATTTAAATGAAAAGCCTTTTTGTTGTTCACAAATCAGTTACAGCCATGTGGACCTGATACTCATTACAATATATATATATATATATGTATGTATATATAGTTTTGGTGTGTGTTTCTTGTACTTGTCGTGATATATCTTGCTGTTGCTGTCTTGGCCATTTTTTCAAGGAACTCCTGATGACTGTCAGCTTAGGTTACCTGTAAAAGCTGTAGGCAATTCTCTTTCATGTTTCTGTACAGGTGTAGCAGTTGGTTGTCCGGTGATAGGTTGGATTGAAGGGTTGTTGCATCTGTCTACTGTATATTTGTCTCATCTTCCTTTTTTCTGCTTTCCTTATTATTTCTCTTCATTATTCTCCTTTTTTCTGTCCCCTGCAGTTAGGTCCAGCAAGATTATTTAAATTCCATAATTCAAAATTAATAAATAAAAAAACAAACACATAAATAAATGAATAATCAGATTATCAATTGCATCCTTATATCCCTAAAGCTCCCCTTGATTAGGACAGATTAAAAAAATTCTGTCCATTGTGGAAGGTCCAGAGAGCTCCAAAGCTGCAGACCCCTGATTTAGTGTTTGTAAACCAATTTTTTTTTCCATGTAGCAGTAGGTCTTCTTGTAAAGGAAAATAAAATTTTTCATGTAAGAATGCGATTAATTGCGACTAATTGCAACACTTCATGCAATTAAATGTGATTAAAAATTATAATTGTTGCCCACCACAAATACACACACACATATATATATATATATATATATATATATATATATATATATATATATTAATTTATGATTTTATCATTGTGTCATGTTTTTGTAAATAAGAAAAAAAAGCAAAGAAAAAACTTGCGATGACTCCATCCAGTCGTTCTCGTCCACAGTTTGAACATTTGCTGATTTTTAATCTACTGAAACCTGAAGGGGAATGTAAATTCACTGCGATTTGTCAGCTAGTCACAAATCAACTGTTCCAGGTAAAGAAGTCCACATTTTCTAGGATGAAGAAGATCAAGGAGAAAACTCTTTTCAGAAAGCTTGACAAGCTAAGGCTGATACACCTTCATTGCAGATCGATGTAAGTTTTGAAAGTGCAGAGCTGAGGATCACCTCTGATATTAACAGAGGTTAACAGGGGTTATGTGAGCTTTCACACATCAAGCCGGCATTGTAAATGATCATCAATAAATTATCCACACTACAACCTGATGGATCTAAATATTTTAAGATTATGTGAAGATTGTGAAGAACACCATGCACTACTAATGACTAACTGGTAACATGGTATGAAGGATATCTCAGATGCATATTTTATAGAAAGCTAGCTGCACCCCTTCACTGATTCCTCAGTGCTGACGTGATTTGTGAAGGAGTAGATGGGCTTGTTTGGGTCATTTGTGAATGAAAGGTAGCTTAGAGAAAGGCTTGTTGTTGCAGCTTCATGGTGGAACTCTCTGTGAAAGAGGTTACTATTTCCTTAAGATTTGGAGCTGTTTTACAAATAAAACATCTTTGTTAATGTCAGGAAAACAACAAGATTGGCATTAAAACAGACACTATAATGTAGATCAAAATATCCTTTTTCTGTTTTACTAGCTGCCATTTTTCACTTGAATTCTGCTTCTTTTTTCCTCTTTTTTGTTGTTTGGTCATACACAGCTGCATTTTACAGGACTTGGCTTCACTCCAAGTCTTGTTCCAATATGAATTAATGAATCCTCCAGTGACTGGATGCACTACAAGAAAACAAAGCTCTGCTCTGCTTTCCAGCACTTCTAAAGCATCCTTCTGTCGGCCACAAAAAGAAAATCAGAGCACTAATAAAGACGGGGTTAAAGTCTGTCGAGTGAAGGATTGTAATGGAGCAGCTTGACAGCGTGGATGTCTTCATTTTCCCAATATTGAAGTTTAAAAAATGGAGTTCATCTTTGCCACCTGGGTGTACCTTGAGCTGTCTGAATAGAAGTTATTACCTGCTCAGAGTGTGCCGAGGAGGCCTTGGGGATTTGGTCATCAATTAATCACAAAATTCCCAAAAGGTACTATTCATCAAAATGTAATGGTTCTTTTGCAGATGAATAACTTCAGAGAAAAAAAAAAAAAAAAACAAACAAAAAAAAATGATGTATCCATAGAATCTGTTTCAGTATTGTTTTCACTGATCAATGCCAAAGCGGCAAAACACCACAATAACAGCAAAAAAAACAAACGAAGTGGAATAAACGAACATTACATTAAACAGAAACAGATGACGAATGGATAGATTAAATTAATGTGTTCCTACAGATGGTGCAATTTGTGCAAGAGACAACAAGAGACATGTAAAACTGTGTTTAAAGTATTCATTAGGATTTATTTGGAGTTCTTATGAGTTGGCATGTTTTAATGTTTAAAAGAAAAACATGATTTCTCTCATTCTGTACAATGCCACTCTTAAATATTCTGTTTTAGCTTTGTCATCAAGTCCAGGGAGACCAGTCTGAACAAGGTGTATGAGGGAATAAATGACCCCCTGACCTTTGTAACTTTTCAGATATTTTACATGCACAAAGATAAAAGCTATACATTTACTTGTAGTGCTACAGACAAAGGTGATAACTATGTAACAGCATCCATTCAAATAATTAACATCAATTTGATGGTCTTTGTTGTCACTTATCAGTCTATGTTGTTGTTCGTAAACTCCAATGAGGATCACATCAAAAATAAACTTAATACTGTAGGTACAAAGAGCAACATGCGGGTTGTGCCATCATTTAAAAAATTATAGCTATAGTATGTATGATAATTTGTTAAAATTTAAGTGCAATAGTCTGTGGATATATGTAACTTACTGAATGGATACAAATAAATAATTTCAAATGAAAAAAAAAAGTTTTCTTGTACTTCCATTTTTATAAATATGTGTGCAGAAATTCCTATCTTCTAGGATGAGGTGGCAATCCACCTGAATGAATCCAGCTTTCCTGTCTTTATGTATTGTTTTCAGAGAAGTGAAAAGATGAGAAATAATTGATGCATCTAAACATCAATGACTTGAATTAATCTACAAGTTGCTTTTTAAGCTAAATGAGGCTTTCAGGTGGAGTTTTGCCCAGTTGAATATTCTGAAGTTTAAAAAATGTCATGGTTAAAAAACAAAAACAACAAAGCCTAATGTGTATGTGTGAAAGAAGATTATGGTTGTTTTACAAAAGTATCTGCCTTTAAAGACTTAATAACTCAATGTGACTGTGTGACAAAAAAGAAAAAGATAAAGACTGCAGTAAGAGCTCATGGCTAAAGAGCAGAAACACACAACCCATCATCTGACTGGTGTGGCAACGCTTGAAGCTGAATGGTTGTTTGCTGCTTGACAATGACAGTGACTAATAGCCAAGTGGAGTTGGTGGGTTTTATGAACAGAAATCAGTTTCCCAACATCCATATTCAGAATAAAGAGAAGTTTCTTTCACTGCTGAGCTTTGGAGAAGCATAAGGCTGTTTCCCAGTGATGGGAAGTCTCAGCTCACATTCAGTTCTTCCCAAAACTCCCAAACATCTCAAAATGATTTACTACAAAAGTTTAGCACAACTTTTATTCAAATCAAAGGTAGACATTGGTATGAAATTTTGGTTAAATTATTTATTGTCATAAATAGAAATTACTTTTAAATTCTCACAAAAAAAAAAACGGAGTGGATGAAGTTAAATCTTAAAAATCTGTGTATAGGCTGGTTTTTCAGTGTCGTGTACAAAAATTGATTTGTGTATGTAAAACTCATTACAGTTAATGATGCTGCAGGGGTAGAGGAGTGCACATTTTGTTTTCTTTCTTTGGTTCTTTGACAATCACTGCTCTTGATTTTCTCTGTGAGGACAATTTTTCTAGCCTTTACCTCAAAGGAGAGACGAGTACGATGTATGAACGATCATTTCATTTTGACAGTTATAATAAAGCGGCTCAGAATGTACCTACTATGCATCATCTCCCTTTAATGAAGCCAGATTCTGGTTTAGTGAGACAAAAGGTCGCCTTCCTTCATGTTTAGCCACTGTTCCTGATGACAGCTGACCTGCATCACGTGTGGATCAGCAGGGAAGCTGGAAGAGGCCCCAAGATCCGTCATATCCCTGTGAGGATGCTGTAGACCTGCTGTAGGTTTTACTCATCCAATATTATAATCATGAGACCAGGTAATGAAGATCATCTAAAGAAGAAAGGAAAACAGAACCTTATGATGGACACGGTCCAATGTTTCTCTCATGTGTGTTTAACAGCAGCATGTAGAAAGTCAGCGCTTGTATTTTTAGCCTGAATCCAGCAACAGTTGCAAGAAGCTTCACTGTGGAGAACAGTTAATCTTAAAAACACAATCATTAATAACATGAAACAAGAAAATTAAAGAGATACAAGAGAAGCCAACAAGAACCGCAATGACAGAAAAAAAAGGTGTATAACAAGCACAGAAAGTTCAGACTGATTCACATACTGTGGTTATTCACCAGCTCAGGGATCACAGTTCATCCTGAAGGAAACTATCGTGGTAATCTTTCTGAGGGAATATGAACACATTTCTTTGATGTGACATCAACCGTATGGTGGCACTAATCAAAAAGTAAGTCAGTGTTGCAGCCTTCTGTTTCTGTACATTCTCAACTGTAACTAATAAATTTGAACATATATAAAAGTATAAGCTCACACAAAAATGAGTGAAATTTTGAATTAGAACCAAAAATGCCCAATTAAAACTGTAAAGCAATCCACATGGAAGCCGTCATGACATCCCAGTATGGAGCAGAGCTGTGGACCAACCAACAACCTGCTGCTTTAACCAAACTGTTAGAAACACATTAACTCCACTAGACAGGACTTAATCTCTTCTGCTTCTATGATAAATTCCTTTTGTGCAACTTTGATAGGAAAATCCCTAAAAAAAAATCACTGTCCAGTGTGCTCTAGTTTATTTTTTCTTTATTACACTCTCCGTGTCTGTTGTTTTTGGGAAATATGCTGCAACAGTACAGACAAACAGGTGCTATGCTTGACACAATGTAAAAAATGATGTGGTTTAAAGTCTGAACTGCATGTTACAAAAGGCACTACACCTCATATAGCTATAGGGAGAGTAAGTTCCTTTACCAACCACAAAAAGCTGCAAATTAAGAGGCCGTTACTTGGGCGGCTCAGGGTACAAAAAAAAAAATAAAAACAACAACAACAAAAAAAGCACTGCTGTCATCCAAGATGCTGGAAAAAAAAAGACAAAAAACAAAAAAAATTGGATCGCCTGTGTTGTTTGGAAATGTAATTGCATAAATCCAATCCTTGAAAGTAGGTAGCGATGAGCAGTACCAACATTTTTCCCGTCTATTTAATAGCATTAATTTATGTTACCTTTTCATCTATACCGACATCAATACTTTTTGGCTCCTAAAGAAAAATCTTGATTGCACAGTGTGCATTAATATCTGTATTGCAAGAGCAAAGTGAAACTGAAATAAACTCAAGAACACCAGTACTTAAAAGAAATGTCTTTGAAACAATAATAAATTATACCGATTAGTAAATTAAACAGAAATAAGATCAAATAAATCTTTTAATGCTAAAATAATTAAACTACAAATTAATATAAGATTATTCAAATGTATTAAATGGAAAATAAACAAATACATAATAAAAATGTAATAAATATAATAAAAAATAATGCGCAATAACCTGCATTAATTCAAATATCAAAACAAAACCTCATCATCACTAACAGCGTCAGCATCATTATGACATCTGATAGGCTGCCATGATCATGTGACACATAAGTAATACACTGTGGCTCGGCTTCACATGCCATTTTTTTGCCTAAAAACCTCTGAAGTGAACATAAATTGCATGTTTTGCTACAGTAGAGTGGTGTCTCCATACTCAAAAAAGTATTGAATTTGATACTTTTAACTGGCTGAAATCAAAGTATCGACTCAATACTCAAGTATGATATGCCCATCCCTACTCGAGAGCTACTATTCTTTGTTAATGAAAATAAAGATAATTGTAGCCAAAAACAGAAACTGATTTCTCTCAAACGTGTTCCTGCAGACTTTTGAATATTTTGGTCAGTACTATTTTTTATTTACTAAAATTCCTGAACAATGCGATTTTCTGTACATTGCTTGTAAATTCAAACTGCATCAAATATGTTTTTCCATTTATATTTATATCAATTTCCATTCTGTAGACCTAAAATCACTGCACAGTATAACCTTTTTCAACATTTTATAGAATGAAAGAAAAATATTGCATCATTTTTTAATAAATTCACTGAATGTTTTTCATTTAAATTGAATTAAATAAAAGATATTTATAAATGATAAAAATGAATAAATGACTTTTGTTCTCCATTTGGTGCAGGGGGCATTAAAAACAGGCAATGTTACATCTGAAAGAATAAAACTGTCTGAAATGCCCCAAGGCTACACATGCATTCATTTTATAAAGTACAGAATTCTAAACCATCAGATCTATTCCAGCTTTGATCTGGCCGAGATATTGATCAGCTTAATTGATACATTCACACACCTGGTAACAGGTTGAGTGAAAGCTGATTTGTATCAGCACACGACCTCTGCTACAGTTGCTCATTTAAATCTGTCCAACGCTGCTCATTCAAGCCTGATGCTTTTCCAACAGTTCAATGAAAACAAATATTTTAATGGTGCAATTAATCTCATGAATTCATTAAAAATTTAGTACGATGCAAGGGGAATGGGTTGGTAGTTTTTAGTTGCTTCAGTCCTTAAATGTAGCTGCACATTGTATTTGAGATAAGTTTAATTTATCTGAAAAACACTGATGCTGATGGACTCCGGGGAGTTCTGTACTTCAAGCACATCTGCTGTCTAATTTGTTGCTGTTGAAGACAGATGTGAATGCAAACCTGAAGGTCAAATGTCAGAACCCCCCTCCCTGACAACATTATCCATCATTACTGGAGGAAACATGTTAAAATAATGTAGCTGGTTTTCAGACACAGATCATTTGTCTTCTTCAGAGATGCATTCATTGCCTTAAGATCAATTTAAAAGCCTCCACAGCCAAGTCTACTTTACAGCCCAAAAACGTTGCTCATTTGGATTAAAAAAATCACTTCTTTGTAGCAGTGTTTGAAGTATTGATTAAGATTGCAATTCATTAAAAAATGATTTTATGAACATCTGTGTACCCAAAGAAAATTCTAAATCTGACTAGCTGAATGTGAAATAAATGCCAAGCAGTCATTTAATGCATATTAAATGTTTTTTCCTCACTGCTCATTTCCCTTTCTCTTAAATGTAGTGTAGTTTTGATATCTTAAGTTTTTATGCTTTTAAAATATTTAGTAAATTAACAAATAAATGAACATGAAACCTCGCATGAGTAAGAATTCCACAACACACTTTTTATTATCCTTTGCTGTTCCTTCAGATGGTGGCTTCTGTAAGAAGAATAAGGAAGTTAGCTATTTCAAGTTGATTAGTCTCAGACAGGTGGGGTCAGACAGTGCATTTATTCGCCATAACAAACCAAACCAGTCCTAACCTGGTTACTGGCTTGGTGGACTTAAGGCCCGTTTCAAACGTCATACGTTGCTGTTTTCATACTTCCATGTGTTCTTTACATTGCCATGGTTGTTGAGTCAATTCCTCCACTTGTGGAAGGTGCTGAGTTCAGAGTTCACTCCCACGATCCAGTATCAGTTACAGACACCGGTTGGCAGAGGTAATGCTCCGCTTGTTTCCAACCCCTAATAAAGCCATCAAAAACTTGTGCAATTTAGACAGGTGTTGTCCTCATTATCATTCTTCTACCGCTTTTTTTTCTTCCTGTTTCTCTTTTCTGGTTTGTTTCTTTCACTGGTTGCATGTCAGCTATTCTGCACAGCACTACCCCCACGAATTCCAGTAGTATTGCTCTGTTTCTGCATCATCTGATGGATAGCTAAGCTCCATGAAAACGGACCAAAATATGGGCGTAACTGACGCAGAAAACGTACAAAACTGTCTGTCTGTCTCCATGTCCATCTTCTATGATGCGCATAAATGGGTTAACGAATGCTTAGTGAGTTAAAGAAAATGAAGCTAGCAGGAGAAAATAACAAAGACAATGCAGAACAGGGAGCTGCAACTCTCAGCAAGAAGAAAACTGGGGCTGGGAGAGCAAGGAAACCCTGCTGCTAGACAGTTTTGATCTGTGGGTGGTGGATTTCACACATTCTAATGCTCCTACTTACATGCAAGCTCTGTAATTCAGTTTCCTTTTGTTAGGGCACATTTACACCAGCCCTTCTGATTTGAATCCTAGTTTGTTTGCATGGGAAGTCTGGTACGACTGGGGAGGTGTGAATGCAGATAAGAACTCGAAGTGAACTCTGGTTCACCTACAAATGCAGGTCTCAGTCCCCTTCAAGTGAACCAAATACTGGAAGCGAACTACAATGCAAAGGGCATTGTGGGTTCAACGCAGGGCATTTTGGGTAAGCGTAACTAAAACTAAAACATATTCACCTGTAGGAGGATAGCCAAGAGAAATTACCTCACAGTCAGACGTGGATCGAGTTCTGATGATCCACCAAAGACCACTAGAATTTGATGCATATCCATGTTGTACTACAGTGTGGCAGAAACAGAAATTGCCCTGCATTAATCATTAATTAAGCAAGTTTTTATCTTTGTTGTTTGTCTTGTTCTCTTCTTCAGTAATTCTTGATGTAGAGCCACCGCTGGTGAAGACAGTAAAACATTGTTCAAAAAGTCCAGTTTCCTTGAGTAGGTGCAGTGTGAAAGCAAACTCAGAGTGAAAGAATGTGGCAAGTAGCGAGTTCAGTGGACTTTTAGGTGTCAATGCACCTTTAAGAATTACTAGTAAACAGTAGTAAATAGGTAAGCAGCAATATTTGTTAATAGATGATGGTGGGACTAGATTAGTATGTTCATTAGGATGTATCTCTCCTTCATAAGACAATTTGCTAATTATTTAAGGTTAACTTATTTTAAAACCCTACTGATCAAGTTATAAACCAGCAAACTGCAATGATCACAAGGGTCCCACCTGATAGCTCAGAGACATTCACTTTAAGATCAATCCACATAAGCAAGTTTATGCTCAATCTTCACTGTCGTCTTCTTATGTGCTTTTTGGCCATTGGCAACAGGTTTAGAGGTACATTTCTACCACATAATAAACTGGGAAAAGGCTAAACCTATTACATACCACTCAGTTTATTTTAATCAAAATCAAAGACCCACCTGTTTTTATATAGAAGTCCAAATCTTGTGAACTTTTAAGTTTAAATTTTTAAATTTGACCATATTTTAAAACAGTTTTTATCCAGTGTTCATTCTTTTTCCTTTGTATTTTTTTTTTTTACATTAAATTATGCTTCTTGTTTTCTGTAAAGCACTGTCTATCACCCTGTCGTTGAATTGTGCGGTACAAATAAACTTGCCTGGCCTTTATATATGTTTAGGTGTTTTCCATCAAACCACTTTGCTATTTGCAAAGGTGAAACAAAATAGAATAGATAGTTAAAGCTAATTTTTCTTTGCCAAGCAGTTCTATGTCAGTAAGACCTCAAAATGCACAATAACTCTACAACAGTTAAGACGAGTTCATTTTACCATGACATGATGTGAAAACAAAACTCTCTCGCTGTCTCACACACACACACACACGCACACACACACACACACACACACACACACACACACACACACACACACACACACACACAAAACTATTTCTTTTTCCTCCACCCACTAAACCTGCTTATTTCAGACCACATTCCAACCCCTGGTGGAGCAAGATGTGTTCATGTTCTCATGAGAGCACCATCTTTAACCACAAAGGGAACCTCAGGGAAATTAGAAATTGACTATCTACATGATAAATCAAAAAAATGTAATCATAGTTTCTAAATGAATATAAAAAAGTGAACGTGTTAATCAACTCAAGTGTATCTTAAATTAAGTTAATAAACACAGCACTGAAACAAATAATTGATTTAGTTAAATCTATAAAGGAACAGCGTGGAGCTCCGTCAGACTTTAAAGGACTATTTTTCTAAGGTAAATAAAAACAATTATTTTATTTAAATATTAAAGCAAATTACATAAGTTTCCAACATTAAGACCCTTTGCTTCTGACTAATTTTGATTTCTCACTGACATTTATTATACACATTCCTTTTGCCCTGCAGCGTCCCGAGCCTGAGGAATCACACTTTACAAAACTGGGGCATAATGTTGACATCTGCACTTGGTTTTTACAGCACAGCGTCACAGGCCAGCAACTGGATAACAACACAGTGGCCTTGTTGAATGAGCACCATGGCTGATTTAGCCAAAAAACCGAAGAGGATGTTATCTGAGGAATCAAGGAAAAGAAACAATGAAAGTGACAGATAAGACAAGACTCCACATCAAACTGATTTTTACTGGCTGGAGAGCGCTCAGAGAAGAGCCACGATGCAAGAAGGAAGCCAAATTAGTCTTCATTGGTGGCGCTACAGGGGCAAAATCTACCAAAGTTCAGAACTGTTATTCTAACCACCCATTTTTTGTGTGACATTAACTCCAGCTTTCCCACAAATAAACCTGTATCAGCCCCACCCTGTTACACCCTCCCCCCCCCCCATGTTAAAGCCTCTGTTTGTTTGCTTAGCTGTTGTTATTGTGTAATATTGTTTTGTACAGTGCTTTGCTCCTGTGGTCATTTTAATTTTAATTTATTTGATTTAATTTGAATATGTTGCTTTTCGAAAAGGAGTGTTTAATAAAAACGCTAGGCAATTAAAGCAATCTAAACAAAACAGCTCAACTTGGAACACAGCAGGTCAACAAAAGCCTGCGCAAGCCATGCAACAAATATGATCCATGACTGATAGCAACAAATATCAGGAATAATCATTAAAGAATGGACTAATAAATAAATAAAATTAATACCTTTAAAGTTTGTGGGTTGAATGAACACATTTATGGAACTACAAAAAAAAAGTGTTAAAACTGTGACAAATTAAAAAAAATAAATAACTGAAGGTAAATTAATCCAGTGGTGTAGATAACAAACTCAAAATCTTATATATAAATAATGTAATGCTTATGCTGTTATGTACAGACCAAAAACATTTCAGCCTCAGAAACCACTGCATCCATGAGACATTCAGGTGTACTGGACAATGAAAGTTTCCTCTTTCCACAGGGACTTGAGATGTCCTTTTTCACAGCTAAATCCATTTTCATGAAGTGTGCGTTGGGATTGTGCATTGTGATGCAACAGCAGGCTGGAGAAAACAATGCAACCAACTGTCTACATCCTGCTCGTCCCATGTGAGTGTATTCATTCTTCAGGCCAGACTTATCCCATCTCTCCTCTGCCGCTCGCCCCTGGGCCTCGAGCCACGGGAGCTTATAGGCCCGAAGCTTTAGTGCACCTGATTCCTCATCATGCCCCTAAAGACCAGAGTCCTCCATTTGTCATTGGTAAACATGCACAAGGGCTGGTGTGTGCCTCACATGACAAAGAGGGAGGGGAAGAAACAAAGAGGACACAAACATCAGCATGTTTTCCAGAAGTGTGTCTGTACAAAAACAGGCAAAACCTTTTTATTCTCATACAATCAAAATTGGGAGGAGAGGTTCTAATACCATGTTTAGCTATTTATTGACTTGTGTTGGATTTATTAGATTCCTGCAACTATAAGGATGAGAGGTGGTGCGATATTTATGATGTGACTTCACCCAGAGTCATTAACAAGCCATTGACCGCTATCATAATACATGCTGCTGGTGGAATCCCAGCCAATGCATGTAGAAAAAAAGAAGAAAAAAACATTTAAATACCCATGCTGAAAGAAGCATTGATGAATGGGGCTGTTTCACACGTTGCAAAGGTGACAGGTAGTGGGGGGAGGAGAGGGTGAAAAAAGGAGAGATCCTGATGAAATTACAGCATGGATTGATTGATCTCTGTGGATGCATGTTGCAGTGGAGGGATGCAGTCAAAACTGATGCATCTAGATTAGTGTCAGGGGAGCCGCTGAAGGACAATGAAAGCCATCGCCAGGAGACGTGACCTTCTCAGCATATGAAGCCCACAGAGCACCAGACTGTGCTACATGGCAGTAAACCAAGCGCTGCAGGAAATTCTGGCACTGCCGGAAGCCCAGTAAATAAAATAAATAAATGAATTAAAAATAGAAAGAAAAAAGACAGGGAGATAAAAATTAAACCACAAATGTCTCCATTCACATTTCCTAGTATTGCTTTTTTATTACTATGTGTGAATTAATGGATTCAAGACAACAAGTAACACATACAGAAAGTAGAAAGGTTGAAT
Organism: Melanotaenia boesemani; assembly: GCF_017639745.1. NCBI lineage: Eukaryota > Metazoa > Chordata > Actinopteri > Atheriniformes > Melanotaeniidae > Melanotaenia > Melanotaenia boesemani. The sequence continues at coordinate 36,192,080 of NC_055682.1, forward strand.
TTATAGAACATTATCAGATGAAGTGACAGAGCAAGATATAAGACAATATTCAACCTCAGACTGATTTCAGACTGATTTCTTCTGTATGTGATATTTCCATCCATTTAGTTTGTATTCTTAATTTGGATCAATATTGAATGACTGGCACCTCTGAAAAAACTAATGTTAAAGTTTTAACTTTATTATAAATGAAAAGCTTGTAATGTTTGCTTCAGATCTTTGATACTATGTTGGTGCACACTGAGGAGCGTTTTACCTTCACTCAGCATCTCGACTGTTACATGGAGAACTCTTTCCTCCCCACAGCGTGAGCTTTTCTGGGGCAGCATTGGACATGACTGTGGAGGCTTATTCGATCCTGAACAAGGCCAAGGTCAAAACACAACTGTCCCTTATCTATAAGAACAATAATTTTAAAGCTTGTAGTGGAGCAATGCCTCTGTACCAGTTTTTCATGGAGAACAACCTTCAGAGCACTTTGTCAGAGACTGTCAGCCTCCTGCATGACAGTGGCTGAATCTGAGAGGTGCTTCTCCACTCTGAAGAGGATCAAGACCTTCCTAAGAAGCTCCATGACACAGGATTGCCTCAGTGCTTTGGCTGTCGTTTCAATGGAAAAGAAACTTGTGAGGGACATCCTTTAAAAAAAGAAAAATTGGGGTGAGGAGAGCAAAATTCCTCAACAAATGAACAGAGAAACATTAAATAACTGACTTGTACATAGTCACCCTCAAACATGTTGGTTTAAATTGTCCTTGGAGGAATCATAATATATGAAATCAGTTTACTTTTCAAGTTTGAGTCATCATTAGTTAGTATTTAAAGCATTATTACTTAATGTATATGTGAAAATTCCTGTCAGGGGTTGGAGTAAGGTAAGAGACTTTTGAAAGAAAGGTATGCTAGTAAGTAAGTAAGTAAGTAAATGTTTATTTATATAGCACCTTTCAAGATAAAATCACAAAGTGCTTAACAACAAGATAAAACACCGAATAACAGTAATGCAGAGATAATAAAAACAAATAAAACTAAGTAAAAGCAAGTTTAAAAAGATGTGTTTTTAGCTGCTTTTTAAAAGAGGTCATGGCGTCCACAGATCTCAGGCCTAGAGAAAGGGAGTTCCAGAGGACAGGGGCCACTGTTGCAAAGGCTCTGTCACCCTTAGTTCTCAGCCGTGTTGGTTTAACAACCAGCAGATGTTGGTGACTCGATCTCAGGGACCTGCTGGGCACGTAGAGCTGTAGGAGATCCCTGATGTATTCAGGTGCCTGGTCATGTAGGGCTTGATAGGTAAACACCAGAATTTTAAAATGCACCCTGTAATAGATGGGCAGCCAGTGCAGCTGGATTAGTAGAGGAGTGACATGGGTGAATTTGGGGGATTTAGTTATCAGCCTTGCAGCAGCATTCTGAACCAACTGGAGATGGTCAAGCGATTTTTTGTTTAAACATGTGAAGAGGGAATTACAGTAATCCAGTCTGGATGACATGAAGGCATGTACGATCATCTCCATCTCAGATGGTGAAACAACTGGGCGCAGCTTAGTAATGTTTTTGAGGTGATAGAAAGAGCGAGCAAGTAATTTTACATGAGCATCTAAGGACATTGCAGGGTCAAGGGTTACCCCAAGGTTCCTGACCGAGGGCTTAATGCATGAGGCAAGTGGGCCAAGATTCTCAGCTATCTCAGGTAAAAATCTGTCAGGGGCACAAACAAGGACCTCGGTTTTTTCATGATTAAGTTGAAGAAAGTTATCATTCATCCAGCTCCTGACAGCATCCAAACACCCAAGCAATGTCCGAATCTTAAAAACATCCTGAGGTTTAAGAGAAATAAAAAGCTGAATATCATCAGCATAACAATGATAAGAAATATCTTTAAAAGAGCTGATAATGTGCTGCAGTGGCAGCAAATATAAAATAAACAATAAAGGACCCAGAACAGACCCCTGTGGAACACCAAAATCAAGAGCTGAAGAAGAGGATTTAAACTTTGCAGCAGCCACGGAGACTAATCTCCCAGAGAGATAAGAGGAGAACCATTTAAAAGCAGATCCTGAAACCCCCACCCAGTGTTTCAGCCTGTCCAGCAGGATGCAATGATCTACAGTGTCAAAAGCTGAGGTCAAGTCTAGTAACAATAACATAGAGCAATGACCTGCATCGCTCTGTATCAGGATGTCATTGGTGACTCTGAGCAGGTATGAGGATTGAGAATCAGCAATGTCCGAGACCATGGTCCTCAGCCGGAAAAGGGTGGAGTTCTCTCTCCGGGTCTGCAATAGGGTCCTGCCCCAAGTGGAGGAGTTCACGTATCTCGGGGTCTTGTTCACGAGCGAGGGAAGGATAGAGTGGGAGATCGACAGGCGGATCGGTGCAGCGTCTGCAGTGATGCGGACTCTGCATCGGTCTGTCGTGGTGTAGAAGGAGCTGAGCCAAAAGGCAGAGCTCTCAATTTACCCGTCGATCTACATTCCTACCCTCACCTATGGCCACGAGCTGTGGGTCGTGACCGAAAGAACAAGATCGCGAATACAAGCGGCCGAAATGAGTTTTCTCATAGAGATACGGTGAGAAGCTCGGTGATCCAGGAGGGGCTCAGAGTAGAGCCGCTGCTCCTCCACAGCGAGAGGAGCCAGATGAGGTGGCTCAGGCATCTGGTTAGGATGCCTCCTAGACGCCTCCCTGGTGAGATGTTCCAGGCACGTCCCACCGGAAAGAGGCCCCGGGGAAGACCCAGGACACACATCTCTTGGCTGGCCTGGGAACGCCTCGGGATCCCTCCGGATGAGCTGGTGAATGTGGCCAGGGAAAGGGAAGTCTGAGTTTCCCTGCTTAGGCAGCTGCCCCCGTGACCCGACTCCGGATAAGTGGAAAAAAATGGATGGATGGATGGATGGATGGATGGATGGATGGTAAGCTGGTGTTTACATTTTCTAACCTACACCTAAAGTACTTCACTCCCCTTCTTATTGTTTAATTAGGGCTTGGGGAAAATATTTATGTACAATTTTGTTTTCTGACATTTGATTTGAAATCAATGTTTTAGGCCCAAACTGGCATGCACAGCAAGTTTAGTAATCACATGTAGTATAGACCCTTGACTTCGCTGCTTAGCACAGTCCATTTCAAAATATATTATGAGCTAAGTAATTCGACCCAACATATTTAATTTGATATGTAATAAATATTTTTATTACAATACTCCATTCTGGTATTTGTCATTGTTCTAGTGTTATTTCATGATGAAATAAAGTCATTGTTAAATGTATAACCTGTAAGGTAGAAATATCTTACTTTTGCGCATTACCCCATGTTTACAGTCTTTGAGAATTGTTGAATGCAACACAGCCCCACCTTTAAAAAACATCTTACCAGCCACTGCTGGTTGTCATACTGACAATGTGTTGCCAAGAGGTGGTGGTCCTTGGTGGAAGAATATTTTGATCATATCGAAAGGCAAAATATTTATACATAATTTTTTTTTACGTTTGCCACATAAAAAAAGAGCTATAAGTATTAAAAGAAGACAGATGTGATGTGACAGACATAATCTGTCCAAAGTCTGATTGTGCAGACAATCCTGTGCTTCATGAAAAATAACAGCTGATCACAATACACCTGCGGTAAGTGCACTGTGTGTGAATATCAAATATAAAAATGGTGGTGTAAGCCTACAACAGAAGGAGGAAAGGCTATTAAAAACAACATTTTTAACAATGATATAAAAATAAGATTGACATGTTCCAGCACAGCAGGAAACTAGCAAGGCAAAGCAAATTTATTTGTGTAGCACATTTCATGTAAAAAAAAAAACAAAGTGTTTTACATAAAACATTAAAAGCATCACAGCGGGGTGCAGGAAGCAATAACAAGTGCATTGAAAATCAACAAACTTTTAAAGAAATAAAATAAATTAAATTGAAACAGAAAGAAAAAAGCTAAAATAAAATAGATAAAAGGCAAGGAATAAAGTTCCAGTGTGGGGAATATTGAATAGAAAAGATTTTAACCCTGATTTAAAACTGTAGAGCTTCAGCGGACCTGCAGTTTCCTGGAAGTTTGTTCCACATGTTAGGATTATAAAAGCTGAATGCTGCCTCTCCACATTTAGTTCTGACTCTGGGAACAGAAAGTAGACCTGACCCTGGTGACCTGAGGGATCTGGTTGGTCCATAACAAATCAGAAGATCATGAATGTATTTTGGTCCTAAACCATTCAGGCCTTTGTAAACTAACAGCAGGATTTTGAAGACAATTCTTTGACAGACAGGAAGCCAGTGTAAAGATCTGAGGACTGGAGTTATATGATCTAGTCTTTTGGTCTTGGTAAAGACTCAAGCAGCAGCGTTCTGGACTTACTGTAGCTCTTTTTCTAAATCATGTTGAGTCACCAGTCCTTCAATTCTTGATATCTTCTTTAAGTGATAATAGGCTGACTTCACAACTGTCTCAGTATAACTGCTAAAATTCAGGTCTGAGTCCATGACAACTCACAGATTTCTGGCATGGTTGTTAGTTTTGAACTTAGATGTTTGAAGCTGAGAACTGCCTTTTAATCTTTCTTCATTGGCTCCAAAAACTATTATTTCAGTTTTGTCTTCTTTTAACTAAAGGAAAATCTGGCACATCCAATCTTGAATTTGATTGATGCAGTTGATCAGAGTTTGGATCAGACTGTAATCTCTTGGTGAGGTGGTTATGTATATTTGAGTGTCATTAGCATAACTGTAGTAACGTATTTTGCTGTTTTTCATAATTTGAGCGAATGGCAGCATGTAGATGTTGAACAGCAGTGGACCCAGGATGGAGCCTTGGAGAACTCCACAGGCTATTTTGCTAACCAGCATTCCCAAGGCAATGCTTGACAGAGGTGTTGCTCTTTCAGGCCAGGTAATTGGACTTTACTTTTATTATTTTACAATTATTTGGTGGAAATGTTTGTGAGCTTTGGGTTGTTCTATTGCATAACCCAGTTTCTTTGCACTACAGTTCAATGTTTTAATCCAACCCTTTAAATTATTTTTTAAATGCTTTTGGACAAAAATAAGAATACATGTTTTTAACAAATGTTAGAGATGACTATGATATAATTAAATTAGCAACATATAAAACAGCAATGACATAGCAAACACTTAATTTTGGGAATATATACCCAAACAAATTGGTAGAGATGGCTCAGACAAATTTCCATATCCTTCTACCAAATAGTAGAACAGGCTTTTAAATGGTTAATTTAGTAAATGATGGATGAGTAGAAATGTTCTTTTGAACAACTCCTTGCAAAGCTGGCATTCCACACAATATAAAGCTTTAACAAGGTTGAGTGATGCTTTTAGCTTTTTTAAAAGGTAGCCTGGATTCCTACGGAAGGAGAGTGGTCTAAACGACGCAATTAATGACAATTTGTAAAATAACTACACTGTTCATGTACAAATATGTGGTGGTTTCACTGTTAAGGTTTAAAAGTAAACCTTGTCACAAACTGCAAGGCTTTATGTTTATTAGTTGTGATTCCTAATGCATGACATTGTGTAGAAAATAGTTACTGGAAAAGGAAAAAAAATAACAATTTTGAAGTCTGGACAGTGAAACGTTTTGTATCCAAAATCATCTGGTGATTCCAGTCAGGTCTGAAACTTTCTTCATTTGTCAGACAAAATCTGAGTCTGAATGTGTGACATTCAAAATTCAGAAATGTTTAACCTTTTCAGCGCAATGAGGCATCAACAACCCTTTAACCAAAGACCTTAGAGATCTCATTTGTTCGTTCCACAGCACGCTAAGGCTACATTCACACTGCAGGTAAATCTGACTTTTTTTTTGCCCATACGTGACCCATATCTGATGGTCTGAGCAGCACAATCCAATTTTTCAAATGCAATCTGGACCACTTTCATATGTGGTACTAAATCAGATAAACACCCAGTCTTTTTAAAAGTGACCTCAGTCTGAACAATCATGTTGCACAGATTTTTTTCATGTTGCTATGCTGGTATTAACCCTGTTTTATTCATTTTGCGCAACAGTAAAATGAGAACAAAATATAGAAATTGCCTTCGTTATGTAATTTTGACTTCAAAACCTTAACATGTACGTTCATTTTTAACCAAAACCATGTACTCTAATTTCCAGACTGAACCATTCATGGGTGTGAGCACACAAGGGGAAATGACTATGGATAATACAGTCATGGCACAATGTTGTGAACTAACAGCTCTTATAACGCGGTTGTTTTCGCTCTGGTGTGTGAATATTAGGTTGTTAATTAAGTTTAAACATGAAATTTATTCCAACTTGCCTTCAAATGAATATTTGATTGATAATCCTAAAATATCTTTGAGCATGCACCACATATTTGAGGATGAGCTTTTCCAAACTGACACACCGTTGCAATCAATGCAATGTAACTAAATTATAAGCTCCAAAAATCATTTACAGGATGTCTTTCCCACCATGCAGCCCAAAAGCAAGCCCCTAGATTTATGGAGCCTGTTCTGGGAGTTACTTTGATTATTCACAAGCCCCATTACACCACAGGCAAGGATTACCTAGACATCTGATAACATGCACGCTTGTGTAGCAACAAGGCCAACCTCTGGTAGCTTTAGAAGTGTAATATTTATTAATGCATTGGTCTGACTGCTGTGAAATGCTCCCAGGTCATGTGGTTGTGTGTGCTTGGGGAAGAGTGGTGATTAGTGAGACTGTAGACAATATGCTGATTCAGTGCTTTGTAAATTGTGTTTCTATGCCTCATAGTCAAAACCATAGCCACTTTTCTTCTCACTGCGATACCAAGTGGCTTACACAGTTGGAGCAGCCAATTAGTTTCAGTAAAAGTGGTTGATAAAAGCCGCAAATGCAGCATGACTAATTATGTGTTTTGGTATTATTATGCCCGTGTATGTATTGCACTGATGTACAGTGTAATCATGCTTCATCATTTGCTAAGTATCCCTTTTGGTGAGTATTAGTAGTTATCCAATTCCAAATTCATCTGAGCAAAGGAATATCAAAAAATCTCTTAGAAGTTCACTGAATGTCAATATCTTCCGTGTGGTCCTTTGATCCACTGTATCTCAGCAACTCTAAAAGAAATAAAAGAAATTGGACAGCCATTAGCTTATAATCAAAGAAGCCGCTCTGAGAAAATTCATATGACAAAAGATAAGGGCCTACAGACTATCCAGCCTCTCTTTAATACTTTCTTATTTGCTGTGTTTGAAGCCTGATATTTGACGCACACCTGATAATCTTGCCCAGCATTAGCTGACTTTTTTTTGAGAACACTCTCTCCACCTTCTTTTCACTTCCCTTGAACATTTCTTTGCTCATTTTCACTGAGATCCCACAGTTGATGTCTACCACTGATAAAGCCTGATCTGCAGTAATTACACAGGGTAGAATTGGATCTGTCTCTGGCTGTAAACTGGGATTTCCACTTAGCCGTGTCCCTCATGCTGTGCCTTTCCTGTTGATGAGACTCATTACAATGACTTGTGCAGATCCCCTCTTGTCCTACACAGCACTGCAACTTCAGATTTCATTCATATGCCAGGGGCTGTGTTTCATCAGTACAAACTAGTCTCAAGCCATTGGTTGACAACTTTAGCTCTGTAAGCATGAAAGGAACATTTGACATTGAGAACAGATGACAAAGCTCCAAGCTAAAACATTGTTAGCTGAGTATAATCTTTTCCCCTCATTTCAGTTTTCAGTGTACTACTGGTCATAAGTTGGGAACACTTTACCATTAAATTCAATGGGAAAGTTTCCCAAAACTTATGACCAGTAGTGTAGATGGTTATAGACAAGCTGAGGTAAATGTAGATATTCCAGGACTGGTGTTGTTTTTCTATCCTGCCCTCTTGTCTCCCTAACTGGTCAAGACAGATGGATGCCTTTCCGGAGTCTGATTAAGTTAAAGGTTTCTACCTGCTAAAATGGAGCTCTTCCTTTTTGCTGTCATCTGCCACTGACGACTTGTAAATGAACAGGATCAAATCAAAGTTAAGACTTAATGTAATCTGTTAGTTTTCTTAGATTGGCTACTTTGTATTAAGTGCCATTATTCATTATTCTATTCCTTTTCCAGTTAAGGTCACATGGGGTTGGAATCCATTCCAGTTGCCTTTGGGCAAGAGGCAGGGTACACCATATAAAAATTTTACATGCACACTTAGTTTAGAAACACTATTTAACCTAACATTCATGTTTTTGCACTGTGGCAGGAAGCAGAAGTACTCAGAGTAAAACCCCAGCTGAGAGTGGAACCAGTAACCGTCCTGCTGTGAGGTAATGCTGACCATCACACCACTGAGCAGCCCGAATAGAATTAGGTGATTACAGTAATGAACTGAACACTGAACAGAATTTAATAAATTGGGTTAAAGTGTTTTATAATTAAGCACACTGGTGTGGTGGTTAGCACTGCTGTCTCAAAGCAAAAAGGTTTGCTGGTTCGATCCTTGGCTGGGGGGAGGTTGTAACAGTGACCTTTCTGTGTTAAATTTGCATGTTCTTCCTGTGTATGCATGGGGTCTCTCCTGGTACTCTGGCTTCCTCCCACCGTCCAAAAGACATGCATGTTAAGTTAACTGGTCACTCTAAATTCTCCCTAGGAGTGAGTGGCTCCAGCTTCCCTACAACCCTAAAATGGTGTCAACAGTACAGGAAATTAATGAATTAATGGTATTATGTTTATTGACTTGAATTGACCGTGTTTCTTTTTAGTACCAGATAATTTGGATTACAAGTTGGTGGTATCTAAAAAGGAATTTTCAATAAAACAACACTTTACCTAAGCACTTTTCTCACTTCTTTGGGTTTGGAAAAAAACATAACTTTGATAATATAACCAAATGATCATGGTTCAAATTTAATTATTTCAACAATTTATCTGTTACTGGTGTGGACACCATTCCACAAGCTGCCATGGTTACATGAAAATGAAATACATGTTAGCATACATGCAATAAAACTGTAATTTCTTTTATTAAGCTTGGGGTGCACCATCACTTTAAAGTTAAAAATTAAAACTATTTGGTTGTGGCTAGAAAAGGATCATGGTTAGGGTTTACAACAAGGGTGCCCTTGTCCACGTCTTGAGAACTACTATCCTGTGCATGTGCGTGTCATTCAGCTCTGCTGAGACCTGGTGACGAGCCATTCATATGTTTCAGGTGTGTTGGAGAAGGAATGCATCTTAGGCTGTGTCCGAATGTCCACCCTACTCCCGAGCCCCTCGTTCACTACATAGGGCTGCACTATATAGCACACTACATACAGGGTGTGCAGAATTATTAGGCAAGTTGTATTTTTGAGGATTAATTTTATTATTGAACAACAACTATGTTTGCAATGAACACAAAAGACTCATAAATATCAAAGCTGAATATTTTTGAAAGTTGGAGTGGGGCTCTTTTTAGTTTTAGTATCTTAGGAGGATATCTGTGTGTGCAGGTGACTATTACTGTACATATTTATTAGACAACTTAACAAAAACCAAATATATACCCATTTCACTTATTTATTTTCACCAGGGAAACCAAAATAACAACTCAAAATTTACAAATATACATTTCTGGCATTCAAAAACAGAACAAAAATGAATCAGTGACCAATATAACCACCTTTCTTTGCGAGGACACTCAAAAGCCTGCCATCCATAGATTCTGTCAGTGTCTTGATCTGTTCACGATCAACATTGCGTGCAGCAGCAACCACAGCCTCCCAGACACTGTTCAGAGAGGTGTACTGTTTTCCCTCCCTGTAGATCTCACATTTGATGAGGGACCACAGGTTCTCTATGGGGATAAGATCAGGTGAACAAGGAGGCCATGTCATTATTTTTTCTTCTTTTAGACCTTTTCAGGCCGGCCACGCAGTGGAGTACTTGGATGCGTGTGATGGAGCATTGTCCTGCATGAAAATCATGTTTTTCTTGAACGATGCTGACTTCTTCCTGTACCACTGCTTGAAGAAGGTGTCTTCCAGAAACTGGCAGTAGGACTGGGAGTTGAGCTTGACTCCATCCTCAACCCGAAAAGGTCCCACAAGCTCATCTTTGATGATACCAGACCATACCAGTACCCCACCTCCACCTTGCTGGCGTCGGAGTGGAGCTCTCTGCCCTGTACTGATCCAGCCACGGGCCCATCCATTTGGCCCATCAAGACTCACTCTCATTTCATCAGTCCATAAAACCTTAGAAAAGTCAGTCTTATGATATTTCTTGGCCCAGTCTTGACGTTTTATCTTGTGTGTCTTGTTCAGTGGTGGTCGTTTTTCAGCCTTCCTTACCTTGGCCATGTCCCTGAGTATTGCACACCTTGTGCTTCTTGGCACTCCAGTGATGTTGCAGCTCTGAAATATGGCAAAACTGGTGGCCAATGGCATCTTGGCAGCTTCACACTTGATTTTCCTCAGTTCATGGGCAGTTATTTTGCGCCTTGTTTTTTCAACACGCTTCTTGCGACCCTGTTGACTATTGTGAATGAAACGCTTGACTGTTCGATGATCACGCCTCAAAAGCTTGGCAATTTTAAGAGTGCTGCATCCCTCTGCAAGACATCTCACTATTTTTGACTTTTCAGAGTCCCTTCAAATCTCTCTTCTGACCCATTTTGCCAAAGGAATGGAAGTTGCCTAATAATTATGCACACCTGATGTCATTAGACCACACCCCTTCTCATTACAAAGATGCACATCACCTGATATGCTTAATTGGTAGTAGGCTTTCAAGCCTGTACCGGTTGGAGTAGAACAACATGCATAAAGAGGATGATGTGATCAAAATACTCATTTGCCTAATAATTCTGCACACAGTGTAGTGACTCATTCTCTTGGCAATTCGGACACGAAGCTGCCTATTTTTTCCTCGCCACAAACCACATGACTACCGCTGTCACCACGGCAACCACCACCAATCAAGATGTCATTCCAAAGCTAAGCCAAAGTTGTGTGGAAATATTTTTTTTTTATTCCTTATGTTGTATTTTATTCTTTGTTTGTTTGCTTATAGGTAATTTCGCACAGCTCAATTTTTTCACCTCCTTATGCCATGTTGAGCTTCTGCCCGCAATGCATTGTGGTCTATACTGACCTGTCTAGTGACCATTGATGCTCACTACTTTTCAAGATGCATTGTGGGTAATTTTGAGTACCCTACTTTTTTCTCATTCGGACACTCCGACAAAATGGCATGACACCTATATAGGGCACTATGTAGGGAGTAGGGTGCACATTCGGACACAGCCTTAATGTTGCAGGATAGTAGCCAATGAGGACTGGACCCCTGGTTTACAATTTAACCATCATCATGGATGCCATTTTGTTCCGTCACATACATTTGCTCTCATAACCAGTACAGGTTGCATATGTTTGAACAAATTTTTTGTCCAATTCTGTCTCATGCGCACTGCATGGGCATGTTTTTTACTGGGAGGCCAGTAAATGAATGAAACTGCATTGAAGCTGATTTATATTAGTGGAAGCAACAGAATAGTTAATGCATTGGATCAATGAAAAATTTTAAGAAAGCATTTGACACCATGATTTATTCTATACTTAATAAAATGCAACTGTATGGAGTTAGGGGAGGGGCATTGAACTGGATTACAAGTTCTCTGCATTAGAGAGAACAGTTTGTCAAAATGGGAGAATATGAATCTGAGTGTATGGAGATTACCTGTGGTGTTCCCCAGGGTCAGTATTGAGCCCATATTGTTCAACATATACATAAATGATATATTTCAAGTCTCTAAATGACTAAAATTAACATTTGTCAATGATACTAGTATTTTTATTCTGACAATCAATGACAACAAACTAGTTATTACTATAATAATGAATTAGACAAATTAAGGAAATGGATGAATAATAAACAGCTATTCTCTTGTCATGTGTATCTTTCAGCTGAGAAGGAGGAAACTAGCGGTTCACAATCCTGCAGGTTTTCAGTGTGTCCCTGCTCCAAAACCACCTGACTCAAATTGATGAGCCATTATGCAAAACCTAAAAGGCTGTTGGATCTATTTAATTTGAGTCAGGTGTGTTGAAGCAGGTAACATTGAAAACCTGCTGGACAGCTGCCCTTGAGAACCGACTTTGGACACCCCTGCCCTAAAGTATTGTTTTAAGCAGGAATTTCTCTAACACAGTAGTTGACAAAAGGATGTAGCTGTAGAAAAGATTTATACTTCAGATATGTAGTGGTCTAGAAAAATTAAATATTGAACTGATTATTACAACTAAAGTGATCATCTAATGTAAGAAAGTGAAGAAAAACTTGTAAAACAAACAAGTAAGCAGGTGTTTGCTTTGGGTGATGCTGCTATAGGACTTTTTTCACTGCAATGATACACTTCAATGTATTCAAGCACTTACAGTTCAATGATAAAAGGAAAAACATGTTTTAATTCAGATCATCAGTTTTATCAACGTTTCTTCATCAATGTTGGGTGTTAAACTTCAGTCGTCACATCTGCTGGTTTTATGACAGACATCATCACCATGGAGACGGTTGGTGAGATGATGATATATGAATTTTATGAATTATGCTCTAGAACATGGCAGAGATGATTAAGAACAACACTGAAGTACATTACATGCTGCATTTACTGACCCTTGGACATCTGACGTTTACTCAAAGGAAGGTCAGTTAACAGTACATATTTGTAGCACTGGCTTGTTCCATTGATACAATACAATAAAAACGGGCAAATTTCAGACATATAAAAACTTGCGAATGGTGATTAATCATGATTAATCTGTAAGATGTGATTAATCATGAGCAATTTCAAAACTGTGATTAATCTGATTAATACATTTGAATAATTTAATCACAGCCCTATTATTATTATTATTACTGCATAACTCCATCGTAATTAATTATTGTAAATTTAGAGATTATATAAACATAATATTATCATTTTTATATTGGTATCACTATCATTGTGACCATTGTTATTATTATTGTATAACTCCGTGACAAAAATGTGTTCTTTAATATATGATTATATAATGCATAGTAGGTAGCCATGTATGGTATAAATTATGGTATAATGACAAAAAAATTGTTGTAAATTACCAAGGTTTTGAATTTTTGTGTGGAGAAGTTTTCAGTCATAAATGAAATGTGTTATTTGAAATATCCAAACCCACCAATGAAAAAAGTAGTTAAAACTTAATAAGTTAAAGTCACACTATGTGACTTTCAACCTTAATACTCTGCATCTCTGACTCGAAACAAGTATATAAAAAATATGTCAAGTTTTTTACACTTTCCTTAATTTGCCTATCTATCTATCTATCTATCTATCTATCTATCTATCTATCTATCTATCTATCTATCTATCTATCTATCTATCTATCTATCTATCTATCTATCTGTCTGTCTGTCTGTCTGTCTGTCTGTCTGTCTGTCAAATATATTTCAATTATTTTGTTCTTTATTTTCCTTTTATAGGTCACAATAATGGTTTTATTACAAATGCATAATATATGAATAGCACCTGGTCTTTGTAAATAATGAATTTAAAGGAAACAATAAAGATACGGAAAATAATGACCACATTTATAAAATCAATTTGGTAACAGTAAATGATGAATAATACCTGAAGGAATGATATGATTCGTTATGAATGGAAAGCACTATTGGAAACCACAAAAACTTTAGAAAAAGAACCTTGCAGGGAAAGAAAACTTGGACAAAAAAAAGCATGAAGAAATGCATTTGCCTGAGAGAGGAGACTGATTATCTGGACTGCAAGGAAAGAAAAAAAGTACATGTTCAGGAGAACAGCATAGAAAGGCAAGTCTGACACTCAAGACTAACACACGCTTTCACACCATTCTTTGTAAATGTTTTTTTAATACAGTACTTTTAAATCTGGTGTGTATTTTCAAGAAGTTTTTTTTTATTTTTTGTTCCTCTTAAGTAATCAGAACATATTTACCGTTTCTTTATGAAACATCCGAAAACCAGCCTCATTTACACCAGCAACACCAGTTTCCACATATGATTTAGAACAACTGAAATATCATCTGACATCCACAGCACCGCTGGATCCAAAGTCATTATAATTGGAAAGGCAGGAGAAAGTTTTTGAGCTGGCGCTCCAATGGAGGAGGCATTCGTACCCATTGTGTCAATCTTTTACCATGGTGACGCTGTGACCTTTTTTCTCCTTTGCACTGAAGGAATTATTTGTACATGAATTATACATTAATTCCCCCTTTCTTAAAGTCCCGCCAGCCTACCTCTGACAGCAGGCAGCAATTAGCAACAAGGCATACTGTAATTGGTATTCTGACTATTGCTTATACAGCTTGATAGGTTTGGTAAATCCTAAAATTTTATGGCAGAATAATCACTTGGGAAGACAATAAAAAATTTACTTCATGATTTAATGGAGCAACACATACAGTTGGTGTAAGACAGTATTTTGCCTCCATATAAATTAAAATATTTAAAATTCTCTGTAGAAAAGAAAGAAAAAAAAAACATACAATTTGCACATCAGATCACAGCTAGAGGAATTATATTAAACTGGTATAAAATGACAAATTAACCTCACATAAAAAACTTTGTTTCTCCTTTAATGAAAGAGTCATTAGAGCTTAACTCCTTAAAGCAATACCATGCTTGAGAGAAAGTATGAAAGACATCCAGCATGCACTGAAAAAAATGGAAATGAAGTAACACTGAATTTAATCCTCTTGGTTGAGCTGCTGTAATTTGAGTGTTGATTAAACCTCCTCCAGATGACCTGGGGTTTTTATTGCTGTGACCAGTGCACCGCCACAGCTGTTGCTTTTATGCTAAACCCCTCCATGGAGACACTTCTGATTGTAGGATTAGCACGCAGGTCTCCTCCCCTGTTCATAGCGCTCACCTCAGCTGTGTTCCATGACAATCTAGGCAGGTCTATTCCTTAGATCTCTCCTTTAGACATCATTAGAGAGAAAATAGTGCCACAACTTAATCACAGGTATGTGTGCAGATAGATGTTTACTTTCTTCAAAAACACATTGAATAAAACGATGTATGATGAAACAGCTGCATTCTTTCAGGATGTCAACACTTTTGTTTGCTTAAAAGAGGATAGTATTAGATGTGAATTATAGTGAACAAAATTGGAGTCCTGAAGACTGTTAACCTCACACAAGGGAGTTTATATTTGAATTCTGAGCCTCCATCTGTTTATGAACAGCAAAATCAATTAGGAAGGAAAAATATCTCTCAACTATTTGAATTAGTATGTATGTAATCCTGACCAAAAAATTGCCACCTCATTTTTAATTTTTATTTTTTTTTACTTTCTAAGGTCATAAACAATAACTTGTTTGTACTGTTTGGGTTGACTCTGCATTAAAGCACAGCTGGGTTCAGTGCAATTTGTGTACATTGTACTTATTTAAGTGGGGCCAATTAAACACTCAAAATACAGAATTAAATATATCTATCTAGACACGGAACCACAGTTGGCCACGTCTTACGTTATATATTTTTCTTCATAACAAAATTTATATAGTTAATGAAGGAAAGTCATTTAAAACCGATATGACAGCAGATTAAAGTATTATTAAGTATTCATGCTAGCACCGTTTGATTCACTTTAAACTAACTCTGGTCCGATTCCAGATTGTATGGGTCATTTGGTGCAGTGTGAATGCTTAATATTGTAACTGCATAATGTTGTCCAGGCAGTTTTGTTCACATGAGTAAGGTGTGGTGTAAAAACAAACTAAATCAGAGGAAGGTGCAAATTTTTTGCCTTTGGAAGGACTATCCTGGTGTGAATGTGCCCTAGGTTTCTGAACTGCTTGTTCACACCCAGCATTACTTGCAAACCATGTCCATCATGGTGATAAACGGATAACACAATCTCTCAGCCTTCTTCTCGATGTTCTACTTTAAAGTTTTTCTCTTTTTACTCAAGTGTACAGTGGGGCAAAAAAGTATTTAGTCAGCCACCAATTGTGCAAGTTCTGTCACTTAAAAAGTGTCATTTTCATCATAGAAATATCTCAACTATAAGAGAAAAAAATGAGAAAAAAAATTCAGAAAATCACATTGTCTGCTATTTAATTGATTTATTTGCAAATTATGGTGAAAAATAAGTATTTGGTCAATAACAAAAGTTCATCTTAATACTTTGTTATATACCCTTTGTTGTAAATGACAGAGGCGAAATGTTTTCAGTAAGTCTTCACAAGGTTTTCACACACTGTTGCTGGTATTTTGGCCCATTCCTCCATGCAGATCTCCTCTAGAGCAGTGATGTTTTGGGGCTGTCGCTGGGCAAAATGGACTTTCAACTCCATCCAAAGATTTTCTATTGAGTTGAGATCTGGAGACTGGCTAGGCCCCTCCAGGACCTGGAAATGTTTCTTACGAAGCCACTCCTTCGTTGCCCAGGTGGTGTGTTTGGGATCATCGTCATGCTGAAAGGCCCAGCCACTTTTCATTTTCAATGCCCTTGCTGATGGAAGGTGGTTTTCACTCAAAATCTCATGATACAGTACATGACCCCATTCATTCTTTCCTTTACACGGATCAATCATCCTGGTCGCTTTGCAGAAAAACAGCCCCAAAGCATGATGTTTCCACCCCCATGCTTCACAGTAGGTATGGTGTTCTTTGGATGCAACTCAGCATTCTTTCTCCTCCAAACATGACAAGTTGAGTTTTTACCAAAAAGTTCTATTTTGGTTTCATCTGACCATATGACATTCTCTCAATCCTCTTCTGGATCATCCAAATGTTCTCCAGCAAACTTCAGATGGGCCTGGACATGTACTGGCTTAAGCAGGAGGACCTTTGTTACTTTGGTTCCAGCTCTCTGCAGGTCAATCACTGGGTCCCCCCATGTGGTTCTGGGATTTTTGCTCACTGTTCTTGTGATCATTTTGACCCCACGGGGTGAGATCTTGCATGAAGCCTCAGATCGAGGGATCTTGTATGTCTTCCATTTTCTAATAATTGCTCCCACAGTTGATTTCTTCTAACCAAGCTGCTTACCCATTGCAAATCCAGGCTTCCCAGCCTGGTGCAGGTCTACAATTTTGTTTCTGGTGTCCTTTGACAGCTCTTTGGTCTTGGCCATAATGGAGTTTGGAGTCTGACTGTTTGAGGTTGTGGATAGGTGTCTTTTATACTGATAACGAGTTCAAACAGGTGCCATTAATACAGATAACAAGTGGAGGACAGAGGAGCCCCTTAAAGAAGAAGTTACAGGTCTGTGAGAGCCAGAAATCTTGTTTGTAGATGACCAAATATTTATTTTACCAAGGACTTTACCAATTAATTCTTTAAAAATCAGGCAATGTGATTTTCTGGATTTTTTTTTCTCATTTTTTCTGTCTTAGTTGAGGTATACCTATGATAAAAATTACAGGCCTCTTTCATCTTTTTTTATTTGGGAGAATTTGCACAATTGGTGGCTGACCAAATGATTTTTTTGCCCCACTGTATGTCTGTACCATTCCTGCAGACAGTTTCTTTTTTCAACATAAGCTCCTTTCACAAAGTTTTTCAAGCAGGAACTGGTGCGTCATTTTGTTGCAAATTGGTGTGTGTTGTAAAAGGGCAGATGCAAAATTGGGGGTCAGACTTAATCCATCTCTCATATGTCTCAAAACTGACAAGAGAGGTAGTAGCAGAGGCAGAAAAAGACCCAAATCGTGTGGGTTTTCATGCATGAAGCTGGTATCTGTTATTATTATAGTGTGAAGTTGGAAGGATGCATATTATGTTCGATTAGCATGCCACAGAATTTAGAGTAAACAATCAACACTAAATTAGGCATAGTAGATGACTTAGACCTGAACATTTTAACATTGCTGTGCACAACACTGTATGCACATCTAGCTAACTGGAAAAATTGAATGAGGAAAATATCAGACTTACATGTCTGTTACGTCCCGTTTTCAAGGGGTATGAGCGGGGTGCAACATAAACAACAGTCGTGGACAGATGTACAAATGAAACACGGTATTTTATTGTGACAAGCATAAATATAGGATAAAAAACAGAAAGTCAAACAAATAAAACAGGAAGTCAAACATGAATAGTGTTGGGGTTAGTGAAACTGCTGAAAGAAACACAAAAATGTGATTACTAAACCTTAACCAAAATCTGCCAAGTAAATTGAAGTAAGACAAATTTAAATAAAGAAAAGTGTGCCCCTAGCTCAGTGTCATAACTAAACAACAAAAGTGCAGCAGTTCCAATAAACTAATGTAACAGTCGTCACAAATAAAACACACTAACCTACACTGTAAGATGATAACTGTAGAATCTACAGTAACTTACTGGCAGCAAATGGCAAGTAATGTTGCTGTAGTATATTCTACAGTATGCTTACTGTAAGCAGTGTACAGTAATATTTTTAAGTACTGTATTATTACTTACAGTAACAGTGCTGTATTGTTACTTACAGTAACAGTGCTGTGCTGTACTTTTTTACAACAGATATAAGAGTACTGTAATACATAACATTAATTTTATTATTATTATTATTATTGATGTTATTAGTATTATTGTCAATAACAACAACCACCAAATAATTGCCTACTGTAAAATTAAGATGGCAAATATGAACTTTTGAAAAACAAATAGAACAAGTCAAAGATTGTTTTTAAACAAGTTTATTGTCAAAATGACATAAAGTCATAGAACATGTGTTTCCAGTTAAAACAGCTGAAACCATATTTAGACCTATACAGTTCCCAGTTCAAAATGGAGGGAAACAATAAAATGAATAAAACATGTGAGCATATTGTCTGAGCACGTTCATCATACTCTCACATATAACAAGTTAAACAAGTTTTCTTTGGACAATCCAACAATAACATTAAAACCCTTTTTATCTGGAGTTAAATCCTTGATAATATTTCACAAAGTCTACTGAACCATTGAAACTTAGCTTTGTGTAAATTGGAACTTCCGTATTATGGTGAATATTAAAGGCACAAGTAATGTTTGTGTTTATCACAGTAAAAACAGTCCAATTAATAGGGAACATTTTTTTTTAAATAACATGCCTGTTCAGATGGCTTTGATCATAGCTGGCAACTCAGGTGCACACACATCAGGGGGTAGCCTGGTCTCTTACCCACTGGCGTGGCCGGAACTCTTCTTCCTGACAATGGATGGAAAAGTCAAAAGTTCATTGTCACCAAGGGATGAACGTGTGTGCAAATTTACTTAGCAGCATGGACATTTTTTGGCCCTCGGTGAGAACTGATGGCCTAAAGACAAAATGAGTGAATTGTCTAACCTGGATCAGTTCAGTTCTTCCAGTCGTAATCGATAAAGTCTCTTATGAAGGAACCAACGTGGGAGTTGAGGGACTCGCTCTTCCTCTGGACCATCTTTCCCGTCCTTCGGCTCACCTGCGTCTTTGCCGTACACTTGCTGTATTCTGGATTTATCCTGACAAAGAATCTGGAAATACAAATATTGAAACCTAGTTGTTATATTCCAGCATGAGTCTGCATCACACCACAGACGCCACCCACTCCACTGTGTTTAGGGATAGGCAACTCGGGTCCTTGAGGGTGGGTATCCTGCAGGCATTAGGAGTTTCCCTGTTGCAACACTCCTCACTCTAATTGGATGATGGTGCAGAGCTTGGTGTTCAGCTCTGCACAAGTCACATGGTGTGTTGCAACAGTGAAGCTCTAATACCAACAGGATACTGGCCCTTGAGGACCGGAGTTGCCCATCCTTGGTGTAGGTGATACTCTGGCTAAACCAGCGCTCCATCCTGTCACATTTTAAAGATGTATAGACAACATTTGTACAATATGTGTTGCTATTTCATTTATTGGTTTCCTGTCAAATATTTATGGGGTAGTGATTAATGACAGGTGTGCAGCACACCTGTCATTAATCACTTCATCAAATAGAAATTGACAGGAAAATCCACACAACAAAAACATACCTCTGGATAAACTCCAAAGACGTGGCTGCCTCAGCTGGATATTCTATATTGAAGACATAGTACGAAGCAAAGAGGACAGCCAGGGCTGTCGTGAAATTGGACGTCTTGCTGAGTTTAAGGACAACACCACCCTCAATGGAAAGCATCCACTTCCTGGCTCCCAGAATGGAGTGTCCTGACACAGTAAATGTTAAGTTTAAAACATGTCACTCATCATACTGTGTTGTGGAGTATACAATCAACTCAGGTTTCAGACAGATTCTGAGAAATGACAGTAACCAAGACTACACAGGGGCTCCTGCAGTCTTGTGAATATGACACATACACAGTCATCCTCTGGTGGTGTCACTGACATCAATTAACAACAATATGAAACTAATAAATCAGTGAGTCAGTGGGGAATTAAGCTAATAAATTAATACTTTGAATGTAAATATCAATATGTTTGAATAATCATAACTTTTTAAAATTATTCTTAATTTCCAAAGTTTATCAATTGCACATTATAGTGTGTATGATTAACTTATTTCATGTTCTGACTTCCCAATGTCAATGAGATGTCAATGTGATTTCACCGACTCCACCAATGCATACCCTACTACCTGTCATATTATTCACTGTAAGTCATTATGTTATCTTTTATGTAGATGCTGGGAACTTACCAAGCATGATGAGCCTGGGAGTGTTGGGCAGGGAAAGCTGGGCCTCAACGTCTGCCTGGGTAGAAGTTTCCTGAAACACAACACAAAAACTATTACAAGAAAGTACCGCTGCTGTCTTAGTCCAGCCCCACCTGGTGCCTTTGATCTTCCAGGAGCGCCTCTTCTGTTTCCCCCATATTCCTGACTGGCATGATGTTAGTCAGGGACGTGGGGAAAACAGGAGCGGGGCTCCTGGAAGGGGGAATGTGATTGAAAGGATGGTCGATGAGAGAAAATCACATTCAAGGGAAAAAAACAAACTGAACTGTAACTGTCGCTTTATCTGGTAATAAATAAGATATTACTCACGTCAGCCAAGAGGAAGATGGCATCCTCTTTTTCTTGGAAGTGGGCAACCATGATGAGTGTTGCAGCAAGCCCAGGATCCACCTCTTCTTCCTGTCTCTCAAGGCAGGAGAGGACCATCTTCACATCTTTCTTCCATCTCAAAAGTTGACTTTTGAAGTATTTCAACACTCTTTCTCCCTTTTTGGCAAGTGATTCTTGTAGTCTTGATTCTAGGTCAAATCCGGTCAGTAAGCAAAAGTGCTTGAGTAGAAACTTTTGCATGAAAAGGAATGGCCAATCCCTCTGAAGCTGTGACATACTTGGTGAGGGAGTTGCATTCAAGTCTCGACGCTGTGGCTCATATGTTACCGTCATGAGGTCATCCACACGTCTCTGGTCTGCAGCTCTTTGTCCCTCCAGGGAATAGATAGTCATCAGCTCTCTTTTCTTCTCTAAAAGGGACTCTCTGTTTTCACCTTCCGGTAGCTGCAAAGGCTGCCAATTGACACACCCATAGCTATCTGTTTTGGCACACTTCATTGACGGTCCTGGATTGTCATCTTCTATGGGAGGAGCCAATCGCTTAGGCTTTCGAAGCCGGGCAAGGGTATTGTCTCGGTTTAAAAACTGCATCCTTTCTCTTAGCTGTTTGCCTAAACAGAAATATCCACTGCCCATTCGCTCTCCCTCTTCTGTTCTGTCTCCTAAAGACTCTGGGTATATCTCTACCATAGTCTTGGCCAGGTCAAGACACTGCCTGAGTGGAGGGTTCAAGCAAACCTGTTTTATGTCATCTGCAATGACCCGCACCATATGAAGCCTATCTTCTCTTTTTGGTCTCCTCTTCTCAGCAAGACACGTTCTCAAACTTGGGCGCATTTTCTCCCATGGCACTGCAAATGTAGACACCCATGTGCTATGTTTTACAGGAACAGGGCTTGTTGTCACAGCCAATAAAGGCTCTGAATTAGGTGCTGTGTCAGTGCAAGGTAGAAGTGTCAAAATTATTTCTTCAGATGCATCAGGCCTTGGCTGTGTGTTGTCCTGTGCAGCTATGAAAAAAGCACCAGATATGTTAGAGAAGGTGTGTCATGATGATACCTTCTTTATCATGACACTCTGTCAATGGCTGATGCTTTGCACTGTGTTTCTATGCAGTTTATAATGCATTATGAACTATATACAATTACTGAACATATTGTTGTGCTGTAGTAACAATGGTGATTAAAGGGGATCTGAATATGAATCAGTGATTTATTCAAACAATGTCTTTAGATGTTTACTTATTAACTTGGAGTCAAAATATTAACATATCCATCTTGAATAAAGTTTATGTTTGTTCATATATTGTTGATGATATATGTGACTGTAAACTACATATTGATTTTGTGTCTATTAAGTTCATATTGGCTAAGCACAAAGAATGAATTCATCAATCAATACAATATTAATACGATTGAATAGTTTGGGGATCATATGAGGATTTGTTATTGGTATTCACATTTTAAATGAATTCAAATGCAAAAAAATTTACCTTTTTTGAATGCTCGGATTAGTTTTCTGCAGTCCACTAGTGGCAGGATGTGGCATAAATCAATAACACTGATGAAGTCCAGGTCCTCAGGCGTTCTCACGCCCATGGTTGATAAATGTTGTAAAACTGCGTTCAGTGACACATTTTCTAGAAAGGGGAGGACCCCTTTTATTGTGTCTGTCACCATCTCCATGTTCTCCATTAAACTCCACCTGAAAACACAGAATGATGAAGTGCAATCACCTCAAGGTCAAATAGCTTGTACAGTGGTACTGGGTAATAGTCAGCAAGGTTGTCAATGTAAACACAAACAAAGTGACCCGCAGTGTCGTGCTGCAGGATGTGAACACCTACATCCAAAGCTGGGATGGTGCAAGATTTTTCACAAACAAAGTAAACCTTCTCCTGACTGACCAGAAGCAGAACAATCCTACCAACCTCATAACCTTGGTCATTAACCCTGAGGAATACAGCCATTCCTTTCCGATATGTAGTGCCTTTGTATGTGACAGAACCTGTCTCAACTGTGTTTTCTTTCCTGAGACCACTTAGTCTAACAGCTTTTTGAATGTCATCATTGTACAACTCCTCATGGAATTCATTGGCTTGGTCTGCTTGAAGTATGGGTGGAAACAAATTCCCTGCATGTAAATAGGCTTGTAGCAATTGATGCCTTTCTGCCAAAGTGCTACAGAGATTTTTAAGTTATGGAGCTTCCGTGCACATTCTTTAAAATATGTATGTTTACTCTCAAAGCGGAGCGTCCAGAGGCGAATGAGTGGACCAAATTTTATTGTAAGGTCTGGGTAATGGAGAAGGAAGTGATGTTTTGGCTTCAATGGTTTGTCTGAAAATGTTGTTGCTCTGAGTTCCAAATATTCCTCAACAAGTAACTTCAGATAAGCTACCTGGTTTGTGTGTGTTTTGGGAGCACATACCAGTTCAACAATCTCCCCTAGCTTCATACACAACTGCCAGACTTGGTCTTCAAGTGGATTCTTGATGCGTGTACCTACAAGGACAGGGAGGAGACGTAGTAAGCACCAGTTCTGTGCTGCACTTCCTGATAACTTCTCACCATCTGCTTTAACTACACAAGGGCGGTTATTGGCATCATTGCCTTTGTACTTTAGTTCAGAGATCCTCCTATTCAACTGCACAAATGTGAAGTGTTTCCCAATGGATACAAGATGTTGTAGGTACAGTTGGAGATCAGTAGAAACAATTCCCTCGAAGAGATCGTGTCCAAGACAAGGCGGGAGTCCTGGTTTGCAGACATGGAAATGCTCCAAAGAATTGAAAATGGAGTCAAATTTTATACCATTAACAATGTTCTCAGATCCCTCTGACAGGATGTCCACACTTCTCCTATAGTTTTCTGGTGTCCTTGGTGGGCCTAGCTTCGTAGGATCACTGGCAAATTCATCTCGGGTTATAGTACAATACCTACAGAAATGTTTGCTTTTACTAAAATTTTCTGTAAAGCCTCCAAGTGAATGCGAACCCAGGTTGTCACCGGCAATTGCCAGTACAACCCCTTTCAGTGTCTCACCTGACTTCAAAGTTATGCCAGATTGCTCAATGTCTTTCAAATCCTTTACAAGGGAGGAGAACACTTTCTCATGTCCAAAATATTGGTAATCAGACTCCCTGCAAAGCAAGACTAGCTGCACAGGATCAATGCATGACCTGTTATAAGGTAATATCTCACCAACTGTCATGTACACAGCTATTTGCTTGTGTTTCTTTCTTCCTGATCCTAAAGGATTCACAACCTCAAAAGCATCTTGATACAAGATAATTGAAAGTGAGGAAGGCAACTCTTCCAAGAGGGTGTTTTGTTTAACGTTTTTACCATCCCTCACATCCTCAAGCACATTTGCATCTTCTGGGGGGTGTAGTTTTGATGCACTATATTGCTCCCTCACTGATGGCAGGCTCAACAGGGCTGTTAGTGTTTCTTTAACTGGGACATACTGGTAAAACTGCTCTTTACCAGAGGCATCAAAACCAAGACGGACCTGTTTAGGCTCAACATAGCTGAAGTTTCTCTTAAAATACGTTTTACGGGTTGAATCTGATCTGAATATGCCCTCATTATACATTTTCAATAAGTTTTCTTTTGACAATCCATCTATAATACTGGAAACTTTTTCATCTGGAATTTCAAGCTTTGCCAACTCTTCCCTAAGTCCACTGAACATTTGGGACATTGCATTTGTGCAGATGTCTTGGAACTCCTCTATCAGAGTGGATATTGTGGACGCAGGTAAAAGCATCTTTGCTTGCATCCTCAAGTAAAAAAGAGCCAAATTAGTGAGATTTGTAAGTAGTAAGTGTAGTAAGATTATTTACTGTAGAATTAAAAAATTACCATGATGCTTTGTGGAACTACAGCAACATACTGAAAACAGATTTTACAGTAAGGATCTTTCCTTTTTACAGTAATAATGCTGTGAAATCTACAGCAACATGCTGCAAACAGACTTTACAGTAATTATTTTCCATAATACAGCAATATTGCTGTGAAAACTACAGACTTTTGTTACAGTGTAGCCCAACACAACCTAAACAAAGTTAAACACCAAAGTTAATAAAATTGGTAGAACTCATACCAAAACTGTGTGTATAACAAAGCAAGCCCAAACTAACCAGACATTATAAAAATCCCCAAAGGAAAGTAGTGCCACCATAAGTGAGGGGAAGCAGCCTGTGCTGTCTAGCTTCTCCCTCCCGAATGAGCTCAGCAGCAGTCCTTTATTTGCTGGAGGACTGTGGCTGGAGTTGTGAATGGTTGCGTGATGAGCCAACCAGAGGGGAGGAGACGAAGGTGTGACGGCTCTAGCCACTCCAAACAGGGAATCGGGGCAGGCATTTGCATGAGTGACGAGCCTCAGGTGTCGGCAATGATTGGCGGCCGTAACAATGTCACACTAGACACCAACTTGCCTGAGTTAACGTCATGTCCTCCAATTCCTCAATGCGGAAATGATATATAAAAACTGGCGTGCTTGCTTAGTTCATTTGCGAATGGGCAATGAAGCTCATCGTTTCGCAATGGATCTGTGAAGGTGCTAATTACGTCAGCCTTCTGCAATGGGTCTATCTGATGGGTTAATGTTAGCTGGTTGCAAGTTAAAATTATAAACATCATAAAAGCATGGATGATAAGCTCAGACATCAAATGCTGTGAACTTTCTTCATTGTCTTTATTTCTGTCTTTTTCACAGCTAAAGAACTAACACCAAAATAAACCAGAACATCTCACAGCCCCCCCCCCCAACCCGCACCAATGGATTCATGTTGGGGCAGGTGTGGTGAGTCGGGACTCGGTTTTTTTGTGTTTCCACGTGCAAAAACTGGGAAGAGTACCCTAATATCAACTTGAGATACCCTACTTTTTTGGGACCTTTCCATTGGGGTACCAGTCTAACCAATCCAATCCAAAAGGGTGGAGTTCGACACACAGCAATCCGTTGATTGGTTGAGAAAAATATGTCACTTCACATGCGACCTGGCATTAAAACAAAGCAGTAATGGCTCCTTGTTTTGAGGAACATATTTTCTTTTTGTTGATTAAATTGATTGTCTTGTTTAAAATGGCATCACAAAGCGCTGCCAAAAAGAAAGAACACAAACTGTTGGATGACTGCCATTTTGCTCCTTTTGTTTCTGAGTTGTGTTTTGGTTATACTTTGGGGAAAGTGTTGCGCTGCGATGGCATCATGCTATTAGGTAGCTTAGGTATCTATCCCTATCCAGCTCAGATCTGAGCATTTTACGGTCGCGGGCCACATCCGGCCCTTTGTGCGTCCCTGTCCGGCCTGCGTGAGGCCAATCATAAATTACAACATAGATAGATTATAGAAATATCTATGTCATGCGTGCAATACAACTGTGCTGCTTTTATTTTGAAAAGTGTTATGCTACTTCCGTATTGACACAAGTACATGATGCAAGCCTTGAGTGAAGGTGAACAGCAACAAGTGATACTAGCCAGGTTACCCTCAAGATGTCAGCTCACGCTAAGAAAAGAATAGTTAAAAAAGAATGTTGTCTTTTTAACAAGACATAAACTGACAAGTAGTTAATCACAGAAATTAAAGGTAAAGCTGTGTGCTGGAATTGTAGTACACAGGTCGCTGTGTTAAAATATCAGAATTTGAATTGCCACTACCCGACCAAAACATGAGGATAAATACCAAAATCTGTCTGAAAATTAGCACAAGGGTGTCTGATGCAAAACTGCAAACCCAGCAAGTACTTTTTACCAAACCTCACAACACCAGAGATGCAACCGTTAGGACAAGTTATGTGATTTCTCACAAAATTGCCAGAAAAAGTAAGGCATTTTGTGACAGAGAGTTTATTAAGGAGTGCTTATCGGACTCTGTTGCAGGAGACCTGTGGAACACCAAGGACATGCTTGGGGGTACAACTGACCTGGGAACACCTCAGCATCCTGCTGGATGAGCTGGAAAAAGATGCCAGGGAGAGGGAAGTCTGAACTTCTGTGCTTGAGTAGCTGCTCACACAACTTGACCCCAGAAAAGTGGTAGGAAAGTGGAGAAATGTGTGAATTATTTACAAACACCGAGTGCCTTACCTGCAGTAAACTACAGTCATTTAACGCTACTAACATGATGGCTTTAGTAGAGGTTACTCTTACCATCTAAAAAGTACTCAAACTTCAAAAATGTAATAGCAGTTTGAGCAAGTACTAAGGAAAGTTACACCATATCACTCGTGTTCAACTGACAGTTGTTCACTGTGTTATTTTCTCAACCATGACACTGGTAGACTACTAGTGTCATGGTGTACTAGACTACAGATCAACTGTAACTCACTGTTCTGCCAGCCTTATTCGAAAATACCAACAAAGATACAGTAAATGTCTGTGAAAAGCCTGGAAAAGCTCAAACACTTATCATCTTTCAGCTGTATTGACCTGCATGTTAAAGAGAATTCCTAATAAACTCAGCTGATCAGCAGCAGGAAACATCATGCACAACTGTGTATGCAGTGACAGAAAATTGTTTTGAAGAGAAAATAGTGTCAAAGTACATATCTTTCTGATGCAAAAGTACAGTAGTTTTAAATCATTATATATTGTTCAGTTAAACAGTTTTAAAGTTTGAGATTTGAGCTGTTTTAGATAGTAAAAATTCTGTTTCCTGTATGCACATTAAAAGTAGTTGTTCGCTTGGTTCCACCATCTGAATTCCTCCTTGATTCTCCGAAATAGGGCTACACTAAATTCTCTTGATTGCAGGTATTACAATAAAGCCTCTTGTATGCTCGTTTTATGTATGTAAATAGGTACTCCCATGCGTCTTTTACGTTGGCATGGTTGATAAGCAATACCAGAGGGCAGTGCAGATTTCAGAGCAAAGTTCTGAGTTCTGGCGTCTGTGTGTCTTCTTTGTTTCTTTGCTTGCTCGCACTTGAGCTATACAGTACAACACTGTCCTTGTGGTGTCTAGTGGTACTGCGTATGTGTATTTTATGTTGGACTTTGAGAGGCTTAACTAGTTGTACTTCAGCCAACCCCACTTTAACCCCTTTACTACCTGGTTATTTTGGTAGAGCAAATTTTCAGTGACTACAGTGAATCTTATTTAAAAGTTGTGGCGGTAAACCTGCCTCAGCTATCGCTAGCATTTGGCTTGTGTATAATACCTAAAGTATGTGTTTATCCTATTACTGTTTTGGCCATTTCATTACTGTTACTATGTTAGCAACTTTTATCTCAGCCATGTCATAAAAAATGCTGATTCTTATTAATATTGTCCCAGGGGAAAAAAAAAACAAAGAAACTTTTTTTTTTTTTGTCTTGTTTTTTTCTTTATACGATTGCTTAAAGCAAAACCAAGGCTATGGAAATAAAGGCAGTATATTTACATTTTAAATAGTCAAATAATGCTGAAGACAGTTTGAATTTGATTGTGAAAAAATGCCATGGGTGAGCCAGCATCTTCCACTACCTTTAGCAACAATCATTTTACCAAATGACAGTTACTTTGTGAAAATCTTTGTAACTTGCTATTGTCTAAGTCCATAAGCCACAAAAACCTTTCTTTTTAAATAATAAATAACATTTTAGATGTTAATACTTGTACAGTATGCACAAGCATGTCTGAACTAACTGCACTCAGGGGCTTTTTTTCTAGAACTGAATCCCAGAAGCAGAATCAAAATTGCAGTCATGCCTGCTTTAATCATATGATGCACTTTGGCATAAAGTTTTTTTTCCTTTTGTCTTCTCTTCCTAACACAGTCACTGAGTCAGAAGCAACCATAAAACATGACACTTATTTTCATTACATTTTGAACATTTTTTTCTTTCTTTTCATCCCACTATAAGAGTTTTTTAGTTACATCCAGTCACATTTGCAGGCAACAGGAAGTTGCATCAACTTTCTGCCTTATGCTGTGTAAAACTATGGGGGGCTGAACATCTGGGTGATTGTTCTCTGTGGTGACACTAGTACAAGCTTTCCACATTGTTATTTCATAAACAGCAATTTGTAAAGTTCCAGCTGATTTCATTAACTGATGTCCTGGCTGATGTCTGCTAAAATGAGTGTTTGTTTATTTATTTATTTAATTTTGCCATGCAAATGAATTAAATTGTGAATTAGTTTATGTCACTGTTAAGATCAAATTAATAGACAGCAACCTCACAAGATGAACATGCATTCAATGGACCTTGAACTGCAAATAATCAAAATGTTTTTTATCTAAAACAAATTACTTACAAATTAAATCTTTTGTTTCTTAACTCCCCTCCTGCGCATTGTGCTCTCTCTTTGTTCTACAGCCAATTTGATACAGAGAGGTCACACTTATTCACTTTAAACTCTGTTTGGCATCATAAAAAAAGTGTTTCATCTCTGTGGCACACTGCCATTCATGTAAACAAAGATGCATGCATGCTCCATTTCTGGAGTTGGATCCACTTCATGCAGCTGTAACAAGTTTTACCGACAGATAATCTGGCCGTCCAAGTTTGAAAAGATAATGAATGACCTTGTGTAATGCAAATTGGTAAGTCCTTTATTAAACCTAATCTAATTAAGATCCTCCTTCACACATTATTAAGGGAAGCCAATAAACAAAGGCGGGGTATGAGAGATTTGGCATGGGAGCATAATCATAAACATGTCTTTAATTTCACAGCAACACCGCAGTGTTGATTGCTGCCATGCTGCTGGCCATATGTCCTTGAAAACAGACAGCAACTTGAATCCTTGTGTGCTTATTAGTTTTTAATTCCACACATACAGTGGGCAACACATGCATGGTTTCACCAGTACAAGAAGGTTTAGACTATGATCTACTAATGAGGCCACAGTAGTGTTCATTACCTCAACACAGTAAAAACAAGACTAAGACTGTTTTTTTTTTTTGTTTGTTTTATGAGTGGTGCCATAAAAACATAAAGAGATGCACAGAAGTGTCTTTTTTTCCTTCTCCTGAGACTTTTCTTTTACAAGACCCCCCCTCTTTGTCTTCCCACCTTAACTCTGGAGGAGGGATTGTCCATGATGCCCCCAGATTGCGCTCGTAACAATGTGACTGGGCCCCAATGCGACAATCCGCATTTTCATATCTGAGGCCAATGATAGATGAGGCAATCTGAACAAGTTGTGCTGAGAGATACATCAGTAGGCCGACAGCCCCAGATAAAGGAAAAAGAAGACAGGGGCCCCACTGTCACCCGTCCGCCACTCCATAGATATATAGTGGCTCCCCCAGGACCAATAACTCACATACATATTCAAAAGCTGCAACAGCAAAGTGCAGCCCTGGGGACAGACTCTGAGGCTGCTAAACCAAAAAGCCATCCAGAATTCTGCTGGCTCTTTTCCCACAAGCAGCCAATCCAGCACTGGCCCACAGACCTAATGACCCGCCGTCCGTCGGAATACCACCAACTGAATTATGGCCTGTTGCTGATTGTGTGGCTGTTTATCCAGTAATGTTTTGCTAAACATGCAGTTTAATAAGAGAGCTGATACTCTCATCAACTTACATCCTCCAGTGCAATTTAAAAACCTGAATGATGAATATGAATAATTTATAGACCAATAAGACCGTCATTTAATAGAGATATTGGTAATTTAAACTGACAAATTAATCAATGTCTTATCTAATTTATTAAAAAAGACGGCAGGGTCAAAACCCCTTCACCCATTTATCTTTGTCTGGAGGCATAAGTACCTAGAAAAAGAAAGACTCTGTTTAAGTTTTTTTTATTTTTTTATCTTTCTTATTTTTTTTACATAATGTATAACTTAAGGGCTACAACTTTCTGTTAAAACTCAATTAGACTAAAGCAGAAGAAAAGTTCTGCATAAAATCAGGTTAATTTCTTCACACTTTCCTTCAGTCTTTGCCATTTTGTAGCAGATGACGATAAAATTCCTCAAATGTTTAAAGAGTAATGAGAATATTTTTTTTTTAAAAAAGAAGAGTCTATTTTAAAGATATTGTGTCTCTAGTACAGTGGACCTTGGAGCTCCATACATGTGAAACACTATAATGTAACTGACGATTTCTTTTTGTGGATGAAATATCTTCTGCTTATCAAGGAGTAACTTGAATTTAAGAAACTTAACCCTGGAGAACCCACGGGGTCAAATTTAGCAGCTGTTAATTGCTTCTGCCCAAAATAAACATACATAAAAAAAAAAATTTCAAGTTTGACTCCAAAACCCCAGAGTTCCACTTCTGACCCCTGCACAGAGACACAAATATTGACCTGACATGAGCCAGTGTAGTAGTGAGAAGATGCCTGACCACATGCAGTTTTGTTGAGCTGGAGCTGGAAATGTACCCAAAATCATAAACAAAATCGTTTTTTCAGCAAACCAGAGGTTAGTAAAATTGTTGATTTTTTAGTTTAAGCTGTTTAGTTTTAGCTTAAAGAATGCCTAGAATGTTCTTTTTGGATAAATCAGTGACTCTGAGCTAGCTTCAAAAACGATGGGCCAAAAATGACCCTCTGGGTGTATGGGTCAAAAAATGTTGGGTCAAAAATGGCCCTTTGGTTCTTTCAGTGACTTTGTAGATGGATATTGGTGACAGTCCTGTATTTGGTTAGAAATGAATTTGTATAATATATTTTTTATGTTACCTTGGTAGTACAGGGCCAGAGACTAATAAAGTAAATTCCTGTATCTTTTCAGGGTGTATGACCACTCCCTTTTCAGGACAGCGAAAGCATCAGAGAAAGTTCACTGTTGCAGAAGTATTGGAGCAACTTCAAGCTGATAAGGTGGCCACACTTTTTTTCCCATGATGTGTTGGAAAATATTGTTGAGCATACCAATCAATACAGTGTTCAACAGCATGGGAAATGTGTAGACACCTCAGTGAAAAAGATAGAACTTCTAGGAATGTATCTTCGGATGGGATTAATTCAAATGTCTGGAGTGTGTCAATACTCCAGACATAATGACTCGCAACCGATTCAACCTGCTACTCTCTGTCATGCACTTTGTAGACAACGAAAAAGCCAGTAAAGAAGAAATAAAGTATTGACTTTGGAAACTGAGACAATTTTTGGATTCTTTTCGGAGACAGTGCCTGACTATAGCTCCTCGCCAAAAACAGTCCATCGATGAGATGATGGTGGCGTACAAAGGGAAATTTGGTGGCATAAGGCAGTACATCAAAGGGAAGCCACATCCGTGGGGAATCAATGTGTGGGCATGCTGCTGTGTCACTGGCCTTCTGCACAACGTTGACATATGTCGGAGAAAGGTGGAAACAATGAACAAAAAGGGAAGAGTCAGTTGGGAGTTGGTGGAGACATTGTAGTGAAGCTATGCAAATTTCTTGCAGAGAAAGTATATTTCCTGATTTTTGCTAACAATTTCTTCACTTCAATGTCCCTTATTGAGAAATTATTGGCAACGGGAATCTACTACACAGGAACTGTGCAAAAAAAACTGCATGCCGAGGTGCAACCTGATGACGAACAAAGACCTGTCCAAGAACGGCCGTTGAACGACCTGTCCAACGCTCGATTCAATAATCATAGGATCCACGAAAGTGGAAATGTCACTTTGATGTCTACATATGCTGGATCAGAGCCTTTGGGAAAAGCTTGGCGCTGGGACAAGTCCAAAAAAAGAGTACACCAACATTGATCAGCCGAACATCATCAAGGAGTACAATGCTTCCATAGGGGGAGTTGACATGCTTGATGCTCATCTTGCAAGCTGTAAATTCCCCATCAGAACTCGTCACTGGTATATGATACTTTTCTGGCATTTCATGTCTGTTGCGGTGATCAACGCATGGCTTTTTTGCCAGCATGATTGTGAGGCAAAGGGAATCACTGGATCGAAAGTACTCAAACTTCGCAAGTTTCATGGTTTGGTTGTTCAAGACTTGGTTTAAGTTGGAACAGGAAGAAGGCGGGGTAGGCCACCAACTCCAGGCCCCTCCTCCCTGCCACCAAGATTTGTTCAAGTTTATCAGAGTGCAGATGTTTGTTTCGACCAAATCGCTCATTGGCCTGTCAAGGAGGAACACCGCCATCGATGTGCTGTGTGCAAGGAACTCAAAACGGAAATTCACTGTGAAAAATGTGTAATTACTCTTTGCATAAACAAAAAAGAAATTGCTTCAAAGACTATCACAATGTCTAGCGTGAGTTTCTCTCTCTAGCAGAACACATTTTTGGATAAGCAAATGTAACAGGTATAACAGGTTGTTTAGAAGTTAATTCCTAGGTATTCTTTCTTTCAGTATTCATAATTTGGATCCCTGTGTTGACTTATTATTTTGTTATTTTACTGTTATATACAAAAGCAAATAGCCAGTAGAGACTTCTGTATACTTTATCTGTGTTAGTCTGTGGTGTTACCTCGAGGTTCCGCTAGGGGGAGTCACACTACTTCCTCCTCACTCATTACAGACGAGTGAACGAGAGAACTGCGTGTCTGCTCCTCATTTCTCCACTCCTCTCATTATCACCCTTTTTTTAAGGGTACAACACAAAGACCCATGGTGTTGGTGTCATGATTTTGGCCTTGTGTTCTGGTTTCCATTGGCCAAAGTGTATTTGTACATTTGAAATCTAATTCTAACATGCAACAAAAAAAAAAAATAAAAACATTGTTAGATGAAGCTGTGTGGTTGACTGATTATTTTCCTAAATATAAAATAGTTTACATTGACAGTGTTTGTTATTGTAATTCTTTGAAATGATACGCCTAAAGCCCACACGGTCAAGTTTGGCACAAATCCTAAACTAGGGTTAAAATTGAAAAAGTGGATATTTTGGTGTTCAGTGAACATATAGCTGTCATTTAATGCATAGTTTATAATTTTCCAAAGAAAAAAGGGGTTCTTGGGTTCTCAACGGTTAAGGCGTAAAGAAATGTTGTAAGAGTGACAAGCCTAAAAAGAAAAGTCCCCATTGAGGACACAAATGGGATTAAATACTGCAGCCATCGGAAACAGAAGGCCGTCTTTCAGTTTTTATGTATCAGGACACAGGAATTAGCCCATATTTATTGGGTTTCAAAATTAAATAATTAAAACCTCAGAGGGTCAACAATTGATGTAATATGATTTATCTTCACAAAAACTAATCAGAAATGCAGAAGAAGTCTGTAAGAACCTAAGCACACCCTGTGATTTCATAGCTTGTTGAACTACCTTTAGAAATAATCATGATATAATTATTTTTAAATGATCTTATCAGTCTTTTAAATCTTATTCTTCTTTACAATGTCTCTTCAGTTGATTGAGATTTGAGGACAAGCATTTTATTAAGATCTTGCTGCAGTATTTCAGATTGAGTGCTGGACTTGAAATAGACCATTGTTACATTTAGATTTTTTTTCTTTTTCAGCCATTCTATTGTAGATTTGCTTTTGTGTTTGGAATCATTATTCTGTTGCATGACCCAATTTTAGCTGAGTTTTAGTGAGGAGAGCTTAAGAGGGTTTCTCCTGGCAACCCTTCCAAATAAGCCTTATGTATTCAGTCTTTTTCTAAATGTACTGTCATGAACTTTAACATTTAACATGCCAACTGAAGCCTGCAAAGTCTGATTATTTTGCATTTTTTTGAGCATTTTGTCTGGGTGAAATTGCAATGACGTCTACTATACCTGAAGGATTAAAAAAAAATCGAATTGTGATTTTTCTGATTATTAATGCACTTTGGTTTGCAATTTAACTTTTTTAAAGTTTTGGCTTGCAGAATTGTTCATGCAGAATTATGTTTTTGAATGAGATGGGGGACCTGACATTAGATGACATCAAAATGTGAACCGCTCTCTATTCTATAGCAAAGACACAAATTTACCCAACACAAGACGCACCCTGTGGCCAAAACTGAAGTCTGAAGTTCACTTTTCCTCTAGAACAGGTTTTTACTTTGACCTTGTAGTAAAAACTGTCAGATCCCATTTACCTTATTTAAGCACAGCTGAGACACACTTCTCACACTGCTTGTGTACATGCTCTAATCTATTTGTACGGGAGCCAAAACTAAAACCATAAAGTTCTGCAGATCCCCGTGTGAACCTGACACGAGTCTGATCTGCTGACCTATAGAGTATGCATATTTAAAACTTTATTTTAAGTAGGAGTGAAAGCTTAGTATACTTAATTTATATATCGGGAGGTCTTGATTCTCTTTGAGGAAAGTTTCCAACACCTTGTTGAATCTATGCCATGAAAAATTAAGGAAGCTCTGCTCTCAAGGAGCACTAGCAAGGTGTATCTAATTAAGTGGTTGCTGGTTAGTGCTCTGTTTATGGGCTGGGTCAGTATATCTTCAGTGAAACAAGGTGAATCATGCTGAATCAAATAGTAGTTTGTCCTTATTTAATCTGCCTGATGGAATGAATGAAAACAGATCTCATTGAAGCAAGAAGATTGACATGAGTAAATCTCATAAAGCCTGTACTGGTTCATTCAATGACTTATGTAAACTAGTTTAACCCACCTGATTAAATCGGGACCAAGCTCAAGTTTAATCAGCAGTAGTAGATTATGTTGACCCAAGCTAAACATGTTCACTTGGAAGGATAAATATACTTAATGCTGCAGTAAATCCATGTGATTGTGTAGATATTTGTTTAATTATTATTATTATTAATAATATTAATATTATTAATATCAATATTGTTATTATCATATCTTTTGCTAGAAAGCTATCATTTTAAATACTTAATCTATGTACAATTCAATGCAATTATGCATGTTTCTGCAAGCATATTTCTATTCAGTGTGTAATTATGAACCATCTTCGTTCACTTTTTGAACTATATCACCCACTTCACAAGTCTGTTTGCTCAGAGGCAGACGTTCTGGTTGAAGGCTGGGAGTAATTTTTCTGTTCTGTTCAAATCCTTCTTTTCTTTCTTTCTTTTTCTCTTCCCTCGGGTGAGGCAATATTAGCAGACACAGTAGGGGTCCTCTTCTTGCTGCTGGTACCTCTTGGTATACAAGAGCCACATAACAACCTTAAAAGTATGGTATTCTTGCCCAAATAGACCCAAGCTATTTAGCCACACAAGTGCAAAAATATGCAAGACCATGCAGTACGAAGCAGATATATAAGATTAATGTAATCTATACGCGATACAGGTGAAAACAAAAAAGCAGGATAAATAAGTGAAGAGGAAACTTTAAGGGATCTGACAAATGTGAAAGAATTCTTAATATTTTTCCCACACTCATATAAACTTAATGAAAACTTGGTTTTGCAAAGAAAAGTATTCCTGTCTTGTTGTACCTTTTAAACATTTTTTGTATGATGCTATCAATGCATGTTTTTTTGTGGTGCAAAGCATGGAAATACTTTCCCAGACTTCTTAGTGTTCAGGCTGAATGTTGTTATTTGGCACCTTTGGGCACAATCATTACATTTAAAATACACCAAGTCTTGGATTTTGGATGTGCCTCGTAAATTCTCCCAGACTTGCTTTCTTTGACAGCTGAGGTCTAACAGCAAATAACAAGCCGTCAAATTAAATGATGAAAAAGCTATGCACCTTAAACATTTTGGTTCTTCACCAGTACCTTTTATAGTAATTACAAAATATACAATTGAGTTGCAGCTATTAAATGATTTTTCTGCCAGTGTCATCATGGAATGATATTCCAATTTTATGCTCCAGTACTCTAAAAGACACCAACAAAGAAGAAGATACATTTTTATGTTCTCTGTATGATTAGGATATTATTGTGATTGGTTGCTATGAGAGAAAATAACAGGAATAATTAGATCATATTTAAATACATTCACTCTATACATGCATGGTGACAGCTTTATTACTATACTGGAAAGGTATGTTTACAATGATATATAGAGACTGGATGCATCCTGATGTGCTAATTTGCAGCTTTTATGACTGTTTAATGGTCAAATCTGAAAAAAGTACAAGCTGCCCTGCACTACATCTGCAACATTTGCTGTGCTGTAATTCAAAAATTGCTTGAAGTTAAGTGTACTTTCTTGTTTTGAAGTAGTTACTGTCAGGGAGTGGTGATGCAATGTGAGGTGAATGTCAACTCATGGCTTCCAGTGGCGATAACCATGTTTCCATGAACTAATGAATCAGACAGACAGCGATCTTTTGAGATGCCAAAAAAAAAAAAAAAAAAAAAAAAAACAAACAAAAAAAAATAAATAGTCACCCCAATTAAAGAAACCTAAAGGAGCAAAAAAAAAAAAAAAAAAAAAAAAAACAACTGGGGTGGACAGAGGAAAGTAAAGAAAGCTCTTCTTGAGGAATAGATAAATTCGATCAATCTCTGGAAATATATGGATAATTTCGACTTCCTGGCCAAAAGCAAAAAAACTCGCCACCCTAAAAAAAAAAAAAAAAAAAAAAAAAAAAAAAAAAAATGGGCACTTTCAAATATTTTGTTGGACTGACTTTAGTTTTACATGAGCCTTCATTGTGACGTTGTTTCGATAAGCTTCAGCAGTGTCACAAGACATTTCCATCAACTGTGTTATTATTTTTTACCAAGATCTTGTATTGATGATGGGAGAGTCTGGCCACTGCGCTAAGCCTCCCAAAGCTCTCAAACCATTCCAAAGATTCTCCATGGGTTCAGGTCTGGACTCTGTGGTGACAAATACATGTGTGAAAATAATGTCTTCTGTTCCCTGAACCACTCTTTCACAATCTGAGCCCAATGAATCCTGGTATTGTCATCTTGAAATATGGACATGCCATCATGGAAGGAAAATGTGTTGATGGATTTATTTTAACTAGCACAACTTTTGCAGTTTTCATGATAGTGGTCAGGAAACACGCAGACCAATTGCATGTGAGTTAAGCCATCCCACATGATGCACTCAGCTAATCAAGTCTGTGAGGCTCCCGTTGGTAAACTTTGCAGCACTACAGCACAGACAGACGAGAGGCAGGTAACAAGATGGTAGAAGGGGAAAGAAAGCCAGCTAGATATAACAAAGGAAGAGATACAAATGACTGCGGAAGCAGTGTTGCTAAATCTGCCTGTTATCTGCAGTGAATTTGGGCTTGTTTTTCTGTGAAGTCGCTTGCAAATATCAGTTTTGGGCTTGTTTTCTTGGAGTAGTTGCTTATTTGGGCTTGCCCTGGTCCTGTTAGGAGGCCATCCTGTTTCTCTAACAGCCGTCCACAATAAAGCAATAACCCATGTGTGTGGAACGGTAAATATGAATGCAACAGTCTTTCTCTTCATAAGGTAGTGTCAACAACCCTGTTTCCTTTGTTACCGCAGGTGTCTGAACCAGCATGCTCCTACCCAATTGAATGCACAACTTCATGAATAAATTGAAAATATGTATAATATATGTAACAAAGACTATGAAAGAGGTTGTATTAGAGGGCTCATCATGCAGCTCCTCAGAAAAACCTTGTCCATGAGGCTGATGGACATCAGTTTTACTGTCTCATAACAACATGAGGAGACAGTTTTTGTTTGCTTTAGGTTTGACCCCAGGTTTTTTTGAGATGTATATCTTATTTTAATTAAACTGTAAAAGGTCAAGTTATTCAACATTTTTACTGTTCATACAGACCGTGTGTGTGTGTGTGTGTGTGTGTAGATATCACACTAAATAGTTATTATGATCTCCTGGATCATGGATCCAAAGGTTTTTCTGTAACTGGACCTCTTTAAATTTTAGTTGAATACCACTGGTCTAAATGATCATCATCACCATTATTCTGGATTTTTTCTTACTACTTTTCTTCGTGGAAGACGATGGTTCCCCACTATCCTTCCAGATTTTAATAATGTCTTGGACAATTATTAACCCAGTTTTAATAGTTTCTGCACATCCTAAAGGCGGATTTATACTTGCGCTGCATCTGCGTCACTGCTGTAGGCGTTTTGCAGCTCCACAGAGGCCTGTGACCTCTTCTAGACCTGACGTGCACCCCTGGTACGCAGACGATTACGAAGATGTTCTCCCTTGTGATTGGTCAATTTGGGATTACGAGTTTCCGGATTTCTGGATCTTATCACTGAATTTGTGTAGTAACCACCATTTGTAACACTAGAACCTCCAAGGGGGTAAATTTTACCTCGGTTTTTCAAACACTTGTATCTCTGTTCAAATAAAATCCCTACTTCCCTCAAAAGATACAGTGAATTTTGGTGAGTGTGTGATCACAAGAAACTGCCAAGGAGGTACTTTCTACCGTCCAATTTAGTGCACTGTGTTCAGTTCTCAGAGGTTTTTACGCCATGCCCATTCCACTCCTGGTTGCTTAGTAACGCACATGAGTTTGACAGCTGTCAGAGAGTAAGAGGGTTGCATGTCGGGCTTCCGGCTCATTGCGGTCACTGCCCCTCAATTTTAATTGCACACAACACACATCACCTAAATAGTCAGGAGCGGGGAGGGAGAGGGTATTGGGGACCTCTCACACCCCTGTTCCCCCTGTGTGTGGCCGGGTCCCGGGGTGGCTGCGCTGGTGGGCTGCTGGCTCTGTGGGTGTTGGATCAAGGGATGGGGGGGGGGGCTTGGGGCTCGCTGTCCTCTGGTCCGCCTGGGGTGTCCCCCACGGGGCATGGTGGGTGGGTTGTGTGTGGCGTGACTGTGTGGTGGTGAGTGATTGTGGGTGCGGCGTGGGGGAGGGTGTGAGTGTGGGGTTATATAGGGTGCAGGTGGGGAGTGGGGGGAGGGGGCCGACAGCACCCTGATTCCCAGGGTGTGCGGCTGGAACATCGGGGTGTGTGCTGGCCTGCGCCGGGTGGCTGTCTGGGGGGGGCCTGGTCCTCCTAGGCATGTTGCGGGCCCTCTGCCTTTGGGGGGTGGGGCGGCTGCCTCTGGGCTCCTGGGGCCCTGGGCCCTTCGCTTGGACTGCCTGCGGCTGCTGATCTTGGCCCACTGGGACCTGTGCCCCAGGACCGTGGGGGGGCTCTTGCTGGGGCTCTCCTCTGCCGCCCTTCGGGTGGGGCTGGAGTCATCTTCGTGGTGGGGTGGCTTGGGTTGGTGCTCCGGGTCTGCTGCTGGGGGCCCGGGCCTCTGGCCCTGGTCTGCCTCTGGCCTCCGTGGAGGCGTGGTCGCATTTGCATGATCTCACTCATCACTCTTCATCACTGATCACTCCTTGTTTCTCATGCTCTGCATGCTGACACAGTCACTGAGTTGTCCAGTGGGTTTTAATACTAAGTGATAATTTTTTTTTTTTTTTTTTCCTGTGAGTTAGTATCTGGTCGCTGTTATGTCTTTTTGATTTGGTTATTATTTAAAAACTCTTAATGACTAGTTTTTTTCTGTGTATGTTTCTGCCTTTGTAAAAGTTGTTGGAAATTTTCTGGTGTGTTCATGTACAGGTGTAACAGTTTGTTGTTTGTTGTCTGGTGATGGTGTGGATTGAAGGGTCTTTGCATTCTGTCTGTGATCTTTTTGTCTCCTTTCTTCTTTCCCTTTTGCTCTTTTTGCTATTTTCCATCTTTTTCTGTCCCCTCTGGTCAGGTCCAGCAAGATTACATAGGCCTCCTCTTGGCAGAGCAAATTTGTTCAGCACGATACAGCAACCAGATTATTATTTTGCTTGCTATGATGCTGGACAGGACAAGTTAAAAAAAAAAAAAAAAAGAGAGTAAGAGGTTTTTATAATCATTTAGGGGAAATCTAGTGCTAAATTTGACAAACTGATAAATGCAAGAGATGGATGAA
Organism: Melanotaenia boesemani; assembly: GCF_017639745.1. Taxonomy (NCBI): domain Eukaryota; kingdom Metazoa; phylum Chordata; class Actinopteri; order Atheriniformes; family Melanotaeniidae; genus Melanotaenia; species Melanotaenia boesemani. The sequence continues at coordinate 36,232,723 of NC_055682.1, forward strand.
AGCCAAAGAAATTTAGTTATTATTCCAAGACCTGAGTGACGGACAATCGGAGAGAGAAGTAACTGTGGATGTGGTTGAGGAGGAATTGGTGGGAGAAAGTGATGATCCGTCATTTTTACTCGGTAATGAGTCATCTACTGAGAATGAGCTGATGAAAGATCGCAGACCAAAGAAAAGGTCCCGGCTTTTGGTCACAACTGAGGACTGGGGACTGATCACCCACCACACATACTCAGACTGGTACGGCCTGTAGTGAAAGGTGATGAAATGTCATTTTGTAACATCCTGGTAACATTCTCTGCTCTAGCTGAGCTAACTCTACATTAATTGCACCCAGTGCAACTGTCGACCGGGGTGGACTGTCGGTGTGCCCCAATCGCATCACGCCACCATGGAGGGGATCAGCCCACGCAAAGGGCGCAAGGGGTCTGCGGCGATGTCGGTCACCCGATCCGTCTTGACACACGACCAAGGAGTCTGACACACGCGCGAGTTAGACGGCTTGCAGCAAAGTTTATTTATATTATCTTCCTCTGAAGTTAATTAAAATATTGAAATCTGTTATTTTGTTATTTAATATATGCTGTTTTGACTGTTTAGCTAGTTTTTTAAAGTCTCCATTATAACTATTAAAATAATAAATGTAAATGAACAACTTCAATGTTCAACTTGCATCTTTGCGTTATTTGCGCTGTTGCAGCAGGGGGTGGTAAAATTTACCCTTCTCAGCGGTTCTAAGAGTAATGGAATATTGGCGGTTTTAGCGTTAAAAACAACACCCAATGGATCAAGTTGATGAGAGGCTGATCGAATTATTTCTTCGTTTCCTTCCACAAGCTAATAAAGACACTGAACCATACTAGACGCCATTGTTTTATAAACAGAAAATACCTACCGGAACTGAAGTGAACCATCAAAAGAACTCTGACCTGGTGAGTTTACCAGTCGATATTACCCCTGCTGCCACCTTCAGATTAGGAGGAGAAACTACAACACGACACCAAAGTGATGCATACACCCTATGCTTGAGTGCGAGAGCAGACTCACCAGCGTCAGCTATGCTGTAGCCGACCGCACACAGACACCACGAGTATAAAGCCGCCTTTAGATGTTTTCTCTACGCAATGCATACAAATGGTCCTTCCAATGCACCAACTCACACCTGTTCACATCTAAAGACAAATATTTTGAGTTTTAAGTCTAGCCATAGTCACAGACTGAGATTTGACAAAGACTGTGAATCACCATTTACAAGACTACTGTAACCGGGTGGTTTTACGAAAAGGGAATTATGGCTGTGTGTTTTCCCACCCGATACGCAGCCGTGAAGGCATCGCGGGCTGTATTTCCACTTCCACTTCTCGGCTTAGGCTCATCAGGAAGAGTATAAACAGGTACGGTTGCTATACAGTCTTCCTCTACCTTTGGGCGTGTTGGCAGCGTTACCCCGTGTGTTGCCACAAGCTGGTCGCCGTGGTTTGTTTGCTGGAGCCAGGTCGGCTGGATTCCCTGTTTGGGTCACAGCTTTTCCCCAAGCCTTGCTGGTGAAGGTAGATGCTAGCATTGTAGGATGCATATTATGTATGCACCCGGGTAATGTGTATTCTCCCACAATAAACTGTGCTGCTGGTGTTTCTGGGATGGCGTTGGAGTAGAGCTACGCTGCTCAGGATGGAGGTATGGATAAGTCTGTAGAAGATAATGGTTGGCTTACTGGTTAGCATGTATTTTGGCTAACTCTGTGCTCTCTCTGTGAAACAGATTGCCTCTGCTCCCTACTGTGCTCTCATTAGTCTTGATTTTGCTCTCAATTACCTTATGCACCCTTATTGTTCTAAATGTCTTGATGTAGGTTCAACGCTCCCATTTGTAGCAATTTAGCGTCATTGAACATTAAAGATGTTTAATAAAATTATTAATTTTAATAATTTAATAAAATTATGACTTATTTGTCAAAATATTGATTACCTAGGAAGCACCACCACACAGATAGCTTTATACTAATCCAATGGCTGTGTGGACACCATTAGAGTACTAAATTAATTAATTTAATAAATTAATTAATTCAGGTTAGTCAGATCAATCAGCTATCAATTAATCAGTCTCAGGACGCAGATAACGTGAATTCTTAAGTCGAAGGGACCCGTAACATGACTCAAAGGAGGAGTTCACAATAACCAGACCAGTTTAGGATAAATATGAAATATTTATAACTAGTCTAATCATGCATAAATGAAAAGGAAATATTTACAAAGGACTTTGCATGGGAAAATGAATCAAACAGTGTAAAATGCAGAATATGGTTTTCAAACCAGAATCTTTTTTCAATGTCGTGTGTCAGAATGAATGAAATGTATGCAAGAAATTAAACAAAATTTAATTAACCTGTGGTGTTAATTAAACTAAGGTTTGGGACTGAAAATGGATCTCTGAATCCTAAAAGAAAAAGAGGGAAAACTGAATCTCATCTGTTTAAAGCTGGAAGTTTAACTAAGAGGAAAAACTGCTAAGGTCACTGTCAGACAACCAACCATTCCTTGAGCAGACAAGCAGAGAATTGATCAGAGCAGGACTCTTCCAGTTCTGTTTGAATCGAGCTGACTTACAACCATTGTGGTGACTCTCCCGGGCAAATGAGGAAGTTGGCACAGGTGGTTTGGATCCTAAACGACTCCCAAGAAGGCCAAAAGATGCATCACGTGGTGGTCCGAGGTTTGGCTCAGGCAGTTCTGCTGATGAGGACTCTCCTGCGGCTCAGTTTGTGGTGTCAGTGAAGATAAAAAGTCCAGCTTTCGATCAGCCCAAAAAGAAACTCTGTAGAACTGGTTCGGAAGCTTTGGTCAGCCTGCGTTAACTAGTTATCCAAATGAGAGATCAAAATCTAGGATCAATATTAAAAGTCCAACAGATGCAAACATAACTAAAGAAAAGAGAAGTATCAGCTGGAAAAGGGAATGAACTAAATGGAGTTAATCAGTCCCAAAAGGGAACAAAATCAATCATGCATCTTGAATGCAGGCCCAAACTTTAGTATATTTGGTGATGTACTTTACATCATGGCAAACTTAATTCTTCATGCTTTCTCACTCTCTCTGGCGTTCCAGGAAAGTGTCTTAAGAAAATCCTGTCTGTAGGACCTCGGAAAGAGCCATGTCTGATGAGGATTCTGGTACAACTCCAGGGGAGGTTGAAGACCGAGCAGACTAGGCTTAACTAACTCTTTGTTCTGAGTTCCAAAAGTGTTAGTTTGATGGCACGCCCCATGAAAGGATGTGGGACGATTATCTTGACCAATAAACAGTCTTGTGGGCTGGTTTTAGGTCATATAGCAGAGTAGGGCTGGTCTGATCATTTTGTAAAGAGTATCAAATTAAACATTTTGTAAAAATATCTGCATGTCCAAGTTAATAAAGCCTTAAATGAAACATCATCCAAATCATCAGTGAATCATTGAAAAGACAATAACATAGTAAGAACGTTGTATCTCAAACACAGTAGTAAAGTTTCAGATCACAAATTAATCAAGCTTGTTGAACCTTGTACAAAAATGATAATGATTATATGCATGTGCATGGTATCAAAATGAAACACATATGTATGTATATATGTATATTTAACTTAACCTTCTAAAATAATGAGTATAATCTTTTACTCTTCAAGCAGACAAAGAAATTCCTTTCTGTGGGGTGGACAGAGAAAACCTTACATGTTTTATTACACCTCTGATATGTTAAGATAAACATTTCTTGGGGTGTTTCCAGATGTCATGGTCCATTAAGGCTGAAAGCTGCAGGAAGGCCTTATCAGTTGAAGAAAAACACAAGTTTAGAGAGGAACAGCTTCAAAGTGGACGTTTTGAATAAAGAGTTGCATCTGGGATCCACACACATTTTTAGCTCGTTAATAAGAAAGGCAGATTTGTGTTACAGAAGGTTAAAGTTCAGACATTTCCCAAATCTTTGATATAAGTTAAATAAAGTACTCCCAAGTCCAGGTTTGGCCCGTTGATCTTTGTTGACCCGTGGAACTGAAAACCATGTCATAAATCTGAGTCAGACCCCCATTTCGGGAGTGAGAGAGACTGTCTGTAGGGAGAAAAATCCTCAAAGAGTTTTAATTTAGTCAGGATTAAACCAAATTTCCAATCTTTAATTTCTGAGGCTGAATCTGCTACACATAAGTTTACTTTAATTGACTGCACAACCTACTTTTTAAGACTTTGGTAATTTGGGATCTATGTTGTTTGGTTTAGTTCTGTTATTAATTTACTAACTTTCGGTTTGTTTTTGGTTATTATTTTTGGTTGCAGTGGGTTTTGTGTTAACACCAAATTACTCAGCTTGTTTTATTGTTGTGTTTTAATAAAGTATAGATAATTTTTACATTGTCTCGCTTCTGTCAATCTGTAGCCAGATCCAATCTGCGTTCTTCGTAATAGGGAGCCCTAGACCATTCTTTGGGAATTGGGTTGGTCTACCAGTGGGTTCTCGTGGTCCTGCCCTCAATCACGATCCAGGCCACATCCCCCTCGTGTTTTACTATAACTAGATTTTTTAAGCATTTTTTTGTGATATGTCGGACATTTGATATCAAACAGGGCTGATCTGCCGACAGCAAAGCAAACAAGGAGAGAGATTCCCTCCAGGACCAATAGGGAATTACACATCATTATTGCCTTTGTATCTCCACCAGATGTTACACCGACTCATCAGAATCTGGAGGGATGAACGAGTTTCTATTCTTCTCACATTTGTTAGATCATTATACTGTAACACATACTTTTCAATAACTATCCGCTCCTCTTTCTGGATGGTCCACCTACAATGTTTCACCACGGGTTGGTGTTCGGCTTTTTTTTTTTCATATGTTTTTGTCGGTGTTCTGACAGCCAAGATTCCTGTTTTTGTTTGCAGTTACGTTTGAGAGAAGAAGAGCTCAAGTGTACAAATGAACGTAAACATTTCCAACATAAATAATTAATTAAATAAAATTAATTAAATAATTTTTTCCAAGTTTTACAATTTCTTTGCACCTCTTTCGATTCATTTTTTCCAAGTATAAATGAAAAATGATAGCGGAGACCCAGTTGATGTAACATTATATTTAGTGGTTCTGATGTGGCTGGTGTTTACCACGTTTTTAGCACAACTTGTTTACAGATTACTCTTTTTCCTGTTGCATGACAAATTGAGCTAATTTAAATACATTATATCTTGTTGTAATGCATGGGAAGAGAAAAGAACATATGGACATAAATTTGTTACATTTTCTCAAACATTCAGCTCCATCCACCTCAGGCATGTCTCTGCTGAAACCTCAGAAGGTCCCAGTTAGCAAGTCAAGAGGATGTATTGCACATAGCTTAGGCTTGCCTTGCATCATAAAGGAATAATCAAGAATTTTGGGTGTTTCCAAAGAAATAGATGGAAAGGGTGACATCACACTCCTTATGGTTCCCATGGAATTAAACAAAGGAAAATAAAGTGTAGACATCCCAGACTATCTTTAGATATGCTGCAGAAGCAGAGAGTTAATGAGTAAGAAAGTGGAGGATCTACACACTGAATTACAGTTCCTGGTCAAAGGCCAACGTGACAACAGATGAACCCAAAATTTACAATATTATGTGGACAAGATATAATGCAGAATGCTTCTTTCGTTTGCTAGGATTTTAAGTCTAACTCCAAATTGTTTATGTTTTAATTTTAGTCTATTAAATACAAAATGTACATGTACGACAATGTAGCCTTACAAGGATGCCAGGATTTTAAATGAAATAATAACAGCAAGATAAGTGTGAATTTATAGGGTGGGGGTACATCTAACCCTAATTACTACTACTACTACTACTACTAACAATAATAATAATAATAATAATAATACCTTATTATTCCTAGAGGGGAGATGCAATGATGTCTTTTTTTTTCTTTTTTAAGAAAAATAATAAATTATAAGATAATAATGCTTTGTTCTGGAGGACAATGGCTGTGGGTAGGAATGTCCTCCTGTATCTTTCTTTCTTGCATTGGACTTAAAGTCTCTCAATAAACAGTAAAGTCATCTTAAAGCCAATAAAAGCAAACAACAGCCTAATTAAGTTTCATGTCATAATAGCTTGTGACAAAACTCATTTTCTTGGTTGAACACAGGCTGTAACACTATTCGGTGTAAAAGTTAAAACACAACATGGCTACCTTTGTTACCCTTTACATGCAGCTGACCTCACTTCATCTAGAGGTTATGTTTTCTTTGAGCATATAGGCTGTATAATTCTGCATGCAGAGTTGTCTCATGGGCATTTTTATGATCGCAGTCTCCCCAGTACCGACACAGACTCATCCTTATATCATTCAAAAAGGACGTTGCAGCCAGTTATAAAATGACAAGGTGACTTTCACTTAATGCATTAGAATTAGGGGTAATGAGCCAGTAACTTTTGTTTGAGTTACAGTCCAGTGCAGAGTATGAACAATGTGCACTGGCTGTGTGCAGTCTTTTAATACGCATTTAACAAATCTTTACACTGTTATACAGTGTAAGCCTGTTATACAGAAATTTTATTGTGCTACTTGGCCAGGTACAGTAATGTGTTTGTGTTTTTATTTTACTTCAAGTTTGGCAGGTGATTAGGAGAGTCTCCAGGACTGTAAAGCCACATATTGTCGTTTTTACTGCAACATCTTTCTGCTCTCCGACACATCTTCCTCACTATAATTGTCTCACAATTGCTAGTCTTACTGACTCTCTTACTGACGATTACCCAGGACTTTGGTTTGCATAAAATTAAATAACAATTGATCATTTTATCATTTCTAACAGACATACAGTAAAAGTACAAACATGACCTTGCAAGAGTCTTTAGTTTACTCTCCATCCACATTAGAGTGATACATTAGTCAGCACAACCTAGTGGATGAATTACTTTTTACTAGGAATGCACGATATATCGGCATTAATATCGGTATCGGCCGATGTTAGTCATTTTTTAACATATCGATATTGGTCCGATAAGCAAAACTGGGCCGATATTAACAGCCGATATTTATTTTCGTATAATTGCTGATTGTGTAACGTGTGTCGGAAGGTTTGGCCATGCAGCCATGTTTGGACATGTGAAAACAATGCAGCACCATGTTGTGGGATGTAACTGAAGCAAGAAGCAATTTCAGCTGTGTGGTAATTTTTCACGGTGTAAAAAGAAGATACTCGAAAAGCAGTATGCAATGTCTGCAAAGTCGACGTAATGTGAGTAGAATGCCGTGTCAACACATTCAGCACCACAAATTTGATATGTCATCCAAAAAACTGCCATCCAGAACTTCACAAACAATGGTGGGAAGCTAACACCCCTAATGTTTGCCTTATTTTCCCTTTGTACATAATTTAATAATCTTAAACATTTTAAAACAAAATCCATATATCGACATCGGTAAATATCGGTTACCGGCCATAACAACAATAATTATATAGGATATCGGTATCGGCCAAAATTTTCATATCGGTCCATCCCTACTTTTTACCCCTATTATTGTCTCAAAAACCAAGAAAGGATTCAGCAAAAGGAAAAGCTTTTTTTTTATAAATGTATTTATGTTACAGAGGATGAAATGTGGAAGCATGGCAACAGACAGTGACATGGAAATTTTTTTAGCTCTGAGACAAATCAGAGGTAAAGTATGAAACAGGGCTTTAACTGAGGATTCAAAGCAGCAACTGTCTTTCAAGATCTGTTTGATTTCATTTAGCTTTGGAAGAATTCTTTTGACAGTAAAATTCACCACATAAAGTATTTAACAAAAATATTCCAGAAGTCACATTTCTATAGAGTTTTAAGTTTTACAATACTGATTTTATTTTTCTCTGTATTACAGATTTTAGCTGTTACTGTTCAAGTGAAAATACTGGTTCTGGTTTATTCAAATCTGATGGCTCTATGTGTCATGACAAGTTAGAGTGACACCTCTATGTGGTCTTTGGATAAGTAGCGATGGATACAGTGTGAGCAGTTTATGCAAATTCTAATGTAATGGACAATGAAACGAGTAAACAGTAACTACAGAAAAGGTGGCTCCATAACAAAACTCACAACAGAATCACAAAGAATCTGCGTGATGGCCTGTAAAGGTACTTTAGAAGGCTGCTGAGTGGAATTCCTTGGCTATGACTCAAAAGAAATGAACTAATTATCAGAAAAGGACCATCAAGTGGCTATAGGACACATCCCAAGCCAGCTGCCCAACCCAATGTTTTATCAAATTAGCTGATTCTCCAGTCAGTCATGCACTGGAGGAGCAAGTAACCAAAAAACACCAGCAATTAAGGGGACGTGTACTCTTTCTGCTCAATCTGTGGTGGGTCTGCTTGGACAGAGGGTAAATGTGCATTTCTTCTTGTCACATCCCCATGATGCATCCCACGTGAAATACTGTTCAGTTTATGCCACAGACTCAAGCCTTTAAAATATTTAAATAGGAATAAGAAATAGTTTCTGTTCTTCAGTAGAACAACTGAAGCAGCTATCCATTTGCACGTGGCTTATCATAAAGCCAGCAGGAATTAGAAGGCACAAAATTTAGTAACTTATTTTTATGTTGAGTTGAGAGCTAACTGGTGGATAACTGGCCAGGATAACCATTAATTAGGAAACTAATCTACAAAGAGCTGTTCTGTAGATCAGTTGTTCTTGTCAAACTAGTAAAACTGTTTGTCTACACACCTTCTACACTGGGACGCTGCTGACACACACCATGGCTAAAACAGCCACAAATAGCTCTGGAACCCATGGTGCACATGGAACGTGGAGCACATGCACCCGGTGGGAATTGTCCTTAAAAGTAAGTAACTTAAAGTATTAAAATTCTCAGATTGTTCTGTTTTAATGAAAAATAAATCTTTTAGTCAGTTATTTATTTGTATTCTAAAGGCTTTTTTTAGCATGGTTTGATGATTCTACATTTTTACATGTAGAAGGATCCAGTGGTTGAAATTATAATCAAAAGATTTGTCCCAACATAATGTTTAGAAAAGCATGTTATAAGAATATTCCCAGAAACAGAAAGTGTATAAACAACAATTTTTATTTCTCATAACCAGTGTGACTTTTCTTTACACCAGCTGAACTTGGGAAAGTAAAACAACTGTATTTGTATTTGAATTTATTTAATGGCCTTGCCCAGATTTATTAAACCACAGAGATCCATATTTTAAATTAATGAATAAATTATTCTACAAGTGTCTTACTAACAATGCACATATTCACAAAAACACAAAACCAATTTATTATAGTATTTACTGGCACAGTCTGCCAAGAGCAGAACATTGGGATGATTAAATTTTACCAATACAGATTCAGCTTTTATTAAAGCAATTACAAAAACCCTACAGACTAACATGATAAAAAAAGAATAAGAAACAAATGATGCATCTTTCCCAAATGCCAGTCATTCTGACATTCTCAGTCCTTCATAGTCTGTGTGAGGGTGCATCATAAACATTTGGCCTGGTTACCCCAGTTGACTTTTTGTAGAACTGTCTGGTCATTTGGGAGCAATAAGCATTTCTCATTAACCTCAGGATCATACATGTTGCAGTTAAACACCTCAGTGTGAAATCCCAACTGCAGGAAGGCATATCACACTGAAAGATAAAGTTGCAAAACAGCCCAAAAGTTTAGACACAAATAAAACCAAAATATCAAGAATGAAAATTACAGCACATTTAAAAACATTAGATACAATATTAGATTATCTAATTCTTTTCTTTCATAAGACAAAAGGTGAAATGAAGACTGTGAGCTGAGAGGTAAGCTTGATCCTGAAGTTTGACCATCTTGCACTGGTTTCAAACTCACTTGTTACCCTGCTGCATCTGCCTTTGTCATGTTTCCAGGGGCGTATTCCTACAAAAAACCTAATACAGTCAGATCGAGTACAACATTTTAGACATGAGTGATTTTGAATATAAGTGTAAAATTATTATTGGGTTTAAAATTTAAACCCATGCAGGAGCTGTAAATTAATGTTTGCAAATAATTTCACTTTGTATTTGTAAATGAATTTTTTTCGCCCTGTAAAAGAAATCTGCCTGAGAAAGTTTCTGAATGTGAATTGACGTTGCTCGGCTCCTTCTCCTGCGCCTAGCTTACGCTGCAGGTACTATTTCAACTGCACTTACATTCCAGGGAAGCCGCTGCCCCACTTTGCTCCTGACAGCAGCTTCTCAGGACTAGAGGTTAAATATTATACAGTGCGGGGACAGAGAGATGTCTGTCGAAGAACTGAATAATTTCCTGGGCTCCGGTACATCCCAATACCCGTCTACCAGGGGGACAAGCAGACACCTATAAGCAGCGTTTGTTTTTTGGAGAACTGGGGAGAACCATGATGAAGAACCTAATGCAGCAGTGGCTACTCCGAAATCCAAGCTCCACTGAAATAGTAACTGTAGCCGGAGGAGAGCTGGGTAAGCAAACTAGTCCTAGTGCTGGTTTGCAGAGTCCACAGCACCTGCTGCTCGAGACTCAGACTGAATGATATTGTTTTGTCTAATAATGTTACAGACTTCATTACATTAATTTAGTCACAGAGTTAGTTGCACCCTGTGCCATTTAATAGAACATTCTCGTTGCTCCATCACCCATCTTTAAAATCAGTGTACTCTCTTTAAAAAGCCTGCACCAGTGCAGAAGAACAGATGCTCTCTGATTGGATGGTTTGATTTGTCATCATCCAATCAGATAGAGGAATACAAACTGAAAATACAAACAGGTTATTTGCAAACAGCCTTTTTATTGAGCAAATTTAAAATATGTCTTGCAATTTATATTTAATAATAAATATACAATTGATACAAACTAAATATTGCAGTGTGAGGTTTTATCCTACAGTAGATTAAAATATGTATAAATTCCAAACAAATGGAATGAAAACAAAACTTTTTCCTCTGGGGGTGCCGATGCATATCTATTTTTTTTTTTCTCTTATTCTTTTATAACAATCAAGGATCCTGGAGTGCAGCTAAAGTTCAAATGAGGGGGAAAAATGGCACAGGGAGAAAACAGTACGGGGGAAAAGTGTAAACTTTTAGCTGTGGTTGCAGCCCAGTCTGAGAGGCTGCCAATGTGAAAAGGACTGACTGTGAATTCCCCACTGAGATGGGCTTGGTCCAGAGGGAATGCAAGCCAATCTCCAACCTGCTCTCCTACCTGAGAACAGCTGCAAGCTCCATCTGCCAGCTCCTCATGGTGGCTACCTAAGGGAAGCACGCTCCACCCTCCCATTTCAGAACAGAAGCTCCTTTGTGTTGACAGTGAGGGATTTCAAGGTTTGATGAAATCAGTAGGTTGTCTGTGAATATGCATGCTTGTCCTTTCTGGTTAAACACATATTGACTAAAGAAAAAACAAACACATAAGAACACAGACACAACAATGAACACATTTTCAAATGACTTTACAATGAAAACAAGGTGCAGGAACCCATATGTATGGCCAAAAATTAATTACTGTCGCCCCAAGTCTTTTAAAATGCGAGTCTCACCATGTTCATACAGACCTGAATCTCTCAAAGCCAGACACACAATGCAGATGTTCGTCTAATTACTCCAGCATGAAGATGCTCCTGCTCATGACCTAAAGTTCTTGTCAAGAGCTTTGACTTGGAAATAACAGAAGACTTACTACACATAAGAAGCTTGTACCAGTAGAGAGTTATCACCCAAACACATCAGTTTACACAGAATATAAACTGATATTAATTGCAATAACTCATGAAAGCTTATCCCTATAAGGTGTTAACATTAAAAAAACAAATAAAAGAAGTCACATTCTTGTTGAAACCACACATAAAACAAAGCTAAACACACTAAGGGCCACCATCTTTACCCAATATAAAGAGTAAATTCTGCTCCGTGATGCAGGAAGCTAATGGCATTCTTTTGCAACCCATAAACAATTAATTTTAGACATTTAGATAATCTAATCTGGCACAGAAAGAGTTTATTTAACCTTGTGAATAATTTGGTTCCAAACTACTTATGCTAATAACTTCTATATTTGCAGGAAAGATTAAAGAAAACATTTGAGATGTGGCCCATCTGCAGGCAGGTTCTGGGTTGAGCTTTGGGCACCACCCGGCAGACTACCAAACCCTACACTCACCTTAGGAGAAACACCTTCTTCTGGGAAACAAAGGCAACTACATTTATACCAGAAACCCGATTTGTAGGTGTCACAAATACATCCACTAGAGGGCAGTGCAGAGTTCTGAGATTTTTTTCTGAGTTCTTTAGCAATAGTATTATACCAAACATGGTGACCATGGAGGAGATCATGATAATACTCTCAGAAAGAGACATAAAAGATGTATTGCAGTAGATGGTGGTGGTCTGTGCTATGTACATAGATCCCACATCCAAGTCTGCTTGCCGCTACAGCAACTTGCCGATGAGGCAGGCATATTGGTGCAGTGTTGCTCGTCCACTTAATTCATTACGTGTATAAGGAACAAAGCGCCTCAACTGTTGAAATACATATATATATATATATATTTAACTGCTTTGGCGCTATATTTAATGAGTTTTCAGACCCATCTAGTGACTCTATGTCTAAGAAGCAACTAGCGACAAATCTAGTGAATTTTTATAGTGTTATTTAACGCTTTTGGAAACTAAGGTAAAAGCATGTTTACTTCTTCTTAATGAGCAGCACTACCACCCCTTCCAGTGCACACAGCTGTAGTCAGAACAGGAGCATAAATAAGGTTCTACAAGCAGTAGAGTCTGTAGCTGGATATCTGACTGCCCAGGACCGCTGCCTGTTTTAGCCTTTCTTTTGAATTCCCCTGGAAAGCATTGGACTTGTATATCCTAGGCCAGGGGTAGGCAAGTTTGTACTGTAAGATTCACAGTCCTGCACGTTTCCCTGTTTCAACACACCTAATTCAAATGAATGAGTCACTGAGCAGAACTTGATCAGCTGTTGGATTAATTTAATTTGAATCAGGTGTGTTTGAGTAGGGAAACGTCTAAAACCTGCAAGACTGTGACTCTCTAGGACTCAACTTGTCTACCCCTGTCCAAGACTATATTACATCTTCAGTCCATACTATGTGTAACATATGCTGTGATCCCTTAATGGATCCACCCCACCAGCATACAGTACTGGCATACACACAAACACAAAAACCCTCCCAAACAAACCAGTATGATCCAGTTTTACTGAGCCATCTTCTATGTTGTATAGATAGTAATTATGAAAATGCATTACTCATTTCTGTACTGTTAGTTTTGCAGGATCAAATACAATGGGAGAGTAGTTTTTCTGAAAGGTCTAAATATGTGTTTTATTTCTATTTATTAATAACTACTGCATCACATTTTTAAACCATCAAATCCTTCGAAGACAATAAGATGTACCCATAATCCCTTACTTTTGTAATAAGATCTCTAAAGAAGATTCACATCCACTCCATGCAAAAAACTTAAATAATTAAATGTTTGGTAATTTTCCCGGTGTCTTCAATGACACATTGTGTTGTGTTCCTTTTCATTCTGAATATAAATTGCTCACAACCCCTTAGATGCACAAAAAACCCTGCTTTGACTATTTCTGTTCATCAGGGCTTTTGGTGACATTACTTACCTAAATGAGTTGCGGCTAATTGCAACAAATTACACCTGTGTTTGATATGTTAGCACAGCAACAGAGCACACAGATGGTTCAGCATTGTGTGTTATGCTGACCACCCCTGAGGGACTGCAAAACAAAGTTATGCAGGTTGTCATCGCTCTGTTGGAACATTGAAATTTGACAATTAGTATGTCAGCAGCACATACTTCTAAACAAAAAAATGTTGAACCATGAAATGGAAATTTTTAGCTTTGGCTATAAAATGCACAGTATAAATATTTTTTAACATTTTTTGATAGGTCTCAAAGCCAGGATAAATGTGGAACTTGGATTGTCTTTTATTTATCATGTGACTTAATTATGAAGTAACAGCCACATTATAGCAGATGGTTGAATTTTTGGGCCACAGATGTTGCAGAATTCCTTTATTATGCAGCAACACACTAAACCCCTAAAGTTACAAACTGAACAGCATTTTTTTTTCACATCCAATACACTCCTTTCCTACTGGAACAACAATATACAAGCTGTAATGTGTTCAGACAGAGGCTTCTTCAGCTCCACTCCAACAAATAATGATGCAGGACATATTGTCCACAAATAAAAATCTTTACCTTGAAGATTATTACCACATGGAAAAGATGGTTAACAAGTGCTCTTACACTTGACTAATATAGTTGTAAGATCAGATTAAAAGTGCCAACCCATCTATGTCTGACTTACTCATTAGATGAAGCAGACAGCACTAAAAGAAACTTCATCCTTACATGAAATTTCATGATAACGGTTTGCATTTTTACCCACCACTTTATTTCCCCACACAACCCTTCCCACAACAAAAGGTTAATAAATATGCTGCAGCTGCTCTTGCTGTGAGTGCATCAGCATCTGTGTCGAGTATTCTTGCACTTCTTGCATCAAAGGTGTTTTGCTTCCTGTCAGATTAGATTTTTAAAAATGCACACAGCAGCAAGAGAACTGAAATACAAAGATTTAGTTAAAAATATTGCATGCGACATTACAGATCCTTTGTGTTTTTATTTCAAAATATTTTACAAAACTATGTCTTTGCCCCCCGTCCCCCTCCACCCCTGCCACCGCCACTGACACCTAGGGTAGCTGTCTTCCGATCTAACAGCGGGGCCTCATTGATTCTTAATCGCTTAATACCACAGACAGCAGGGGGGTGGTTGTAAGCAACAACAAGATGGATAAAGTAACTATGACCAGCCCAACAGGGGGGAGGAAAGCTACCTCCTGTCACAGCGACAGTCCAAGCTGAGACACAGGAAGACAGCTCTGAGAGGACAGAAATTAGTCCCTGGTGACAGCAACACATCAGGCTACATTGTCAGACAGGCTGTAAACTAATCCACAGTTTAATTCTATTATAAACAGAAAATTAAAAACTCAACTTGTTTGAAATGCTAATTCCACTGAAATTCTGCAACACAAACTCTGATTTTATGTGTGGCTCATCCACAGAGATAAAGTATAATTACACCAGTCAGTATGTGTTCCTCTCAAGACAGAGCTTTAAAGAACAAATATGTTTTTCCTGTTTTAATAAAATTTATTTAGTTAGATGTAAAGTATACTTTTTTTCTTCTAACAGAAAGTTTTTAATAATTAATAGAAATGTATTGTTTATTTGTTCAGCTGCCTGTGAAATTATGTTTATTGCTTGTTACAATTATTAATTGACATGTGAAACTTTTCTAACCCTAACCCTGATAACATTTAGATGGTTCAGCTGAAACTATTTCAACTACTCCTGCCAGATTTTCTCTGCTATATTTAGCTGATTAAGCATTTGCAGTAAAAGCTCATGAAGCTCTTTGAGGAAGATGCTTCCAGCTATCACCAATCCACTGTTGGAGGATGAGTCTGTTAGTCAAGTAGGAGTGTTCTTCAATACTCTGTCCAAGGACTACATTGGGGGAACCTCAATGTACAGGCACCAAGCTTGGGGACAATGAGTATGCTTATACTATATATATATATATATATATATATATATATATATACTATACACTCTGTTTCCATCTGGGGGCAACTCCATAGTGGAAGAGAGCCCAACCCTTCTTAAAGAAGCCCAAGCCATGCATCAAGATGAGTCCAACTTTATCCAGCTGGAACCTCTCGTGCATCAGCTTAGGCTCCTTCTTACCAGAGAGGTAATATTTCACGTCCCTAGAGCTTGTGTGGGGCAGCTCTTCATGGCATAGACCCAGTCACCAGACACTAACTACCGAGCCCCACCTCTAGGCCTGGCTCGAGAGGGGGCCTGGTGATCCACATTAGGGCAAGGACAACTTGCTCCAATGTTTCTCCTTATAGAGGTCTTTTTTAGAATAAGAAAGAAGGCTTACTTTGTTTTTCTGAATGAATAGATCATTTTACAAAAAAATAAAAAAGTAAAACATCTACTCTCCATTTAGTTTTCCTATAATAGTGACATCTTTCTTTGTTGCTTAAGAGTGAAATTTGTTCTAATCTCTTTCTTGCATTAGTTTTTCTTCCTTGATAGATACTTTTGATGACTGTGTCAAACATGTCTGCTGCTCTGCATCTTACTTCCTGGTGTAAAAAAGGTGAATCTTTTTAAATGACAAGGTTCTGCACCTCGAGCACAAGAGCAGGTCATACTAAATGATGAGGGGTCATCCTTCAGTAACTGCACTGGCCTCCCCCACCTTCTATCTTAGCCTTCACAGAAGAGGCCAGGGAGAAGTACACTCCGTTGAAACATTCTTGTAATTTATGTCTGCCGGCTTCAGGAAATTGAAGTCAAAGGTTCACTGCATCTTGTGCCACAAAAAATGATCTTCTCAGGAACAATGTGTAAAGGAGAGAGGACGAATTAACCTGGACGCTTATAAATGGGACACAAAAGAGTGAGAGTGTTATTTAAAAAAAGATTCATTAAACGCATTGAAGTTGTGGAAGATTGCCTGCAACTGTCACACTCTTGGGTCCATTTTTAGCTGCCTATGTTTGGGTTTGTGAGTTTCTCAGCTGGCATCCTTTAACTTTTGCAACCCTCCTTCCAGCTTGTACACTTTGGGATGTTTTATTATAGATCTTAAGTAAATCAGTTTGATTTAATAAAAACAGTTAAATCACACACAACTCTGCTTTGAATGACACTAACATTTAATACATGCCATTTTGCTACTTAATGTCTGCAACAAATATCAATAATTTGTGTGCTGTTTGTTTTCCTAGCTTCTTTTCTTCATGGTGTAAATGTCAGAAATCACCGAAAGGTCCATAACCCAACATGATGATTTCAAATTATTTATTTTGTCAATCCAACATCAAAGAAGATAATGTATAGTGTATAAAACAGAACTTTTCAATGCACAGCTTCAGTCAGTTTCCTACACTCTTAGATTTAGTTTGAACATAAACTTTTAGTAGTGACTAATTATCATTTTATGTTTAGTATAAACAAACAAATAAGTTGTTTCTAATAGTTTTCTACATTGTGCAGTGTAATAATAATGATTAGCCAAGAAAATTCTACATTTTACGTTTCTCTCAGAGGGGGTGGGGCTTTTTTCAAAACTCAACACACCTAATTCAACAAAGGCTCATGGGAAATACAGATTCAGCTGAAATGTAACTGTTTTTTTTTTATTATTGTTGTGCTATAAATTTGAGTTATGTGCTTTAAGTTCTGTGTTATGTTAACAATTAGTCAATGTTATCAAGTTCTGCCCGCTTTGAATTTTAAAGTTGGCAGCATGAATGAAAAGGACAGTACAGGAAAACAAAGCCACCAACACCAATGAATTCTGTACGTTGTAATGTGGGTAAAGATGAGTGAGGTGAGTTATTGTAACTCATTTTCTCCTTCTCAGTTCTGCTGATTGTAGTTCTAAGCTCAAAAAAGTTCTGTGAAAATGCATCAAGTTATCATAAATGTATGTCAAAGTTCAATAAACAAACTAAACAGCATGTGTAAATTTCATATAAGATAATCTGTTCAAACTGTTTTAAAGAACTTTCGATAAGTGAACTTATGGGTTAAAGTAAATTCTAATGGTTGCCCATGTTGATACAACTTGACATGTTTAGCTTCAACATTTCTAAAAACTAGAATGGTTTAAGGCAAGGTTTCCTCAAAGATTTCTACTAAACTAATCCGGGATTAGCGTGTATGCATTAGGATGGGATAAAACCACATAATCACGATCCCATAGGCATCCAGTAATTTATAGCAAAACAAAGAAAAAAGTAAGAGTGAGGGTGGGTGTATTTTTTTTTAGACTTCTCTGAGAGGATCATTGTTTCAACTTTGAAAGCTGCTGTTACGGTCGGCTCGTGGACCATAGCAAATAAAGAAAGACATGAGGGAATTTTCATAAAATATTACCAAACTGAAACAACGTAACTTAACCAAACCAAATACGACACAACCAAACAAAACGCCAGGTTCTAAAGGTTAGATGGACCAGGCTCCACCCTGGAAAGGGCGGACCTTTTATGGTACGTGGAGGTCCTGGCCAACTGTCTCCGATAAGCCATCAACACCCAGACTTGCAGCACAAAATTAAAGCAATTGTCAGAAAATAAACAAAACAAGACCCACAAAGGTCCAAATTCTTAAAGGCCAATTTGAGTGAGCAAAATTTGATTTATATAAAATTGCACTTAGTGTGCAGAAAGTAGCACTTTCTGATGAAAGTGATGAAAGGAGCAATAAGAAATGCACACTCATCAGATACTGTAGTAGGTCCACCTGGATAGCACTGGGTTGGGCTCCCTTTTGCCTTCAGAACTACCTTAATTCTTGCTGTCATAGATTCAACAAGGTGTTGGAAACATTCCTCAGAGTTTTTGCTCCATATTGACATGACAGCATCACACAGTTGCTGCAGATTTGTCAGCTGCATCCATGATGAGAATCTCCCATTCCACCACATCACAAAGCTGCTTTGTTTGATTAAGATCTGGGAACTGTGGAGCCCATTGGAGTCCAGTGAACTCATTGTCACGTTCAAGAAAGCAGTTGGAGATGAGCTTTGTGACATGGTGCATTATCCTGCTGGAAGTAGCCATCAGAAGATGCTTGACACGGCCTGCGGCCACGGTACCAGGAAGCGGACCCAAAAGCAGAACACTTAGACAGCAAGGAGAAAGGTGCGATAATGTTTATTAATAAGTAGTGTTGATCGCTTGGTCCAGGTCCGGGCAACTCTTCTTAGGAAAGGGCAGAGGGTTATTGCGGTTCAGGGAAAGATGCTGGGTTGTGTCAGCTTGGCAGCGGCTTACTGTGTTTCTGCGCGAGACTGACGGTGGAGGGGTGAACCAGGGGATGTTCTCTGTGGATGGTGACGTGAGCTTGGTTGCAGGCAGGGCGAGCAGGCAGGCAAGTGGCTTGATGCGAGGAGTAGTCCAGATCCTGGGTGCTGTGGTTTAACCGAGGAATCAGGGTCTTAGGCTGTGGAACAGAGATGACACGGTCAACAATCCAAGAAAAAGGCTTAAGATCAAGCAAGACACTGAACCCCACTTGGCCTCCTGATGTGTGGGGTATGATTGTGAGTGATAGTTGAAAGCACCTAGTATGTAACAATCAAAGTGCTGTATGAATGTGTGTGTTAATGTGTGAATGTGAAATGCAGTGTAAAGTTTATTACAGAATAGAAAAAAAAATGCTTGTAACTAGGAGAATTTCACATTCAGACTAACGAAAAGTCTCAGGAGGTTCTGAAGAACCAGGACAAATGCAAGTAGTTTCTACCTCTGTGTTGCTCACGATGGAGAGCGTGACCAGATAAGACAGTGTCTTTCCCTTGGTCCTTTCTAATAACAGCCTGCCTTATTTTACAGATGTCCTGTCTACAAACAACCCAGTGTCTCCATACTGTTCCCAGTCCAGGGTCGGAGACTCTCAGGTCATTGCTTTGTACGCAAATACATAAGTATGATATGAAAAGATAATGTATAGGACGGATAAAATATTACCATGAATAAAATGAATATATAATGTAATAAAGATCAATGAATAAATGTAATAAAAGATGATTAATGATCAATAAATTATAAATGGTGAATAGTAATGACAATAAGGATTTTTTTTGTTCCATGGTGAAATCTTTTCAAGCGCTGTGAACTTATACAAGACATTTTGGTCTTTTCTTCTAGAAAAGCAACAACACTCAGGTAGGCCATGTGATGTTGTCTCCAAGGTGCTCACAGAGAACCAAGATAATATCCCCCACATCATTACACCAATAGCAGCCTAAACCATTAATAAACATAGGATGGATCCAGGCTTTCATGCTGTTTATTACAAAATTCTGAGCCTACCATCTGAATGTGGAGAGGAAATGGACACTCATCAGACCAGAGATTTTTCCATCTTCTGACCAGTGTTGGTGAGTCTGTGTGAATTGTAGCCTCAGTTTCCTGTTCTTAGCTGACAGAAGGCACCCGGAGTGGTCTTCTGCTTCAAGGTTGGACGTGTTGTGTGTTCAGAGATGCTAGTCTGCATAGCTTGGTTGGAACCAGGGATTATTTGACTTCCTGCAGCCTTTCTATCATGTCCCACCAGTCTGCCCATTCTCCTCTAACTGCTGACATCAACAAGACATTTGGTCCAGACAACTGCTGCTCACTGGATATTTTCTTCTTTTCAGGCCATTCTCTGCAAACCCTAGACATAGTTGTGTGTGAAAATCCCAGTAGATCAGCAGTTTCTGAAATACCCAGAGCTACAACCATGCCACATTCAAAGTCACTTAAATCCCTTATCTTCCTCATTCTGATGCTCAAGTTTGTACTTCATCAAGTCATCTTCACCACATATACATGCAAAGTGCAATTTGAGTTGCTGCCATGTGATTGGCTGATTAGATATGTGTGTTAATGAACAATTAAACAGGCATTTCTAGTAAAGTTTACATGAGTGTACTTTAGCAAGAAAAGTCATTAGAACTTTTTCACAAAAACTCACAGTGAGAGATATTTTCTTGACTTTCTCCATTTCGTGTGATCTTGTAGGATATTGAATGCTGTGGCCTTTACCAAGTGTCCCTTTCCGTCCACTCTGTCTGCATTTTCAACTTGGTCATCAGCCAAAAGTGGCTTGTAATCCTTGATCTCTAAGGCTCAGTGAATTACCGGATACCTAAAAATAGACGACTCATTGACCAGGTAATTATCGGGGCTTCTGACAACATCACCAGCAGCAGGAGCAGGAGTGACTGTTGCAGCACGGGGAAGAAGGCCAGTCAGCAAACCCAGAGAATTTCATAACTTGAATACTAAAGGCCTTCATACAAGTATTGATATGCAGCAGAGCGGTCGGGGACAGCGAAGATGAGCCGGGAGGCGGTGTTAAAGAAGCACGTAAAACCAAAGTTGAAACTGTTCAAAACTGAGATGCAGCTCAGCTCAGAGCTGCAGCGTTGTCTGTGTTTATGAGCTGTCTTTGATCTTTATAACCAGCCAGGAGATGATTGACAGACTGACAACCCGTCTTCCTTTGAAATTGAAGTCTGACCCTTACTGCGCTCGACTGTAACTGTGATGTGACAGTTTTTGCTTCAGGATTTAAACTTTAAAAAATGGAAAAGAAAAAGAAACTTGTTCTTTCTTTCTTTTTTTTCTGTCTTTCTTTTTTTACCAGTTAGTTTGAAATAAGTCAAATATTTAGCAATTTACTCTGACAACTTGAGAGTTTGAATTAACTTGTTTCTTCCCATTGTGCAGTCATTATTTGGTTTCTTAAATCAACCGGCATCCAGTTTCATAAATCTTCTCAATTCACAGCAAATACCTTTGCTTGGAAAGCTGAGCTTGCAAGATGTCGGCCTGTGAGACTATGTTTGCACCCAGATTGAATCGAAGGCAGCGAACCAGAAAAAGAAATAAAAAAGTCTTTTATCCAAGCCAGCCTCACTGAGGTTAAGACAGCCAGTGGGCAAGGCCTAATCATTTTCACTGTCCAACACAGATGCAGACCCGTTTGATCTACGCTGCAGTTTCCAATGAATGGTCACATCTTTCACTCGATGCAGTATAGAAAGATATTACAATCTTATGGACACACGACTGAAAAAGAAGAAAAGCACATGTAGCATACATCGTCAATGGTCTAATTTTATTTGAAATAATAACACACTGCAGACAAAATGACAGCTATGAGGAATGGAGTAGGCTTTGTTAAAATAAATGGCAAGCTCACATTTCAAGATAGGAGTGTATTTACTTACAAACCTATGTATAGTGTGTGGAGGATGATGTAGTCTGCTCCAATCTTTCACCTTAGTACAACAATTTAGTGTGGTGACAACAAATTGTAGCTTCTCACTTTCCTGTGAGCTGTTGCACAATTTCCAACTATAAGTTTAGGCCCCTAAAACAGAAGAGATTAAATTTGTATTTAGTACGTATTACCTTATGATTGTACTGACCAAACAGATCTGTAAGACTGGTGGGTAAAAATGCTTTACAATGAATGCTTATATAAAGAACTTATGGAATATATCTTTACTTTTCTGATTTAATCTTAACTGCAGATCATGAGAAAAGTCCATTGTATTTTGCTATCTGACTACAGTGTGTATTTCTTTGTTGGAATGATTTTTAGTAGTTTCCAAAGTCCACAGATGGTGAACTGTGGATTACAACCTCACAAAACAAAATAATTTGGTGAATGCTAACAAGACAAAGCTAAATGTCATCGAGATACACATTGGAAGTTTATGAAACTGTGTACTATACAAGATGTGCGTACTGATTTTGTCAGATTGTAGAACATAGCAGAGGTGCTCATAAGTCCTTTTTTGCAAGTCCAAGTCAAATCATCCACCTCATTCTGCCCTGGAAGAAGTCAAGTCTTGAGGTCAAAGTTGAGACTCAAGTCACTTTTAGTTGTAGCAAGTAATAACATCCAAGGAATGTAAAACCCTAAAACAGCACTGAACTTTAAACTGACAAATGCTCTGCAACCTGTAAATGAACATAGAAATATATTCAGATTAGTAAATATGGTCTTACCATAATATTTCCAAGAGTTTTTAATGTCAACCAAAATCCATCTGAACTCATAGAGAAATTTAAAATAGTAATACTGCAGTTCATAGCATGTTTTCCTGAATGTAGAGTGGAGGGTCAATAAGCTGCACTTTAGTGCAGGATCACCACCTGTCCTGCATGTTTTAGATGTTTCCCTGCAGCACCAAAGCTGATCCGCATGACAGCTTGTTGTTAAGTTCTTAGTGACCCATTAATAATTTGATTCAGGTGTATTGCAGCAGGTAAACAAGTAAATTCTGCAGGATGGCTCAACGTGTTCCTAGTTGGTGATCCCTGCACTATTGCATCAGAAAAATCTTCATATATTTTTAATATTCTTGATGCAAGCTCATTGCTAACATAGATGCTCATTAGCTTTCATATTACAGTGAATCTCTCCAGTTGTGTTTTAAGGTGGATAAAGATAGATGTGGTGGAGCCAGTATTTTGGATTTTTATACCACACACATTCCAGTTTGTTGCTCTTATACTAGTCCCTTTTTATAAATAGCCAAAAGTTACAGCTGCAGCAACAGCTGCATTTACTGATGCTGTCAATGTTTTGATTGATTAGATGTGCACTGTGGATGCGTCTGTGTGACGTTACGCCAGTGTTACGTCTGGAGAAATGCCATAAAATGAACTGCTTGTGATTTATATACTGCTAGCAACAAGATTAGCGTGTGCTACATACTGTGTTCTATGTAGTGCCCTAGTATGTAGTAGGTGGTTTTAAAACCAGCCACTATACTGTGTACATATGCTTGTACATTGTTATGAACTCCAGTTAGCATTTAGCTCAGCCGAACACACATTGTTGTCTGGTTTTGCATTTTGCTGAAACACCAAACTAAGTATCCAGCATGCTTTAAATGTTTCCAGGAAACCTGTTGGTGGCTGTATGAGCACTGCTAGCTGTGAAACAAAGTTTCTACTGAGAAAGATTAGATTTATTTTCTATCCTAATCTCCATGATCAATTTTTGTAAATACCTTTATAATATCTATGTAAACATGTGTGTTTTACAGGGAGTTTGTCTAAGAATCTGAAAGTAAAATCAGAAACATGCTCTCTGGAACAGTAATTTTGATAACTTTATTAGGAATCTATTTCTGACCGGCTCTAGCTTTGTATTGATTTGTGCATGCTAGTCTCATCAAGAACAGCAACTATAACAGTGATTAAAAATAAATCGCTTTAAATCATATTTCAACTGAACTGGAAAGTAGGGTCTGCACAACAAGTAAAGCAACTAGGATAGCAGCAAACAATATTGCTGAAGTCACACTTTCAGAGACTTAGATTGAAAGATAAAAGCATTGACAGTGTTCTCTCCGCTGTGATGCTAAAAGCTGCACAGTTCCAATGCTGATCTTCACACCTTTTTTTTTTCATTGTCTCCAAATTATTTAATGTAAAAGTATGTAAAAGCAAATCACACACTTTATTATTCCTTGTTTGCTCTTTTATACCACTTATGTGATCCAACTGGTGATGCAGGAAGCCTGATCATTCTGAAATCACCCAGTCCTTTCAAAAACTTATCACCTATTAAATTAGCATGTTAGGCAGCAGTGTTGGGATAGTTACTTTAAAAAAGTAATTAGTTACTAGTTACTCGTTACTTCTGTAAATTGTAATGAAATTACTAGTTACTGCATTTGAAAAGTAACGTCACTACTTATTATTTTACTTTACCATTTCTTAATTCACCGTGTAGACATGGACAAACATCATAGCCGAATCATCAGTGCCTGTCTGCATAGTGTTTATTGTATATTGTAAACAAAATGGCTTTAAAAACACAAGAACAAGATCCCTGTCTGTGGGAAGAAATGGGCACACTTAATCATTTTATCTAGTATTTTTCTAAACCTGGAGCATTCAATAGTCGACAGGGGAAGCATGTCTCCTACAATGAACCCTGCAACTACCTTGTTAATTTCTGTCTGTCTTACTGGCTGCTGCGCTCCAGGAAATGTTGAAAAAAGCTTAGCTTGTTTAGGCGGGTCGGCTGCTGAAGGACTCCTTCCACTGACTGGCGAGCAGGATCTTTCGCCACAAGGTTGGACTGAAACTGGACTGATCAGAAAATAATGCAAATCTCACCACTGACCAAAAGCCCCTCCCTCTCTCCGTCTCCAGCTCCACAGTTGGCGCACAATCAGCTACGTCATCTCTAAGGCAACGTGCCCAGGCAAGCACACACGCAGGCAGCAGCATGCGCATACCACTTAAAACAGATCAGAACTTTACAAATAGGCAAACACGGCTCGAGTAAAGCAAAAAAATGTGTTACTGTAGTCCAGTTAAGTAATTTCGTTACCAGTATTTTAAGTAACGCACTACTTTACTGCCTAACAGTGTTGGGAGTAACGCGTTACAGTAACGATATTACTTTTTTGGGTAACAAAGTAAATTTGCATGAGATTAGACAGAAAAATATGAAAAGCTTCAAATGACCTGACACATACTGTCAAGCAGTCTTTGGTGCCAACTGGGTCTCTGCAATTTGTTCTTTGTTCTTATATGGATATCAGAGTATCATTAAACTGATCTTTACTTATACCAAAATAATAACAAAAAAGACCAACAGACTGGTAGGTCCTCTCAGCATTACCTGATAGATTTTGTCCAAATGTTGATGTAAGAGGAAGGTGCTTTCAAGAATTTAAGGCTTTGTTCACACTGTAGGTCTTAATGTTCAAATCCGATTTATTCCCAGAATCCGATTTTTTGCGCTCACATTATTTCAATGCGACCTTCGTCACACATTAGTGTAAACGGTATATGGCTGTGAGCTGAGACGCATGAGGAAAGCATGACAACATGCAGTGCTTGGTGTTTACAGAAGTAAATATGGATGCTTCAAGTGTTTGTGTATCAATTTGATACACAAATTACTTGATTGAAAGTACTTGCACGGTCAGAACCAATGAAATTGTGCCTAGTTGATATTGCTGTGATCCCCTTCCACCAAAGCAAAATTGTGCTGTTTTTTTCACGTCAAAGTTGGATAAAATGTGGCATGACTGTTCAGACGGAGGTTGCAGTTATAGGACTACATATGAAAGTAGCCTCAGTCCGATTAAGAAAAAAAAATCAGATTTGTGCCATTCAGAAAAATCCAATATGAGTCACATATGTTAAAAAAATCAGAACTGAGCTACAGTGTGAACGTTGGTAACTAGCTTAACCCCAGTCCTGGAATAAATAAATAAAGTTAGGAAGAATACAACAGAAGAACTTACAAAGCTTAGCAATTATTTTTACCCATTCAGTTAAGTGGTTAAGTGTTATACGCTTTGAGATTCTTCTTACGTTTTGTTTTTTTCTTTTCTTTTTATGTACCTTCATAAAAGTGTAACAGTCCTTGCTTCCTGAGTGCAGTTTCTTGCACAGTGACTTAGCTTGTCAACAAAACTTGACCTACAGTGGTTTCTATTGTAGCATCATTATAGATTTATGCCAAATATCAGGACAATTAGTGTCAGGACACGTCATGATGTAAATAGATGATAGTTTGTAACAATGATATTGAAAGGTATCATTTTGGTGTTATCTGAGGTAGTAACAAGTTACATTTACTGTTATATTTAGTAGAGTATCTTTTGAAAGAAAAGAAACAAAAAAAAACATTCACCCTACTTTTTACTTTTATTTGAGGAAATTTGAGAAGAAATGGAGCTCTTACTCCACTACATTGGACAACACGTTCTTTTCACCATCTATTCACTAAGATTTGCTTTATTTTTGCCAAAGATGCCGCTAGTTTCACCAATCAGATGAAGCCATGCAGTCACATGACCACACACAACCATGAACATGTTCTCACCGCTGCACTTCCTGTCTTTGTGACATCACCTGGGGTTAGGGTTAGGACTCATGTCTCCTCCAGAAAGTAAGCAACAGCTAACGGACCAACAGAAACACCAGAATTGTTCAAGAAATGAAGAAACGACACCTTAAGTGTCTTGAGAACAAATGAAAAGAGCTGCCTCAGTTCGTGGTGAAATGTTACAAAAAAGGAGCGCTTGTTAGAAATAATCAAAGAGTTAGTACTCAGACAGTTACTAAGACTTTTTTACTGTTACTTGAGAATCTTTTTTGGATAATTGCTTTTTATATTTACTGTTATAGGAAGTAACAGTACTTTTCTTTCTTCAGTACAATTGTTGGCTCCTCTACCCACCACTGGGTGTTACCTATATCTCACAGTGCTTATGAGCATGGGTAGAGTGGTCGTCTTGTAGCCTGAGGGTTGCCGGTTCGATCCTCGGCCTGTCGAGCTCATGTCGAGGTGTCCCTGAGCAAAACACTGAATCCCAAATTGCTCCTGATGGGTCGTGGTTGAGCGCATTGCATGGCAGCTTCTGCCATCAGTGTGTGAATGTGTGTGTGAATGGGTGAATGTGATGTATAATGTAAAGCGCTTTGGGTATCATTCCAGGTACAGTAAAGCGCTGTATAAATAAAGACCATTTGACCATTTATCAAAAAAGCTGCACCCCGCTGACATCCATACATACACAAGCTGTGTAAATGTGCACACACTAAAATAATTATTTCCTAAACTTGTTTGGAAGTTCTTTCTGTAAAGGCGGATTTCTATTCATGCGGCGTCTGTGTGCGGGGTATGCGTCATTTTGGTGTTGTGTTGCAATTTCTCCTCCTAATCTGAAGGTGGCAGCAGGGGTGGTATCGGCTGGTAAACTCACCAGGTCGGGGTTCTTTTGATGGTTCACTTCAGTTCGGTAGGTATTTTCTGTTTAAAAACAACAATGGAGTCCAGTTTGGTTCAGTGTCTTTAATAGCTTGTGGAAGAAAAATAAATAATTCAGTCAGTCTCTCATCAACTTGATCCATTGGGTGTTCTTTTTCAAAAATGGTGGTTACCACACAAATTCAGCAAGAAGATCCAGAAATCCGGAAACTCGTAATCCCAAATTGACCAATGAAAAGAGAGTTTTCCTCACAACCGTCTGCGCGTCGGGCCTCCGCGAAGCTACGCAGCACCTACGGCGGTGATGCAGATGCTGTTCGAGTATAAATCTGCTTTAAGCTTTTACTTTTAGGTTTTCAAGGTCTTGTTCAAAACTTTTTTTTTTTTTTTCATAAAGTCACAGGTAAGGGAAACATAACATTACACTTGTCAGTATTATTTTTTTTTTTTTTCTTTTAAAGCAGTCTTCTCATCATATTCAGTTATTTTATGGCTGCTGATCTTTTTACAGGTTCTGTGATTTACAGCATTTCCACTGGGAAATCTGAGAATTCAGCATCTTTTTGAGCATTCAGCACACGTGGATATCATTAGAACCAAAATTAATCGATCCAGTGAACGGTATAACACTGCTCACAGGAGAAAATACAGCTTGTAAAGCAATCATTTTTGTTGCAGAGCCATTTACTGGAGATTGTCAGTCAACACATCTGTGTTAGTTCTTTTAAATGGCACCATCCACATCTCAATCTCACGCGTAATGTCTGTGTGTTCACTCCTCAACAAGCAGCTTGACAGCAGCATTCCTCCTCATTTCCCTCAGAGGGTCCAAGTTCTGCACGCTTGGAGAACCTCCTCACGCTGTGAAAACAAGAACCTGCGTGAACTTGTCTGTCAGTCAGAAAAATAGACTCTTAGGAGATATTACACTTCTATACCTGGCTGCTCATTGACTTGAAGCTGTCAGTCTGGATCCAGCTGCTTCATATTTTATTCCAATTTATCACAGAGACACTTACCCTTCCTCTCTCATGAATCAACTGTTCTTCTCATAACAGATGGGGACAAAGAAGTGATTATACTGATGCATATGAGAAAATAAAAAAATAATAATTACACTGAAATTAATTAAAGGTCACGCTTTTTCAACAAAATATGCATCAATATCAAAAGGTTACTCTAACGTATTATATTTTTATAATTAAAAATTATGAGATTTACAAGGTAGCTCATAAAAGGAATTTATTAAACCAGAAAACAAAAAAAAAAAAAAAAAACATTTTCACTCAAGGTAGAAAATACACTCACAAAACAATTAGGGAGTACCATACTTATGCTAGTTTAGATTTCCCTGTACATTATCGCACCAGAAATAGCAGTTGAATGTCAGACTGTGACCACAAAAGGATTAAAAGTATCTGCAACAATACTAAAGGCCAATTTTCACCGGGTCTGTGTGTGCCGCGTTTCGGTTACACGGTTTTGTTCTGACTACCACTTCGTGTCAATTACCGGGAGTGTGTCAGACGGGGGGCACTGTCCATGTAGCTGGATCTGTAAGACCACAAAATATCAGGATAAATGTCCATGATGAAAAAAAAAAAAAAAACACTCAGATCCCCTGACTGATTGACCTCTAACCTGGTAATAACATAACGTTTACATGGTCAAGCGATCACAAATCTGCACGAGAGCTTTTATTTAGAAATTTACCAAATGCTTTATCCTGCTCCCGTGTCTGATTTCCTGTCTGCCCCTATCTGAACTGCTGAGCTGGACACGTTCTGAAAGCGTGCTTCATCAAAGATAGACTGGATATATATGTTTACTGAAGAGCCACAACTTCTGGGACACCTGCGACACAAACTGTGGTGTGCCTGGTGTGAGCCAAACCACTGACTAAAACGGCCGACATTTGCTCCGGAGGCTGTGGCGCACACAGGCTCAGATTATTTGGCTGTAAGGGTGAATAATGATAAATGAATGAGGGTGTTTTGGCCATTTTTACACAAGGTTGTTATCGCTACATTAAAATGTTCTATTTGCTAGTTCAAATGGCTTCAAACGTTACACAGTTTTTCCACAAATGTTTCTACAACTAAAAATAAAGAGGACACATTCTTTAAAAAGTCTTGCAAAATAAAAAAAAAATCGCATTAACCGATAATTTCTCTTCTTCTGTGTGATTTAAGATGCCAACACAAACCTGTGTTCCAGATTTTGGCTTTGATAGCAACTGGTGGAATATGCAGATAGGGAAGCATTTTCCTTTAATAGCAACATTTTTAATGCATCATATGATACTGATCCATGATCAGGGTTAAAAGACCAAAGTGTGTTTGTGA
Source organism: Melanotaenia boesemani (assembly GCF_017639745.1). NCBI lineage: Eukaryota > Metazoa > Chordata > Actinopteri > Atheriniformes > Melanotaeniidae > Melanotaenia > Melanotaenia boesemani. The sequence goes on from NC_055682.1 coordinate 36,262,451, forward strand.
TGTCAAAAAACTTAAATGATCTCTAGCAGAATGTTGTGCTTCTGGCTTCTGGGGCTAAGTGTTAGAAACCACCTGAAGCTCCCATACAGCATGTGTAGGTGGTGATTAGTTAGTGTGCATTTAAGAATTATAAATGTTAAATTCAGGTCTGTAGTGAAAAGGTAGGAAGATATCAGCCAAATGTCAATCTTACCTGGACTATGCATCTTTATGGACTTGTCCAAAAGTCCAAACACCATAAAAAGTCTAAATGGCTTTCCCTCTTACCACTGATTCAATAACAATTGCTATACAGTATAATTAATTACAATAATAATCAACATAGCAAAGTTAGCCTGTTGGTGTTTAGTTACATTTTTTTGTGTTCCTGCTCCGAGGAGTACAGCTTTTATGTAATTTAAAGCAGTACTGTACAACTGTGGACGGCACTTTACTATAAGGTGCAGCTAATGTTTCCCTCAGGGGCAAATGGCCATTTATTTAATTCTTTCCTCTGGAATAAGTAAGTAAAAAAAAAAAAAACATTTTAAACATTTATGTGGACCAGGAGAATGATATTCACTGGTATTCTAATTTCAACACAGCACAACAAGAAAATGACAGTACTAAACTCATACAGATTGTTGCCCCCAAATGAAGGTTAATGCAGCATCCGTCTCATATCCTGTCTCTTCTCTGTGCTCTTTCCAGCCCGTAAAAGTCATTCCGATGTTGACCCATGTCTTGTCAGTTGCTCTGTCATTTGTTTTTCATTTTTTATTTTATTTATTTATTTATTTAGTTTAGTTTAGTTTAGTTTAGTTTAGTCTGCATTATCCAAAGCAGAACTAGAACACAAACTGCCTTTTACCTGTGGGTTGAATGGAGAGGAGGGTGAAGGGACCAGGGCAGCAACTGGGATACCAGCATGATACCAGTCAATTTTAAACATCAGATGCTGTGTTCAAATTGCACATACATTGAATTAGGATGTTTAACACATTTTTAATCACTATACCTGAGTCAATCATAGTTGATAGTCTCCTTGATTAAAATCTTTCCAGCTTTGATTTCAGTCCACCTGTCAATATGTTGGAAAACCCAGACATTAGGATAATAAGAGACTATACTGAAGTCTGACTATACTATTGAATTTGTAACTACAGAGTTCGAGTACCAACATCAGATTTTGAGAGAGTGCCCCGGATATCACAGAGCCAGTGTGTGGTCAGATCAATAGATTGGCTCTTGCAAGACTAATATTACCTACCTGTGAAAATTGAGTAATATTACCAGCTCTGCTATAGGAAAGCTATATTGATTGTGTGGTCAATATCAAAGAGCAAATATCAAAGACTGTGCAAAAAGGTCCTCAATGATAAACTATCCTGTTTTCACCTACCATTTAAAAGGGGGAGAAAATTCAATAGCAATCTAATACCGGCATCCATTTCCAGCAGTTCATGTGTTTTTTTTTATGCACAAATGTGTCCTTGCTTAAATATTAGGTTTCTGCAGCACTTAATGTAGCACAATAATCCATCTATTTAGCATTATTTCCTGAATATGAATGGAAGACTTCATGTTATGGTGGCAACTTACATCATATTCATACCACTTCTTGCTTTCATTTATTTATCTTTTTATAACATCGGTTTCATATGAATGTTTGGCACTAAGGGGTCCAAAGTGTGCCAATATACTGTACCCCATGCCATTATACCATGACCACAAGTCTGAACTGTTGATACAAGGCAAGATGGCTCCATGCCTCATTATGTATACTGTCTGAACTTCAGCAAGATGTCTTGACCATGTCTACATGCCTAAATGCTGCCATGTGATTGGCTGATTTAGCTATTTATGTTAACAAGCAATCAAACTGTGGCTTACGAACATATTTTAAGTTTCTTTAAAATCTACCATTAGATCAAAATTAAGTGAAATTTAAAAATTTTGATTTCTAAAATAAATATATTTACCTGCCGTACACTCTCCCACCACATAGAGCAAAACATAGGTTGTATAAAAACACAGAGGCAGCAGTGAATAAACATTCATTTCCCTGCATTTCACACCATACACGCCCGACATTATCTGAACTTTGAGGACATGCTGCAGCAGTTTTCCTGGAAAAAACACACAGAAACAAAGCCATCTAAGTCCTTTTGTTATGAACCTGTCAGCTGGTTGTAAAGGTTATTTTTTCCCTCTCAAAATGACAGCTGCGGCAAGTCACCTGTGAATCTAGCACTCCATTTACACATACTCTAGAATGGCTGGTTTCATGCTAGCTTGGCCTTGCAGTGAACAGGCGTGTACGAATGCTCTCAGGGGTTTGATGCTATGTTGTTTCCTGGCTCACAGGGGTTTTCAGGTGACAACACATTGATGGTTTTTAAAAAAATACATGGATAACCTTTGACAAATCAAGCTACAAGCTTTTTTTGTTTTTTTTTTTTATTTCCATTTCATTGTATTTGGCTTTGCATCTAACTTTGACATGCTATCATCTTGTAATGCTGTCTTAATGACATGTTTAAGTTTCAATTTGCATATTCATTTTCGTTGAGCTGTAACCTTGATCTGAGGTTTCTTGGATGTATATACTGCTGAAAGCAAACTTTGGGAGCTTTTAGTAAACAATAGTTTGCTCTCTCACAGTGTAACCTAGACAGTTCAGTCACAAGCATCCAACAACAACAAATCCATAAAAATGTTCAAAGACAGCAAAGGTTTGTAAGTTGATGAAAATGAGTAAAGTGATGTCTTGGACAGTATGAGCTGCATTACAACTTGAAAACAACCTAGAAATGATAATCGTTAACCGTTTAGGCACTAGAGTTTTGAAAGTATTTTAGGCATACTGTAAATAAAAAAAAAAAGTAATATGAACCAGGGTTTTTGATGGGAGTAAAATTTACTCACTTAACTTTGTATTTTGGCATCACAGGTTGAGAATCCCATCACAGGTTAAGAACTATATATATATATACACACACACACACAGCTCCGGAAACTCAAACTGTTCAAATTGCTGTTGGGTAAATTTCTACCACTCTTTCTTCAACATATTTCATTTCTCAGCTTTGCTTGATGTTTTCTGACTATTAATCTTCTTTTTGAGGTAATTCCAGCTAATTCCAGGTAATTTTCCAACAGGGTTCAGATCTGGAGATTGAGCTAACCATGACAAGGTCTGGATGGAGGATCATCACATCAAGAGCCTGAGTCCTCTGGCTGTGTGGCATGGAGTATAGCTCTTCTGTAATCCTCTGAGTTAGGGAGCACAGTTTATTGTAACACCCGGTTCAAATAATGAAACTCATATAATCAGGCTATGGGTAAAATGCTGGGCCAGATCTAGGACCGGTCTGCTAGAGCAAAATGAATGACTAATGACACAAACACAGTAAATGCAGTTACAGTAAGTGCTGTATGTACTAGAAAGAAGACTTAAAGTAATTACAGTTACAGAAAACAACAAGATATATATATATAAAAAAATGGGCCCAAAGCAAAATACACAAAAAAAAAAAAAAAAAAAAAAAAAACACAAAATGCTCTCAGGGAACTTTAAAAGTATGTATGGTGTCAAGGATCACCAAAGAAACTCTGTCTCTGTTTTAAGTTCCTCCTCCCCTGCAGGATGTGCAGGAAGGCACTTTCTGAAAATTTGTCCTACCAATTGCAGATTCACCCTTTACCAACCAACCAGGGCAGATCAAACTCTTATTTATATGACCTGGAACGATGAATACTAGCTGGGGTTCACCATCCCTGATGGGGTCCTCTAGCGGGAAAGCTGCATGTGGGAAACTAAAGTCAAGAACAACTTGATGAGTGTACTGAAATTTAACAATTTAACATTACATGTTACATTACAACTACATTTACCGGTCAGTGTGAGACACTGTAGCTTGTAGGCCTCTCCAGGGGCCTCATTTATAAAACTGTACGTAGCAATACAAACTACAGGTGGCATCTGCGGCGCAAAAAGGAAATGCGGCGCACTTCAAATTTCAGATTTCTCAAAGCATGCGCACGCATGTCCTATGCCTGTTTCTGTTTATAAATCAGAATCAACTCTAAAGTGGGCGCACGTGATACAGGTCTTCCCACGCCCACATGGTGGCTATAAAAGGTCAGGTGAATGCCTATGTTGCATATTCATCACATCATTTTGCGTGATAGCTCGGGAGGAAAAAGAGGGAAGAAGTGGAATTTTTTGGGGTGCGAGACTAAGATCCTGATGGACCACGTTGGTAAACATAAAAATGCTTAATTGGTATAATTGGAATAATAAAGGAAATCCACCTTTTGTGTGTTTCATAGCGTTGCATCACTTCGAGACACTCCAGTCTGTCCCACTCTGCTGGATCTCAGAATAAATGACCGAAGCTGACTTTTTGCATGGTCTTTTACTGACTGGTAAATGTTGGCAGCAGACTGTCCACCTCATCATTTCCTTGATTTTATTCTCTACCGTTGGCGTTGCAGTTTCCCGTTTGCCCATATTCAGTGTGTTCGCCATGGTCAGAGTTTGCTTGGAGGTAGGAACATTCTCCCACCAAGTTTGGTTTTTATAAATCCCAAAAGTTGACTATTTTTGGCATACGCCAGTTTTTGTTCCTACGCCAGCTTAATAAATGAGTGGAAGGAGATATATTGCAAACAAGATCGGACCCAGGACAGATCCCTGGGGCACTCCACAGTGAAGCAGGGCAGATGAAGAGGTGGAGTCCCCCCAACATGATGGAGAAAGACTTACCCAGCAAGTAGGACTCAAACCACTCCCTGACACCACATAGTCAGGCAGTTTAAAAGAATTGTGTGGTCAACTGTATCAAAAGCAGCCGTAAGGTCTTAGAGAACTAAAATGGCAGAAATCCCAGAATTAGTGATTAGGTAAAGGTCATTAAAAACCTTTAAAAGTGCAGACTCAGTACTGCATAACGCTCTGTAACCAATTGAAATGGATTTAAAATACCATTTTCATTTTAAAAAAAGTTGTAATTGAGCTAAGAAAAAAAAAAAAAATAGTTTTCCAGAATCTTAGATAAAAAAGGTAACTTAGAACCGGGCCCATAATTTGAATAGGTGGGATCTAGACCAGATTTTCTTTCAACAGAGGCTCAACAACAGCTTTGATTGCCAGAAGCCAAGCTGCTGTTGATGATCTCTCTAATAAAATAGCCAATAGTGTCCCAGACCAACTTCAAAAAACAAGAGGGGACTGGGTGATGAAGGTCTAACTATCGTGGTAATCTCCGACAGTGAAACAAGCTCAAACTGGTCAAAAACAGCCAAATACTGAGTGGCTACTGAAAGATGCCCTGAAGTGGAAGAAATATTAGCCCTAATTCCAGCTACCTTATCAGTAAAAAAAAAAAAAAAAAAAGAATAGTTTGTCACACGTCTTGCTTGTCATTTCTATTAAAGTTAAGGGTTGAAAACAGACCTGATTGTTTTAAAAAGAACACAGAGGTTTGCTAACATTACTCAAAATCTCTTTAAAAATTTGGTAAGAATCCTCGATTATCTTTTTTCCATCTGAGCTCTGCTACCCGACATTTACGTGAGCTGCACATGTAATATCATCCAGCCACGGCTCTAGTTTAAGCCTAGGATGCCAAGCCTTAAGAGGGGCTACACTAAATAAAAGAACCTATCAACCGCTCCGTGTCCAAAACTACAGCAGAGCCTAGCTGATCTTCTGCCAATAACGTAAAAAGAGGGGGAAAGGCAGCAGCAGTGTCAAACTTAATAACCTGACTGTGGTGCACGGCAGGCAGCTTCATGTCCAAATCCAAACAAATATCAAACAAAACAGGAGTATGTTCTGAGAACACGGCATCCCTAATACTGACATTATTAACAGAAAGACCATAAGACAGAACAAGGTCAAGAGTGTGTCCATGTACTTCTGTTGGATCCAGTACCTTTATATTATTAAAAGCTTCAACGAAGTTCGGAAAATCATTCATGCACATTAAAGTCCTCAATAATTAAAATGCTGGTATACCATACCAGTATAAAAGCAACAAAATCAGAGAACTTTTTGATAATGTCTTTGTTGTGTTTAGGCAGTCTGTAAATGAATGCACAAAACTGGATCAGTTCGCCTCAGTTGGAACAGCTCAGCTCAAACAAAGAAAAAGACCACTCAGTTATCACTTTGTGATAGATACAGTTCTTTAAGACAGTTGCTATTCCTCCACCTCGACTCGTGGGTCTTGGTGTGTTAATGAAATCCCAATCTGGAGGTAATAACTCTGAGAAGGCAGCAGACTCACTAGTGTTTGTCCAGGTTTCCATTAAAAATAGTACATCCAAAGAATGAGATGTAAAAAAGTTCTGCAGAATAAAAGTCTTATTTCCAGCAGATCTCACATTCACTAGACTTCCTTGATGCTGCCCAAGCTTCACAGCTTAGTGGCCTGAGGTTACCAGGGGACACCCCTCCTGGGCTCCGGGAAGAAAAGTGGCAAGGGTGCAGTGTGCAGAGATCCTCCCTCTGTGGGCACCAACCAAGCACCAACCGAAGCCAATGTACGCCAAGAGATGTAGCTGTGAAAGCAGGTCTTGTAGTCTGGTGGTAGTAAGGAGAACCACCCTGCGTTGGGTGAAACTGACAGCCAGGCCTTCAGGTTCACAAGTCGCTGGGACTGTACTCCTCAGCGCTTACGCTTCCTAGGTATCGATAAAATAACCGGGAGAAGATGCTCTTGCAGGTCTGCCAGATAAAAGGAGTTTGATTTGTTTGCATCAAAAATAGCACATGGTAGCACAGTTTCCTTAATCCTTAGCATTTCCTGTTGATTGAATACCAAAATCAAGTCGATGGTCCTTGTCATGATTGCAGAAAACACCAGAAAACACACTAAATTGAAAAGAGCCAAGCAGTGACACAGGCGCCATCTTGGATCATTTTGTGTGCAGCTTATTGATCAGCATCGGTCAGCATTATAAATGGTAAATGGTCTGTACTTATATAGCACTTTTATCCAAAGCACTTTACATATATATCACATTCACCCATTCACACACACATTCACACACTGATGGCGGAAGCTGCCATGCAAGGCGCTAACCACGACCCGACAGGAGCAAGTAGGGGTTCAGTGTCTTGCTCAGGGACTCTTCAATGGGATCGGATTGGCAACCCTTGGGTTACAGGACGACCACTCCACCCACTGAGCCATGCCGCCCCTATTATGTCAACATCTGTTTCTTGAGTAATGAGATTGCGGTCATCCCTTTCAATTCACAGTTGTTTTTGCCCTCTGCAAGAGTTTGTTGTGCTGGTAAAGCAGAATGAGTTGTGCTTGTGTAAACAGTAAAGATGGTTGGTAGTAATGCTTAAAGATGCTGATTTAAGGATAAACAGCAGTACAATTATTTTTGCTGGAGCTGTATGTATATATATATATATATATATATATATTGCTACACTAAGCTGGACTAAGCAGTATAGAAAATTAATGAATTTTTATGTAAAGGCCAAAGATGTTTGGTTATTATTCCAAGACCCAAGTGATGGAATGACGAAGGGAGAAGTAGCTCTGAATGTGGGTGAGGAGGATTCTGACAAGACGGTGGAGGAATTGGGGGGAGAAAGTTATAATCCGTCATTTTTACCCAGTATCTACTGAGGATGAGCTGATGAAAGATTGCAGACCAAGGATAAGGTCCCGGCTTTTGGTCACAACGGAGTCACCCACCACACATACTCAGCCTGGTAGCCGAAGGCCTGCAGTGAAAGGTGATGACATGTCATTTTGTAACATCCTGGTAACATTTTCTGCTCTAGCTGAGCTAACTCTACATTAGTTTATTTTATTTGCGCAACTGTCGACCGGGGCAGACTGTGGGTGCGCATCGTGCCGCCAGGGCGGGGATTAGCCCACACAAAGGACGCAAGGGGTCTGCGGCGATGTCTGCCACCCGATCCATCTTGAAACACAACCAAGGAGTCGGACGCAAGTGCGAGTCAGAGGGCTTGCAGCAACATTTATTTATATTATCTTCTTCTAAAATGAACTAAAATATCTAAATTTTTTATTTTGTTATTTAATATATGCTGTTTTGACTGTTTAGCTATTTTTTAAAGTCTCCATTATAATTATTACAACAATAAATGGAAACAAACAACTTCAAAGCATCTTTGCGTTACTTGCGCTGTTGCAAAAATTACCCTTCTTGGTGGTTCTAGGAGTATTGGAATATTGGCAGTTCTAGTGTTAAAGAAGTGACTATCAACAAATAATAATAATAATAGAAATAATAATAATATTAATAATACTAATAACAGATTTTTATTCAGATAGTATGTTTCAATGCGTTTTGCCTTAAATCCACTCAAACACTGGTGAAGCTACAAGTGTAGCCACCATGACCACCATGGAACATTAATACATATTCATACTCTATATACATACACCAGCACTGAGGGCGATTCCCCATAATCACAGCCTGACTAGGATGAAGCTGGGTTCAGACCAACCAGCCTTCCAGTTATTGGATCACTGCTACACACCCCAGTGCTTTTCTGTGTGTTGCATTGGTCAGGAGTGTTGTCGCCACTTTGTGAATGTAGCCCAAGTAGTGAGCAAAGAACACAATGAAGCACATTAACATTTGAGTGAACTCATGTTGATAAACAGTACAAGTGTTGAATTTTTTAAAAAACTCTCTCACAGGCACAGAGACATGTTAAATCTTTTGATGTAACAAAAGTGTTTGGATACTGTGACTTTTCTAACCCTCAGCATCTAACCTGGCTATCAAAGCGCTACTGGAAGAAATAGGGGTATTCAATGTCGCGATGCACTCATAGAAGCACAGTATGTTTTTTTTTGTTTGTTTTATTCTGAGTACAGATTATTGTTGTTTGTACTTCACACGCTTTAATGTGTGAAATGCTTATGATGCCTCAAGCAAAAGAGAGAGAGAGAAAAAAATGAAATTACCTTTTTTTTTTGATTGCCTGAACATGTTGATCATCTTCTGTAACTAATAATATATCCACACCCTGATGACTCACCAACACACACACACACACAGACACACACCAATGAGGGACTGCTGATTACATGGTTGCCCAGCAGCAGACACAGCTGATTACCCTGAGCACATCATCGAGATGAAGAGCAAAAAGCATTCCGGTTCCCTCATTTCTCACATATCTCATGTCCCAGTTTCTGATGACACCCTGGTCAAGTGGCTTTAAGATTTTAGTGCTGGACTGTGAAATCAATTACTTGTGTGTACTTAAAAAATGAAGACATAATTCATAATATTTTTTTATTAACACTTTTATTCATTCATTTATGGATAAATATATATATATATATATATATATATATATATATATATATATAAACCATTTAAAAGACAAAAATTGTCAGAAATGTAATTTTAAGTTTGTTTAATCTCATGGAAGATTTATTAATTTTAGTGTTATATATATATCTATATATATATATATATATATATATATATATATATATATATATATATATATATATATATATATATATATATACACACACACACACATAAATAATTTGATCCTGAATAAAGTGGGTCTCCATATTTTTTCATCAGAAGTGTAATGACAGTATCTTTATTGGAAACATTTTACAGTAGAGAATTGAGGAACAAACAGAAATTACTGTTCAGTTTCTGTATCGTCCTACCTGTCATGAGGTGTTTTCTTATTACTTATCTCCAGAGTAGTTATATTTAAGCCACAATTTGACTAACTGCAGTTCTATGGCTGGGATAGTTTTTTTACCGCATGGATTTTCTTCATCTGGCATCTAGCGCTTGCTCATTGTGGAGCAACAGTTTTCTCTTTAAAGTAAATAAACCCCCTTCTTTTTGAATTACTCCACACACTGAGTGAGGTGGGAGGTGTCGGAGACGCTGCGCTGAACATGGCATGGGTTGTAGGCGGGTTGCAGATACACAAGTTAAAATTTCTGTAGCGACATGGTCAGCTCAGCAGTTACTGATAGATGAGAGTGATCCAAATTAACAAGGCACCTTACATTTACTTCCTCTCAATCTCAGAGGCTTCACATTTATTTGAACAATGACATGCTGCTTGATAACTGAACAAGTAATCAGGCAACATGCCAGTCTTCCTCAAAGGGAAACTGGAGAGGTCAGTTTGTTAGGCAGCCTCCAAAGAAACAGAAATGACCATATCGTTATTCTGGATTTGTATATATATATATATATATATATACAAATCCCAAATATGCATCCCAAATGTATGTTGTACTCAGAAAATGTTGTACTCAAATCCATGTTTCATGTCAGCATATGTATATTTCAGCCTGCAGTGATCCAAAGAGACAAAGTTTGAAAGGGTTAATCCAGAGGGAACAGCAGAAAGAGGGATGTGATGACGACTGATACAAAACCCTTCTCAAACTCTAGAATGTTGGAAAACTCCTGAGAAAAATGTATATTGCAAACATATAAATTAGCTGTATTACAATCCTGAGAACGCCCCATCATCTGTAACCACTGCCAAGCCATATGAGGATCAAAAAAAAATTTTTATTCCTCCTTTATACTGGTTAAGTGTGTGGTACGTTACGGCTGCACCATGGCCTTCACTGCAATTCGTGGCCGTTTTAGTCAGTGGTTTGGTTTCCACTGGTTGCGCCGCAGCACGTATCAGAAGCTTCCCAGAAGTGCATTGTCACGGTGTTCCGCTAAATTTATGCGCCAAGTCTATTTTTGATGTTTCACTCACCCAAAATGCATCAATCTCTGCAGTTCAGATAGGGGCAGACAGGAAATGAAACACTGGAGCAATGTAAGAGCTTCCAGTATTTTTCAAAATAAAAGCCCCCGTGCAGATTTGCACTGCTGAACCATGAAAACATTACGTGTTTATCTGGTCAGGGGGTTTCAGTGTTGTCATCATAGACGAGGAGACGTTTATCCTGGAAGTGGAGAATCACAAGACTCTCCCCTCCTCCTGTGACTTCGGGATCTTGCGGATCCTGCTAGGTGGACTGGACTCGCAGGCGCTCCACACCTGATAGGCTCCTGGTAAAAACTGCTGCGCCACGGAGGTCGGAAAAAAAATGTGGTGCAGCTGTAACATGGCGCACATGCACCCGGTGTAAAGGAGGGGTTAATCTGGTTTGACACAGTTGTGTTTTAAGCTATACCATAAAAGCACAATTAAATTAAAAATGTAGAAGTGAAATGTAAATTTAAACAGCAGCATTACAGTAAAGACAAATAATTGTTTACAGTAAAAAAAAACAAAAAACAAACAAAAATAAAACAAGCAAACATATTTTAGTGTGCATTGCTCCTTTAAGGCAGCATTTCAAATGCTCAGCATGACAGGTTAACAGGTTAACAGTCAGACAGTCCATTAAGTGTATCTTTGCTGTCTGCATAGCGAGTTGAACATCCAAACAATTAATGCAAACCTTTTAAAGTTTGGTTAAGTCCAGATTATTTATTAGGTTCTCCTCCTCTCTCCTTTAAAGGCAAATTAATATGATTTCCTAAAATCTAATAAAACCCCCAGTAGAAGACTCTGGCCCCATTTACACCATGATGCTGACAGCGAAACACAAACGTTTTGTTGTATTCTGGCCTCTCGTTTACATGATAAAGTTCTGGGTGGATGGAACTGTGAAGAATTAACAACAGGCTCCAGAGTGAAATATTTCTGCAACACAAGGTGGGTCCTGTCAGTTAAAACTGGAACTGGATTCTTTCACATCACCTGTTTCAGCAGAGACGCAGAGGTTACATGTGCCAGATAATCAGTGCCCCTCTGTGCAAGCAGAGGGTTGCTGAAAGATGTTTCTGGATAAGACCTGGGAGGACAAGTTGCTGGTGGGACATTTTTGCTAATGGCATTGTTGACAAGCAGGCATGGAGGCTGGTATGCAACGCTTTGTTGTTGTATTGCATTTCCTGTCTAATGAGGACGTTTTACCACCGACTAGAGGCCTGGCATGTGTACTACATCATTTCTGGTTCTATTTGCATTTTCCCCTGCATGCAGATAGTTTTCATTCCACTGTTGTGTAAATACAATTTCTTTTTCAAATACACAAAGGAACAAGTGTTGCATTTTGCATGGAAACATTGTCGTGTAAACAGGACATCAGAGGGCAGCACCGCAGTGTCAAATTGTGACTTGTCAGCATTAGAAAAGCTTGATAAGCTCAAAGATAAGTAACATGTAAAGAAACGTTTTTGTTTTTTTTGGTAAAGCATGGTTCAAATTAAAGACATTGCTTAGTGGCGCAAACACAGTTTCAGGCTGCAGTGAAGTACCAAAGTAAAAAGATATGATGGGCAAAGTGTGAAAGAGACTGAGTGGAAAAAGGACATCTTACAGGAGGTCATAAAGAAACCACAGGGTTTTTGAAATAATCTGTGAGGTGAGGATTTAAAGTCACTGCTTCTGATTCAGAGTATCGATCATTGCCACAAAGCTCCATATGTGCTTCTGATGGCAATCTCTGTAAAAGAGACTTCTGCAGTCTTGTTTCCTATTTCCTCCCAAGGTAAAACTGACCCAATTTCACCATGTAATAATACCTCAATTACTTTACAATAGAGAGCCAAGATGTTAGCGCTACAAACCCATTACTGGTAGAAATGACATCTCAGAATGCCATCTTTGACTTGGCTATTTATTGCACCCTGAAATGTTGAGCATTTTACAGTTTTCTATTTTTTCTTTCTTTTTTTTCCCTTGAAGATATAAGATTATAAAACTAGTTTCTCTTTAGCTTTGGATGAGTTAGGCTGAAGGATTTTAGTGTTCACCTGTATTCTGACTGTGGATAAAGGATTCTGTTAAATTTACAAAGGACGTGCAAAAAAAAAAAAAAAAAAAAAAAAAAAAAAAAAAAAAAAAAAAAAAAAAAAAAAAAAAAAACAAACAAGCAAAAAGATACACTAATACAGTCATAAACTATGAAAATATTGCCTTTTTTTCTCTAGGAACAGTGTGGAGTTGTGACCATGTGCTGTCAGCGGTTCCACATTCAGCCTTGGAGATAAAACCCTAATCAGACATAATTAGCCATGGTCTTTTCATTAAAACCATAGGAAAGAAGCATAGCCGGCTAATGTCAATAACTGTGTCACTGCATCCAAGGTTCTGTCTTGCCAAATTACATAACATTAATAAAGTGTAATTACAGGGAAAAGATTGAAGTGTCACTGTGCTGAAAGGAGATATTAAATGCTTCAAAACACAATAGGAGGTGATCCTGAGACACACTCTTGATGAGAGATGGGTTCATCTAGCTTCACTTATATAATTTTTAAAGCTCTGTTAAGTCACTTCTGTGATGGTCATGTAATATGGCTGGGTTGTTGAATTTTTTCCCCTTCATCTGACTGATTTTTAAAACACACAATACATATTTTCTGGCTGTCAACAATGTTCATGAGTTACTGGTATTATTTATAAGCAGCACACTGTTTACCCAAGCTGCCAGAAAGCCATGTTGATGATTCAGTTCAGTAACTTTTAATTAAAGGTGAACAACACCTTTCTGTACTTTAAAGAAAAAAATGTCATAATTGTTGTGGTGCTGTGTCTCAGTTACAGTTAAGACCGATCTGATCAAATATCGGTAACAGACGCCAATATTAACTCAGATCGGATATCAGGCTAAATTCCCCGATTCACCTCACCGATCTACCGAGGGAGCTTTCGTGTTCTTGTGTTTACAAATTCTTTAACCTCCACGATACAAAAGTAGTATGGAGGTTTAAGCAAAAGAAAATATGTTGAAGCAGAATCTATTCACGAAATATTTCAATTAAAACACACACATTATATATATATATATATATATATATATATATATATATATATATATATATATATATATATAAGTTTTAAAGAAAGGCTATGCAAGTGTTTATGATGTGTTGGGCGGTTGGAAGAAAACTTTTGTACTGGTGCTTTACAGCCACCAACCGGTGTTGGATCGCGGAAGAGAACTCAGCACTGCCCACTAGTGAAGGAACTGACTCAACAATGGCAACACAAAAGATGCATGAAAGTATGAGGACGGCGTCATTAGGTAAAGTTGGACGTGAACGTCCCTATTTACGTACATAAAAGAAGCATAAATGAGTGTTTAGCCATGCTTTCACTAATGCATTAAGCCTGTGGAGCCTTTTAAACATTCACAACTAGCAAAGTTCAATTTGTAGCATCTTTAGACTGAACTTAAAGTTCTTCCAAATCGGCCCCATGAAGACTTTGTGGCCAGATTGAACAGTAGCTTCTATGATCAGAGCCCTCTGAGCTGATACTGCAGACCACAGTCTGTTCGCAACGCTGTCAGGCTGTCTGGTCTTCCTAGATTCTTCACATACATCCTCCTTCCTTTTCAACACATTCACTCTGACCTTCAATATTAAAAGAAGCTGCTGTTACTGCAAAATTTCAAGTACCTTTGTTTTTATTTAAGTTATGCAACGGCTACAGACATTGTTTTTACTTTACTTTTTTTTGTAGATTTGTTCTTTTAAATAGTTTTGGAAAACATTTAAACTGGAATAATTCAGTTTATCAGTTGCTTTCTTATTAAGAAGGGGTGTGTGGTTTACTACAACCTAATGAAACCTTTCACAATAATAAAAACAGCAGTGACCATATTCACAATAATGTTCACAAAACATATTTGGTATTGGAAAATATCGATATCCTAATTTCAGATATTGGGATTGGAATCCCAACAAACGTGGACCGGTGCATCTCGAGTCTCAATAATCATGTTTATTTCTTCAGTCAGGGAGCCACTGTCTCGTGTGCATATTTATTCCTGTCTTACATATTTTAGTCATTTAAATTAAATAATTTAAAAATTAAATTAAAACTCAAGCAATGTATATGTCTCCCATGCGAATCAATTCTGTTTTGATCCTGCTCCGTATTCTACAAGAGGGAACTTTTTTTTCTTTTCTTTTTAAACCAATGAAACTCCACAAGATCATTGGCAACCTGAGCGCCATCACTACAAAGCCAACGGTTTCTTAAAAATATTAGTGTGTAGTTCTGTGTGGCAATTTTTCAGACATTTATATGCCATCCACAAGTTTACAATCCAGTTGCTAAATGCACTGTTTATTTGGCGACTACATTAACAATGAGTGATTCATGAGAACATCATCACTTATCACATTTTTGTCATGAAGAAGAATTATCTATCACTACTCTGTTGCCAGAAGTTTTCTATTTTGACCCTGAAATTTTGAGTCACTTCTTGTCAAACTTCTGAACAATTAGATAGTTTAACTGGCAGTAAATCACATCAGGAGAGGCCAAAGATCAATAAGTGACAAGAAAGTTATATGTCTGTCTGAAAAGAAGGAAAATAATTATTCTTTGTGGCTATAATAAAGTGAAAAAGATGTTTTAATGCACAGTGGTACCAAAACCTAACAGAGTTGCAGTTTATTTTTTGAATGTAGTAAGTAAATAGTTGCATGTATAACTTGAAATAGCAAAAACACCTGAAGGACAAAGTATAAATTTGTAAATTTTAGCAAAAAAGTTTCTCTTGCATTTTCAATGCCAATAAAATTTTGCATTATGGTAAAAAAAAAAAAAAAAAAAAAAAAAGAAAGTTACCTTGTTCTCTTTATTAAAATTACATTCTTCAAGAAATCATGCTTTTTCCTCAAATGCAGCTTTACAAAACTAAGCTATTGTGTCATGTTGTTGATAAATAAAAGAGACTTTTGTGTGGCAACTGGTCCAAACAAGCCTTTTTTTTTTTTTTTTTTTTTTTTTTATAGTACTTAAATCTACATTAGAATTGAATATGCTATGTAATGTCAATAGAGTCTCAAAAGCAATTTGTTTGTACTATGCAGTTTCCCTGAGTATTGATTTGTTTTGACTTTGGTGAACTTGCAGAGACATCTATTACTGAGAAGACTATCAGCCGTTTTGCATCGTTTCCATCGTACTGTGTAGTGATAGACATTAAATTGCTTGTAATTTGCTTATTACCTTTTTCAGATTGATAGATCAACAAGACTTGCTTCGATAAGATCTTTGCTGATTTCCTAATTTGTTGACACAATGCATGATTCACATAATACTTATTTACCAGTGAGTAAAATACAGCCTGAATTGGAGTGGAACATTTATCAAAATACATATCAAATGACTTGTAAGACAGTGAGTCATTTTGCAATGGGTAAGTCAAATTGGACAGAGTGATTAACAAATACAACATTAACTAGCATACTCTATTAGTCTTTCATTATTAGCTGACCACCCCACGATGAATAGGCCATTTGGTTTGTTAATGACTGTTGCAGCAATCTGTAAAGATTACTGCCCACAATCAACAAACCACATTGTTCATTGGAAACCAGGCCCTGGTGGATAAAAAATGAAGACAAGATTGTTCCCTGGCTCACAATAGTCAACCATGAGACTAAATCCACCCTCATTGCTGACTATTAGCTCTAACTTTTACTGAATGACGCTCCTGTTTGAAGTCAAAATGGTTGCTAGGACATCTGTGTTAAACTCTGAAAGCTGTACAGCTGAAACTAAAAGTCCCTATATAATTTCCTGCCAGACCTAATTACTTGCAGTGGGTAAAGGCAGTGGCTTTATTGTTATCATTAAGGAGCAGTAATTGGTGCACAGTTTGGGTTATACATGCAAAGGTTAACATTACAAACAAAAGCTCTACAAAAGGTCAGAGAAGAAGCAAAAACATTTCTCATGTAGGAACAATGGTAAGCAGCCAGTAAATTAAGTTTCCAAACAAGCCATGCACAGAGCGGGTGGATTTAATATTGATTCATCTTTTGTGTTTTATTCTAAAAAGGAACAGCAGCTTTCTGTTTACTCCCCGGCTCTTTCCTAGTTATCTATCTCTCATTTTGTGTTTTTGACAATACTATCAGTCGTATTATTCAAAGCCCCTTTGTGGCAAAAGTACACCTGCTCCCAAAGAGCGAGCAGCAAAACAGCATCCTCAGAGAGCCGCCCTGCCACAGAGAAAGCTCCTGAGTGGGCCAGCACTGATAAATCTCACACATTTCCTGTGTGATGTGAGAGAGACCTAAAGAGGAAGGTACTTTATCACCGTGAAAGGCTCTGGCCGATCTGCCTTCAGCAGTTCTCACCTTAATACGGAAGAGGAAATGGCACTAATAATGTTTTGGGGCATGTTTGGTTTTGGGGAAATGGTTTCATCCATCAGTTTCATTGGAGATGGGGGAAGAGGCTGTTGATGTGGATGCCTGGCTCCAGCAGTAAAAGTTGCATTGAAGAATTTCTGAGTTTTCAATGAGTTCTCTGAGTGATGCTTTTTGCCTGTTAGATCACAAATCAAGAGGGGGAATATACCTTTTCTGCTTATTCTTATCAGTAACATTTCAACATAATGGGGTGTTGACAGGATTGCCAACATAGTTTCTTTCAAACAACATGCACCAACACTGATTAGGAGAAAGCT
Source organism: Melanotaenia boesemani (assembly GCF_017639745.1). NCBI lineage: Eukaryota > Metazoa > Chordata > Actinopteri > Atheriniformes > Melanotaeniidae > Melanotaenia > Melanotaenia boesemani. The sequence continues at coordinate 36,279,937 of NC_055682.1, forward strand.
GTTACCTTTATTCCACTATTTATTTTTGAGTCAAATGCCTTTCTGGTAAGCTTCTCTCACTCTCATAAGAATTTGTCAAATGTATGCAGTGTGATCCTGCTCATTATGTGACTTTACTGTGGTACAGAAACTCCAGGAGGAGAAGTCTTTGTCAGGAGTTTTGTTACTCATTACCCAGAGGGCTTCAGTGCTCTATATTTCTTCTCCAGCAAGTCCCCAGGTTATACCAGTGTTATCTCTTTATTGCCTTCTCCTCCCTCCCAACGAAAAGACACCGTTGGCATTGATTAAGGTGCGCTAAGAACCTGCTTATGTGTTTAAATTATCTGCGCCTAATGCTCAGGGCAAGCGTTTGCAGCAGTGCCCTGGGATCGCATTATTCTTGTGATGGAAATTCTTTGAGGATCACAGCTTTGCATCCTATTTGGTTGCATAGCCGTGAGAGATGCCACAGGGCTTGAAGGCCATTATAAATACATTGATTAATTCTTAAGCTCCGATAGATGGGGTAATGTTAAGGCAGATGGAGAGTGACAGAAAGACTTTGTGAAATCATCGTTCACATTGTGTAGCCCTACGAGCTCTAATTATAGTACAGTTGCTGCTGCATTTGATAAGAGTCCTAAACAATAACAGAGCACAAGTTTAATTTTGAACAGTCTGTGTCGAAAAAGAAAGACAACCTCCCCAGTGGCATTTTACATTTCCGTGGCTGTGAATGTGTTGCGCTGGGACAGATTTGTCTGTGTCAGTGCTTTTCTAAGTCCCCCTTGTGAGAGTATTTGTTGTACAGATTTGAGCAAAGCTCTAGGTTATATGGTTCCTTCCGCTCCATTGTGCACTCTGAACTTTTGGGGCTATTGATTGCGTGGAAAAAAATATGTAATACTGAACTTTTATGGATCCAAACCCATGCTGAAGTAGTTAAGCCTGAAGAGGGCAAAATTCCAGACAGGACCAAACAGCACAGCTCTTTTTGTTCTCCCATTTCTAAAACTAAACAACACCAGATCACTAAAGTTAGTGATCTGTTTTTGTTAATGACATCAACCTCATTTACTACTACTATCATAACTGACAGTAATGTAGTCTTCCTTTAATGTATTTTTGTTAAAGGCCCTTCTACATGCTCTGTCACAAAGCAGTGGAGGTGCGGACCCAAATGCAGACAGAGGTCTAGAACTGAGGGGAAAAAGGTTTATTTGATGATAACAAATGTTTAGATTAAGGCGAGCAGGCATACAGCTGATCCTCGGTCTGAAGGGGCTGAGTGGTGCAGGCCAATAGCTTGACAGAATCTCTCTAAATACAAATGACCAGATACCAAGTGAGGTTGGTACAACGCTCTGGCGTCGAGTGAAGGAGGGATGTGGTCTAAATGCTCTGGCGGATGAGTAGATGACTGGTAGCCATGACGAGTAGATGGGTGGGAGCTGTGATGATTAGATGAGAGGCAGCTGCACCATAGGAATCTGTTTGAAGAAACAATCATGCCCACAAACACACATAGGGGGAGAACAACAAAAGAGCAAACACTAGAGTCCGGTGTCCATGACATGTTCTTTTACGTTTTTTTGGCTTAACTTTGTGTAAATGATGCGTTGTCATATCTAATGTTACCCAATGCGGAAAGGAAGAATTATATGCATGTTTTTGTATTCCTATGCTAAATAAACTTGATTTATTCAGTAGTCTTGATCCCCCTAAGATTTTTTTCAGCAACCTGACCATGTCATAGCTCTCAGATTCCCCTGTATATTTAAATCTTCTAGGCTGTGCACATGCTATGCATATTCTCAGTGACGGTTTTAAAACTTTTAAGTCTTTGTACCTTAAGAGAACTGCTAAATTTACCATTACTTTGTTTTGCTTTAGATATTGTTCCAGAAAAATGTGTATTTAATTGGGATTTTTTTGATTGTCTGAATGATTAAGAAGCTGTTTACTTACCATCTTTAGTCTGAGAGGTTTTCAGCTCCAGTTCTTTCTGTTCTGAACCACAAAGCAACGACTCCAGCTCTGAAAAACTTGGTTTGCTGGAACCATGTCTTTGCTGGGCCAGAGCAAAGAACCACTTCTGTCAGTGGTAGGGGATGGGGTTCTGGAGACCAACCAGACCAGTTAAACCAGGGAGGTGGTTGTTCAAACGTAATCCTATCGGATTTTAGTTATCGGATAGGGTCAAATCTTAAAAATGCAATGTTCAAAACAGAAATCCGGATTCCGAAATCCACTTGGATCACATAATCCAATCCTGGTTATCCGGATAAAACCCTCAGTTTGGGTTGTTCAAAACTTTTGAGTAGAATCCGGATAACTTTGATCCAAAAAAACAGGATTATCCTGATCCCAACAGAGGGCGGGATTACAAGGCAGATTTCAGAAAGAAATTACAGTACAACCTAACAGCTGATCAAATAATAGAACTCTTTATTTGGTAAATAAGCTTATATTTGTATTTTACATAAAAAAGCACGTAAAAAAAAAAAAAACAACATTATCATATCCCCAAGAAATATATGACCAGAAAGATCCAGTAACAAATGCTAATATAATTTCCGTTTTCCTGTTATTCATCACAGCATAATCAGAGGAGAACCTGTCAAAAAATGAAATGTCTAATGATTACATCCCTCACTACACGTTCCGCACGTCCCTCATTCTGACAGAATGACAGAGGTTGGTCCGGTACTTCCACACGGTGCGTCATTAACATTGTCACAGAGAGGGAGATTCCGCCTGGTACCAGTGGTCCCACTCGCAAAACATGCAAACCGTCTCTTCTACCTGCTGTTCTTCACACGGCCGGCAGCAAACACTGATCTACATGCTGGAAATCCGGATTACATGATCCTGAAAAACAGGATTTTGGATAAGGGTGATGCAATTGTATTTTGCTTTGAACAACCGGGATAAAAGTAAGCCAGATTACGTAATCCGCCGTCCTGAAAAAATGGATTACAAAATCCGGATAGCTTTTATCCTCAAGGACCACTGTGCTGTAGGTCTTAAGATATTTCCCAGCTTCACACCTGGTTTAAATTAAATGGGTTTCCCAATAACCTGTTAAGTTCTGCTCAGCAATAAAAATCTGTTAATGGAAACACCTAAATAAAAAAAAACGGCTTTCAAATATTGCTAATAAGTTTTTACGCTCTCATGAGGTTGTTTTTTCAGATGTGTCGATAATGGAAACACTTTTTTTGCATTTACATGTGAGGTAGAAGGTCACATGACCAGTTCATTTCAAGTAAAGATGACACAGTATGAGTAGACGCAGGAGGAGATGGAAATCTTTTTACAAATAAAGAGAAAAAAATATAACAGCCATCCTTGATGGCAAACAGTAAAATACAGTTTTACAATGAATTAGAAATCTCCACTCTCCTCAAAGTGGAGTCTGAAATAAGATTGAGGAGAATGGCTAATGTGTTAAACACCATTCAATGGAAACACCTGCAAATCGCAATTGGACTTTGTTGAAATTTTGGAAATATTGCTTTTATTTTGCAAAAAACTTCAATGGATATACAGCTAGTGTCAACTTTGCTCTGCTTAAGAAGAAAAAAAAATCATGTGTGTACAAGTCAAAGCAGCAGAGGAAGAAAATGTCACCAGTTTTTCTCTGATTTTCCAACTGTTTAATATTTTATTCACCAGTCACGTCTGTGAATGCTTTCTGATCTAATTTTTGGAAATGCTTTCACAAGCACATTTGCAGCTGAATTTTTGGTGTTTTTTTTCCCAGCTACATTTATCATAATTTTAAGTTTTTTTAAACAAATGTATAATCAGCTGCTCAAAACTGCCTGTATCAGTATTGCTGCACATTCCAGTTAACATTTGGAAACTGTGGTTGGTGCTGCAGAGAGAAACTACTAACACCAGTTCTTGTTTAAAACAGCACTTTACAAACTACTAGTGATGTCAAAGACATCAGTTCACAGCATAAAGAAAACAAACACAATGAACTATTGATGTTTCTGTGAAGCTAAACTATCTCCACTTTGGTTTAAAAGGGTCATGTGAGAATCAGACCAGCTTATCAAGGTCAGTATCTGGCAAGAAATTGCTGCATCACATATAAAACCGAATTCCAACTCGGTTGTCTACTTTTCTTTACTCATTTACTGTCCAGTTCTTACCTTCATATGCTGTGCCTGTCGTTCTGAACTCACCTGTCCATCCTCCTGGAATCTCCTCCATGGATCCTAAAGAAATCTTCAAGGATGCATTTGTTGTTTGATCTTTGGAATCCGTTAAACTTGTTGCTTCCAACCTCTTCTTTTATGTACCAAGATTATGTCTTTAGGATTTTATATATATATATATATATATATATATATATATATATATATATATATATATATATAAACAGATACTAAACATCAAAAACCAAGAACATAAGCCAAAAGCATGAAAAAAACCTATAGCATAAAACATACATAAACCAAGGAAAAAAAAACGTGAATCATGACAAAACTTCATAATAAAAACTACACATTAATAAAATTTCACACATGTACTGATATAAATCACTAACATGTTTCAATTGCTTGTAAGGTGCATGTCTGTGTAGATCAGATGTTTTAGTTTGTTTTGGACCTTGATATAATTGATCACTGTCAATACTCCACCTGTAACTCAGTCAAATTTTAACATTACCAGTCATATCGCTCCTATACAATACAAACCAATAACCAGAGGCAGTTTATGTTTTAAATGAAAACCCCTTACAAGATCATTTTTTTTTTATTAATTTATATTTTTTTTTTACATGTAACTAAATTATTACATGAAGGGAGGAAAAAAAAAAAAAAAAAAAACAGATGAGACAAGGTTGTCGTTATCAAAAATCCTTGCCAGAAGTAAAGAAATTCATTTACAGGCCCAAAACAACATTGTTCAGGTTTCACCATAATTGTCTTGCTGAATTGAAACTCTGCCACCTGAGCCCTAAATCTGTGAAAAGAAAATGAAAAAAATAGAAAAGAAAGAGAGAAAAAACAAGAGCCCACTACTGTGTGGTAAGAATCTAAACCTTGGAATCTAAATTGTGGTAAATATCAGGAGATAATTAAATAAAAAAAAAATCTTCCACTCATTGCAGGTTAAAAATAGGTAAAAATACAACCTTGGACAACTTCTTTTACAAAAGATAGGCTACAATGCAGAAGCTGTATGAAGCAGTATAAGAAAGAAAGAAAGAAAGAAAGAAAGAAAGAAAGAAAGGGTTACCTGGAGACCATTTCCTCTCTTAACAAAAAAAACAAAAACAAAAAACAAACAGAAACATAAAACATAGGAGCTGTATAACGTTAACAAGTTCAAAGAGTGGGGCATTCCATTAACATTACCTCTTCATTACATTTTTGTTCACAGATCAATGCCGATATCGTCACACTTCATTTACTTTTTTGAGAAGATAGTGCCACAAAACAATGTAATGCAATTGTTAAATACATAACAAACACAGCTTTGGCTTGCAAAGTTGCAAATAAACACAAGACTTCTGGAACAACGGAGACATAATACATGTTCGACCATTACATGCAGATCTAGTTTTGGTAAAAAAAAAACAAACAAACATCGAATCAGCTCAAACACCTCATGGCAAATGGAAATGTGATGGACTTGGCTGGGCACCTTGCAGTCACTGAAGCAACCATGGACTGAGGCCACTTGTCCAACAGTGGAAGACTGACCAGCTCTGGGACATGCAAGACAAAGATTCCAAGCACAGCCACAAATTTACAACATAATGACTGAAAAAAAAAATAAATAAAAAAAATAGCAAAGGTCCTGTAATGACTCAGTTAAAGTCTAGACTTCAGCATTATTGAAATGTTGTAATATGATACCAGAGCATCATTGCAAACCTCAATGAACCACAGTCATGCTTTAAAGCAGTGTTTCTCAATCCTGGTCCTCAGGATGCACTGTCCTACATGTTTTAGAGTTAATTCTTCTTTAATACATCTGAATGCAGGGCTTAAAGTATTCAGTCACCATACCAGATCTCCAGCTTGCAGAGAAAAAATGAAAAAAAGAAAAAGAATATTTAATAAGTTAATTTGTGCAAATGCAGACTATTGTCATGTTGACTTCATCAGCTCAGCTCTCTCAATTAAACACAATAATAACAAATCAGAAGTCGAATTTGGCCTTGAAAACGTATGGTCTAAGCCAGACCACAGATTGGTACCATAGAGCAGAGATGTTGATGTTTTTTTTTTCTTACACGTGTCTCTGTCGGTCTGCTGGTGGGCATGTGCTTGCCCGTGTGTGCATGTGTCTTTGCACATCAGGGAGAAGGAGAATTGTGAATGTGCAATCTTGTAAAGTCAGAAATTACCGAAGCGTAGAGCTGTCACCCACATAAAATTATGACCTTGTCACATTATAATATAATTTATTGTAAAAACATGAAACATACCACGTTATTACATGATAGTTTACAGTAAAAACTTGAAATATATCATGTTATAATGTCATAGTTGATTGTAAAAATGTGAAACGCATCACGTTATAACGTCATAGTTTAGTGTAAAAACATGAAATGCATCACATTATAAGGTGAAAGTTTATTGTAATAATGTGAAATGTATCAAGTTATCATGTGATAACTGTTCTTGTAAAAACATAAAACATTACATGACAGTTTATTGTAAAAACATGAAAAATATCCAGTTATAACATCATAGTTTATGGTAATGATGTGAAACGTATCATGTTTTACCATGATAGTTTACTATAAAACATATGTTACATTTTAAGGTAATACGTTTTATTGTAAAAACATCAAATGTATGACATTATAACAGGATAGTTTATTAAAAAATGTAAAACTTATGATGTTATGATGTGGTAAGTTTTGTTGTAAAAATGTGAAACTTTTACTGTAAATTTTATCCCAGCGTATTTCTAAGCTTCACCAAATCTTTCCAATGAAGTACAACTTAATCCCATTTGGTATAATTATACATTTCTCGATTTGAGAAACCTTTATTCTGTCCATGACAATGCGTATAAGTAATATTTATTTATTTCTGTATTGTTTGCACCTAGACCATCCAGGGTCAGTTCTAGAAAGCACTACCCCCCCACCCCGAGTACAAATATGTCTAAGACATGCAGGGCTGTGGGTCCTGAGGATCTGAGAAACACTGCTTTCAAGAAAACTGGGCCAGGATAAGCTGCATTTTTTATTTGCATACATATAAACACGCTGTAATATGTAGTGGTGTTAATCTTAAGTTATACTGAACAAATTTTAGCACCTGATATTTTTTTTATTGTATCCTGATACATTAAACCTCAGAATTTTACACTATTGTAAAAACACAATTTAAAAATTTTAAAAAAAGCAATTTAAGTGCCTGTATATCAGTGCCACTCTGTGTCATTGGTTTTCCATTAGCCAGTGTCCTACCAGAACAGCTTTCCATTTTAGAAGCTAAATTAAAAACATTTAGCGTACTCTAATGCTGGATCAAAAGAAACCCAAGGGAAAAGAATTAAATCAATTGTCTGGCCTTGACTCAAATTCATATATAACATTCACAGACAAGTGAGATGCAATAATACACTCTAAGGACACATACAGACACACGTCAAAAAGGAGTGTGTATAAAAGGAGAGCAGCCAAAGTCAAAAACACCTTTGAACAATGCATCTGTGCATCCCAAGTGCTACTGCCATAAGCCAAACATTCAGATCTCACAGGGATGCTAAGGAGATGATTCTGCCCACAGGGTGCTCTTGATCTCTCCCATCAAACAAGTGTTTGTTCACTGAAGATGGGAAAGTCACATAGTTTCACATCTTTTTAGCTCTGAGGACTACATAAAGGTGAGCTCTAAAGGCTGATTTCAGTTAATGTTACACCTTTGGGATTTTGTGTCTGGGCTGCACTATTAGCTTCATCTGTTGTGATCTTGGATTTATTCATTTATTGTTAACCCAGTTAATAGTTCTTCTAAGTAGCATTAAGGGTATTTAAATTGTGACATGCTGTCAGTGCATTTCAATCATCTCAGTTTGCATTGCCACATGTTCAGTTTACAGTGAGAACAGTGTTGGTGTTGGTACTTTGAGTAAACAGTAAAATCATATAGTATAAATTTGAACCTGATCCAGAGCAATCAAAATATGATCTAAATCTAGTTGACTAAAGTTTTGCTTCAGATCATACACCAGATGCCAAAGTCAAAGCATGATTTCCATGAAAAAAACAGAGAGAAAAACACATCATTATTGTTATTCCAGAAGTGGTGCATAAAAAAAGCCAGTATGTCTGTTAACCCTTGCTGACATGGTTTACCATGCAGTAATAAATCTCAAAATAATTAGAATTCCAGGAGAAGGTATGAATGTTGAACATAAGTCTGTCAAAGTGAAATATCAAGGTGAATTTGTGGATGCTAACGGAATTAGTAAAAACAATGGTTAGAATAAGAATAATCAAATGCTATGCTAAAAACTGTGCTTTAGAGTACAAAAAGTACTTGGGAGTCCCTGTTTGCTAATGTATGTATTCACAGGTAATCATCCAGACCTTTATAGAAATTGCTTATCACAACACAAGAGGAAGCAAGTGAAAATATTTCTGTCTGGAAGAATTCTGTCCACTAATGGCCACCATACAACTGTACTTACCATTTGAAGTAATTTCTTTTTTTACTTTTACCGGGATGTGAACACTATCTTCTTTGAGTTGTGATGATAGTAATAATGGCAAACTCCAGCGTACTGTTTGTAGAGACATTATCAATGTGAACTGATTTTCCCCCTTAGAAACACAAACCCTGACCTCCATCAGTGTTCATCTGGTGGTTTACATCCTGGTGTTGTTTCATTTTGCTGGGGTTCATACTGTCATTAGAAAGCTTATTGCCACAAATAACACATTATCTCAGAAGGAGCCTGCACCTTTACAAAAGCTGAGTATGTACCAGGATGAATGTCAACTACTCTGCTAGCTCAGATCTGCCAAAACTATGGTGACAAAGAGGAAAACAATGTTTACATCTGTAATACAGTCGCCCACGCTAATATTTTATTTTACTTTATTACGCACTAATGTTTAATTGGACCACCTAAAGTTTGAAGTTGTTTATTTGTCACATGCAAGATGGTAGGGGAATGCAGTAGAACATGCATCTCAGACTGTGCCCACTTATTTACCAGTAATAGAAAAACAAAAACAACAACACAGTAATAAATTAAAAAGACAATAAATGTAATTATAATAAGCCACAGTGCAATGATAGTGCAGTGATGTGCATGCTATACAGTCTAGATCAGGGGTAGCCAACGTTGGTCCTCGAGGGCACCAATCCGGCAGGTTTTCCAGATTTCCGTGCCCCAACACACCTGACTTAAACTAACGAGTGGTTGGTGCCCTCGAGGACCAACGTTGGCTACCCCTGGTCTAGATAGATAGATAGATAGATAGATAGATAGATAGATAGATAGATAGATAGATAGATAGATAGATAGATAGATAGATAGATAGATATACACAATGTTTACAATGTAAATGGTAAGGCAAAAAATACAACTGTAGCTTTGATTACAGCAACATGAATTTCACCAACATCTTGCATTGATGATGGGGGAGTCTGACCACTCTGCAAAGTCTTCTCCAGCGCATCCCAAAGATTCTCAAGGGGTTCAGGTCTGGACTCTGTGGTGACCAGTCCATGTGTGAAAATGAACCACTCTTTCACAGTCTGAACCACATGAATCCTGGCATTATCATCTTGAAATATGGACGTTCCATCAGGAAACAAAAAAAATCATTGATGGAATAACTAGCTCATTCAGTATATTAAGGGTGTCAGCTGGCCTCATTCTTTGGGTTTATTGCTAAACCTAGACCTAATCATCTGCTGGAACCCCAGACTGCCCCACAGACTTGTACAGCAGGCACTAGGCATGGTGGTTGCATCACTTCATCTGCTTCTCTTCTTACCCTGATGCTCCTATCACTCTGTAACAGAGTAAATCTGGACTCATCAGACCACATGACCTTCTTCCATTCCTCAAGAGTCCAATCTTTATGCTCCCTAGCTATGTGAAGCCTTTTTCTTCGGCTAGCCTCACTGATTAGTGGTTTTCTTATGGCTACACAGCGGTTCATTTCCAATCCATTGAGTTCACTTCACATTGTGCTTGTGGAAATGCTCTTACTTTCAATATTAAACATAGCACTGAGTTCTACTGGTGCTTTTCTTCCATTTGATTTCACCAATAAGTGATCGCCAGTCATGATTGTTTAGGATTTTTTTCCGACCACATTTCTTCCTTGAAGACGATGGTTTCCCACTATCTTTCCAGATTTTAATAACGTGTTGGACAGTTCTTAACCCAATTTTAAACATTTCTGCATTCTCCTTAAATGCTTTCTCTGCTTGATGTCGATAATTTGGAACTTCTTAACCAGATAAACATCTTTCAAACAACATGGTTGTTTAAGAAACAAGAAGTTACTCATTGCATCATCTGGGGCTAAATAACTTGTTTCCAGCTGTAACATGTAGCATAATCACCTATGCAGTAATTATCCAATAGGAGGCTCCTACCTATTTGCTTAGTTAAATCCATGTGGTGACTTCCTGCATATAAGCAGTGTAAAATACTGAGATATTAAAAGCTGGCTTTTCACTTTGTTATGTATGCAAATACACCCAAACACTTGTGGTTTAATCACCAACAGGAAAAGCAGTCACCTTTTTGAAGAAAATCAATGACCTTGTCCACTATCCTCAGCGTGTTGTAAACAACATGCTGACATTTCTGCAGCACACAGTTGGCATCATGTCCTGCATCACGTGTGCTGTAACCACACGCTGCTCTAAATCATTTCCAGTGGTAAGTTTTTTTTTTTTGTTTGTTTGTTTTTTGTATAGCATATTTCATAAATAAGGCCACCCAATGTGCTGTATACTGTCAAAAAACAATAGAATACATACAGTGAGTTTACATATGACACACACACATCAATGGGAAATACATGATTATCATTATCATCACCATCATCATCATCAACTCAATCATCATCTTCACCAACAGCATCACCATTACTATTATTCTCATATTTAATATAATATGTATATAAAAAGAGAAAGATATAAGAAAACACCCAATCTTAATGAAAAGCGGTGGTAAAAATAAAAGTTTTAAGGCCTGATTCTAAAGAACTAAGGTTTGGCACAGAGCAGAGCAAGTTTTTTGGTAGTTTGAAAACAATTGTTTATTAAATTTTATTACATTATTCTAAACAAACCCTTTATCCTAGATTTTCTTCAAGTGGTAAAAAAAGTTGTTAAAAAACTATTAATATGTATCAGGAGCCATAGACGTGAGGACCCAAGTACAGGCGGAAAAGGCAAGAGACAGACTGTTAAAGGGGAAAGGGTTTCATAAAGAAAAACTTAACTTAGGCCTGTGGTACAAACAAAGTTTTTTTTAATTTGATGAGACATTTTACCTGATCGAACCTCACATGTGAGACATTTAACAGTTTTGAACTTACTGTGTGTGGTGGGTCTCATCACAGAACAACACACACATAACGGTGCTGTCCCGCAACTGCTCTACAGTCTAGTCCTCTGAGCCAGAAATCTCCTGTGATCAAACGTGATCTAACAAAAACATAAAAAAGAAGAAACATGGCAACAACTGGAACACTCATCATGGAAAAGGAATGATGGTGGTCTTGGGACTATTGTTAACAGAAAAAGCCAGAACTAAAAAAAAAGAACAGACTGAAGACTGCGTGAGCACAGACTTTATATCCCTCCTTGTTCCCCAGCCAGCTCGCTCTCTGATTGGCTACTTTCTGTGCCATGTCACCATCCACACAATCACAACTTAGACGATATTTTGTCGTAAATATTGAACATGTTTAATATTTCCAATTGTCGGCCCCGACCCATTTCGGAGCCAATTATCAGGATGAAATCGCTTATAACACACCTCAGACCAAATGATAATTTTATAGGAAAATCTTGTAAGACTGAAGATAATCGGGCGTTTGTCATCCTTGGTTGGGAAGGGGCAAAATCGGGACAAATTTAGCCCGATAATCTTTGTGTGTGTACCAGGCCATACAGAAACAAAAATACTCCAGTGGCAAAACATGGACTAAACTCTCACAGAAACAGACATGGCCAACAAAAAGCAGAAAGAAATGAACTGGCAAGGAAGGACTGAAACCAGTGGACTATAATTAGACAGAGGAACTAACTAGACACAGGTGAGGTGAATGAACACTCAAACCAGGTAAACTAATGAGCATAAACCAAAAAACACTGAACACTAAAAAATCAAAAACATAAACCAAAAACATGACAAAACCTAACACGTGAAACAGGAACATAAACCGAGGTCACGACAAATATGGTAAAATATTATTAAACATTAACTGTTAACAGGAAACTGAATCAGGATGATGAATCAGGTTTGCATCATAAAGTTGTTGCAAAGAAGCCATTTTTATTTTTATTGTGTATTTATTAGTTTATTTGATATGGACAGTGCATAATAATGAACATCTATAAGCAACATAAGCAAGCATAATGGTTTTTAGCTAACAAGCAAATTTGTGTCCGTAGCCCGTAGGCAGGCATTTGTAAGGAAGAACAACATGAATAACAATTGTTTGGGCCCAGAAACACAAGGACTGGATATTAGACCAGTTAAAGGGGTACAAATCTGATATTACTGGCTCCACTTGCCATGTCTTTGTAAAACACAGAAAAAGTGAGCGGATGTTTTTAAATATGCGGTAAAACATTGAGGAGGAGAAAATCCAAGACACAGTTAATCTGCAGGGTTACTACAGCATTCTGCAGTGACATGCCATCCCATCTGGTTTGCATTCACTGGAACCAATGTCACGGGGGGAAAATGGCTGCCTGGTAGGACAACCATCCGTCCCCGTGAGTGGTAAAGGATTCAGCAGTCAGTCAACAAGCCAGGTTGAAGAAATGTAAAAACATTTTTTTTAAATAAAAACCTAATGTATAACTAAAACCAATAAAAATCTTTAACCCTCAGCGCCAACCAGAGGGGATGCAGTTCGATGTGTCCTCAGGATCAGTGGGAAGAGGAGTATCTTGTAGGCGATACCGCTACTAGCCAGTCCTCATCCGTCCCGACCAATGGTTCCTGCTGCCCTGGCTTAAAAACCACTAAAAAACAATAAAAGGAAAAGCGATCAACAAACCAAGCTAAAACAAATAAAATCCGGCTAGGGCAGCTCATAAAAGTAGTCCGACGGATGATGGCCAGATAATATGGATGAGAGAGATCACTTCGCTGTATGGAGAGGCGAATCGTACACCACGTATCCAGGTGGGCGTCCTCTCTCGTGTCTTTCCTGCCGCCTGGGCCCTCGTCCCATCATCTGCTGCCCTTCTGCGGCTCTCCTCCCGCAGCTCTTCCCCTGGAGCTTCCCCTGTACCCGAGTCCGCCACCAAACAATAATGGGCTGGACCCACAAGCCAGTCTCTCTCCTAGTGTCATTCCCACACAGGTGATGCTCATCTGCCATCACCACACATTGGGAAGGGCAAGGTGCACACCTGCGGACGCACACATACACACACACACACACCTGTGACACCATCATTTGTTTTTCAACAGAACAATTACCCCAAACACACCCACAGGCTGTGTAAGGGCTAGTTGACGAGTGCTGCACCAATGACCTGGCCTGCAAAATCACCTGACCTAAACCCAGCTAACACAGTTTGAAATGAGTTGGATCGCAGAGGGAAGGCAAAGCAGCCACTCAGCACCTCTGGGAACTCTGAGACAATTGAAAAACCATTCCAGGTGATCACCTCATGAAGCTGATGACAGAATGCAAAGAGAGTGCAAAGATATCATGAAAGCAAGAGGTTGCACTTTCATATTTGTTTAACAATGTTTTGTTTACTACATATTTTCATCTTTCAAAGTTTGGATTTCTTCAGTATTTCTCTAGAATATATAAATAAAGAAGTAAATAAGTAAAGAAAGAAAGAAAAAAATCACATTGTATGACAGGGTGTGGCCAAACTTTTGACTGGTACTATGTTTCAGTATTATTTATGTCACAACAAAACTGTGTGGTTTACAACAGTATTTAAAATAGTTTTATCCAATGAAATTACAGTTGAATATACTTTGTTGATATTGAAAATAAAATTGCTCCCTTATTGTAATTGAAAGAAAAGAAACAATAAGTTACCAAATTAAAAAAAAAAAAAAAAAACTAAATTATATCTGCTCTGTTCACCTAATTTATGTGCTCTACTGAGTTTGCTTATTTGTGTCTCCTCTGCTTCCCATTTCACAAATGCAGTGTCACATTTAATGTCATTTTAATAGTTTCACTCTGTTGGCTTATTATGGGATCTGATTCATTAAAGCAAAGAAGTCTGATATTTTGTTGTATGAAAACAGGTGAGAACACCTCTGCAAGATAGCACTGGAAGCTTAAAAATATATGTACACATCCACTGTATTTATATTGTAAAGATTAATGTTAATTTATCATTAACACCAAGTTATCTGGATATCAAAACATGGAGCCTATGCTCTTTATTGGCATTACAGATTTTAGAAAAAGAAACACACTCTTGGCTAGTGAGCAAGTAATATAAATTGTCACAAATGTTGTAATTCCTACATATTTTTAATAATAAAAAGCCCCATGCAAGCCCAATTTGGCAACAATACTACCCTCTAGTAGCACTTCCTCTAGGGCCCAACACAACAAATAATCCGAAAGATCCAAAAAGCTAAAAGAACCTGTAACATGTGTACCGGTACAAGACACTTTAGGACACCTCAGATGTGTCATGATTGGTCAGAGCTCTTCTGAGGACATGAAGAAGATGTACTTAGTAATTGGCCATTGGCTGTAATGTTATGGCTGATCAGTGTACTTGAAATTGATGGATTTTCTAATGTATTTCAGGGAATTGCCATTTAACCATGACCTCACGGTACAGTATGTACCACACCAAACTAATACTTTGGGTCCTTTTTGAAATTTGTGTTCCAGTTTTCAGAAACATGATGAGGATAAAGAGTAAAGTAATCTCCATTATAACCATTGAATAATTATTTCATCTATAATCAGACTCATTTTGCAAATTACATCATTTTTTAGTTCCTTAGCTGGTTGGATATGATATTTTGTTAGGGGGAGGCTTATACTTCTGCACGCCGCTGCATTACAAAAACTAGATAATATATTAGTAGCATGCCTAAGGGGATAATTTCTAATAGGCTGCTATTTGAAATGTACAATTTTATTAGGTGTATTGATGTCTTGTACTAATTAAGTGTGCATAATAAAGAATTAAATAAAAGTATAAAATAAATCATGCATGGTCATATTATTGCACCACACGTATAAAGTACCCCCGATTAAAATGGATTCTCACACAGTACAAGTTTTTGGTATTTTTTATTACAAAAGGTGAAGGACACCTTTAGTTGCTAAGGTCATCACGTATATGTGTGAAGACAATGTTAATGAGTCCTTGAGCCTAATTCTTAAAATGTTATAAAATAAAAGAATAAATATGCCACCAACCATGTTGCCTCATATCCATAATATGTAATGTGTCACTGCTGATGACACCTTGGAAAAAGGTAAATGCAATGTTAAGAGTGATGTGACAGGAAGGGCAACGTGAGAGACAAAGACACAAATAAAGGAGAAGGTGAGAGACATTATGGGACAAAGACTCCTTCCAGAATATGATTTGTATGCGTAGCAGCTGGTGAGGAAGTCATCAAACCTAAGCTACAAAGTCTCCCACATTTGTTCACATTTATGGTCTGACAGGGTACATTTCCATGCAGATTAAATTGCAAAGATGTGTACGGGACAACAGCTTTGGCCACAAAAAAATGGAAACAGCAGTCATATATAATTTGGGCTAAGAAGAGAGAAAAAGAAAAAAAGAAAGAGAGAAAAAGCTTATATTATCTTTTCCAGAGGATATCAGAATACGATTGACACAAAAGAGTGTCATGTAAAAAAAAAAATGTAGTTCTTAGGTTTTCTATATCAGGACAATGAAAAATATATATATCACCTGTTTCTTAGAACATAATGACATTAAAGCAAAAACAGCCTCAAATGAAAACCTGCATATGTCATGTTAGACCACATAATTTAGTGAACAAAAACTGAACCTCAATATAGAAACAGAGCACAAGAAGCTCAGTGCACCCCATGATTCACTAGATTTTAGAACGACCTTTGGCTGCATGACAGTCTCAATGTCATATTATAATGGAGGAATTTCAACTCACTCCTCTTTATGATGTTGTTTCACCACATTGAGGTTTGCAGGCATTTGTGTATTCATAGCTCTCTCAAGAGCCTGCCACAACATTTCAAATGAATTGTGGTCCAGACTTTGAATGGAGCATTGCATTATTATGGTTCTTTTTGTTTTTAACTATCCTGTGGTTGATTTGTGTTCCAGATCGCTTTTTTGCTTGAGCTAAAAGGTCAGTTTGGCAGAAAAAAGCCCAAATCATCACCCTTCCACAACCTTGCCTAAATCCTGTGTTTTTATTTTTTATTTTTTTTGTTTGTTTTGTTTTGTTTTTCCCCAACATGGCAAGCTGTGATCTTGGGGTGAACTTTGGGGAACATACAGTCTTAGGAAGACTGGCACTTCACCACTTTTGAATAATAATTTTTTCTGCAGAATGTTGTTTAGAAGATGTTCTTCTAACCTTTCCAGACTGACAGACTGTTTTGCATTGTGTTAAAACGCACCTGACTTGCCCAATCAGCAAACTGATTGAAAACTCTTAATGGTCACACCTACTGATGATCATTAAATAAAGTGCACACAAACGTGTACTTTATTTTCACAAGACTCTAAAGGTTCTTCATCTTTCTTCATCAAATTTCTATTTATAAGCATGAAAAGCCACAGCCGAGGTGTTGAGGGGATCCAGTTTGGTGGCTTCAGGATTGGGTCTCTGCTCTTTGCGGATGATGTGGTTCTGTTGGCTTCATCGGGCCGTGATCTTCAGCTCTCACTGGAGCGATTCGCAGCCAAGTGTGAAACGGCTGGGATGAGAATCAGCACCTCCAAATCCGAAACCATGGTCCTCAGCCGGAAAAGGGTGGAGTGCTTTCTCTGGCTCGGCAATGAGGTCCTGTCCCAAGTGGAAAAGTTGACGTATCTCAGGGTCTTGTTCACATGTGAGGAAAGGATGGAGATGGAGATGGACAGGTGGATCAGTGCGGCGTCTGCAGTGATGCGGAGTCTGCATCGGTCTGTCGTGGTGAAGAAGAAGCAGAGCCAAAAGGCAACGCTCTCGATTTACCAGCGTGTCCTGGACGACCCAGGACACGCTGGATGGACTACATCTCTTGGCTGGCCTGGGACGCCTCGGGATCCCCCTGGATGAGCTGGTGAATGTGGCGGGGGAGAAGGAAGTCTGGGTTTCCATGCTTAGGCAGCTGTCCTCGCAACCCGACTCCAGATAAGCAGCGGAAAATGAATGGATGGACTCTGAAGGTTGTTCATCTTTATTCATCAAATTTCTATTTATAAGCATGAAATGTAATAGAATTAAATGATAAATCTGTATCTTATATCCAAAGTATTTTAAATTTTATTAAGCTTCTATGTAAAATGATACTCAGAATTACAACAATATCTTAAGAAGGAGTAGATCCAGCTAATGGTGCCACCACTTGTGGGAAAAATTGTAAATCCCTACAATTAAAGGAGTAGTTCACCCAAAAATGTGTTTTTTGAGTTGTAAACACACAGTATTACTTAAATGTGATGAAAACCACTAATAATGTTGATAAAATTGTTATACTTTAATTTATTTACAAAAAATGTGAAAATAGCTCATAACGCCCTCTACAGGGTAAAACCAGGTTTGGTTTTTTGTGATGTAGTGTTGTCATGAGAAACTTAAAAACCTCACAGCCCCTCCCTCCAGATGCAAATGGTTGGGTCCTCGCCCTGCAGGCATAGAAAACTGCACCCACCAACGCATGTGAAGGGAGGTGAACTTATATGGTGGAGATTTGTTTGTTTCAGACTTGTATTGTTTCACAGAGTTTTTGATGAAATATTCCTACAATGGGATGGATTTGTGCTTTTGAGGGGTGTGAAAGCCTAACCCTAACACCGGACTTTATTTACCTGCAGATCCTCATCTGGCAACAGACTGCAACTCATATCGTAGCAGCGGCAACTTACCAGCAGCACTTCCTGCAGCTGCCACAACCTGCTGCGAGTCTCCACAGCTTTCCAGAGCTGCTGGAGCTGCTGACTGGTCAGCGTGACAGCACAAACGGCTCAGACTGATACGGTTCAGGGCCACCTTGTTCTTGTGTAGCTGAGGAGATTCAGGAAGGGAAAAGCCATCCACCTCAAAGACCACTCTGTGGCGAAGGTGCTTTGTGAATCTCGCTTTGCATCTTGCTAGTGAGCTGAGCTGCTGTCTGTCAATCATTTCTGCCCGTGTGTCCCGACCTGCCCACTCTCCCTGATCACCCCACACCTCCCACCCCAACCTTTGCCATTTCTGGCATTTTTTAAAATTCTGCAGTGGGTGGAGATACGCAAAAAGTAGGCGGTGCAGTTACACGTTAAAAGAGGGTTTACTTTGTATTTACCATGATAGTGAATTACTTATTGATGAAAGCGGATAATTTTCCAAGA